>NC_141699.1:516916730-517519684 GCF_964263255.1 Lissotriton vulgaris
ATAACTGTGGAGAACAAACGTTAGATGTTGTTACATCACGATGTATACATGTCTTTCCAGCCCTGACGAAGTCGCGGTTGACTTGCCCACAAAGTGATGAAACACGTGTTGGCGGGATCAACTGGAATAAAGACTGAAAAGACTCAGAAGAACAATTTTATTTTATTTTATTTTATATTCTTATAAAGCGCCAGACTAGACTCCCGAAGGGGTATCTCTGCGCAATTGTTGCAGCATTATATTTATTGTGGTAAACATGATGAAATTTGAATATGTGTGCTAGGATATTGTAAATATTATTTATAGGATTTCATGTTGAGATCTGATTGATGGGGGTATGGATGATGACCCCCCTCCCTAAGCACCATAACATAATTTTTTTTAGAGAACGTATAGACCGGGAACAAGGGAAACGCCATTTTCACGAGATCATCTTAATCATCCCTTGGGTTAACTACTGCCTAAATAGCCAAGTCCAGAGAGACAGCTTCTTTGGCCGTTCAGTTCTCCAGGACTTTCTGGTGTGGACTTGGTTGGCAGACCCACCTCCAGGGTTGGTATTGCTGGGGTATCTATTCTAAGGTAAGGAATCTATAACAATAGTCTCTTTCAAATGAAAAAGTCACCCATCCTCCCTGTTCTGCAAACTGACTTCTAGAGTAAGGGGCTCCCTTTCAGGGCCCTAGTTTTGTGCACCAGCGGTCAGTGTCTTGCATGGCTTTGCGCTTCTGGCGTGGAATGTTGTGTAAAGAACTGATGTCAGCGTGCATGGGCGGCGTCTAAGTAGATAATGCAATGTCATTCCGGCGATCACATTGCCAACGACGAACGCAGAGTCAACCAATGCCACCTACCGATGCGCAGGAGTACTGCTGAAGAAAATTTCTCTGGATTCAGACTGACGCCTGGGGTAATTCCATGGTAAGGAATCTACAACTAATATGTGTCTCTTACAGATATATTGTTACCGAAGGTTAGTGACTTTTTTGTCACTTCAACTCTATGCACCCAGCTTCCCTGATATAGGTAACCTGGTTCCCGGCTCATTCACGGGTGATGTGGCTCTCCCTCCCTCTGTCTTCCAAAGGGTTTCTTCTGGGTCCTCTGGAAAGAGTCCCTTTTCTTCAAAACTGCAACTGCGACTCCTCCATTTAGTTCCATTGGGCACACAGCTGTGTATCCACTCAGCACACAGTCTCTGTGGGATTCCTGGTTACTTTCCTTGTGTAGCTCCATGTGTCCCTAGTGCCTCTGGGTCTGGACTTCTGCTCTAAGTCCCGTTCTACTTTGCCGGTTGCATTCCACTTTCCTAATATATGGTTTGCTCTCTCCCTGGAGAGCACTGTATTTTGTGCTACTTACCTGATTGCTTTTAAAGTATTCTTGTGTATTGCGTTGATATCTCTGGGTAGGAGATGTACTAATGGGATAGTGATATTGTGTTATAATAAATAGACCTATTTTTATTAAACACTGTGTGCTTTCTTTTCATCTAATCTACAGTACAGATTAAACTGGTAAAACAAGCTGCTTTACCCTCCTTCAAGATGAGATTGAAGGCTCCTCTCCACAGCTACCACTTTGAGAGTATTTTTTGGTTATCAAAGACCACTAATATCACCATAATGGTTGCCTGGTTTAATGCCAGTGGTACCACTTGAATAAGTGTGAACCAGATATAAGCCAGCCTCCTACACAGGGGCTCATGTGCATAGGACAATTGCCCACTGCCATCGCCCTGCACCAGGCTACCAAAATTTCCTCACCAACCAACCTACCCACAATAGCATGGTGGATTAATCCTCTACCTCCCATGACGCATTCCTTTCCACCCCCCAGATAGCAAATCCAAGCGGCAGGATTGTTGGGATGAATTTTTTTTTTCTTCCACCAGCCTGGCATTGCCGGTGGTAAATACTGCATACCTATTGGGCTGTTACTCCAACTCCCGGCTGTGCAGGTGCTGCCTCAAGTCCCGGAGGAGGCCTGGGCCATCCTCTCCCAAGCGGAATCAGATGGGAAAGATGCACTAAAGTTTGCTATTCATTAGGTCTTGAGATGACTCACTTGCTGGGCAGATTGATTTCATCCACAGTGGCTGTTCAACTCCACCTCTGGCTGACAACTTCTGGCTTTTCTGGGGATGTCCAGGCTTCCCATATTGACATGCCCTTTGATGGCACCTGTCCCTGCAGAAACAAGCCAGACATGGCCCTAGAGCGCTTTAAGGACTTGGGCCTCTCAGTGGCCACCCGTTCCTCTTTTGTCTTTTGCCCCTTTCGTGGTCTCGGAATGGGCTTCCAACCACACCAGCCATATCCCACAAGACCTTGTAATTTCAGCAACCTCAGCGCGGCCATGGGCGCTGCTCGTTCAGGCCCCATGGGTTGGGCAGCCAGAGGTCGGCTCAGTCCAGTCCCGCCCCCTGCAGCCTTTGTCTCCAAACCTTCCTAGTCCGGTCCTTCAAGATCATGGGCGGGAAGTTGGTGGCAATATCAGCCATCACCTCCACCCCTCACAAAATGTCTCATTGATCATATAGGTTCTTCAGATAGTCCCAAGAGGCTACTCCCTCCACTTTGAGACTAACCCTCCCTCCATGCATCCAACCTACGACTGCTGGCGGGGTATCACCTGTACTTGCTTCAGGAGGAAATCGGGACTTTCTTGGCCAAGAGAGCCTTAGAGCAGTTGGTTGTTATTCCTGCTATTTTCTGGATCCAAAACCTGAAAAGGGTCTGCATACTATCCTGTATTTATGAGCCCTCAACTACTTACTCAAAAAGGAAAAGTTCAAGATGCTCACTCTGGCTTAGGTCTTATTTGCCCTGAATCCAGGAGACTGGATGGTAGCATTGAACTTACAGGACACTGATTTTCACATTACCATCCTACCAACCACTTGTTGATGCCAATTGAGTATTGTGGAGGATCAGCAGCCAGAGACTCATGGACAAGACCTGTGGAACTAGGAAGTGAAATACAGATGAGAAGAAACTAAAAGCAGAGGGGACAGAGTTCAACCTGCACAAGGTGACCAGAAGGCACAGGAGCACAATACCATCCCATGTTGAAGGTTCTTGCTGTAGTACATGAGGTTGAAGCAGCAGCAGTGGAGACCAGACCACAATGCAGGAGCACAGGAGCCATCCACAAGCTGTCCCGCACTGGTTGATGAGTGCACAAAGGTCAGTGGTCGGTAGGACCACCAACAAGCCTTGGCAATCATAAACAAAGGTTTGCAGGAGAAGATGCTGTATTGCAGACCAGTGAGATCTGTGGGACCAACCCAGCAAGTGTAAATCAGAGCCGGCCCTCAGCCCACACAGGAGAGCCAGCAAAATGTGATGGTAGTAGGCACCGGGACTCGCAAGGAAGCATCAAAAGCACAAAGGAGATGAAGCTCCACAATGCAGATGACGCAGGCAGGACGTCCTGCTTGGAATTGAGCAACTCTGGAGTCTCTGGCTTCTTGGAGCTTTAAGATCTTTTGTGAAGAGAGCCAACAAGCCGTGGAAACCACAAACTGACACAGCGCTAAGGGAGACAATTGACATCTGCTGGAGAGTAATTACAGTCGCTCAAGTTGCAGGGAAGTCTGGTCAGGCCTCTGGAGAACCAACAATCCACCACCTGTGTTGCAGATCCGGGTGATATCCGTTGGACAACAGGATCAGCAAACCGGTCATCGACATAGTGTTGCCTGCAGATACAGGGAAGTGACTTCTTCACTCAAAGCAAGACTCCTTCTTGCTTCAATGCAGACTGAGTCCTTGGTGACTCAGAGGATGCACGGCCATGGAGTTGCAGAACTTGAAGAAGCACCGGGACGAAGATGCAGCAGGAATCTTCCCACTGGGAGCAGTCTTGTCTTGGGTCCTGGCTTGAAGAACAGCAGAGTTGCAGTGTCCACCAACAGAAGAGTCTTTGAACAGTCTTCAGATGACATACAGTTGGACCTTGAAGGTATTGTAGGGACAAATCTAATGATCCAAACTCAGGGGAGCCCTTAACCACTTCCATGCTGGTGACGAACCCCAGCCGTCATGCACTACGGTGCTCGTGTGCTGATGACGGCTGGGGTTCGTCATGGCCCGCCCGTGTTTGGCCGGCAGCCGCATCGAAGGGGTTAAGTAACTGTTGAAAGAGGAATGGCCTCCTCTGTGGTGACTCACCTATCGGGGGGGGGGGTCAGGGACACTACTCAGCAGTCTTAGCCAGTCAGATGCTGCCAGTGGTCAATCTTCAGCATGGCAGAATCAAGTTTGCCACATGGAGGAGCTCTTGGCACCTCGCTGGGGAGGAGCAGGTCAGGGAGTCAGTGAACACTCCTCTGTCCTTTGTGTAGCTTTGCACCAGAGTGGGAGCCAAGGGCTACTGAACTGGGCAAAACTGGTTTATGCAAGGACAGCACCAAATGTGCCCTTCAATGCAGTCTGGTGGCACTCTTAAGTGCCTCCACCCTACCTAATTCTAAAGGAGAGGTGGTCGCACCTCTCCTTCACTGGAAATTCTTTGTTCAGCTTCCCCTGCCTGAGTCACGCTCATCAGCAGGGGGGAAGAAAACTGTCTTGGTTCGGCAGCAGCACGGTCTGGGAGGCAGACCTTGTAAGGCTATACAGATAGGTATGGGGGGGATCCTCTAAGTTGCCCCCCAGTACATGGCATCATGCAGATAACACTAGAAGCAGTGTAGTTGCATGATTCCAGCATGTTTGATACCAAACACGACCAGGTTCCGGGCAGCCATCATGCAGTTGGACATCTTGACTTGCAGGTGTCCACTACATACTTTATAATGGCTGTCCCGCACTTACAAAGCCAAGAGAGTACGGGGTTCATATCAATACTGTTATAAGTTGAATACATTGAAGATTCACCACAGGTAAGTTGAAAGCTTCTTTATTCTGATCATCCAATCTCCTCACTGACTCACTGTCAACATTCTATTTTAAGCTCCAGTGGAACGTTCCATAAAGAGAAAAGAGGGAGGGGGAGGAAAGGGGAGGAAGAAACCAAGGAGAAGAGAGAAGGGTACAGCCTATAACTGAGTAGATTACAACACATCTCCTTACATAGGGGAGGGAGGAAATTATTCTATGTTAACAAGTCTATCACCACTCCATGTCTGTCCATTTTCCAGGCAGACCACATTCCTGCTTGCCTTTACCACTTGTTGGGGGAGTTGGTATTTCAGTCCTATTTGTACATGGGTGGGTTTCCTTACAGGTACAGGAGAGTTAGTCTTGAAGCTGTGATCCTTAACTCCATGTTTCTGGTTATACCAACTCTTGTATCTCCTTTGGTATTGTAGGACTTTCATTTGACCCTTACCTTGGTCGGGCATAACCCTCTAACCTCCCTCCAACCATAGGGGGTTCATCTTAGTGCTGGGTTCCCTCTCTCTTAGGGCCACAAAGGGAGAGATCCCTGTGATGAGATCAGGTGTAGTATAACATGCACAGATACAGTCTTTAGGTGTGCCTTCGATTTTTTGGCCATTGGTGATGGCCAGTTGGATGTGTTACTTTACCATGCAATTTGCTCTTTCCACCAGTCCATTGGCTTTGGGACAATAGAGTGCAGTTTTCTCATGTTTATTATTTAACTCCTCTAGGAACTCACTCATCTCCTCAGATGTGTACTGTGCTCCATTATCTGTTACTAAAATCACTGGTATACCTTTGTTGAAAAAGATGTTTTTTAGGAAAGAGATGAGTTTGCTTGTCCTGGTGGAAGATGTACATTTGAAGTTGATCCAGTGGCAGGTGTAGTCTATGAGGACAAACATGAACCTCTTCTGGGACCCAAGACTTCCATGGGCCCAATTATTTAAATGGCTAATTTAGTCCATGGCATCCCCAGAACCTCGACTGGAGACAGAGGAACCTTATGTACGGTTTTGCTTTTGTTACATTTGGCACACCGGGTGCATTCTTTAACCTTCAGCTCTACTATTGAATCCATCTTGGAGAACCAAAAGCAACTTCTAACCTTGTTCTTTGAAAGGCTCCTTCCTAAGTGCCCCTCATGGGGCAAATCAATTATCTTGTTTCTGAGGTACATTGGTGGAACGATTTTTTTATTTCAATATACTATATCCGCTATGAGAGTTAGTTCAAATCTCACTTCCCAAAAGTCTTTGATGGCTTCAGGGACTTCAGAGCGGTTCTCTGGCCAGCCACTGACAATTAACTCCTTAAGAATATTCATGTCAATGTCTTTTCTCAAGCTCTCTTCCCATTTGTCCTTGATAAGGGATGCAAGATGTATGGCTAAGATGGGGACATCTAATTGATCTTCACTGGGACTGACCTTGAGGGGAGACCTAGACAAGTAATTAGCCACCACATTCTCTACACCAGGTAGGTATTCTACTCTGAAGCAATAGTTCAGTGAGGAGAGTGGATGATCAGAATAAAGAAGCTCTCAACTTACCTGTGGTGAATCTTCAATTTATTCAACTTATAACACTATCCAACCCTCATCGCCAATGTTATAAGTTGAATAAATTGAAGACTTCACTGTGCAAATCTTCTACTTGGACGGAAGCAACTACTTCTTCCATGACTTTCATTTGTTTTATGCACTTAGCTGTGTGTTCAATGGGCTGCACTAAAGTAATTGCCTCTGTCAGTGTGGGTTTTTTTGCAAGTTGTTTTCCTTGTAGTCTGTTACTGTTCGTGCACCTGACTAATTGATCCCTTTTGAGGGAATCATTGAGTTCCCCTAACTCACATAATTGAGTGAGTCCTCTGAAGGCTGCAATGTAGTTGTTGATAGACTCATTTTTTCCTTGCACTCTGCTAAAGAACTTGTGACGTTCGAGGATTACATTGCGGGGGGGGGGTAAGGTAAAGTTTATTATGCATAGGTAATTAAAACCAGTGCAAAAACATTTTACAAAAAAGTCATAAAATATCATGATAAAATTTGTTCTTTATAATCATTTTAAAAATAAGCATACAGTAAAAAGCCCAGTATAATTGTCCAGAGCATATTTTTTTCTGAGGCCGTGGCAGCGTGTTCCCTTGCTTCCTGATATCCGCCTACTTGTTGGCTGTATCGATGATCGCCGATTTTGGAAGTATTGACAGTCTTTGCTCGATCATCGCATGGAACTTGACATATCTGCAATTCAGTTTAGTGTTTGCAGGATTCAAGCAGGCAAGCCCGCTTGCCTTCTAGTGCTAATCTCTAACTGCTTGAACTGGTCCTTTAAAAGCTGTTGGCGGGTTTGCCGAAGCTCTTCGCAGAGGCAGGTCATGTGGAGGATGTCGCCCTTCTCTAGGTTGCAGAGCGGACAGGCTTCATAGCCGTTACTCCTGAGCCATGGTGGAAGATGCTCTCTGCAGGGCAAAATCCCTAGTCTGTGCTTCAAGAACCTCAATTTTGTTGCTTTTGGATAGCCCTGACTAAAATATGATTGTGGTGTCAGGGATTTGTACGAATTGAGTGTCATCCATGCGTGATTTCTTTTTGCAAAGGCTTCCTTGTCCTCTAGTAAGGAAAGAGATTTGACGTTTTTCCAGACTAGTTTTTAGGTCTCGCCCTGGAATTCGCATCCGAAGGATGCGTCCAGGGCGGAGACTTATAGTCGGCTGACACGGGGGAATGAGGGACACAAAACTGTGACGAGCGTGGATTGAGCTGCGTGCACGCGCGTCAACATTCACGCATGCGCACATCACAGCCACACGCATACACAGCACTCACGCATGCGCACATACACACGCATACACAGGCACACCCCCGTCACCTACACGCATACACAGAGACCCCTCCACACACACCAGCCCCTCTCCTCTCGGCTCCACACACACGCACACGCATTTACACTTACACAGACACGCAGGCACCCAGACAGGCAACCCCCCCCCCCCCCCCGTCACACACACGCATACACACAGACTCCAGGACACATACACATACACACACACACATGCACGCTCACACACATACACAGTCCGCCGCCGCGCGCGCGCACACAGATGCCCCCCGCCCCCCCCCAACAAGGCGACGCCCCACTCACCGGCATCCTCAGTGCAGCGGCTCCCACCGGCAGCAAGACTCTTCTTCCCTTCTTCGGCACCGGGGCGCAGGGTAGGCTCCTGCCTGCTCCGGTGCGCCAAACAATCGCGGCTCTTCCGTGGGAGGCGGGGTAGGCTCCCGCCCTCCTACTTCCGGTTGTCCCGCCCGGCCTGCCTGACTTCCTGGTCGCAGGCCAGGGGCTGAGCAACCGTAGTGGCGAAGCGAACCTGCCCTGTGAGGCGGCCTGATTGCTGTGGCGGAGCCGGAATCGCGGCGCGACAGACCGAGCCCGGGCCTCATTCAGGTGCGGAGAGAGGCGTCCGCGAAGTAGCAGCAGCTCCGGACTGAATTCCGGCCGCCTTTACCAAGATGGCGGCCGTTTGAGTGAGGTTCCGGACCACAGACGCGGAGACCGAGGGAGAAGCGGAACGGGTCCCACCCGCGAGGCACGGCGCTTGGTGGAGGTGCTACCCGGGAGCGGAGAGCGGGGGGATCCCTTCACCTCCCCCCCCGCACCCCTCCCCCTCCAACGACGAAAACCGCGGGCGCTTGGATCGGCGGAGCTGGTCCGTTCCCGCAGGCGAGATTGGACGCCTACAACGGAGGTGAGCCCAGGAGTCAAAAGCGGAGGAAGGGACCGCTTGGGGGGAGGCCTTGCGCCAGTGGCCTACCGGTCCGGTGCATACCCCCGAATTCCCATTAGTGCCACCCGCATCGACGGAGGTGCCCTCTCCCCACCCCCCATACACACATTCCCGCCTGTGGAACGGCCGGTGGGGAGGACACACGAGACACGGGGGCAGGCGACAGACTACGGGAGGCACCAGCAGCGGAGGCTGACCCCGCCAGGGACGACACTAGCAAGGAATCGGGGCCACGCAGGGAAGGGAGAGCAGAACGATCACGAGAGCGGCAGGGGGTGAGACTTCGGACATTGCCCCCCCTCCCCCTACGTGACAAGGCACACAGCCGAACGGGGAAGAAGGCCCTGAAGCAGCAGTGGGGATACTAGGAACTGGAAGAAGAGATAGTGCCCCCCCCCCCACCCCCCCCTGCACCAGGGGTCATTGTGAGAGGACAAGCGCTACACGGGAGAGGGCCGGACCATATTCACGAACCGGGCGGAAGGAGAAGGGATGAGATAGCCACCTCAGCCAACCCTGACCTCAAGGGCCACACGGAGATAGACCACTTGCAAACGCACAACACGCCCCTGCTGGCAGAGACCCGCCTGGGATAGCTCCAAGGGACGGGCTTCGGAGCGACTGAAGACTGAGCACAGGGAAGAAAGACACCTGGATACGACGAGGGGGGTGGCACGATCGCCCCACCCGGAACCCTGAGGTGGGTGCAGAACCAGACAAGCCCGATACTGTGCGTGCAGAGTGACAGTGAGTGCGGAGTGACAGTGAGTGCAGAGTGACAGTGAGTGCAGAGTGACAGTGAGTGCAGAGTGACAGTGAGTGCAGAGTGCGTGCAGAGTGACAGTGCGTGCAGAGTGACAGTGAGTGCAGAGTGACAGTGCGTGCAGAGTGACAGTGAGTGCAGAGTGACAGTGAGTGCAGAGTGACAGTGAGTGCAGAGTGACAGTGAGTGCAGAGTGCGTGCAGAAACAGTGAGTGCAGAGTGCGTGCAGAGTGCAGAGTGCGTGCAGAGTGCAGAGTGCGTGCAGAGTGACAGTGCGTGCAGAGTGACAGTGAGTGCAGAGTGACAGTGAGTGCAGAGTGACAGTGAGTGCAGAGTGACAGTGAGTGCAGAGTGACAGTGAGTGCAGAGTGACAGTGAGTGCAGAGTGACAGTGAGTGCAGAGTGACAGTGAGTGCAGAGTGACAGTGAGTGCAGAGTGACAGTGAGTGCAGAGTGACAGTGAGTGCAGAGTGACAGTGAGTGCAGAGTGCGTGCAGAGTGACAGTGAGTGCAGAGTGACAGTGAGTGCAGAGTGAGTGCAGAGTGACAGTGAGTGCAGAATGAGTGCAGTGACAGTGAGTGCAGAGTGACAGTGAGTGCAGAGTGAGTGCAGAGTGACAGTGATTTCAGAGTGAGTGCAGAGTGACAGTGATTTCAGAGTGAGTGCAGAGTGACAGTGAGTGCAGAGTGACAGTGAGTGCAGAGTGACAGTGAGTGCAGAGTGACAGTGAGTGCAGAGTGACAGTGAGTGCAGAGTGACAGTGAGTGCAGAGTGCGTGCAGAGTGACAGTGCGTGCAGAGTGACAGTGCGTGCAGAGTGACAGTGCGTGCAGAGTGACAGTGCGTGCAGAGTGACAGTGAGTGCAGAGTGACAGTGAGTGCAGAGTGACAGTGCGTGCAGAGTGACAGTGCGTGCAGAGTGACAGTGCGTGCAGAGTGACAGTGAGTGCAGAGTGACAGTGAGTGCAGAGTGACAGTGAGTGCAGAGTGCGTGCAGAGTGACAGTGAGTGCGGAGTGACAGTGCGTGCGGAGTGACAGTGAGTGCGGAGTGACAGTGAGTGCGGAGTGACAGTGAGTGCGGAGTGACAGTGAGTGCGGAGTGACAGTGAGTGCGGAGTGACAGTGAGTGCGGAGTGACAGTGAGTGCGGAGTGACAGTGAGTGCGGAGTGACAGTGAGTGCGGAGTGACAGTGAGTGCGGAGTGACAGTGAGTGCGGAGTGACAGTGAGTGCGGAGTGACAGTGAGTGCGGAGTGACAGTGAGTGCAGAATGAGTGCAGTGACAGTGAGTGCAGAGTGACAGTGAGTGCAGAGTGAGTGCAGAGTGACAGTGAGTGCAGAGTGACAGTGAGTGCAGAGTGACAGTGAGTGCAGAGTGAGTGCAGAGTGACAGTGAGTGCAGAGTGACAGTGAGTGCAGAGTGACAGTGAGTGCAGAGTGACAGTGCGTGCAGAGTGACAGTGCGTGCAGAGTGCGTGCAGAGTGACAGTGAGTGCAGAGTGACAGTGAGTGCAGAGTGACAGTGAGTGCAGAGTGACAGTGAGTGCGGAGTGACAGTGAGTGCAGAGTGACAGTGAGTGCAGAGTGACAGTGAGTGCAGAGTGACAGTGAGTGCAGAGTGACAGTGAGTGCAGAGTGACAGTGAGTGCAGAGTGACAGTGAGTGCAGAGTGACAGTGAGTGCAGAGTGACAGTGAGTGCAGAGTGACAGTGAGTGCAGAGTGACAGTGAGTGCAGAGTGACAGTGAGTACAGTCACTCAGCACCACCACATTATCACTCAGAACCACCACAGCATCACTCAGAACCACCACAGCACCACTCAGCACCACCACAGCACCACCACTGCATCACTCAGCATCACCACAGCCCCATTCAGCACCACCACAGCATCACTCAGCACCACCACAGCACAAATATGTTCTCTCAATGTTTCAAGCTTTATTACAAATGTCACAAAAAGATGTTAATATTTCACTTCTGTTCTTGGATTTTGTTACAATAAAATACACTGAACATAATCTTCACAAAAGTTATTTACAAAAGTTTAAGCTATTGCCATTATAAATTACAATCACTTTTATTAAGTATTAAAAAAAATTAAAAGCCATTGTTATTTGTAATATCAATACATCTAAGTCACGTAAATACAAATGTTGCATGACAAATGCTATAGGTGTCACATTTGCGAAAGTTATAACTATTGGCATTGTAAATGACAAAGCTATTAATTTAGCTATTTTCAAAACCAACACATAAATGAACATGTGGTGAATTTCCATTAAAATATTTGACTTTTTTACTAAGATAGTATTATACTGTTTTATGCAAACAAAATTTAGATACTGCATAAATAACTTTAATAAAACATATTTTATATGAAGCTTTTTATGTAAAAAAAAAAACTATAGCATAAAGCAAAAAACAATTGCCATTTACAATGCTAATAGCTCAAACTTAAATAATGCGAGACCTATTGCATTGCAAATGCTTGTTTAAACTGGTTATGTCCGAGTTGCATGTCCCACGTTGCAGATAGTTTAGTGGCCCCTAATGCTGCCTGCAGTTAAGTTCTTGCCTGAGATACGTCCCTGCTTTGTATATCTTGCCATAAAAACGAATTTAGTGCGTCAGTAGTGGCAGAGCGGAGTTTGTGGCAGCAAATGATGTAGGCTCCCTGTCTAGCTAGTTCTTGTTTTTGCAAGCCAAACTCCAACCTTATTTGGGCGGGCGAGGTGTAGGGCGGGAGCGAGAACATTGTTCTGGTGGCTTTTACCTGGATAGTATCCTGGTTCTTAGAATCTATTCCTTGTAGTGCCTCGCTGCCGTAGGAGATCGAGGGGCGTAGCTTAGCCTGAATAACTTTCAAATAAGGGGTCAAAGTTGGCCCCATCAGTTGATTGTCTACATTTGTCAACCTAACAGCGACCAGAGCCCCTCTCCTTCTTGTTTCCTGCTTCTGCTGTACAAATGTACCTTCTCTGTCAAAAGTGACTCACAGGTATTTGTACTCGCGTGCTGGCTCAATTTTTTGGCCGCCCAGGGTCCAAAGCTTCTGTTGTTTATTGTTGATGTTAATTGACATGGTGCGTGTCTTGCTCAGGTTTATTTTTAGGTTGTTTTCCGTTGCGTAACTGTGCATTTGGATCAGAAGCTGCTTAAGGCCGATGTAGGTGTGACTGAGTAATACGACGTTGACAGCGTACAAAAGGTTGCTCAGAGTTTTCCCTCCCATCCTTGGGGAGTGGGAGTTACATGTATTGAGTAGGCTTGGTAGATCCGCCATGAACAGATTAAACAATATTGGGGCAAGCACGCACCCTTGCTTGAGACCTTTAGTGGTGCGAACTTTGGATGACAAATGGGTGCCACTTCCTAGCTTCACCTGCACCCAGGTATCAGAATGGAGAAGCTTCAGTATGTTTAGAATCGGCTGCGAAATGCCCCTTTGTGCTAGTTTTCCCCAAAGTCTGCCTCTCTCGATGTTGTCAAATGCTGCACTGAAATCGATGTAGCACAGGTGCAGCGGCAGTTTTTGGGTTTTTGCTGCATCAATAATTAGTGAGATAGCCAGAAAGTTGGTTGCTATTCCCGTATTTTTCCGGAAGCCGGTCTGGTTCAGTGGTATGATCTGGTTTGATTCCGCCCATAGTACAATCTCCTCTAAGATGATTCCCGCGAAATATTTCGCCTCATTGTCCAGGAGGGCTACTAGGCGATAGTTGTTAGGGTCCGTTTTGTCACCTTTTTTGTATGGGACGATCGTCGACCCCCTCCAAGATTCTGGGATTCTATTTAGGAGTCTGATTTCCGTGAATAACGGTTGCATGATGGTCGCCCATTCTGTGTTTTTTTCCTTAAACAGGGCTGGCGGAATGCCGTTGGGTCCTGGAGCTCCTTTTTTCCTGCCCTTACAAATCTGCTTTGTTATTAAGGCTGTCTGCTGAGAAGCTGATATGTCCAAGTTGTTTTTGGGTAGGCCTTGCTCTCTCTGAGTCAGCAGCACCGGCATAAACGTTGTGGAGTCTGGCTCAGTGCTGGTGCTTCTTTGTGCTCTTGCGTGTTCCGGAGGGTTGTTAAAGTGGCTGGAGAGATAGTTGTTTCATGTCTCTTCCACAGTGTGAGATCCTAGGTCTTTGTGTTGTGGACACAGGATCCTGTTCACTGATTGCCAGAAGCGGGCACTATTATTGCTTTTGGTATCATATAGTAGTTTTGCCCAGGCCTCATTTTCAGCGTCTGTTTTTATATTCCATTTTGTGCAATTGATCTCAGCCCTTTGATTTTTCAGCGCAGCTCGTAGGTAGATGTTCTTCGGGGCTGATCTTAGCTTCCCTAATATCAGGTTTACTGATCTTTTTTGTATCCTTAATTGTGCTCTCGGTCCTCTCTTTGAGTTGGTTTTACTGCTCTCTTTATAGAAATTACTTTTTGGGGCGGTCTTAGTTGTCAGTTCTTTTAGCAGTGATCCTGCATATTGCTCCCAGTGAGAGATATCCCCGACTGCATTTGGTTTTTGTGTATTGTATAGTTGAAGGGCAGTTTGGGCCAAAGTAGTTGAGTTGGCTGGCGTACATTTGATCCTTTTTTGATTAATGGAATAAATCGCCCCAAGCATTTTGTCCGGCCTAATTTCAGTTGGCGTCTTTGATGTCATGTGGCATATCTGGGGACGATGGTCGCTTTCACCCTTATCCCGCATTCTGAACCCCAGGATGTGTGGAAATAATGCCAGACTGGCAAAGGTATAGTCTAGGATGGAGCTAACTGTGTATGAATAAAAGGTTTTTCTACTGGGGGAGAGTCAGTCATAAATCTTCCATTTAGTGCCCGAGGTTTTGGTGTTCTAAGTCTTGGAGTAGACAGTTGTTTTGTTGCTTTCTCCTGTTTAGAGGGGCACTTTGTGATGGTATACTGTAGTTTTTGTTTAGAGCCAAAGCCTCTTCTTCTACGGATGAGCCAAGTAAGTTTTGGTTAAAGTCCCCTGTCAGGAGGAAGAGTGGCTTTTCCATCTGAGTGACATACTCTGCCAATTGATTGGAGATTTTGATAGAATCTTTAACTCTGTGTTTGGGGTGGACATATGCGTTGACAAGGCATATCTCTTCTTCTTTATTCCCAAGCTGTAATTGTATCTTTACTATTAAGGTTGTGGATGTGGATGAGTCCATAAGGACTGCCAAAGGTATTGTTGTCGTGGATACATATGTGGCAAAGCCTCCTGACTGGTGGCCAAATCTGTTAGTTCTGACCGCTGCTGCTGAGTAGCAAGTGAAGCACGATGTATGTTGTGAAGTTGTAAGCCAGGTTTCTTGCAGCATTATTATGTCAAAGAGAGAGATGTACTTTTTGAAGTCTGGGTCATCCTTTTTTGAGATTAGGCCGTTTATGTTCCAAGAACAGATGCCTATAGTTGGTATCCTTCCCCTTTTACCGTCTCTAATTTGTTGGTAGCGCCAAGCCTCCTCAGGACGTATGAAGATGGTTCAGAACAATGTTTCTCTTGTTGGTGCTCGATTTTGGTATGGTGCCCCCTTAAACTAGCTTCTGCTCGTCCTCGGGGGCTGCGTATGTTCCTATTTGGCGGACTTCCTCGCAGGGGCTTAGTAGTGGTGAAAGGGCGAGTCTGATGGTCCTTTCGAACTGGGCTTTGCCTGCTCGTTGTGAACGCTAGCTTGGAGCCAGCTGCCACCGTCGGCCTTTCTGTTGATCGCTGCCAGGGGCTGTTCTCTGTTATTTTGGGCGAGCTTCCCAGGGCGCCCCTGAGAACACTAGAGGTATTTACCTGTTGTGCCTCTGATTCTGGTCTTATCCTCCTCAGGAGTGGCGAAGGATAAGCTGGTCTTTGTATGGGGACCAGCTTAATGCCCCAGTTCTTGAATTGCTCTGCTTCCGCTAGGATAGAATCTGCAACATTGCTTGAGGTCCAAGTTGTCTTGGTCGCCTCTGGGCTGTTTTGGTTGGCAGCGGGTAAAAATTCTACAGAGATTAAGTCCTTGGTTCTTATTCCCCCCAGATTGGGAATACATTCCATTAGTCTAAGAATGTTACCACGATTTAGCAGGTCCTGCTGCCCCTGTGATGTGTATTCCGGGTGAAAGACCAAGATCTCTGTTGATTGTTGTATGCTTCCTTCCGCCTGCTGTTTTATTGATGTATGATGGTCTTGGACTAATGAGCCATGACGTGGAATGCCAGGTGATTACCTTCGGCTGGCATATTGGCGGTGTGTGTTTATTGCTTTAGTTGAAATAGTTTGCTTTAGTATTGTTCGCGTTTCGAACGGCCATTTTACCTGTAAGTGCTCTGTTTGGCTAGGAACAGAATAAGTAATCGTGATTGGTGTGTCTCTAATTAGATCTTCATGATTTGAGCTTGGCGTTGAGCCAATGGTTCTTTTCCAGACCCCTTCCTTGGAGTTTGACGTGGGTGGTTGCTTACTTGCGGCTGTTATTAATGTTTTTTGGTTGGTCGTCTCATCGGGTATTTCCCTTTGGAAGGGGGGCTCCTTATTTAGAGGTGCTGGGTTTCCCGCTTGGCCTTCGGAGACCCACTCTTGGTTGTTCTTAGTGCTGCTAGGCTGTGTAAACGGTTTGGATCGAGGGAGTGGGGCTCTTTGTGATCTGGTGTATAGGTTGCTAGCTTGTCTCCCCATTCTTGTATGTTAAGGTAAGACACTATTGCCCTGCCTTCAGCTTTCCGGCTAGAGTTGTGAGGGCTTGCTGCCCCCCTGCCCGAGGTGCTTGTTGCTAAGCTATAGGTTTCCAGATCTGTGAATGGTGGAGCACATCCAGCCGTTGATTGGGACTTAATGGGTGTGCTGTGGCTGTGGCTCATAGATTGTATGCCCGGCGCCGGGCTAGGTTGTGGTTCCTTGGGGAGAGCCGGTGTTAATGTCTGTAGTCCGGCCCCGGAAGCCCTTTCGGTTGGACGACTATCTAGTTTATCGGCTAGTTTTGGTGCAGAGGTAGTTTTTGCATTGGTTTTGAGATCATCCAGTGAGGACCGCAGGACATAGCCCCGACTGCATATAGCCTGGCCGGCTGGGTTAGCGGGTGATAATTGCGTTTTGGAAGTTGAGTCGTGGGGCTTTCCTCTTGCGATTGAGGTCTCCTGAGGTGTGCTGATGTTCCTGTGCTTTGAGATACCACGCTGGTGAGGGTCTGCCGTAGAGGCTTGTAGTCATTTCAAGCAATGGTGGTGGCGAACATGTTGGTCTCAGTGACAAGAGGAGCTGTGGAGTTTGCAGACCATGCAGATGTTTGTTGCTCGAAAAAATGACTGAGCCCGCATCCTATTAAGAATTCAAACTTTGTATATATTTTCGGTTGGTGGACCTTTTTTGCGGTGTATGGTTCTCTTGCTGAGGTCTCTTGGATCAAGGCCGTTGGCGATCCCTGCTCAGTTTTAATATGATTCGGCTCCGATGCCTGCTCTGTTGTGGTAAGATTCGGCTCCGTGCCGGTGGGCGAGTTTGGGTTTGTTTTCTTCTTATTTCCTTTCCCGTTTCCCGTTTTTGCCTTCGGTTTGGGCTTTGGCTCCGGGGACCTCCTGGCTGTTCGAGAAATCTCCTGTGGCTCCCGCCTCACCAGCAGACACCCGCGGCACAGCCAGCCGCGCCCAGAAGACCTCCTGCGCTATCAAACACCCGCGTTCAGGAGTTCAGGAGATCTCTTGCCGTGCTCCGTCTTTTGCCCTGCCCGCCGCCGTCAGTGCCCGGGGATGGCGCTGCAGTACTACAACTCTGCTATTTTCAAAGAACAAGGGAGACCCAAAGGAATATCACTAGGGACCTTGGGCAGTTACGTATTTCAAAAGACAGTGGTCCCTAGTAGTTCAGGGATTAGGCAGAATTGATGGACATACACTCAATAGTCAGTATGACCTTTGTCCAGCAGGACAGGTTTTTATTTTAAGAGATATGGAAAACATAAAAGGATTTTTTACAAGGTGGGTACAACCAGTAACCCACAGGGGACAAGACAAAACAGGGGGGTAAACTTGACGCAACAAAGGCGGTCTGTGCTAGTATCTCAGTGAACAGACAATGGTAAAGTACAAAGCATCATTGTGAACAATTTTCTATTAGTAGGGTACATATGATGCTACTATGTCGACGGCGTTTCGATGCCTACACACAGATACATGGCATCATCTTCAGGACAAAGAATTAATTTGTTTGTCTTGAAAGCATAACAGTTTTTTGGGGCCTATAAGCATACATACAGTTATATTGGGGAAACAAAAAAAGGGAGACAAAACATACACATTGGTCAATAACAAAAAGACTAGGCATGTATATAAATCTGACCAGTGATCATCTGTGGCATTGTGAACTGTTTGTGGCAGTTATTCATCTTTTAGGAATAGTAATTTTGTGAATTGTAACGTGGTGGCGTGACAGGCTTTTGTTTCCATGCAGCCTATTGTGAATTGTTTATGACAGTGGGGACAACATTTAAAATCCGACGCAGTGACGGAACTGTGGGGGGCGACGCATGAGATTAAAAAACATTCAATGAGCTCAGAGTTGGACCATGCAAAGTTTAAAAACGGGTGGCGAGCGGTGTAAGCGGCGAAGTGTTGGTAACCGGCGGTTACGTGTAAAAAGTTTTACATGCGGTTCAGAGGCGAAAGGAGTTTGTGAATTATCGTTTAGCTCTACGTGATCAATTTTAAAAGGAAAGTAGCGCGAGCATACAGATCGTGATTTACCAATATTGTGGTCCACAAAGTAGTCTGTTAAGCAGTACCTATGCTTTTGGAATCAAAGCAAGTAAGGAAATTGAAGGGTTTAGGAGCACAATAGTATCCTGCCAAAAAAGCGGGAAAATAAAAGAGTGAGTATAAACATATTGATGGACCGGTGAGAAGGTGATGAAAAGCTCAAAAAATAAAATAATTACCAAACCAGGGCAAGGGAGCCTCTAAATACGAGACCGGACCAATTGTGTCTCACTAAGAAGGAAGAAAGTAGATTTATATGAGTTATGGTCCTCGTGGGGTATGGAAAAGCCGATTTAGAGCATTCTGCAGGTACTTACTTCCTGGTTTGGCTGCTCCTTGTCTATGCAGAGGCTCCCTTGCCCTGGTTTGGTAATTATTTTATTTTTTGAGCTTTTCATCACCTTCTCACCGGTCCATCAATATGTTTATACTCACTCTTTTATTTTCCCATGTAAAACTCTTTACACGTAACCGCCGGTTGCCAACACTTCGCCGCTTACACCGCTCGCCACCCGTTTTTAAACTTTGCATGGTCCAACTCTGAGCTCATTGAATGTTTTTTAATCTCATGCGTCGCCCCCCACAGTTCCGTCACTGCGTCGGATTTTAAATGTTGTCCCCACTGTCATAAACAATTCACAATAGGCTGCATGGAAACAAAAGCCTGTCACGCCACCACGTTACAATTCACAAAATTACTATTCCTAAAAGATGAATAACTGCCACAAACAGTTCACAATGCCACAGATGATCACTGGTCAGATTTATATACATGCCTAGTCTTTTTGTTATTGACCAATGTGTATGTTTTGTCTCCCTTTTTTTGTTTCCCCAATATAACTGTATGTATGCTTATAGGCCCAAAAAAATTGTTATGCTTTCAAGACAAACAAATTAATTCTTTGTCCTGAAGATGATGCCATGTATCTGTGTGTAGGCATCGAAACGGCGTCGACATAGTAGCATCATATGTACCCTACTAATAGAAAATTGTTCACAATGATGCTTTGTACTTTACCATTGTCTGTTCACTGAGATACTAGCACAGACCGCCTTTGGTGCGTCAAGTTTACCCCCCTGTTTTGTCTTGTCCCCTGTGGGTTACTGGTTGTACCCACCTTGTAAAAAATCCTTTTATGTTTTCCATATCTCTTAAAATAAAAACCTGTCCTGCTGGACAAAGGTCATACTGACTATTGAGTGTATGTCCATCAATTCTGCCTAATCCCTGAACTACTAGGGACCACTGTCTTTTGAAATACGGTACTACAACTCTGCAGCCGCCGCCACCTCTGACCCCGGCACGGCAGACCGCAGACCGCGAACCGCGAGCCACTGCGGTAGCAGTCACTGCTTCCCACTGATGCAGGTCACCGCAATCAAAGCTGGCACTGCCACTGCCACAGCCGACAATTTTCGGGGTAGAGCGCTGCTACAACCCCCAACGGCGGCAGCTTCGAGAGCAGTAGCACGGCGACTCAGCTCGGCTTGGCTCGGAATGCTCTGTAGTCCTCTGTCAGTTTCTGCAAAATCTCTTTCCCTCGAATGGCAGTCTTATTCCTTCAAAGGCTGTTCCCCCTGAGTCGCGCAGGTGAGTGCTTCCCTCGCCGGCCGTCTCTTCTTTTCAGAATTTGACTCAGACTCTTTTCTCAGTCTACCCACAAGCTCGAGGATTACATTGACTTTGTCCCCAAAATGTGTTTCTAGTTTCATGAGGGTCATATACATCTGAGTCATCATCATCTTCCAAATCTGGTTCCGGCAGTGTTTCATACACTTTGCGAACATGGATGCAACAGGATGTGTTTTTTGCGCATTGCTTAACATTTTTCTCCCCCATGGCAATTAAATATGATTTGAATAATTTGGTCCAATTCCTTCAGTGAATTTCAGGGTCTCTGCTATCATTTAGGAAGGATGGTGGTTGACTTATCCCTGGGATGTACATGCTATGGGAGGGAGATGGCAAAAGGTGTAAGAACGTAGAAGTGGTCGGAACAGGAAGGCAGTGCCAAGCCCGATATGGGTGCACTATGGAGTTGGTGTGTGTATCACCGTAGAAGGATGACACACAATAACAACGCATAAAATTTGAGAGGCGAGGTAACTTAAGATTATTACATGACACGCTGTGTGGTGAGTGTGTCACCGATGATAGAAAGAAACAAATGCCAAGGAAAAGAAGCACAAATGAAGATGGTGTGTGTATCACCGCCGTTGGATGTCATGTATACTGCTGAGGAACAATTAATTGTGAGTGTATCACTGATCACTGATGTTGCCAACAACAAAAATGGTAAATGTAGGAATTGGTATGCAGTAGAGTATGAATAAAAAGCTCTTACTTGAAAGATCTGCCCAAGAAAGCGTTTAGTGCTGACGAGAATACTGGTAAACAAAAGCCAAAACTTCCCTCAGATAGAAGGCGGCAGCAGAATCTGGGGAAATGGTGCCGCTGTGAGGAGACAATGAAAGGAACCGGCTGTAGGGAGGCTGGAGTGCCGAAGTCTCAAATTTCACAAACTCTGGCGCGCTGATTGAAAACGAACATGTTGCTGTGAGGAGACGAAGAGGGCGTCGTCACAGAGACCACATTCGCTGCAGGAACTGGCTGAAGGGACGCTGGCACACAGAACCTTGAACCTCACAGACGCTGATGCTCTGACTAGATACCAAGGCGCCGCTGTGAGAAAACCAGGAGGCTTTGTCACAGGAACACCGTCGCTGTAGACAACAGCCAGTAGGAAGCTGGATTGCCAGATATCTTCACAAAGAGACTAGAGGCACCGTAGTCAAGGGACTGAAGGCAGCACACGCAAGAATAAAGGCAGTCCAGCCTTGACACATTCTATGTAGACCCGTATCTTCACGGGGAATGAGGGTAGTTGACGGTAGTGGCAAGCTCGCTCAGCTAATAGGCACAGACCCGATAGTTGTGAAGTCTGGTGTTCTAGGATGAAGGAACACCGCAGGACGGCGAAGTACACAGGAGTGAAAAGCAGGGCTCCAAGTTCTCTAACATAATGGGTGGTGCCAATACTTCAGCAAAGGAGATGTCGGGGAGAAAACCGGTATCAGCGCAACATGGAAAAGGCAAAGGGCTAGATGTAGGTAATTGTAAATTACCGATTCGAAAAAATACCGAATTTTACTGATTCAGTATTTTCGAATCTGTAATTGCAATGTAGATAATAATTCGGTAAAAAATACCGATTCGGTATTTGCCATTGATTCCTATGGGCCTGGAGGCCCATAGGAATGAATATCAATTACCGAATCGGTAAAATTGTTAAAAAGTCAAGGGTGGCAGGGTGTCACTTTGACACCATGTTGCATCCCTGATTAGTGCTTGTGTGCACATGTGGCACACATACATGCCCTAAGGGCATGTATGTCTGTCACATGGCACAGGTGTAAATGCACATATTTGCATTTACATAGGAATTTGTTATTTACCACCAACTAATAGTTGGTAGTAATAACAAATCCTTTAAGCCCAGAACCACTGTTTGAAGTGCTTCCTACATTAAATTTACTGATTCTTCTTTCAATCTTTATTTCGGCATGAATACCATAAAAGACAAATACATCAATACAATAAAACATTTCTTTTTAAAAATGCACAGCGTGCTATATAAACAGTCATTTTTCGTTTCAATATTAAAAATACATACAATAGAATCAAAAATGTTCAAAGCATACCTAATACTTGGTGAGAACATTTATGGGCATCATGGATAAGATTTCATTAATTATCCCTCAGTTAATGCTGGACAGCACTTTAAACATAACCACATTTTACAGTTTGTAGCCCATCTTTCTTCTTAGAAAGAAAATACTGTGCAAAAATCTGCTTACACTAAATACAATAGGTTGGCTGGTGTTAGACAAAAGAATCCTTAAAGCCTGGGAGCACGATCTTACACCTAGTGATAAACATATAGGTTTAATCCATCTTTTTCTAGCCTGTGCATATGCTGGGCAGAAGAAGAGGATATGTGATTCATTTTCATTTTGGTTACAACCACATATGGTACACAGTTCATCTTCTACATAATTCTCCGGGTTTGCACCACCAGACCAACGGGCTAGCGTGGAACCAATCTGAAGATTTCCATATCTAAACTTCATGAATAGGGTCTTTGCTAGGGGTGGTTCTATTTCATCAAGGAAACTCTCGAAGAATGGATCGTCTTTAAAGGTAAGAAACCTTGTTACGAGAGACCCATTTGAAGAAGCGTTTTTGATCATTTCCATAATGTACGACCAAAAACTCTTTTTTACCATAGTTTTTGATTGAGAAGAGAGTGAATCAGGGTGTTCCCAGTAATGCGACAAACCTATTGTGGTAAGCCAGAATTTAATATGTTTAAACCAGGGTATCACATTAAAGATGTCGAGCTCCATAATTTCTACTAACTCATCCTTATATGCTTTCAGCTCGGGTACACACCACAACCTAATCCATAACAGTAAAGGAGGTAGAATAATATGATGGTCCGTTCTACGAAAGTTTAGGTCGAGCTGAAGTGGGACCAGTGGAGTACTTCTAGGGACTCTGACCAAACTTCGCAGGAAGTTGTTGTCCAGGACCCTAAAGGTATCTTTGGACCCTGGGCCCCAAATTTCCGAACCGTATAGCACCGCAGGTTGTACCTTGAATTTAAAAAGTTCAACTGCAGGGGACACGGCCTTGCTTGTACTTTTGCCCTGCTCCCTAAGAATGGGTTTTACGTTCTGGTTAAACATCATCTTGCATTTTTCCAATTGGGCTTTCCAAGTAAAATTGGAATCCAGAGTTACGCCTAAGTATCCGAAGTGTGGGACTGATTCCAATTTTAATCCATTCAAAGTTAAACAACCCTTATCAGTTTTAGATGGATTTAGGACCATACATTTCGTTTTCTTCCCATTTATCTCCAATCCTTTTTGGATACAGTAATCATTAAACGAGTTTAAGAGGGCTTGGAGACCTTTTTTTGTCTGGGAGATTAAGATAGTATCGTCCGCAAACAATAGGGAGGTAACTTTTTCGCCATTCAGCTTGGGGGAGTCATTTTTACATCCCTCCAAGTATGTAGGGATGTCGTTTACAAATAGCGAGAACAAAGTGGGGGCCAGTACACACCCCTGGCGCACACCACGTTCAATTGGAATTTTTGGAGTTAATTCGCCTTTAGGGCCCCATCGTACTCTGGCAAAGTTGCCTCTATGGAGTTCTTTTATTTGTGTTATCAAAGTGGGTGGCATCCCTACTAGACTTAATGTTTCCCACAATAAATTGCGTGGGACTAAATCGAACGCCGCCCTTAAGTCGACGAACGCGACATATAATTGCCCCTTTTTGATCTTAATATACTTCCAATAAAGGCAGCAAAAGCGAAAGATTTGATCGATAGTACTCACTTTGGCTCTAAATCCTGCTTGGTATCTAGACAGAATTGCCTTTTCCTCCAGCCAGTCATTAACTCGGAATAGGATGTGTCTGGAGTAAACTTTTTGTAGAATATCCATGAGACTTATTGGTCGATAGTTTGAGGGATCCATCCTATCACCTTTCTTATATATTAAAACTATTTCCGCCCCCTTCCAGCTCTCTGGGAATTCTAGACTCCGGGATAGCTCGTTGCACAGATGGTTAATATATGGAGCCCAAATTTCTACTTCATGTTTATATAGGTCTCCCGGAATCTTGTCTAGCCCAGGGGCTTTACCCGACTTAATCTGGGTTATTGCCAGTTCTGTCTCACCTAAAGTAAAATCCAGGGAACCCCCCGTGGTAGCCTTGCTTAGAGTTCTATCTAAAATGGGTGCCTCATATTCCTTGTAAAGGTTAGAAAAGTGGTTTACCCATGTCTGTTCGTCTAGATAGACGTCTTTAACCGCTCTGCCTTGATGGTTTCCATTAGCTGTCAGCCTCCAGAAGGCTATATTGTCTCTAGTTTTTGCTGCATGCAGGAGATCTGCCCATTTGGCTTCTTCCCATGCCATTTTAGACATTCTTTGAACCAGTTTGTAATTATTCCTGGCTGAAAGGATGTCTAGACGATCCTTTGATTTTATTGCGGTTAAGAGTGCCCTCTTGGATTCCCTGCAGTCCCTGTTGTACCATGGTTTACTATGGGGCAAATTTTGTAGTTTTTGCTGCCCCTTCTTGGGCATCTTAGTGACAAGGGGTTTTAAGGCATCAAAAAATTTTTGGTGTAGTTTCGTAAAAAGACCACCACTCCCCTCCCTTGGGCTGGTATTTAAATATCCTTCAAAGATGCTGGCAAAAAGCTTATAGATTTCAGCAATAACTTCACCATTATCCAATATTAGTGACCATTTGAGGGAACGTCTGTTGTTGCTAATATGTATCTCAATTTGGTCACGATTGGTTGCCTCGCTGGTCAAAGGAAGAACTGAATCCCCTAATAGGGAGTCCTTGATCTGGAGGGCTAGAGGGAAATGGTCACTTTCTAGTCTTTCTATTACCTCCATGTCAAGGAGAAATTCCCAAGATGGCACCGAGGCAATGATGAAATCTATGTTGCTCTTGTAGTTCCCTCTAAAGAAGGTAGATTTTTTCCTGGCATCTGAAGGTAACCGCCCATTACATGCTCTAGTGCAGTATTCTGCACATAGCCTGTTCAGTTGGAGTGCCTGGGGGCTGCATTTAACTGTTTTAATGTTATCTAATGCAGGGATACCATTTGCCTCGTCTTCTTCTAAAAAGATGTCACTGAACCCCACAACAGGCTCAAAATTACAATTAAAATCCCCTGCCATGATCACATAATTCTCTCTAGTGTCTAAATTACCCAATAGAAGGTCTAACTGGGTTAATAAGGGAGATTCTTTTGATTTAGGTATTGGTCTGTTGTAGACATTCACCCCAAAAAGTTTTTTCCCTCTGGAAACGTTAATTTTCAAGATCAGTATATCAGGGGAATTGGTGTCCACAACTTCTATATTCACTTTTAAATTAACCTTTACCCAAATCAACAATCCTCCCGAGGGTCTTCCACTTCTGGAGGGGGTCGCGCTGATACCATAGGATTTGTAGCCTAGCCTGTGAGTAATTTCAACAGACCAGGTCTCTTGCATCATACAAAAATCAAAGGTATCAATGAAACTTGACCATTCCGGGTCCCTTAAGTTTTTTGTAATCCCGGCTATGTTCCAGGAAACCAATTTGATAGTTTGCCATGGTTCCTGAATTGGTTGCATCACTACATCTCCCACCACCTCAGGGACAGTGATATGACATTCGAGGCTAGTTACATCAGCTTCTAAAAACAAATCATTTTCTGGAAAAACACCTCCCCTTTTTGTTAAACTGTCCCCAATTATGGGGACCAACACCGGTAGTACGATTGCATCATCGGGAAGAATAGTTTCAATAGTGGTGACATCAGTTCTTTGAATACAGGGTTCACTCCCTATTCCCCCCCCCCCCCAACAGATCTGTAGTCAACAATTCATTTCCATCCAACCCCTTGGACTGCTGGCATCAATCACAGTCATCTAGACCGCTGAAAATGTCAAATCTGTTAAAGGTTTCCAAGGGGGTGAAGGGCTTTAAGTGGTCCATTCTTCTGTTGGGATTATTTTGCCTTTGTGGGACATAGTTCCAGCCAAATGCTCCAAGTGCAGGTGGAGGATTTGGGGGAAAAAAGGGCTCCATGGGATTAGGTCTAATAAGTGGTTGCATCATTTGTTGAGTGTTACCAGCCCTCTGCATGACTGGTGGATAAGTGCAGGATGTAGTTTGAGGTGTTACATGAGAGGCTAGTTGATGCTGGGAGGGAAAAACCACAGACCTGGGGTAGAAGTATGTCAATGGCCTGGGTATTATGCAATTATTTGTAATTCCCGGGGGCCAGTTTAGCACAAATTGTACTGCATTGGGATCCCTGAAATTTACAACCACCACATCTCCCTCAATATTTTTTGATCGACTTCCCAACCATTGGAGTCGGCGGACATGCACAATTTCTCCGTTTATATGTGGTGCTATGGGCCTATATAGACCTAGCCAATGCATGATCTTGTTTTTGAGTTGTGCAAAGCCCTCCCTTTTGTTGTTTGGTAGCACTGGAACCCCCGTTAGAACTACCACAAAGGGCACTGCCTCTGGCGGTAGTTCTGGGTTTGGAATTGGTTTAGGCCTTCCCCATCCTGGTTTTTGTCCCCTTACTTCCATCCGATAATTTTCATTTGAAGTACTAGCTACTTCATTAGCTGTATTAGTTGTAACGGTAGCTGACTTAGGAGCAGATTTATTTTGTGGATTTTTTGGCGGTGGAATCAATTGAACAGTTGTTATAGTGTTCCCTTTGGTCACCAAATTAGGGGGGTTCACCAGCGGTGTAAGACTAGCTGGTGGCACTGGGACAACTGCGCTGGGCTTGGTCACGTTAGAAGTTTTGTGTTCTATTATGCATGGTGTTTTTGTAACCAATTCGCCCTTGTTTCTCAGTGCATGTTCAAGTGAACTTAGTCTAGATTCAACTTCGAGCAACCTCTCCAAGATAGATGCTGAGTAGGTTTTGATTAAATTTTCTATGGAATCTAAAGTAGCAGAATCGCAGGCTATGATGGGCGCCTTAGACTGCGTAGAGACCTCCATAACCTCCTCCGTGTCTATGACTACAACAGTAGGTGGCAGAGAGACAGTTGCAATAGGCCCCTCGTTGTCAGCAGGTGTAATAGCAGGTTTAATGATGATGCTGTCAGCAGGGCCTTTAGCCTTTTTCCCAAAGTCAGAATGACTTAGTTTTGATGGAACTTGAACCCCGCCTTTCCGTCGTTTTTTGCATGGTGGTGGCCCATGTACCCTTAAAGCTAATGACGGTTTCTTGGCTCTACTATGCACTATTTTTGATGGTTTAGGCGTGGATGGTTTTGGGACATTAGGGGTACTCGTGTGTGTAATGCCCTCAAGGCCAATCATATCCAGTTGGGGAGAGTTATTTGTACAGGGGGTACTAACTATTGGTACCACATGATGAGTGTCCATTGTATGGACTATAACGTCAGCTAACTGTGAATTTGCATTAATATTCGTGAGAGGTGTGGATACTGGTGACAATGGCCGACTTTTTAAACTTTCCACAGAGCGGCGACGCTCTGCACGACGCTCTGCCAGGTCTATTTCCAGCGGCATGTCTGGGGAAGCTTTAGAGAAATAATCATCAAGAGTTTTGTTTAGCAGGGTTCCCTGTTTTTCAGACATATCTGCCACAAAAATTAAATCACTACGTAAAATCCAAGGGCACAAAAACACAACAATCTAGAAACAAAATGGCACAGGATAAATACCAGGGTTATAAGTCCAGTCCGGTCTCCTCGGTTCTCGGAGGGTCTCAGAGGGTCCGCCCTTAGTCCGGGCTTTGTCCCGGGATGAGTCCCGCACACGCGTCCCGCTAACGCGTTCAGCAAATGACCTTATACCAGCAATAGAGGAGGAGGCGGAGACACGGGAAGAGGCAGCAGGTGTGCTAGGTCTTACACGCACAGCCTGTTGGTCCTCGCAGTCCCGTCCTCCTGTTCTCTAGCACTCTTCTCCCCTGGGCAGGTCCTCCTGGACACTTTAGAAGGCGCAGGCAGCAAAGCAGCACAAGGTCCGGATTCCAACACGAGCGGCACCCGCGGAGCGGGGGCCGCGAGGAGTCTTTGAAGCGCTGGGCGGGAGGCGGAGACACGGGAAGAGGCGGCAGGTGTGCTAGGTCTTACACGCACAGCCTGTTGGTCCTCGCAGTCCCGTCCTCCTGTTCTCTAGCACTCTTCTCCCCTGGGCAGGTCCTCCTGGACGCTTTAGAAGGCGCAGGCAGCAAAGCAGCACAAGGTCCGGATTCCAACACGAGCGGCACCCGCGGAGCGGGGGCCGCGAGGAGTCTTTGAAGCGCTGGGCGGGAGGCGGAGACACGGGAAGAGGCGGCAGGTGTGCTAGGTCTTACACGCACAGCCTGTTGGTCCTCGCAGTCCCGTCCTCCTGTTCTCTAGCACTCTTCTCCCCTGGGCAGGTCCTCCTGGACGCTTTAGAAGGCGCAGGCAGCAAAGCAGCACAAGGTCTGGATTCCAACACGAGCGGTAAATACCGAATCGGTAAATGATGATTCAGTAAATACCGAATCGGTAAATATTTACCGAATCGGTAAATATGCCCCCTACATAGGAAAAGTCTATTACCGGTCGGTAACGGACGATTTCGGCCATTACCCACCGGTAAGAGGCCACCTACATCTGGCCCAAAGTCTCTTTCCGAATCTCATTGGAGAGAGTACTGAACGGGAAGATGACCAGCTGCCCCCTGCGCAGGATCATCGCCAGTATTATAAGTTGAATAAATTGAGACAGTTTGCAAGGGCTCCATGGGTAGCATAATACATGCTACAGTCCATGGGAGACCCCTGGTGTACCAATGTCCGGGTACCTCAGTTCCACATACTAGGGTCTTACAATTGCAGGGTGTACAAAGTAGTTACCATAGAATGTAGAGGAGAGAGCACTCTATGCCAGAAAGATCAAACCTGGCGGGGTAGGGTCATGGAACCTTTGTCAAGATGCACTGCATCTCTGGACAAAGCTGGCATATCCTTGGTGATTCAACACCTGGCATGTTCCCTGTTCGCCAGGTGACAAACTCGGCCATCAAGGCCTTGCGGATCACGAATGGTGTCTCTGCAGAGAACGTGCAATGTCAGCAGTTGTGTGCAGTGGAGTTTCAAAGGTGTCTCTTGCTCAGAGATGCTTTTTATCTCGAGTGGAGCCAGGTCTCCTATAGGCCTTTCTGCCCATACCTCTCCTGTCCAGAGTGCTAAAGAAGATCATGAGCAACTGGGCTCAAGTCATTCTTGTGGCTCCGTACTAGACACAAAGAATCTGGTATCCCAACTTTCTTTAAATGAGCATGTATCTTCTGATCAGGATGCCCCTTTGGGAGGATCTTCTGTCGTAACAGCAGAGCAGATTCCTCCATCCAACCCTGTCAACTGTACTTCGTCTTACATGGAGATTGAGTGGTGGCAGTTGATAGCATTCAGCTTTCCTCCCAAAGTTTTTAATGTTATTTTAGCGGCCAGGCGATCTTCTACCAAGACCTTGTGCACCTGCCAGTAGAACACATTTGTAAGATATTGTACAGAAAGATCTATTGATCATCTTTCTGCTTCCCTCTCTCAAGTTTTGCTTGACACTTGCCCAGCAGGGGTCTGCTCTGAGCACTCCTAAAGGGTACCTTTTGGCCCTTTCTGCTTTCCTGAGGCTGTCAGACCAACTCTCTAAAATCAAATCCGCCATTGTAAATGCATTCTAAATACATTTTTCAAGGGGCTTGTACATATGTTTCCTCCTGCCCCCTTTTATCATGCCTGTAGGAAGCTGGCTCCGTATATTCTATCTGCAAATATAGGACCGATTTCCCGACCTACTGACTCAACATCCCACAATGCAATTTTTTCAGCCTTACTCAACCTGCGGTAGCTACAATCACAACTAATCCTACCATTTCTACCAACCCGCACCCCTAGGTGTTTAAACAATTTCCCCGCCCTCCCCTTAGATGTAATTTAACACACTCCCTCGAGAATGATATCCATATATGCTGGCTAATATCTGATATACGTAAAACACAAGTATTCGATCGAAACATGGATACAATTTGTTAAAAATAGATGCAGTTGTTGGTAAAACATCATTTACAAGTCCATGAATCCAGCGTAAAGCCAACCATTTTCAATCAAGCTCTTTCAGATGCTGAGATGTGCTTCTCACGTGCATGTCCTTATTGATTCTTAACTGTGATTAAAGATGCTCTTGAGGGTGCAACAAGTAGTTAGGGCAGAGTCTAAACTTAACTTGCATTAGAGTGTTACTGTGCACACCAGTTAGTTTTTCTCATTTAATCAACCTGCTTCTTCTTGAACATTGTTATGCGTGCAGCTCGAGTATGTGATCCGCCCTGGTTCACACTTCCAATGACATCTGCAAATATAGGACCGATTTGCATTCCTTGCACAAGCGCACAGCGATTTCTTCACTTAATGCTGTTTTTAAATTTCTAAAATTAATCCGTTCATTGCCCACCATTTATCTGTATAAGAATTGCTTACTCCGTGATGTAAGACGTCCGACATTGTACCTTTTGTTATTATTTTTCACTAATAAAAAGAAATATAAAAAAAATAAAAAAATTAATCTATGTACTCAAAAGTGTTGCGATGACTTCATTTATTTATTCTCAGATAGTTAATTGCACGTGGGACAATATGTCTCAAACTGCTTCTCATACCTCAGTTATGCTAATCCAAGCCTTTTTCTGGGCACGCCATTTGACATAAAACACCTTCAGAAGTGAATAATGCATTTCAAGCTCACTTTAGCTCTTCTTCAGGGGTTTCACTAATAAAGAAAAAACCAGTATCAATGCGTTGCAACCCTGCCGGGTTTCAGTTGAATAACATCAGCCGCGGGACTTGTGCAGAGTCCGGTCTTTCGAAGTGGAGGTCATCCTTGCCCGATTCTGATGGCCGCCGAGTGGTCTGGTTGATGATAAAGGAACGGCGACAAAAAAGTCTGTGGCTGTGGGCGGGGGTCCCTTCCCCGGAGACCTTGCACCGCCTCCCGGGTTTAACGGGCTGGGGTCCCCGCTTGCTGCGGCGGAGTAAAAATCGCCGAATCGAGTTTCCCGCAAAGCAGATCTTAACTGAGGAAGAGGGCCCCGTGCAGACAAAAAAACTGACGCCCTTGATCAACGCTAGAGTAACAACTTGTGAGCTCGAGATTTCTGAAAGCTTCCTACTCCCAACGGTATTAACGCTTGAGATGGAACCACTTGATCTTTCACGTCTGGAGGACTCCTTTACTACTTTCTGGATTGACCTTACATCTTTCTCCCCCCGTAATGCTTCACTACGTTCATCGAGGAAGCATTATCGAGACTTACTGTCGGTGGGGGAAAATTTCAGTGTGATTGATGCATTTCAAGACTTAATATTTTTGACTTGTTCCCGCTGCAATTGTTTAAATCTCCTTCGACACTTTGACTCTCCTGTCAGCACAGTGGTTCTAATGGTGGGAGCTCGCATGAAGGATCGTAAGTGCCAGGGATGAGCTGGACTGTCTGGGTTTGATATCAAGGCTTTAATGGACACGGGATTCTGCTGCCTTTGCCGATGCGGGGGGCTGGGCGGTTGTCATAACCTCCCCTATATAGTTGGCTAGTAATTTCTTTTTTAAAGATTTTTTGATCGTAGGGGTCGTTGCTTTTGGCGGGGGGAGGGGAGACCGGGAGCATGTATGACAAATTTCTCCTCCACTTTTCCATGTTTGGTACTTAGTTAGATGGGGCGACAGGTGCACTGCTAGTTGGGGTTGGGCGGAAGCCATATGCAGGGGTGCAGGGAGGGAGGAGGGGTGTTCGTTGTATTGTCTTAGTTGTGTTTCTATGTTTCAAACTCCTACTCAAATTCTGTTGGTGGATGCCTTCCCGTGGGGTTATCCTGATCGGTGGGCAGACGGGTCCTAGTAGTGCTAGTGTTGCATTAGACTTTCCACAATGTTTTGTTTTTAATTGCTGCTAATGGATAATGATAGAAGATCCGCTCATTGTTTCTATCGTATTGCCTTCGATAACCACTCAATTTCCTTGTATGTTTAAAATCCTGTTTTAATGAGTAGTGGACTGGTCAATAATGTTGATAAGTTGGATTGATAATTACTGTGTACTGTAAGATCGTACGCCATTTTAACTCGAGATCTGCTTTCACCGTACGGATTCACCGTTCATTGCCCACCATTTATCTGTATAAGAATTGCTTACTCCGTGATGTAAGGCGTACGATACTGTACTTTTTGTTATTATTTTTCACTAATAAAAAGAAATATATAAAAAAAAAATAATAATCCATGTACTCAAAAGTGTTGCGATTACTTCATTTCTTTATTCTCAGATGGTTAATTGCACGTGGGACAATATGTCTCAAACTGCTTCTCATGCCTCAGTTATGCTAATCCAAGCCTTTTTCTGGGCAACCCATTTGACATAAAACATCTTCAGAAATGAGTAACTGTAATACCCAATGCATTTCAAGCTCACTTGAGCTCTTCTTCAGAGTTTTCACTAACAAAGAAAAAACAAGTATCAATGCGTTGCAACTCTAAACCATGATACCATGCATTGTAAACTTTTTTATGTAAACCGTAACATTAACTATTTTTATTTTAAATCCATGCCATATATTACAACTAGCCCTTGAGCAGCGTTTTCCCTCTGAAAGAGTAGCTGCCAGTTACCCGAACAATATCCTGGGGGTCTCTTGCTTTTAATCATTCACATAGCCACCCCTATTCGACCGTGCTGATGTTACAACTAGCGTAAGTATCAGCCTGCTAGTTGTATTATATGGCATGGATATAAAATAGTGAATGTTACGGTTTACATAAAAAAGTACAATGCATGTTATCATGGTTTAGAGTTGCAACGCATTGATACTGGTTTTTTCTTTGTTAGTGAAACCCCTGAAGACGAGCTCAAGTGAGCTTGAAATGCATTGAGTATTACAGTTATTCACTTCTGAAGATGTTTTATGTCAAATGGCGTGCCCAGAATAAGGCTTGGATTAGCATAACTGAGGTATGAGAAGCAGTTTGAGACATATTGTCCCACGTGCAATTAACCATCGGAGAATAAATAAATGAAGTCATCGCAACACTTTTGAGTACATGGATTAATTTTAAAAACGCATTAAGTGAAGAAATTGCTGTGCGCTTGTGCAAGGAACGCGAAATCGGTTGAATATTTGCAGATGTCATTGGAAGTGTGAACCAGGGAGGATCACATACTCGAGCTGCACGCATAACAATGTTCAAGAAGAAGCAGGTTGATTAAATAAGGAAAACTAACTGGTGTGCACAGTAACCCTCTGATGTAAGTTAAGTTTAGACTCTGCCCTAACTACTTGTTGAGAGCATCGTTAATCACAGCTAAGAATCAATAAGGACATGCACGTGAGGAGCACATCTCAGCATCTGAAAGAGCTTGATTGAAAAAGGTTGGCTTTACGCCTGATTCATGGACTAGTAAATGATGGTCTACCAACGACTGTATCTATTTTTAACAAATTGTATCCATGTTTAGATCGAATACTAGAGTATTACGTATATCAGATATTAGCCAGCATATATGAATATCATTCTCGAGGCAGTGTGTTAAATTACATCTAAGGGGAGGGCGGGGAAATTATTTAAACATCTAGGGTTGCGGGTTGGTAGAAATGGTTGGATTAGTATTGATTGTAGCTACCGCAGGTTGAGTAAGGCTGAAAAAATTGCATTGTGGGATGTTAAGTCAGTAGGTCCGGAGCTAAACGGTTGTTATTTCATGATTAGTTCGTGAGGGAGGAGGGGTCACGTCACAGGGTTTAAATACTCAAAAGACCGATAGGCAGGTGCCGTAATTAAGATATCATCAGAAGCATACATATGAAGAAACACAAAGGTATGCGAACCGGGGTTTGATTATTTAAATTTGGGCGTCGTTCTACAGAAGTATTATGCGGGCTGATACTTACGCTAGTTGTAACATCAGCTCGGTCGAATAGGGGTGGCTATGTGAATGATTTAAAGCAAGAGACCCCAGGATATTGTTCGGGTAACTGGCAGTTACGATTTCAGAGGGAAAACGCTGCTCATGTGCTAGTTGTAATATATGGCATGGATTTAAAATAGTGAATTGTACGGTTTACATAAAAAAAGTTTACAATGCATGTTATCATGGTTTAGAGTTGCAACGCATTGATACTTGTTTTTTCTTTGTTAGTGAAACCCCTGAAGAAGAGCTCAAGTGAGCTTGAAATGCGTTGGGTATTACAATTATTTACTTCTGAAAATGTTTCATGTCAAATGGCGTGTCCAGATAAAGGCTTGGATTAGCATAACTGAGGCATGAGAAGCAGTTTGAGACATATTGTCCCACGTGCAATTAACCATCTGGGAATAAATAAATGAAGTAATCGCAACACTTCTGAGTACATGGATTAATTTTTGAAATTTAAAAACAGCATTAAGTGAAGAAATCGCTGTGCGCTTGTGCAAGGAACGTAAAATCGGTCCTATATTTTCAGATGTCATTGGAAGTGTGAACTAGGGCGGATCACATACTCGAGCTGCATGCATAACAATGTTCAAGAAGAAGCAGGTTGATTAATAAGGAAAACTAACTGGTGTACACAGTAACCCCCTGATGCAAGTTCCGTATATTCTATACCAAAGCAAGGTAAAGTGTGCACAGAGTCCAGGGCATCCCCAGAGGTATCGTAGAGGCTACATTAGATGATCACTAACAGCTGCCTTTGTGGTAGTGTGGTCTAGCAGTTAGGCTTATCAGGAGTGTGTCTTAAGCATTCATTGTATTCACTCAATAAAGACTGATGACACCCTCAGAGAGAGAATCCAGACTGTAGGAGGCTGGCTTAGTATATGGTGCTTACCTATGTAAGCGGGCTCTCTGCACTAATCAAGACAACCCTTGGTATTTTAGTGTTCTTAGACAACCTTAGAAAGCTCTCTGTGTGGTAGCTGTGGAGAGCAGCCTTCAGGTTTAGTCCAGAAGGAGTGTAAAGCAGCTTGTTTTTCAGAACGTCATCTTATTGATATAGATTAAGTGAAAAAGAACCACACAGTATGTTTATAAAAGTAGGTATTTATTATAAGACACTTACTAACACATACTGATATCTCCTTCCCAGAGATATATACAATGCACATAAAACCTTGCAATTAAAAAACAGGTAAGTAGCACAAATACACAGTGGTCTCCAGGGGGGGACTAAACCATATACTAAAATAGTGGTATGCGAAACACGACTGAAGTCAAGACTATACCCGGAAGACGTAGAAGTTCTGGGGACCCAAGGAACCACTAGAGGTATGTAACCAGGAACCCTATGGAGGCCGTGTGCTGAGTGGGAACACAACTGCGTGCTCAATACAAGTCAATGGGTAAGACGCAGTTTCAATTTTAAAGACGAAATACCCTTCCAAGTGGACCCTGAAGAATCCCTGAGGAAGATAGAAGGTTGGAGAGCACCCCACCTGTGGATACCCTAGGAACCAGGATACCTACACCAGAGCAGCGGGGTGCATAGTTGTGAAGTGGCGTAGAAAACTGTTCAAAGTCAATAGAGAACTTCAGGAAGATGCCGTTGTTGGAGAAGGTGAAAGTGTCCGGCGGAACCCACAGGTGGATTCAAGTTGAGTGCCTGCAAGCAGAGGGGACCGAGTCTCTGCCACTCAGGAGTGACCAGGAAGAACGGAAGATGAATGCCCACTGATGTCAGGTGTCGCAGGAGAGTTGGCGGTGACCTTGTGCTGAGGAAGACCAGGAGCCGTTCATGAGCTGTCCCATATCGGATGTCGAGAGTTGAGGGGTCGGTGCACGTCGGAAGCACTAACAAACCTTGGCAACTGCAAACAACGTGGAAAGCAAAGAAGGTGCAGTGTCAGGACCAGCAAGGTCCAAGTGACTCACCACAAGCAGGGGAGTAAAAGCAAGCCCCGAGCAATCAGGGGAGCCCACTGGAATCAAGAAAGACCCTCAAGAGGTTCCACAGGCGGAGGCGCTGGAGTCGCAAGAGGACCTCGAGCAGCTGACTAAAGATGCACGCTGACGGTGCCAGAGATGTGTTGAGGACGGGGATCTTGGTTGCAGGAGATGCTTGAGGTGGAGGCTATTTGGAGCCCGAAGATCTTTGAGGAAGAGAGCCAACAAGCCTTTGCAATGACAAGTCAACGTTGCACAGGGGAGTGGTTCCTGTGGTTCTGATGAGGAATACTGGCCTCAAATTTAGTATGAAGCCAGTGCAGGCCTCGAGGGAGTTGTAGAACCACCACCTATTTTGCTGAGCCTTTCTTGATCCGTAAGAGCCCAGGTGGAGCAGACTTGTTAGCTTGGTTGCAGTGCCTGCAGGGAAGTGACTCCTTCAGTTCAAGGGAAATTCCTCCAGGTGTCTTGGATGTCCACCGGCCTTGGAAGGTTCCTGTATGGAGCACAGGCATGGATTTTTCAGCAGACGAGTAGGGTGACGAGACCAGGAGCAGCTGAAGCCTTTCTTGTTGCAGCCTTTGTGCCTAGAGCAAAGGCCAGCGAAGTCTGGCGTGGCCAGACGGTCTAAGATAAAGTGTTATCTTGATTTGAATCTTGTACAGTGATGGATCTAGAGACCCACCCACAAGTAAGTCTTTAAGTACCCAAATGGAAAGGTTGGGACGATTCTGGGTTCCTCCCAGAAGAAGGGCTGGACAAGGGGGAGGATACTCACATGTCCCTTGTCCAGTTTTTTTTTTAAACGTGTTTATTCAGCAAAAGAAACCATACAATAAACATGTATCATTGCTTGTCAGATTATCACAGTATCCCAGTCGTTGACATGCAGTCAAATTCAAAGATCCGAGACAACAACAACAACAAAAAAAAGAAAAAACATTGCCATCAGTCAGATTTCAGTGTATATCGAAAACTTCCAGATATTCAATGCTAGCTAGAGATATCAGCGTGTCCTGTTGGATACTCTCTTCTCTATAGCGCCCCAGTACAATAGTACTTGTCCTAGATAAATAAAAAGTGCGCCCGATGTCAGAGGTCAGTTGGTACGAGCATGATCAGTCAGTGTCTATCTCTGCTTGGGTCATTAAGCACTCCCTCAATGGGGCCCATATGTCTCTTGGCCGTGAGGCGCTGGGAAGCCCGTCAGCATATGTCTCCAACTGATCGCTGCAGTACACCATATCTTTGAGCCAGTTGTCTGCCTTTGGGTACAGTGTGCTATCCCATGTGAACAGGGTGCGTCTCTTCGCCAGGAGGAGGGCCAATTGTATAAATCTCTCTAGAATCCCCTTCAGGCGTGGGCAATTGCTTAGCAAGCACAGTGCTGGAGTATTACTTAATGTCACCCCTGTCATAGCGGTGAGCAGATTTAACACTTTCTCCCAGTATTGAAAGACACGGTGACATTGCCATGCCATATGTATGAAGCCTGCCTCACCCGTACCACACCTCCTGCAGGCGGCTGTCACCCGTAGTCCGATTTTCCACAGCCTGTGAGGGGTGTGATAGGTCTGGTGTAGGAATTTGAGGTGTATGTACTGTTGGGTGATAATCGTCCCGTCATTGAACAAATTTTCGTCCACTCCTCCTCTGTTATGTTAGGGTCGATGTCAGTGTTCACCTCGTCAGGCAGTGGACATAGCTATGTGGCGTGTCTTTCTGTACGGCCTTGTATAATTTGGTGACCAGCTTGCGCTTCGTGGGCGCGGTGATGGTCAGTTGTAGTGCGGACAGTGTCTCAGGTTCGCCCGGGAAGCATGTGAAATGCTCTTTCATTGCGCGCCTTAGCCTGTAGCACGTAAACTGGAACAGGAGCGTAGGATTTGTGATGTACTCCAGGTCAGCCCCGAGATGTATGATTCCTCTGGGAATAGATCACTCATGCATGTGATGCCTACTTCCTTGAGTTGAGTGCTTTGACCGTTCCCCAGTCGCTGGCCACCCAGAGCGCCGCTTGTCCCTCTATGGGTAATGCCGGAGCATATAAGGGAAGTTTATGCGTTCTGCGGCCAATCGCCTGCCACACTGCCACTGTCGTGTCAAGTGTGTTGATCTCTTCCCTCGGAGTGCGACGGTGTGTGTGTGTTAAGATGCCGCGCAAGGGGACTGGGTGGGCATCCCCCTCCTCGATCGCTACGCATAGAGTGAACCCGTGCGGTTGATACCAGTAGAATGCGTAATGCGCCTGACAGCACAAGTAGTATATATAAAAATCCGGTGCGTTAAAGCCCCCTCTGTCATAAGGTAAAGATAAGGTTTTCCAGCTGATCCTCGGCGGCTTGGCCCCCCATGTAAGTCTTAACAGCTGTGTCTGCAGCAGTTTAAAAAAATGCAAAGTGAGCGGGATAGGGACATTACTGAAGAGATACAGGAATTTAGGCAGAACTACAATTTTTAGGATGGAAATCCGGTCCGCTAGTGATAGCGGGAGCCTCTGCCATTTATCAATTTGCGCGACTAGAGTCATGTACGCAACCCCGTAATTCTCAGTCATCACTGTTTGGGGGTCTCTGTGTATCCACACCCCTAAATACTTGACTGGGTCTACAGACCAGACTAATGGGTACTCAACTGGGGGGGTAGTTACTTCCGTCAAAGGGATGATCACGGATTTATCCCAGTTTATATTTAAGCCGGAGAACAGACCAAATTTAACGTATTCTCGCAGCACCGGGGACAAGTGTGTGCTCGGTTCCCGAATATACAGGACCATATCGTCCGCATACATCGAAATCCCCACTGGGCGATTATTAAAATTCATGGCCGCCGCTCTATGTATCTGTCGTATTTTACAAGCCAATGGCTCCAGTACAATGGCGAATAACAACGGAGAGAGCGGGCACCCCTGCCGTGTGCCCCTACTCACTGCAAATTTTCAGACATGTCCCCGCCTACTCGGACCCTAGCGGATGGTTCCATATAGAGGATCTGAGTCCACCGTAAAAACACTGTGGGGAAATCCATCCCTTGTCCAGTTTCGCACCAGAGCAGGAGCCAAAAGCTCCCTGAAGTGGTTTGAACTGAACTATGCAAGGAGGGCACCAAATGTGCCCTGCAAGCAGTCTCAGTGGCACTGGCAAGCACCCCCACCATGCCCCAATAAACCCTGTCTGGGAGGTGGTCACACCTCCCTGTGATAGGATATCTTTTCTGCCTTGGCTCAGCAGCAGGAGGGCAGAAACATGTCTCCTGTTGGCAGCCGCCCTAACTTGCTGTCCCGTTCTGGAAGACTGGTACTGGGAGCACTTAGGGCCTCCCGGTGGAGCTCTACAGTGTTTAGAATCATACCTCCCACACCGTTTACATTGTGGCGGTATGACTGCAACATGGATGATACCAAACATGACAGGGTTCGTTGCAGCCAGTTTAGAGATGGTCATTGCGTAATGACACATGGCCCCTCTATATGTATATGGCTGATTCACTTATAACCTGGGAGAATATACTCTGTAGGGTATAGGGCTGCCCCCCTCATGCAGGGGCACCCTCATACTTAGAACTGAGCACCCTGCCTTCAGGATTGAAAGGCCTGCCTTAGGTGTGACTTATATAGGTTTTAAGTGCAATGACCTCAGAAACCTATATCTGTTGTAAGTGGTGCTAGCACCCGCTTTAATAGGCTGCAATGGCAGGCCTGTAGTTACAGTTTGAGTGGTCTCCAATTGGTGGCATAATACTTGCTTCAGCTCATGGGAGACCCCTGGTGTACCTATGCCCTGGGTACCTCAGTACCTTATACTAGGGACTTATAAGGGTATACTAGTATCCAATCTGGGATGTGCCTAAGTACTTACCATAAACAGTTTCAGGGAAAAAGCACAGAGACTCGGATACTGATTAGCAGGATCCCAGTCAGACTAGTCAGAAACAGCATGATACCGGACAAAAAGTGGGGCAACCATGAAAGCAGATCCTACTGTTCTACACAGACCAATTAGGTAAGTATAAAAAAGGTACACTTATGTTTTATTTCTAGAACCAAGCAGGACTTGGTGCAGGTAAATAAAACAGACTTTCAAATGCAAAACTTTACAAGGAAATGCAGATGTGAATGGGTTTGAAATTGTTAAATGTTTGTATTTGCTTTTAAAACAGTTTAGAATACATAGAGATTACTTTTGTTTACTTTTAGATTACTTTTCATTTACTTTCCCCACTCGGCACAATACCTGAAGTTATCACAACGTGAATCTTACAAAACACAGGTAGTGTTAGTTTGGTTTCTCATACCAAAAGTCAGTTCAAAGCAGAACATTTTTGGACAAAAATCATAACATTGGTACCTATGGAGGAAAATAGTGTTAATGGTTTACATGTAAGTAAATGACCTCCAAGAATCGATTTTGGGGTTTAGGACCAAGGTTACCCAAGGTCCGGTTAGGCATTCAAATCACACCACTAGCAGCACTAGGGCGGCTGGGTGAGAAGGCTCAATGTTAGTCAATGGGGCTAGGGGGCCATTGGTTGGGGGCTGCTTACAAACAGGCCGCTCTGTTATGAGAGCAAAGCTCCTGGATTTAGCATCAGCACTGCAGGGGTCAACAATCAGCACAGGAGCTGCACCAACAGGGGCATGGAGGTGGCCTGATGCAGAGTGCCTGAAAGACTTTGGGAGCCCTGTGGTTTGCAATGGAGATCTCTGGTTCGAAGAAAAGAATGCAGGCTCAATAAGGCGGTTTCCTGAGGGCGACCACCAGCAGCAGAAGTAAGTTGAATTCTTGGGGGAAGCCTGGACCCCGTTGGTTGGGCCACTCACGGCTGTGGGGTGTCGAGAGCAGGAGTGCCTTTTGGCATTGAATCTTCTTACTAGCTCCTGTTGCAGTCAGGGAGGAGGGCCCTCAGGTTGAGGCTGCAGGCGTCAGTCTGAAGCGCAAGGCAGGTCGGGGAGCACAAAATCCCAGGTCGTGATCGCTGGGGTGACCTCCCGTGGTGTTGGGCCACTCGAGTTCAGGTCATGTGCAGAACCGCTGAGCTGTCTGGATCCATGTTTTTTTTTTGTAAAATCTTTATTTATGATTAGGAAACAAAGAGAGAAAAAAAAAAAAGAGCTGCGGAGGTCCCCGCACATTTCCCCATGCAGGGGTCACAATCAGAAAATAAAGAGCAGTGGCTTTCTATGGTAGTGGATGTGCATCGAGTCCGAAGTCAATCAGTGCCATAAGCAGTAGTGCAATAGTGCCGGTACAGCTGTTATAGCGCAACGTACGCTAAAGAAAGCCAAAGATGAGAATCTGCCTGGTCCACTTGTCCTCGTAGCTAGATTGAAAGCCTTGGACTCTCCTCCCAGCTCCGCAACAAACCCAAGAACCATGAAACTAAACATTCCCTCCCCCCCACCCCCCTCCCCCCAGGGTGGTGACTCCATACATACCATGCAAACACACAAGACTCACACTAGACCTGAAATAGGTGCAGTGACCGCAACGAGGCTGGGCAGACTGCCGAGGGTAAACCTTTAGAGAGATAGTTAACCAAGGGGCCCCACCGGAACTGGAAATTCTTGAAATTGCCTAGGAAGATGTCCGCCACTCTCTCCATGCCAAGCAGCTTCCAGAGCCGTGCGTGCCACAAGGAAATTGCTGGTGCTTCCTTCGTTTTCCATGCGGCGGCTAGAGTAAGCTTGGCCGCTCCAAGGCAGAGCCACAGGATCTGTTTGTCCGCGCGTGTCTGATACTCAAGGTCCGGCTCACGAAGGCCCAACAGGACAGAGGCCATAGAGTCCTCCAAAGGGTAGCCAAGCACGTCCTTAATATGCAAGAGAATTTCCTCCCAGTACGGTCGGATTACAGGGCAATCCCACCGGATGTGGCGGAAGTCCCCAAGAAGCCCACACCCCCTCCAGCACCTGTCAGAGGTGGCCGGATATATGCGATGGAGTCTGGCTGGGCACAGGTACCAGTTCATGAGCGTCTTGAGGTGGGCTTCCCTCAGATGTACCGAGTGATTGAACGCTGCTAAATCCCTCCACAATGCCGACCATTCTTTATCGGAGATATCTCTCCCCAACATCTCTTCCCAGTGTCCCATGTAGCGAGGGTGAGGCGTCACCGTTGACGTAAGCAAGAGCTGGTAAATATAGGAGATGACCCCTTTCATGGCCGGCGTCCGAAGTATGAAGGCCTCAAAGGGTGATGGGGTCTCGTAGCTGCCTCCCGTACCCCAGGCGATGTGGCCCAGTGCAGTAACTGGATATGGCGATATCGTTCCGACGGGGGGACCCCGTAGTCCCTCATGCAGTTAGCAAAGGTGAGGGGTTCCTGGCCGTGAAATAGATGGGTCAGAGCCCTGCAACCACCCTCCCTCCACACATCGAAGGCCCCCTCTCGCAGCGCCGGCAGGAAGGCCGGATTGAAGTGTAAAGGTGTGAACGGCGAGGGAAATGTGGTCCAGTGCTCGTCCCTGGCCAACGTGTCCCAGACCTTCAGAGTGGTACTCGTTGGAGTACTAATGTAGGCGTTCAATGGTCGGTCCCTCTTGGGTTTCCGCTCCAAGTCCCAGACCGATCTGCCAGCTATGCTCCGGGCCATGTGCAACCAGTGTTTCTCCGACGTTTGTTGGGACCACTCTACCAGCACTCTCAGTTGCGCCGCTTTGTAATAAAGCTGCAAGTCAGGAAGTCCCACGCCTCCTTCTTTCCTCGAACGTCGTAAGACCGCAAAGGAGAATCGCGCCCGACCCCCCTGCCATACAAACCGCAACATCTGTGTTTTGAGGCGCCGGAAAAAGTCATTATCGAGTGGAATGGGCAGTGCTTGGAAGAGATACAGATATTTAGGCAGAAGGACCATCTCAATGGCATGGATTCTGCCCAGCCACGATAAGAATTTAGGTTTCCACCGCTCTAAGTCCGCTCGAGTCTTCGCTAACAAGGGTGGGAAGTTAGCCGAGAACAATTTCCCCACCGTCGGTGTCAGATGGACCCCTAGGTAGATAATCGAGCCGGTGGCCCAGGCCAAAGGCGTCAAAGGGCGTACCCGGTCCACCTCCGATTGCGAAAGCATAAGATTCAGGACGTATGACTTGTCGTAGTTGACTTTGAAGCCGGCCACCTCCTCATAACGCAGCAAGGCCTCCCTGATACACGGTAGCGGTTGTACCGGATCCGCGACAGAGAACATGATGTCGTCCGCAAAGAGCGTAATTTTGTGTTGCTCTCCTGTGAACGGAAGGCCCCGGATCCCTTCGTGCCCCCGTACCGCCATCGCCAATGGCTCAATGCTTAGCGCGAAGAGAAGGGGGGAAAGAGGGCAGCCCTGCCTGGTGCCACGAGAGTGCGGGAAGAACGCCGATAGATGGCCATTCACCGCTACTCGAGACATGGGACCGCAAAAATTTGCCTTCACCATAGTGATGAACCTCTCCGAGAAATGGAAGGCCGTCATGGTATGAAACAAGAATCCCCAATCCACACGGTCAAAAGCCTTTCCGGCGTCTAGACCCACGAGGACCACCGGATTTGGAACCTGTCTGCTTTTTCTATTAAGTGAATTACCCTTCGCGTGTTGTCATGAGTCTGGCGCCCCTTGATGAACCCCGATTGGTCCGGGTGTATAATCGCCGGAATCAAGTCTTGTAGCCTATGTGCCAGGATCGCGGAGTAAAGTTTGGCGTCGATGTTAAGGAGAGCTATGGGGCGAAATGAGGAGCAGTGAGCGAGGTCCTTCCCTGGTTTAGGCAAAACCGTTATCAAGGCCTACGCAAGGGAGCCAGCGGAAGAGCCAGAACTGGCCATGTCATTAAAAAGGGAGACGAGAAAATCGCAGATCTCTGTGGTGTACGATTTGTAAAAAAGGGCGGTGTAGCCATCAGGCCCGGGTGATTTGTGAAGTTTCAAAGCTTTGATGGCGTCCAGTACCTCCTCTCTGGTAATCGGGGCCTCCAACAATTCGTTCCACTCCTTAGATACCTGGGGGATGGGTAGGCACAGCAAGTACTCCCGCTGATGACCGGCGTTGAGCCCGTCCCCCGCATAGAGATTCGCATAGAAGCGGCCAAAAATGTCCGCCTTCGTTTCATCACGGTGCTGCAGAACGCCCGACGCATCGCTGGTCCCCCGATATACTCACGCTCCCTCTTACCACGCAGCTGACGAGCCAGGTGTCTTCCCACCTTATTCCCATAAGAATATGATTGTCGTCCCAGCCTCAGTAATGTAAATTCTGCCCTGTTGTTATAATGGGTCCTCAACTTCCCCCGAACCGCCGTCAGTGGCCGGAGGGTCAATCTCGAGGGGTTAAGCTTGTGGGCCTGTTCGAGGACCGCCAGCTCCGCTTCCAATTCCTCCCGCTCCCGGCACCGCAGATGATTGAGATGTGCATTGAGGCCCAGGCAAGTGCCCCTGATCGACGCCTTAAAGGCGTCCCAGGTAGTGGAGACCGAGGTATCAGACACGGGATTGAGCTCAAAAAAGTCCCTCATGCATGTGATGCCTACTTCCTTGAGTTGAGTGCTTTGACCGTTCCCCAGTCGCTGGCCACCCAGAGCGCCGCTTGTCCCTCTATGGGTAATGCCGGAGCATATAAGGGAAGTTTATGCGTTCTGCGGCCAATCGCCTGCCACACTGCCACTGTCGTGTCAAGTGTGTTGATCTCTTCCCTCGGAGTGCGACGGTGTGTGTGTGTTAAGATGCTGCGCAAGGGGACTGGGTGGGCATCCCCCTCCTCGATCGCTACGCATAGAGTGAACCCGTGCGGTTGATACCAGTAGAATGCGTAATGCGCCTGACAGCACAAGTAGTATATATAAAAATCCGGTGCGTTAAAGCCCCCTCTGTCATAAGGTAAAGATAAGGTTTTCCAGCTGATCCTCGGCGGCTTGGCCCCCCATGTAAGTCTTAACAGCTGTGTCTGCAGCAGTTTAAAAAAATGCAAAGTGAGCGGGATAGGGACATTACTGAAGAGATACAGGAATTTAGGCAGAACTACAATTTTTAGGATGGAAATCCGGTCCGCTAGTGATAGCGGGAGCCTCTGCCATTTATCAATTTGCGCGACTAGAGTCATGTACGCAACTCCGTAATTCTCAGTCATCACTGTTTGGGGGTCTCTGTGTATCCACACCCCTAAATACTTGACTGGGTCTACAGACCAGACTAATGGGTACTCAACTGGGGGGGTAGTTACTTCCGTCAAAGGGATGATCACGGATTTATCCCAGTTTATATTTAAGCCGGAGAACAGACCAAATTTAACGTATTCTCGCAGCACCGGGGACAAGTGTGTGCTCGGTTCCCGAATATACAGGACCATATCGTCCGCATACATCGAAATCCCCACTGGACGATTATTAAAATTCATGGCCGCCGCTCTATGTATCTGTCGTATTTTACAAGCCAATGGCTCCAGTACAATGGCGAATAACAACGGAGAGAGCGGGCACCCCTGCCGTGTGCCCCTACTCACTGCAAATTTTCAGACATGTCCCCGCCTACTCGGACCCTAGCGGATGGTTCCATATAGAGGATCTGAGTCCACCGTAAAAACACTGTGGGGAAATCCATCCCTTGTCCAGTTTCGCACCAGAGCAGGAGCCAAAAGCTCCCTGAAGTGGTTTGAACTGAACTATGCAAGGAGGGCACCAAATGTGCCCTGCAAGCAGTCTCAGTGGCACTGGCAAGCACCCCCACCATGCCCCAATAAACCCTGTCTGGGAGGTGGTCACACCTCCCTGTGATAGGATATCTTTTCTGCCTTGGCTCAGCAGCAGGAGGGCAGAAACATGTCTCCTGTTGGCAGCCGCCCTAACTTGCTGTCCCGTTCTGGAAGACTGGTACTGGGAGCACTTAGGGCCTCCCGGAGGAGCTCTACAGTGTTTAGAATCATACCTCCCACACCGTTTACATTGTGGCGGTATGACTGCAACATGGATGATACCAAACATGACAGGGTTCGTTGCAGCCAGTTTAGAGATGGTCATTGCGTAATGACACATGGCCCCTCTATATGTTATATGGCTGATTCACTTATAACCTGGGAGAATATACTCTGTAGGGTATAGGGCTGCCCCCCTCATGCAGGGGCACCCCCATACTTAGAACTGAGCACCCTGCCTTCAGGATTGAAAGGCCTGCCTTAGGTGTGACTTATATAGGTTTTAAGTGCAATGACCTCAGAAACCTATATCTGTTGTAAGTGGTGCTAGCACCCGCTTTAATAGGCTGCAATGGCAGGCCTGTAGTTACAGTTTGAGTGGTCTCCAATTGGTGGCATAATACTTGCTTCAGCTCATGGGAGACCCCTGGTGTACCTATGCCCTGGGTACCTCAGTACCTTATACTAGGGACTTATAAGGGTATACTAGTATCCAATCTGGGATGTGCCTAAGTACTTACCATAAACAGTTTCAGGGAAAAAGCACAGAGACTCGGATACTGATTAGCAGGATCCCAGTCAGACTAGTCAGAAACAGCATGATACCGGACAAAAAGTGGGGCAACCATGAAAGCAGATCCTACTGTTCTACACAGACCAATTAGGTAAGTATAAAAAAGGTACACTTATGTTTTATTTCTAGAACCAAGCAGGACTTGGTGCAGGTAAATAAAACAGACTTTCAAATGCAAAACTTTACAAGGAAATGCAGATGTGAATGGGTTTGAAATTGTTAAATGTTTGTATTTGCTTTTAAAACAGTTTAGAATACATAGAGATTACTTTTGTTTACTTTTAGATTACTTTTCATTTACTTTCCCCACTCGGCACAATACCTGAAGTTATCACAACGTGAATCTTACAAAACACAGGTAGTGTTAGTTTGGTTTCTCATACCAAAAGTCAGTTCAAAGCAGAACATTTTTGGACAAAAATCATAACATTGGTACCTATGGAGGAAAATAGTGTTAATGGTTTACATGTAAGTAAATGACCTCCAAGAATCGATTTTGGGGTTTAGGACCAAGGTTACCCAAGGTCCGGTTAGGCATTCAAATCACACCACTAGCAGCACTAGGGCGGCTGGGTGAGAAGGCTCAATGTTAGTCAATGGGGCTAGGGGGCCATTGGTTGGGGGCTGCTTACAAACAGGCCGCTCTGTTATGAGAGCAAAGCTCCTGGATTTAGCATCAGCACTGCAGGGGTCAACAATCAGCACAGGAGCTGCACCAACAGGGGCATGGAGGTGGCCTGATGCAGAGTGCCTGAAAGACTTTGGGAGCCCTGTGGTTTGCAATGGAGATCTCTGGTTCGAAGAAAAGAATGCAGGCTCAATAAGGCGGTTTCCTGAGGGCGACCACCAGCAGCAGAAGTAAGTTGAATTCTTGGGGGAAGCCTGGACCCCGTTGGTTGGGCCACTCACGGCTGTGGGGTGTCAGGTGCAGGAGTGCCTTTTGGCATTGAATCTTCTTACTAGCTCCTGTTGCAGTCAGGGAGGAGGGCCCTCAGGTTGAGGCTGCAGGCGTCAGTCTGAAGCGCAAGGCAGGTCGGGGAGCACAAAATCCCAGGTCGTGATCGCTGGGGTGACCTCCCGTGGTGTTGGGCCACTCGAGTTCAGGTCATGTGCAGAACCGCTGAGCTGTCTGGATCCATGTTTTTTTTTTGTAAAATCTTTATTTATGATTAGGAAACAAAGAGAGAAAAAAAAAAAAAGAGCTGCGGAGGTCCCCGCACATTTCCCCATGCAGGGGTCACAATCAGAAAATAAAGAGCAGTGGCTTTCTATGGTAGTGGATGTGCATCGAGTCCGAAGTCAATCAGTGCCATAAGCAGTAGTGCAATAGTGCCGGTACAGCTGTTATAGCGCAACGTACGCTAAAGAAAGCCAAAGATGAGAATCTGCCTGGTCCACTTGTCCTCGTAGCTAGATTGAAAGCCTTGGACTCTCCTCCCAGCTCCGCAACAAACCCAAGAACCATGAAACTAAACATTCCCTCCCCCCCACCCCCCTCCCCCCAGGGTGGTGACTCCATACATACCATGCAAACACACAAGACTCACACTAGACCTGAAATAGGTGCAGTGACCGCAACGAGGCTGGGCAGACTGCCGAGGGTAAACCTTTAGAGAGATAGTTAACCAAGGGGCCCCACCGGAACTGGAAATTCTTGAAATTGCCTAGGAAGATGTCCGCCACTCTCTCCATGCCAAGCAGCTTCCAGAGCCGTGCGTGCCACAAGGAAATTGCTGGTGCTTCCTTCGTTTTCCATGCGGCGGCTAGAGTAAGCTTGGCCGCTCCAAGGCAGAGCCACAGGATCTGTTTGTCCGCGCGTGTCTGATACTCAAGGTCCGGCTCACGAAGGCCCAACAGGACAGAGGCCATAGAGTCCTCCAAAGGGTAGCCAAGCACGTCCTTAATATGCAAGAGAATTTCCTCCCAGTACGGTCGGATTACAGGGCAATCCCACCGGATGTGGCGGAAGTCCCCAAGAAGCCCACACCCCCTCCAGCACCTGTCAGAGGTGGCCGGATATATGCGATGGAGTCTGGCTGGGCACAGGTACCAGTTCATGAGCGTCTTGAGGTGGGCTTCCCTCAGATGTACCGAGTGATTGAACGCTGCTAAATCCCTCCACAATGCCGACCATTCTTTATCGGATATATCTCTCCCCAACATCTCTTCCCAGTGTCCCATGTAGCGAGGGTGAGGCGTCACCGTTGACGTAAGCAAGAGCTGGTAAATATAGGAGATGACCCCTTTCATGGCCGGCGTCCGAAGTATGAAGGCCTCAAAGGGTGATGGGGGTCTCGTAGCTGCCTCCCGTACCCCAGGCGATGTGGCCCAGTGCAGTAACTGGATATGGCGATATCGTTCCGACGGGGGGACCCCGTAGTCCCTCATGCAGTTAGCAAAGGTGAGGGGTTCCTGGCCGTGAAATAGATGGGTCAGAGCCCTGCAACCACCCTCCCTCCACACATCGAAGGCCCCCTCTCGCAGCGCCGGCAGGAAGGCCGGATTGAAGTGTAAAGGTGTGAACGGCGAGGGAAATGTGGTCCAGTGCTCGTCCCTGGCCAACGTGTCCCAGACCTTCAGAGTGGTACTCGTTGGAGTACTAATGTAGGCGTTCAATGGTCGGTCCCTCTTGGGTTTCCGCTCCAAGTCCCAGACCGATCTGCCAGCTATGCTCCGGGCCATGTGCAACCAGTGTTTCTCCGACGTTTGTTGGGACCACTCTACCAGCACTCTCAGTTGCGCCGCTTTGTAATAAAGCTGCAAGTCAGGAAGTCCCACGCCTCCTTCTTTCCTCGAACGTCGTAAGACCGCAAAGGAGAATCGCGCCCGACCCCCCTGCCATACAAACCGCAACATCTGTGTTTTGAGGCGCCGGAAAAAGTCATTATCGAGTGGAATGGGCAGTGCTTGGAAGAGATACAGATATTTAGGCAGAAGGACCATCTCAATGGCATGGATTCTGCCCAGCCACGATAAGAATTTAGGTTTCCACCGCTCTAAGTCCGCTCGAGTCTTCGCTAACAAGGGTGGGAAGTTAGCCGAGAACAATTTCCCCACCGTCGGTGTCAGATGGACCCCTAGGTAGATAATCGAGCCGGTGGCCCAGGCCAAAGGCGTCAAAGGGCGTACCCGGTCCACCTCCGATTGCGAAAGCATAAGATTCAGGACGTATGACTTGTCGTAGTTGACTTTGAAGCCGGCCACCTCCTCATAACGCAGCAAGGCCTCCCTGATACACGGTAGCGGTTGTACCGGATCCGCGACAGAGAACATGATGTCGTCCGCAAAGAGCGTAATTTTGTGTTGCTCTCCTGTGAACGGAAGGCCCCGGATCCCTTCGTGCCCCCGTACCGCCATCGCCAATGGCTCAATGCTTAGCGCGAAGAGAAGGGGGGAAAGAGGGCAGCCCTGCCTGGTGCCACGAGAGTGCGGGAAGAACGCCGATAGATGGCCATTCACCGCTACTCGAGACATGGGACCGCAAAAATTTGCCTTCACCATAGTGATGAACCTCTCCGAGAAATGGAAGGCCGTCATGGTATGAAACAAGAATCCCCAATCCACACGGTCAAAAGCCTTTCCGGCGTCTAGACCCACGAGGACCACCGGATTTGGAACCTGTCTGCTTTTTCTATTAAGTGAATTACCCTTCGCGTGTTGTCATGAGTCTGGCGCCCCTTGATGAACCCCGATTGGTCCGGGTGTATAATCGCCGGAATCAAGTCTTGTAGCCTATGTGCCAGGATCGCGGAGTAAAGTTTGGCGTCGATGTTAAGGAGAGCTATGGGGCGAAATGAGGAGCAGTGAGCGAGGTCCTTCCCTGGTTTAGGCAAAACCGTTATCAAGGCCTACGCAAGGGAGCCAGCGGAAGAGCCAGAACTGGCCATGTCATTAAAAAGGGAGACGAGAAAATCGCAGATCTCTGTGGTGTACGATTTGTAAAAAAGGGCGGTGTAGCCATCAGGCCCGGGTGATTTGTGAAGTTTCAAAGCTTTGATGGCGTCCAGTACCTCCTCTCTGGTAATCGGGGCCTCCAACAATTCGTTCCACTCCTTAGATACCTGGGGGATGGGTAGGCACAGCAAGTACTCCCGCTGATGACCGGCGTTGAGCCCGTCCCCCGCATAGAGATTCGCATAGAAGCGGCCAAAAATGTCCGCCTTCGTTTCATCACGGTGCTGCAGAACGCCCGACGCATCGCTGGTCCCCCGATATACTCACGCTCCCTCTTACCACGCAGCTGACGAGCCAGGTGTCTTCCCACCTTATTCCCATAAGAATATGATTGTCGTCCCAGCCTCAGTAATGTAAATTCTGCCCTGTTGTTATAATGGGTCCTCAACTTCCCCCGAACCGCCGTCAGTGGCCGGAGGGTCAATCTCGAGGGGTTAAGCTTGTGGGCCTGTTCGAGGACCGCCAGCTCCGCTTCCAATTCCTCCCGCTCCCGGCACCGCAGATGATTGAGATGTGCATTGAGGCCCAGGCAAGTGCCCCTGATCGACGCCTTAAAGGCGTCCCAGGTAGTGGAGACCGAGGTATCAGACACGGGATTGAGCTCAAAAAAGTCCCTAATGGCTCTTCGCAATGCCTTACTAGAGGTATCGTCCCTGACCACCGAGGCTGGGAAATACCATTTCCGCTGTCCGTCGCCAGCCGGCGACCAGCGTAGGTTGAGCACCAGCATACTGTGATCAGAAACTGATAACGGAAGGATGGTAGAGTCGAGGACATCTCCTCTAAGGGCCTGACTGAGGAAGATATGGTCCAATCGTGAATAGGAGTGGTGAACATGCGAGAAGAGTGTATAATCCCGGGACGTAGGGTGTGTGGAGCGCCAGCTATCAAACAGCCCCAATTCCCCAACCAACTGCTGCGTCGAAGCAGAAAACACACCTGTGTCGGCCCTGTTGGCACCAGAGCTGTCTACCGTTCAGCAAAGTCGCCCACCTTCTGCAACAAGCTTTGTAGAAACCCATTCTGACCAGCATTGGGGAGATACACCACCACAAAGGTACACAACCTCCCTCGAACAAGACCTTTCACCATCAGCCAGCGGCCTTCCTTATCATTGCGCACCTCCATAGGTTGAAAGTGCAGCGCAGCGCGGAAGAGGAGAGCCACCCCCCTATGCTTCGTGGACTCCGAGGACCTGTATATAAGGGGAAATGCCCTATGCCGAAGGCGCAGCTCATCCTTGCGCGCTAAATAAGTCTCCTGAAGTCCCACAACATCCAACTGATGGTCATTCACATACTTCCATACCTTCTGACGCTTTTGCGGGGAATTCAGGCCCTTAACGTTCCAAGTTCCTATACTAACAGGCATAATGAAGGAACAACCATGCCCTCTCTACAATCACCTCAGAAGTCCCCCCTCCCGCGTCCGTAAGTCCACCAACCACAGGAAATGCAGGAGAACGTCCCAAAGAGCACTCCCAGCCACCATCAATCTGATAGGAATTCGTCAGCGGCCTCGGGGCAGACCGCAACCAACCCACGCACACCACAACCACCCGCACGCGTTCCAACCACACACTCCACTGCTCAACCATGTCACCACCACTGTCCCCCCCACCCCTTCCCCCCTTCAACTCCCCAGCCCCTCCCCACCAAACCGCCCCCCCTCCAGAAGAAACCCCAACACAGTTCCATACCCAACAAAACAAGCAAAAAGTGTAAAGACCAAACTACCCGTGAAGATGGCAGTCCAAGAAGTCCAGGAAGTCCTCCAGGGGGCGGGAGAGGAACACCCGTCGGTGCGCCCCATTGACCACATACCGTGGCGTCTTCCCACAAAGTACAAATGAACCCGCGGTACCTGCATGATCAGGTCCCTCCAGCGCCAGTCAGTCCACACTCCGCGGGTCACGCCGCCCCAGAGCCAAGCTGTGATGCCGCCAGGGTGGCTGATGCAACAGAAGCCACCGCCTCATCTCTTTCTTGGAGACTGGTCGTTCGGTCCAGAAACCTCCGCTCCACCTCGCCGCCCACTCTCTGCCAGGAGGGGGACCACCGCCGTCCTCTCGAAGGGGAGCCCCCGCTTCCAGGGGGAGGCTCCGCGTCGTCAATGCCCAAGAGGTCCTTCGCCACCTGCAATGACCTAATCTGCGCAAGCCTGTTTTGCCATCGGAAAGTGATGCGGAACGGATGGCCCCAGGAGTAAGCAATGTTACGTTCCCTCAAAAAGGCAGTCACAGGTCGAAACTCACGCGTCTTCCGAAGAGTGGATGCCACCAGGTCTTGATACAGTTGAGGATGATGACCCCGAAACTGCAAAGATGGAATCTCCCGTGCCTTCCGCAGAATGCGCTCCTTCAACTGAAAATCGTGGACACAGACCAAGATGTCCGGTGGAGGGCCCCCTCCTCGCCTGGGCAGCCCGACCCTATGTGCTCTGTCCATCTTGATCTCGCTAATGTCTTCATCGTCCAAAATCTGTAGAAACAGCGCCAGTACATAGCCCCTCAGATCGCCAGACTCCGCGTCCCATGGCACCGACCGTATGCGGATGTTGTTCCTTCGGGAGCGGTTCTCCAGATCCTCCGCATGCGATTGAAGGTCCAGGTTTTGCTCTGTGAGCCGAAGCACATCTTGCTGCAACTGGTGCACATCGTTTGCCACATTCAAATCATGATCCTCCAAGGTGGCCACCCTCTCACCGATACCGTCCACGTCCCTCCTCACCTCTCAAAGGTCCGACGCCAGCTGGGCACGCAGCTCAGAGATATCTTCCTTAATGGAGGCGAAGAGCTCCGTCATGAATGCCTTGGTGGTTGGGGCCTCATCGTCTCTCGACGCAGACGAAGCGCTCGTTCCAGGAGACGGCGGTTGCTGGGATCCCTTGGACAGGCCGTCCTTGCCATTCTTCCCTCTCCGCGGGTTGGCCGCCATTTCGACCCTCCTAGCCGCTGAAAGTCGCCCCTGGTGGTTGTGTGTGTCCACCCCAACGCGCAGCTTGGCCAATGTCCCCGACTGCCGGCCCACCAGGAGGGCACCCCTTGGCCAGGCCACTAACTATACTCCACACAGGCAGGCTCCTACGTGCTCCACTGCGGCCCACTAGAAGGTAGCTCTTCGTGACCGGCCCCCCCACGTCTTGATCAGGCCCAAGCCATCCGAAGTCAGCCCCCAGCTCTCGACTCTCCGGTCAGATGGTTGCTAACGTCAAGGCTCCCCAGTGTGCATTCAAGGCCAGAGTCACCTCCTCCGGTCCCAGCTGTTAGTGCAGAGTCTGTGTTATTCCGCAAGCCGCAACCTGCGCCTGGCTCCAAGCCGCAATGGCGGCACCTTGCCGCCGCACCCACACCTGCTACGTGGGGGGAGGGCGCCTCCTCCAAGTTCGCAGTTCCAGCGAGCCGCTTTATACCCTGTTCCAGGCGCCTTCAGATGAGGTCAGTGTCCGAGCCGGACACCGCGGAGCGGCCCGCGCCGCCGGGCAGAGTGAATCGCCTCCTCCTTCCCCCCGCCTCGTGTGGCTCCGCAAGTTCAATGGGGGAGATGGCGCCGAGCGAACGAGGCGGGCCGCTGCAGGGTCTGACCCTCCTGCTTGCTCATCCTTCACAGGGGCTGCCCTCAAGCTCCAGCCCCGGTGCGAGTCAGGGATCGGGAGCCTCCAAGCCGCTCACCTCTTCAGATGGCCCAGCGTCTCTGTTCCGTCGTGCCAGTCCCCCCCCGGCGGGGACCCAAGGTCACGCAGGGCTCCGCTCCGCAGGTGAGGGGGGGGGGGGGTCCGCCGCGCGGCTGCGCCGATGAGTGTCGCCAGGCACCTCGGGTCTAAGCTGAGCCCGGTCCTCGCCGCTCCCCTCTGGCCGCTGGCCTATTCTTCCGCTCCGGCGTCCGCCCTCTACGCTAGGGCAGGGACGTCCAGGCCGCTCTCTGCTGCTGCGGCGGGCCCGCTCCTTCCTGACGCCTCTCGGGACCGGGCAAAGCAGCCAATTTGCTTTCCGGAGTGGCGGGAGCGGTCCTGGGGAGAAAGTTCCCAAGCAAAGTCACTGCTCCGGGGTGCTATTCGAAGCTTTGTAGAGTTCGGCGCCGGAGGGACCGCTAAACGCGTCTCACTCCGTCGCCATCTTGGCCACGCCCCCTGGATCCATGTTTTGTGTTGAAGTCTTTGGTTGAACAAATCTGGTGCTCATGGGAGACAGTCAGTTGGATGAAGGCAGGGCAGATCCTCCGGGCTCTGGAAGGCTGCTAGCTGCTGGACACTCTAGGGTTTCGTATTGAGCAGGTCGGATCCGGGTCAGGTCGGTAGGGCTGGGGCCAAAGCACTTGATGTCCCCTTCCTCATAGGTCAGCACAGCTCTTTGGTCCTTATTCTTCTTTCTTCCTCGAATCTGAGGAGGCAAGGTTCAGGGTCACCCCTAAATACTAAATGTAGGGATGTTTGCAGGGGTATGCCGGTCAGGACCAACAGGTCACCCTCCAGTGGGAGGGAGGCATGAGGCTGTGTCTCCTCATCGTCAAGATGGAGGAAACTGAGATGTATGCCTCACCTCCCCCATATGAGGGGTGGGGTTCTCAAAGGTGGGCAAGCCTCCTTTCCTCCCTTGGTTTTCCCACCGATAATCCCGCCCAAAGTGGGGGGCAGAACCAGTGGGAGTCAGTTTCTGGGGGCAGCAAAAGGCATGGTTAGCTCACAAAGGCAGCAGGCATTGAAAGCTTCTTCTTCATGAACTCAGCACATCCTGGGGGAGAAGGCATGACACCTCTTTTCAGGATGGGCTTTGTTTCTGGAACCATAGTGCGGAGGCTCTCTACCCAGGAGTCCAGAAACATGTCTGGTGGTGGCAAATGGTGGATAGCCATTCAGGAATCACACCAGGGCTGGTCGCTTTCCTGGGGGCTTCGAGGTGCCCTCTGAGTGCATGTTACATTAAAACCCACACTGGCATTAGCGTGGGTTTAATGTGCTGATATGTGTGCACCCAAACTTCAGAGATTTCAATAAAGCCATTATGCAGCTTTGGAGTTCGTAGTGACCAACTCCCAGACCATATGCTCTTTATGGTTTTACTTTACTTATAGTGTCTAAGAATGGACTGAGACACTGTAAGGGTACAGTGCTCATGCAACTCTACCCTCACATGTGGGCTAGTTGAGGAGCAGCCCCTGGGAGTTGAATTATGTGGTGTGGAATTATGAGGTGGTGAAATGTGTTGTGCAGTGGAATTATACTGTGTGCATTTGTGTGGCACTTAATTGTGTGGCGCTGAAGGGAGAGAGTTTTGTGACTGAACGAAGCTTTAGTAGGTCAAATTACGGGTACTGTACCACATTATACAATACAACACAATACAAAACTTCATCACAACATACCAGACTATGCAACACACCATGTCACTCATTACAGAACTTAATCATATTATGCCAACCATACAACATCCAATTCTACACCAGGCCATACTACAACATCCAAAACCGCAAACTTGTCTTTTTCTCACCACACTGGTCTCAGTATTGAACACCAGAACATACAGAATACTTCATGCAGCAGATCATGCCACATTATCTCATTCAACACTCCATCATGTCATTATACATTGCCACACAATACCATACAGCAACATACCCCACCACAGAACATCATACTTACCCAGCAAATTTATACCTTACACATGCAATACCATTCAACACTGCAACACTTAATTTCACCTCATTCTATACCTGACCATTAGACATGAAAGCATCTAAGACATACAACACAAAACCACACTCTCTCTCATCATAGAACAACATGCCACTATCCAAAATCACATCATCCTGCTTAACAAAACACACTAAATCACACTATTCTATGGCATATACCACCTTATACCATACGGCATAACACTATAACGCACCATGCAAAACCACACCAAATCACATTTAATCATACCGTACTCCACATCATACCATACTGCAGCACATAGCATTGCACCACATCATGTAGCATAAGATAGGGGGGCGTGGCTTAGGAGCCGATGGGGCAGGCAGTGTGAGCTCGGAGCTCCGCGCCCGATCCCCCGTAATTCTCCTGCATTGGACATCTCCTGACCCCCCCCAAAACTGACCTGCTGCAGCAGGAGGCGCCCTGGAGAGGAGAGGGCGCCGCGGCATGACTGCCGGGTAGCGGGATCAGGCCGGACTGGCCGCATGAAGGAATGGAGGCGCTGCACTCCGGCGAATCAAAATGGCGTCGACCCTGAGATTCATTCCGGCCGGGCCTTGCTGCTGGAGGCTGCGGTCGGCGGCGGAGCGCTGAGCCACCAGCGACCGGGGCGGAGACTGCAGCTGGGCTGTTGAGAAGAGCGGTGCTCTGACCTGAGGAACGGGAGCACCCCGACTCAAGGGGCGCGGGCTGCCATCCAGCCTGAAATTGGAGGCTGGCCCTGAGACGGGCCGTAGATTGGCGGCCGGGCCACCGGCTGTGCTGCTCGTGCCTACAGAGCACAATTCTGATGGGAAGAGCGCTGGGAGCGGACGGGGGCACTGAGTGCAGCCCTCCTACTCTGGCAGTATTCGGGGCCTCGACACCTGGGAGGATACTGCGGGCGCCTGCTGGTGCTGCCCTGGGGCCCACGGACTGGAGGTGAGCCGGGGAGCACTGGGCTTGCGGGACACCCCATTGGTCGGAACTTCCCGGTCGCGCCCTCCATACTCTGGGGGGGGGGGGTTTGCACCGTGATTGCGCTGCTGAACCCTCGGAGGACCCAGCGAGGCGAGCCTGAGGCGATCTGCCAGCGGCCCCTGCACTGCCACGCAGCATTTGAGCAGGGCGGCTGGGCTGGATGAAACTGTGAACTTTGCTGAGCGGGGCGAAATGTGTACCGGGGGAGCACACTAGCAGAGAACCCCCCTGGCCCCAACGAAGCGGTGGTCACACCGTGCGGGCGGTTTGGGGCGGGCCTTGGAGGTGCTGCTATCCCGTCCCCACCCCATATGACACTGGCACCGAGTGGTTGCGCCGAAAGCGTGTTTAAGAGAGGTCTGGAGTCGCCCCTTGGCGGGCCTCTGATGTGGCGAGCAGGCTGGGTGGCTGCTACAGCAGTGCATAAAGGTGGAAGAGACCGTGATGACCCTAAGAAGAGGTGTGGGGCTCCCTGGAGGAAGCGGAGTCCACTGGTGGTGGCGGGCTGACATAATCCTCACAGTGGAGAGGCTGAGTGCACACCTGGACTGGCCACTGAGCATGAGGCCTGGGAAAGGGGGAAAGGGGTACAGCGGAGTGGGCACGAGTGGATGTACCTTGGAGAAGAGGCCCTGTGGTTATAGGGCCGGGTCACCTGAGTGCGACGCACAAGGGGTGGAGCCCACCAGGATTGAATAGAGGGTGCGAGAGTGCGGCGGAGCGGAACTGGAGTGCATCGCTGGTTGTGGCCATGGGCAAGCCTTGGGGTCGGCGGGAGGGAGATCCGGCTCCGTCAGACGCTGAGTCCCCGCCCCAGGAGAACAAGATAGAGCAGGAGCTATCACAGAACTCAGGACTTCAGTTACAATTGGATAAAATATTGGCGGCCATCACGGACACTCGCGCTGCCCTTCAGCAGGAAATTGCGCAGGTTACTACGGGGTTAGGCCTAATGTGAGCTGACCACTCGAAACTTGTGGACCGCGTGAAGCAGACTGAAACCGCGCTTCAGGAGGTCGGCCCTGCACAGACCGCGCTGACCGCCTCCCTGGCGGGGGTCTTGGATCGTATCATGGTGTTGGAGCGTCGAGCTGAGGAGGCGGAAGGCAGGAATAGACGCAATAACATCCGCATGGTGGGGCTGCCGGAGAAGATTGATGGATCGGACATGGTGGCGTATTTAGAGGATTGGCTTCGGACAGTTGTGGCCCCTGAGGGTCTTTCGAATTTCTACACCCTAGAGCAGGCGCACCGGGTTCCGGCTAGGCCGCCGCTACAGGGCCGCCCTCCAAGACCGGTGGTGGCACGGGTGCTACACTTTCGGGATCAAGACTTACTTTTACGAAAGGCCCGCAGCGATGGCCCTTTCCAGGTGGACAACAGCAATGTCACTTTGTTTCCGGACTACTCGTTTGACACACAGCGGCACCGCATGTCCTTCCAGGCTGTGAAGAAAGAACTGCGCGCGGAGGGGATCCAGTATTCCCTATTCTTCCCGGCTAAACTACGAATAGTACTGGATGGCAAGTCCCACTTTCATGATACGCCGGAGGAGGCCTGGGAATGGCTGGAGTCCTACAGAGCGGGGAAGGATGGACAGGAGGCGGAGGCTCGTGAACTGGCTGGGGATTCTCAACCTCGCAGATCGCAATGTCTGCGACGCCGCAAGCGCAGTTTGCAGAAACCTTCGACATCGCAAACGCCCATGGAACGCAAGGGGGCCCTGGACGCAGTGGTGGCGATTTCTGGTGAACTGCTGCAGGCCACGTCGAAAGCGTCTGAGCAGGGCAGTGGAAAGGGCCAATCGGAGGGGGAATCCTCGATATCGGATCAGAGACTGCCACCAGCCACCCCTGGGACAGCTGATGGACTGCTGGATGAGTAGATGCGGGGTTGCTTCTGGGAAGGGGATTTTGGCTCTGGATGGGGGTGTTGCTGTGTCTGCCTTGATTGATTGCGGGCTGTTGCAAGGATGCGTATTAGGGGTGCTGAGTGTCTGGTTTGTGAGTGCCTGGGGTTGCAGCGGAAGCGGGGATTCGCACGGGAATCCAGGGGGACCTGGGAGGTGGGATGACTCAGGGGATTCGGGGGGCGGTCTTGGGTGGTGTATTTGAACTTGTTGCAGGTTGTGTCCTCGGCCCTGTCCAACCCCCACCGGACGGTATTGTTTAGTTTGCCGTAACTTCGCATCGGGAGTGCAGTTGGGGTGGTTTGGATGGGTTTTACTATGTTAGTGCCTGTTCCTGGGGGGGGGTGGGAAGTGCAGTGGGTGGAGGGGATCGGTCAGGGGTTGGGGTTTGTCTGTTTTTGGGAAGTTGCCTGCTGATGCGCCTAATTGCTATAATGGTACTACTAAAAGTTGCGATTTTGTATGCGGATGACCCTGCTTGGTGGCTGGGAGAGGTGGGCTGCTTTGAGCGGGATTTTGCAATGTTCTTATGGGTCCGGCTCCTGACGTGAAATGTATAACCTGGAATATTCGGGGATTGCACTCTATGCAGCGTAGGTATAAGATTCACTCCTATTTGGTTTGTAGGGGAATACAGATCGCCTTCCTACAGGAGACACACCTTACCAAGCCCGAGGGGCAGGCCCTGCAGCATAGGTGGCATGGGCAGCTTTATTATACCACTTACTCGGCCTTCGCGCGGGGGCGTTGATTTGCGTTCGGGCCGGGGTCCCGTTCCAAATGATAGACCTCTTGGTAGACCCTGGAGGCCGTTATGTTGCGGTACGTGGCCGTTTGTATGGCCGCGAGGTGACCGTTTGCAGCGTCTATGCTCCTAATGTGGAGCAGGCGTCCTTTTTGGAGACTTTGTCCTCCGCCCTCGCCGATTATCTCACGGTGCCGGTCTTAATGGGGGGAGACTTTAACTCTGTTGCTGATGTGACCATAGATAGATCTCATCCTCTGCTGCCCTCGGCCCCGATTAATAAACTGTCCGAAGTTCGTGCCCATTGGCAAGACAATTGGGGACTTATTGACGTTTGGAGGGCGCAGCACCCGACAGATAGGGATTACTCCTATTATTCGGCCCTGCACGACCTCCATGTTCGGTTGGACGTTGTCTTTTGTCGTTCTGGCCTGGCCTCTCTGGCACTCAGCAGTGAATATTAGACACGTACCATATCGGACCATAATCCCCTTTTGGTGAATTTCTGCCGGATGGTGCAACGCCCCAGAATCCCTCACTGGAGGTTGTGCGGGTATTCCGGGCGGAGCTTAGCGAGGGGGTAGAGCACTACTTTGCCGAAAATGCGGGCACTGCCTCGACGGTGGCCCTAGAGTGGGATGCATTTAAGGTGGTCGTCCGAGGGATTTGTATCGCCAAGTGGGTGGGGGTTAGGAAGCCGCTCTTACAGGAAATCGAGAGGGCTGAGCTGGCCCTGCGTGAGGCTGAGAGGGCTCATTCCGATGGCTCTGGGACGCGTGATGACGTGATAGCTCGAAAAGAGGTGGTGGCGGAGGAGGTGGAGCGGCTCCGATGCTTTGATTATAAGGCGTTCGTGGCTCGCGGGCACCCGGAGCGGGACAAGGTGGGCACCTTGTTGGCTTGGCTTGCGTACCCTACCCCTAGATGCGAGCCTATCTTGGCGCTGGTCTCCCCCTTCGGTCGGCTGGAGCATGATCAGCAGCGAATCAATGAGTTGTTCCGCTCCTTCTACGCGGACCTTTACACCAGCCGCTTACGGGCTGATGAGACAGAGTCCCAGGCATTCCTGGAGGGTTTGGATTTACCTACAATAGAGGAGGAAGAGGCAGATGCTCTTGGGCAGGATGTAACATTGGCCGAGATCTGCTGTGCAATTAAGCAATTGGCGCGCAATAAAACTCCTGGGAGCGATGGCTTGCCTATCGAATTCTATTCGACGTACCTTGACCTACTGGCTCCGAGACTATTGATGATGTACTTGGAGGCTCGGAAGGCGGGGAGGTTACCGGGGTCGGCTAGAGAGGCCATCATTGTGCCGCTTCTCAAGCCTGGGAAACCGCCAACCGACCCGGCTGCGTATAGGCCTCTCTCTATGCTCACTACAGACTACAAAATACTGAGCCGGGTGCTCGCCACTAGGCTCCTTCCATTAATGACACGGCTGGTGCATGCAGACCAGGCTGATTTTATCCCGACACGCAATACTGCCAGTATCGTCCGTAGGCTGATCGGGATCTTGGACGAGGGGTGCGGGGGGCGGGGCGAGGCACTGGTTCTCTCGGTCGACATCGCTAAGGCGTTTGATAGCCTGGAATGACCCTATCTGTTCTCTGTGATGACAGCGTCTGGGCTTGGGGCTGGGTATATTGGTTGGACTAAAATCCTGTATTCGTCGGCAGCTGCTAGAGTTCGGGTGGGGAGAACTGTTTCTTCCTCCTATCCTGTGGGGCGGGGCACTAGGCAGGGCTGCCCGCTCTCCCCGCAGCTGTTTGCTCTCGCGATAGAGCCGTTAGCTGCACGCGCGAGGCTGGGAGATGCATACCAGGGCCTTCAGCTCAGAGGCCACGAACACCATATCTCGCTCTATGCGGAGGACCTCCTTATGTTTTTGGTGGGTGCCGACGACTCCCTGGGCGGGGCACGTAGCCTTCTTGATCGTTTCGGGGACATTTCGGGCCTGCGGGTTAACTGGCATAAGACCTGTGTTTTCCCAGTGTCTAGTACATGCGGCCCGCCAACGTTACCGCCCGGCCTAGCGTGGGAACCGCGGTACCTTCCTTATTTAGGGACACGGGTGTATCACACACAGGCGGATCTCTTCGAAGGTAATATTGAGAGAGCAATGAGAGGCTTGAGAGGTAGCATGCGGTTCTGGGGGTCTCTGCCTTTGTTGGTAATGGGTCGGGTCGTGCTCCTGAAAATGGTGGCGCTTCCTCGTCTTTTATACTTTTTTAGGACCCTACCAATACGCATACCGGCGGCATTTTCCCAACAACTCCGCTCGGCAGTGAGTAGTTTTATCTGGGGTGCAGGATGGCGCAGAGAAGCGTTGGAAACACTGATGAGGTCGCGAGAGGAGGGGTGTCTTGCCTCTACTGATTTTTAATTATACTATCTGGCTGCGCAGTTCCAGGTTCTCACCCAGGCGGTGGCGCTGGAGTTTCGAGGACCGGCGAGGGAGACTATGCCTGACGTGCCGAGACACGTCTTATCCTTTGTGGTATTGCAGCAGAGACTGAGACAGGCTGACTTGTCCATGGTGGAGAGCATGTAACAATAGGTAGGGGAAGACAAGGATCAATTGTGATCCAGTAGGGCATTGATTACCATTCACAAGAGAAGGGAATGGAAGGTCCGGCCACAGTCGTAGCCCTAGATATGAAGACAACAAAAGAGATTACTCGGCTGTCCCATAGGGAAGGAAGAAGGAACGGGTCACTCGGGAAAAAGGGTTAGTGCTCAATGGAGGACAACTCCTGGGTATCCAATTTGTTGGATATAATGGTCTCACACACCCTTGCGAGTGTCATGCTTCATCATCGGCAATGCTCCTCGTTGGGCAGGCGGTGCAATGCCTAACTGGCTCACCTCTAAGAGGGGCTCTTTATCGGAGATCTTTTATCCAACTGCCTATGGGTGAAGTGGGGGTGAGGGGCCAGGACAGAGTAGATAGTGTGGGTGAGGATAAAATGTGGCACAAGGTACCGGAAAGCAATTTTATTCTGGTGGTCCTCTGCCACAAGTAAAATCAAGGATAGCTGGTGCTCATGGGGACTATGGTTTCCCAGAGTGGACCAGGGCTAAAGTGCAAATGGTGTGGTCAACATGTTTCTCGCTTCTAGGAGAGGATCAAATAGTGACAGCAACTCGAGCGGTGACGATTGGCAATCACAACCCCGGAGGGGTAAGAGAGGAGGGAGACGTGGACAATCATTTTACCCACACCCTCCTCTTCAGGGCCCACCGTTTTGGCAATACCCCCATTTTCCACACCCTATGCCATCGTATGCACCCCAATATCCACCTCAATTTGCCCCCATGGCACCAACCAGCATCCTATTTTAGACAGAGGTTGGGCCAGAGGGCACGGGCGCAAGCGAGGAAACAGGCCAGACAAGAGGGTACAATGGGAGGACACTCAAGGTCAAGGGATGGACACCAGGATCAAGACAGCACGAAAATAAGCTTAGTAGTGAATCTTTCTTCACACCAACTCACTACAGGCAAAGAAGAAGTGCTTCAAAAGGGACTCAGGTTCGTTCCCACACCTAAGATTGACCACTTCCAACAGAGCTGTGAAATCCAGAAATTGTTCCGTAAGATCAGGTTGAGAGCCTTCTTTGATGGGAGACCACAAGAGACCCCAACTGACTCAGGTCTTCACAACCCTCCGAACTTCACTCCACATTGTGGGATGGTCCCCAATGAAATCCTAACGTATGAGCAGGCTGTGCTCAAAGACATTGGGTCTATGAGACTAAGCAAGAAACACCACAACCTCTCTAATTCCGAAAGACAAATGCTAGATTCCTTAGCCAACGACCAGACCATCACCATTAAGCAGGCAGACAAAAGCGGGGCGACAGTCCTAATGGATACCACTGACTATGACACTGAATGTCTTAGACAACTAGGGGATAGGCGATACTACACCCCCATCCCTTCCAACCCCACTGAGCGTCTGAAAACAGCTATCACTGGGCTGGTCGAGACTGCTGAATGTCATGAGTGGATCTCCAAAAAGGAGGCTGACTTTCTATCAAAAAAAGAACCCAAGGTCCCCTATTTTTACATCCTCCCGAAAATACACAAGGGGACCACCCCTGTACCAGGACGCCCGATTGTATCAGGCATCGACTCTGTCCTAGAGCCTTTATCACAGTTCTGTGACCACTTTCTACAGCCGCTGGTCAAACAAATACCTCCATATGTTCAGGACACCACTGATGTCCTACGCCTCTTGGATAATCTACAGGAGGATATCCAGATCGATTTTCTAATCACCCTAGACATGGAGGCCCTCTATACTAACATCCCCCAGAGGGCCACACTAGGGGTGATTGAGAGAATACTCAGTGCTGAAGAATGGAGCACCCCTACCCCACCTTCCTTTATTATGGAATGTGCTACCCTTGCCCTTACAGAGAACTACTTTGAGTTTAAAGGGCAATATTACCACCAGACCCAGGGCACTTCCATGGGTAGTACTTTTGCCCCCTTGGTAGCCTGCCTCTACATGTCAGACTTCGAAGAAAGACACATCAATGGACCAGAGAACCCCTACCACCTGAACATCAAACTATGGAGGAGGTTCATTGATGATATCCTGGTACTCTGGACAGGCACTGAAGATCTATACAAGGAGTTCTTCAGATGGCTAAACACGCTGAACGAATACCTCCACTTCACCATAACGGCGTCTGCATCCAAAATTGCCTTCTTGGATCTCACCGTCAGACTGGAGGGGGGTGAGGTTCCGTGACAATTTGAACCCGTGTTTTCAACATTGTTGTAAATACATAATTTTGGTATCAGTGAACCGCAAATGGTCCATTTAGCATATCCTGGTGTTTTCGCTATGCTACGAGCAAGAGTACTCCTGTTACAAACACATTTCTGATCTACCCACGGCATCCATCTTAGATTATGGCAGCCATTTTGTGTTTCTTGCCCTCACATAGACAATGGACACGCAATGACTTCTGATTACTTCATTCCGATTAAGGACACGTAGGGTTGGCTGGCGATTCACCTCTCTAGTGACACGTGCACCTTAAAACAGAACACGCCGTGGCTGCATGACTCGACAGAAACTGCCTCCTCTGCCTGAGGCAAGTCCTGCTATACTGGTTCTCGTGTTCGTTGGCTTGATCATGATTAGGCGGCCGAAGCTGGTAGCCTTGCCCATTTACGACCCACAAACATCTCTTATCCTGCTTTTCTATCTTCTGCACCTGGCTCTGCTCCTTTCCTTCTGGGCCTTTATTAGGGGGAGGTAACGAAATTTACGATGAGGCGGTCCGGCTCTTGAATGAAAAGTTGACATGGGATTGTGATGGAATAGTGGGAACCCCTCGTTCGTAATGTTTTGGCATCAGATATTATTGACGATTCCTGTGCAACGCCAAATATTTATTGTTTAGGACACAAAGGTTTGGGAATGTACTAACATGTAAAGAATTTGCCTGAAGCCCAATATTTCGTATATAAGGAGCAACCCTTCTTGTACAAATCGAACAGGCTCCTAGACACTGCCCGTGTGTAGTTTCTGTGACTTCTGTGTCCCTGCAGTAATAAACCTTTGGTCTTTGACGCCACCATCGAGAAGCCCGTGTTTCTGTTTATTTGTGCACCGAGACAGGTAGAACTCCGGGGTCTTCGGGTGTTATCCCTGACACCTCTGGACGGAACCAAAAAGTCCAGAACTCCAATTGGCGCCCAACGTGGGGCGACGTCATTCGGTACCGGTCCAAAAGCCTGAAGAGTTCGAGAAGCTTCGTGTGAAGATTCCTGAGGGAGGCGCCCCACTTCATCGATCCCGGCATATCGCAAAAGTGGCCCGACGTTCTCTTCCACGAGGGTTCCCGTTCAGGACGGCTGCAGTGGTCCGTTCCCTTGACTGTCGCCCTGTCTTGGACCCGAGGTGCAGTCCTTAGTACGGCGAGACAAGACGGGTTTCTCCTTGGTGACGTCTTCAGTGCCTCAGTTAAGTATTAAGTGGTTGCTAGTTGGTTACTTTGTAAGGGTTGTTCCTGTTTGGATAAAATCCTTTTAGTTCTTGGTTTGGTTTGGTTTCGTAAGATTATCACTGGTTGTTCTGGTTACGATAATCTTTTGGTTTAGTTTGGGTATCGATACATTGGTTCGTTTTGGTAGGCCTAAGTTCTTGGTTCGAGTGCACATTTCTGTTTTGTGTTTTTGTTCGTTTTGTGTTCCGGATTACAAAATGGTAAGTCGGAAAAATTGTATGTTGTCGTGTTTTGGTTGCAACAGTGATTCCCGGTTGGAGGACTCATGTCTGGTTCCTCCGATTGGAACTCCTCTATATGATCTTTATTGTAAACACGGTGTGGGTCCTATATCTTATAATGAGGTGTGGGTCTGATATACGGAAAAAGACGGTGTCCTTAGTTGGCCACTGCATGGTAGTTTTAAACCCGAAGTCCTTGATAATTTGGAAGTGAAATTGTTTAAGAAGAAAGCCCGGCCGGCAATGTTTGATTCTTTCCGTTACTGGCGAAAAGAATCTAAACAGAGAGAAATTAAAAGATTGAAGAGAGAACAGAAAGAGCAAGAGTTGACTTTAGAACAGGCTGCTAAGCAGCTGCAAGTCAACGAGTCTGAGAAGGCAATAGAGGTGGCTACTAGAGAGCGTAATTTAGCGATAGACAAGTGCTACCCTGCCTTGCCATCGAGTACGGCTAAGATAGTAGAGGACCCCGAAAACGATCCTCTCTTATCTTACTTGTTACGGTCACCCCCACCGTATGCACAGGGTGCTACGGCTCCACCTTTACCGAATGTTCAATTGCCGGTTGCTGGACAACCTGGTATTCCTGCTCCTGCTCCCCTGAATCAAGCTCCTGTACCTCCTGTGGTCAATGTTAATGTTCCTTCGGCACCCCCTCTCCCTGGGTTGCCGGCTTCTTTGCCTATACCTGTATCGCTTATACCTACTGTTTCACAAGCTACCTTGCCTGATACTCCTGCTGTTCCTGTTCTATCTGTTCCAACTGCTACTGTGTTTTCTACATCTGCTAGTATTATGACTCCACTTTCTGTTCGTCGGAGAATCACTGATTCTGTCTCTAATATTCTGTCTCCCTTCTATAAAACTTTAATTAAGACTCCTGCCTCTGACTCTGTACAGAGACGTAGTCAGCTTCCAAGTACTGAGGAACGGGGAATATTAGATTCCACGGCTCTCAGATGGATTTCGAAGAGTAGGAGATATAGTACAAGAGATGTATTAGATACATTTATGCAGTGGAAAGAACCAACACAACGATATGTGTTCGACGAGATGTGCTCTCTTTTACGTGAGGAATTGGAAGAAGATGACTCTGACTCGAATTTCGAAGAATTAATTAATGTTCAGAAAGAGTTTGCTGCAGGTACAATAGTTGGTCAAAATATAAAAGAAGCGATGGAACTGATTTTAAGCTATAGGAATGATCCATCCCTTCGTTCACCGAGAGATTTAGAAAGACATAGTACGAAGCAGAATCGCCAATATCCAATGAGGGAGGTTCCAGCAATTTGTCGTGAAGCTGTGCAAGCTGACGCACTAAATGGTGTTGTTGCCGCTCCGGCGCAATTCCAGAGAGTGTGGATACACATTCCGTGGAAGCGAGCCGAAGTGTTAGCAGTGAAACAGGCCTTGCCAGATCCGCGTAAAAATCCTGCCGGATACTATAAGGAGTTAGCGCAGACAGTTGAGGCTTGTGTGATGAATCTAGCGGACATTGACATGTTATTTGGGAATGTAGTTCCGCAACCAATTTGGGCCAAAATTCGTAAAGAGAATCATCCAGTTGCCCTAGGTGGTGATTGGGCAGCTATCATTGCGGCAGATGGTCAGCAAATAGGTGGTTCCAAACCCGAACCTCTAATTGCTAATCTTCCAGGTAGGGTAATTGAATTAATGAAGACTCTGATGCCAGCATTGCGCGTTAATTGGGACAAGTTGTCCGCATGCAGGCAGAAGAAAGACGAAAGTGTTTCTGACTTTTTCACAAGGTTCGAAGAGACTTTCGTAGATCACAGTGGTCAGGATATGAGCACGGAAGGAGGACAGAGACTATTTGTCGATACATTTGTACACAATTTGCTACCAGAGCTCAGTAATTAATTGAAAGATTCCGAAAGTGCGTGGGCTGTCTCTACAACTGCGCAAATACTTGCAACTGCACAGTATTATGAAAATAGGGATAAAGAGGAGAAAGAGAAATCAGATAAGAAGACGAAAGATTTAAAAACTAAAGTTCTTTTACAGCAAGCATATCCGCCTCGTATGAATCAGACTAATGCACAGCAAGGGTCATATCAAAGGACAGATTATAGTTCACCGAGGCCACAATATCAGTGGAACCAGTGTGCATATTGTAAGAAAGAGGGTCATTATAAGAATGACTGTCCAATCTTAGCGCAAAATAATGCTGTAGCAGCTCAGAGAGGTCGTGGTGGTTCTATGCAAAATTCTAGAGGTCGAGGACGAGGTACTATGCCTCCACAAACGAATGATCGCCCTTCCAATCACTTTGATCAGCGAAATGGACAGTCTGCCCAACAGAATAGGTCGCAACAGTATCATGTTGAAAACTATTGTGAAGTTGATGAGGGATTTCATCAAACTGAATACTAGGACAGCCATGGACAGAGAGAGGGAGTAGTATCAGTTCCAGTGGATCAGAGTGGGCCTTATGTCGCAGTAGCAACATCAGGTGTAGTCGAACCGTTTCTGTTGGATACTGGTGCCGCAAAAAGTTCTATCATTCATGCGAAACTCCCTGGCGCACTTTTGTCCGGCTTAACAAATGTTTCTGTAGGTTTTTCAGGCGCCCCTGTTTACAACCCCGTATCTGGTCCTTTGTCTATTTCTGTTGGACCGTGTCAATTGAAAGCACCCCTGATTTTGACGACAGGTTGTAATGAAAATCTGCTTGGTTTAGACTTGTTAAAACGCCTATATGCGACATTGTACTGTTCTCCGTCAGGAGTGCAGCTTACATTGGGTAAACGAATCACCTCTCCGATGTATTTGTCAATGGATGCACTCCCGCCAGAGCTGCGTTCTCTCCCTGATACTCTTTGGGCGACTGGTCCTAATGATGTAGGCCTTTTGGAAATTCCACCATATGTAGTCACTTTGAAAGCAAATGTAAAATTTCCACGAATTCCTCAATACAAGATCTCTAGTGAGAGTGAACGTGCACTTTTATTGATTGTGCAAGATTTGATTAAGAAAGGTGTGGTTGAAGAAACTAGAGGAAATGTCTGTAACAGTCCTGTATTACCAATTTTGAAACGTACTGATCCTTCAAAGCCTCCAGTGTATAGGTTTGTTATAGATCTCAGAGAGGTTAATAAAATTGTGGTTCCACAGTTTCCTGTGGTTCCAGACATTACTGCATTGTTAACGTTGATTCCTGCTACAGCCACATGGTTTTCAGTTATCGACTTGAAGAATGCCTTTTTCAGCATTCCGATAGCCGAGGAAAGCAGGGATATTTTCGGCTTCTCTCTAGGAGGTCGAAGCTTCAGGTTTAAACGTGCTCCACAAGGCTATTGTGAGAGTCCATCCATTTACAGTCAAGCATTAAAAAGTCAGTTAGATTCCTTTGTGCTTCCTCCTGGTTCTGCTCTAGTGCAGTATGTAGATGATCTTCTAGTGGCTGCCGATGACAAGGAAACTTGCAAAGCAGCTACAATTTCCTTATTGCATCATTTGTCTACTTTGAATCATAAGGTGTCTCCTTCGAAAATGCAATATTGTTGCCAAGAAGTGACCTACCTAGGTCATCTCTTGTCAAAGGAGGGAAGGAAGTTGACCCCAGAGAGAATAAAAGCAATTATGCAGATGAGTATTCCCCGCACACAGAGAGAAGTGCGTGCCTTTTTAGGTATTACCTCTTACTGTAGGCAGTGGATTCCAAATTTTTCTCTTTTGGCAAAACCATTGGTAGCTTTGACTGGGAAAGGTGTTCCGAGTCCGGTGCCATGGTCTGCTGAATGTCAGGAGAGTTTTTCTGAGTTACGTAATGCACTGTGTTCAGCTCCAGTGTTGGGTACACCCGATTACAGTAAGCCATTCACGCTCTATGTTCATGAGAGAGAAGGTTGTGCGTTGAGTGTCCTGACACAGAGATTTGGTGATAAACAACGCCCTTGTGCGTATTTTTCATCAACATTAGATCCGGTAGCTAGAGCGTTGCCTAGTTGTTTGAGAGCTACAGCGGCAGCTGCAGCTTCCATTCGACAATCTGCTGGTTTGGTGATGAACAACATGCTAGTGGTCATGGTTCCTCATGCTGTGGATACACTCATGAACCGAACCAAGACACAGCATCTTACCAGTGCTAGATTATCAGGCTATGAGCTGACACTGTTAGCGAGTCATATTCAGATCAAAAGATGCAATGTATTGAATCCAGCAACATTGTTGCCGACTAATCAGGAGTCGAGTGATTCTGAACCCCATGATTGTTGTTTCAGAACCGAGGAGGAGACAAAAGGACGAATTGATTTAAAAGACACTCCGTTGTCAGATCCAGATGGCACGTTGTATGTTGATGGGTCATGCTTTAAATTGGAGAATGGTGATGTGACTGCCGCTTACGCAGTAACGACTTTGAGTACGATTGTGGAGACTGCAAGAGTGAGTCAGAATTCTGCCCAAGCTGCGGAATTGATCGCTCTAACGAGAGCGTGTGTTTTAGCAAAGGGAAAGAGAGTGAATGTGTTCACAGATAGTCAGTACGCGTTCGGCGTGGCCCATAGTTTTGGCCGTTTGTGGAAAGAGAGGGGTTTCATTACGTCCCATGGGACTAAGATTCAACATGGTCAGCTAGTTAACGACTTGTTGGAATCTCTAACCTTGCCGACTGAAGTTGCGATTGTGAAATGCAGCGCTCATAAAGCAATCACGGATGATGTTGGTCGTGGAAATGCTTTTGCTGATGAAACCGCTAAACAGACAGCTAGAAATATGATTAGTAGGATGTATGTTGCAACGTCTGCAAGATGGGTTTCCGAGTCTGGAATGTGTGAGGACACAGTGGAAAGTGTGAAAGAAATTCAGAAAGAGGCGACTGAGGAGGAAAAGCTTGCATGGAAAGAGAGTACGGGTAAATTGGACTCGAGTGGATGTTGGATTGATTTGTCGGAACAACACCGTTGGATGTTGCCTGATGCGTACGTGCTTGCAGTGGTGACGATGGCGCATGGAGCAGCGCATATCAGTTCTAAAGGGATTTGTAAGATGTTGGCTCCAGTCTGGAAGAATGATGGGATTAGTAAGTGTGCAGAGAGAGTGGTGAGAAATTGTATGGTATGCCTGATGCATAATCCTGGCATGGGAGTCCCCACACCTGCTGGTCACTTCGCTCCTCCCTCTTGCCCCTTTGAAGTGATTCAGTTAGATTTCATTCACATGGATCGTTGCAACAACCTAAAGTACCTCCTAGTGGTAGTTTGTGCTTTCTCCAGATGGATCGAAGCATATCCACTGAAGGACAACACTGCCCTGTCAACTGCCAAAATCCTTCTCAAAGAATACTTCCCTAGGTATGGAATGCCACGGATTGTATGGTCAGATAACGGAAGTGAGTTTGTAGGGAAAGTTATGCAGAGTGTGTGTGCCGGTTTAGGGATCAAGCAGAAATTTCACAGTGCAAACCATCCCCAGTCTGCTGGTTTAGTTGAGGGTTACAATGGCACCCTCAAGCTGAAACTCGCTAAAATACAGGCATCCACGGGTTTGTCCTGGCCAGATGCACTACCCTTGGCTCTGTTATCCACAAGAGCGACTGTACATTCTCGAGTAGGGCTTAGCCCTTATGAGATTGTATTCGGTCGTCCTGCCAATATTTGGGGGGTGCCTAGGCCAAAAGAGTTCAGACAGCTGGAATATCCATTGTTGATTGACTACCTTTACGACTTGACTGCTAAATTGAGTCTTATTCACCAACAGGTTTTCGATGCATTGCCGAAGCCACCGGAGAAGTCCAGGTCATCAGCTGAAACCTGGGGATCAAGTCGTCATCAGGAATTTTGCAAGAACGAAAAATCTTCAACCCAGATTTGTCGGCCCCTACCAGGTGCTGCTAGCGACGAGAACTGCTATTCGTGTGGCCGGCCGCAAGAACTGGATTCACACGACGCACGTCAAACGTGTGCCCCTGCCACTTCCTTACGATAACTGGGTGAAGAAGGGAATTGGTGTCTCTGAGTTTGAACAAACACCCAGGTTTATCCCTTTCAGCGATGCCGAACTAATAACTGACACATCGAACTCTGGCTCTCCTCCTGAAACTGTTCCTTTGAATTCTGAACATTTGTCCTCTGCATCAGAAGAAACTTTGCCATCTGCGAACTTGAACATTGCAACCCCTGCTGAAAATACACTGTTTCCAGATCAAACAGCTCCTGCAAAACTGAGATACAATTTACGGTCTCGCAATATGGACAAATAAAGCAGGAAACTGCCTATTTTTACACATTTGAATTTTGACACTTTGCCTCCAGCCAGGAAGTTTGCTATTGTTTTATTGTTTTAAAATTGCCTTGGCGTCTGGGTAGCCGTAGGGTCGTGGCTGTGTGCCTAGTTGAATCTGCGGGGGTCAGACACAAGGTCGATCTTTCTGTTAGTTCTGGGAACTCCCAGGGCTGATAGAGGCATTTTCATCTACGTACACATCATCAGTGGTCGCGAGCGGATTGTAGAAGATGGAGCTTCCTGAGCTGCAACGAGAAAATGTAATTTATGTTCGCAGAAATAGACTTTACAGAATTCTTCACAGCAAATGCTTTCTGATGCAATGTGCCATTACATTTTTAATTGTTTTGATAACGTTGGTGGGTGGAATCGTTTTTGGTGTGCATTTGATTTTTATGCCAGTAACTACAGTACCTCCCCTTGATCCTGCTACTTCTACTGTTTCTTCTATGCATTCTTTTCACTAGTTTCCTGAACACGAACAAGCTCGACGCTCAGAATTCATTAACAACACATTTGTACAGCTCTTGCACCAACACCAACTGGTAGTTAACACTACAGACTGCTGGGTGTGTGGCTTGATACCCCACACTATGGATAAAGGCATTCCCTATCTGGTTTTGCCTTTTAGCTATAATGGATCATTTCAGGCCTTTCAGACCATTTTTGCCTATGCCCTTGAAACCTATCCTCCGCGTCCACCACGTTCCACTAAATACAACTCTGCCAACAAAGCTCTAGTCCAGGGAATTATTGACATGATCAAGGACGTCAATAATACTCCATCTTACCCTAGAGATGAATTACGGGTATATTTGAGTTGGAATTCTACAGAGTATCGCCTTAGTTTGGGAGAAAGCAAGCGTAAAAGCTCAACTCCAATCTGGGTCGTACCTCACCGAGGTCAGGTCTGTTTGCAAGGAAATGGGAGAAATCCGAGAGCTCAGCTAGGGAGGAGTGAGTGCGTTGAGACTTACGTGTTTCCGTCCAACTCTTCCCCTGCCTTTCTTACTGCTAGGGGTACCTACTTCATCTGTCAAGACAGAGCGTATACATGGTTGCCTGCTGACTTTTCAGGTTCATGTTATATTGCTCGATTGTTACCTCCAACATACACTGCTTCTTCAGACTATCACAAGACCAGAGTATCAAGAGGTGTCTTCAGCAAGGAAGATACCGCTGGTCAGGAAGCTGGAGACTTCTTCAAAGGTTTCCTTCCGTTCTGGGGGCCTATGGCCAATAGTAGAAATATACATCAGCTAACACGGGTAGTTGAATCTACTATTACCGAAACTGCTGGTGCCCTTAGCAACTTAACAGCTGAGCTTCAGGCGGATCGACTCATGACGTTGCAGAACCGTATGGTTCTAGACGTGATACTTGCAGATCGAGGTGGGGTATGCAGAATGATCCAATCGAGCTGCTGTGTTTGTATTCCCAACAACGCTCCAACTGTCTATGAGGCGATCTCTAAGCTACATAAGATTTCCGACTCTATACACGTAGACAAGGGAAACTGGTCCTTCATGGAGTGGTTTTGGACTCTGATATCAGCGTGGGGATGGAAGGTTCTGATGGTCATTGGTGTCATCTTAGTATTCCTATTTTCGTGCTGCCTGATTATCCAGTGTGGTCCAGCTTTGTGTAGTCTCTGTGCTGCAACCTGTTTCAGAAAACCACCTGCGTTTGGAGAAAAGGCGCGAGAAAGGATGATGATACAACAGCATGTCACTGACCTGATGAGCATAGAATTAGACTCTGACATAGACTGAGTAATTGCCTATGTAAGGGCAAAAGGAGGGTCTGAGGTTCCGTGACAATTTGAACCCGTGTTTTCAACATTGTCGTAAATACATAATTTTGGTATCAGTGAACCGCAAATGGTCCATTTAGCATATCCTGGTGTTTTCGCTATGCTACGAGCAAGAGTACTCCTGTTACAAACACATTTCTGATCTACCCACGGCATCCATCTTAGATTATGGCAGCCATTTTGTGTTTCTTGCCCTCACATAGACAATGGACACGCAATGACTTCTGATTACTTCATTCCGATTAAGGACACGTAGGCTTGGCCGGCGATTCACCTCTCTAGTGACACGTGCACCTTAAAACAGAACACGCCGTGGCTGCATGACTGGACAGAAACTGCCTCCTCTGCCTGAGGCCAGTCCTGCTATACTGGTTCTCGTGTTCGTTGGCCTGATCATGATTAGGCGGCCGAAGCTGGTAGCCTTGCCCATTTACGACCCACAAACATCTCTTATCCTGCTTTTCTATCTTCTGCACCTGGCTCTGCTCCTTTCCTTCTGGGCCTTTATTAGGGGGAGGTAACGAAATTTACGATGAGGCGCTCCGGCTCTTGAATGAAAAGTTGACATGGGATTGTGATGGAATAGTGGGAACCCCTCGTTCGTAATGTTTTGGCATCAGATATTATTGACGATTCCTGTGCTACGCCAAATATTTATGGTTTAAGACACAAAGGTTTGGGAATGTACTAACATGTAAAGAATTTGCCTGAAGCCCAATATTTCGTATATAAGGAGCAACCCTTCTTGTACAAATCGAACAGGCTCCTAGACACTGCCCGTGTGTAGTTTCTGTGACTTCTGTGTCCCTGCAGTAATAAACCTTTGGTCTTTGACGCCACCATCGAGAAGCTCGTGTTTCTGTTTATTTGTGCACCGAGACAGGTAGAACTCCGGGGTTCTTCGGGTGTTATCCCTGACACCTCTGGACGGAACCAAAAAGTCCAGAACTCCAGGGGCAAAATCGATACCACCATGTATCGCAAGCCAACAGACCGCAACAGCTTGCTCCACTTTATCAGCCACCACCCCAAGGCCTTGAGACTGAATCTGCCTTTCGGACAATTTCTGCGGGTCAGGCGCAACTGCTCCCACCTGTCAGATTACAAAACCTAGTCTTCCTTACTTCCTTACCCCACTAGAGAGATTTCTAGGGCACGCAAATGTGCACAAAACAACCATAGGGGGGCCCTACTTGAATACAAGACCCGGACGACACAGGAGTCAGATCTCCTTACTTGTGTCACCACCTTTTCGACAGCTTCAAACGAATTCAAAAAGATAATTAAACGACACTGGCAAATTCTGAACACGGGCAATCTCAATCTTACATCGCCCAGATTTGCCTTCAAAAGGTCAAGGAATATTAAGGATATTCTGGTGCATACTAGACCGAGGAAAGCTGAGCCACCTAAACAAACCACTTGTGGCATTTACCGCCTGTACGTGGGCACTATCAGTGCGGCTCCTGCAGTGTGTGCCCTTTCACCAGAACATACAAAACTATCCTCCTGACGGACACCTTCCGCTGGGAACTGCGTGGCCATACTAACTGTAACACTCCCAACTGCATCTACTTATTGAGATGCCCATGCGTGCCCATGCGGTCTGCAATACGTGGGCATCACCTCCCGCCCTGTGAAAATCTGTATCTCTGAACATAGAAGTAACTTCCGTTGTAAGAAAATAAACACCAAGATGTGCAGGCACTACCTAGAACAGAACCACACGGCTGACTCATTGTCCTGGTTAGTTCTTGAATCCTCCTCAGACATATCCAAGCACAGTTTTTTTCTGAAGGAACAGAGGTGGATACATTGTTTGTCCACCGACAGCTAGGGATTGAATGAGGATATACAGTGGTGTGCTCTGTAAACACATCTCTGCCAAAACATCCCTAATCTGCCTAGAAAACTATGCTAAGTTCAGTGTACACCCACTGGCTTGGTCTGAGGAAAATTAAATTTTGGCCATGTTGTGTTCCCTAGCGCGTACCCCACCGACTCCATGTACCAGCTTAAAGTGCATGTAACTTCCCTCCTGTGCCAGCTATGAAGACGCAAATACATTTGCGTCCAACGTTAACATGTCCTCTTTCAGATCCACCATGAATGGATTATATAGTCCGTTCCTAAGTATGCTATGCCACCGTCTTTTTGTGGTACACTTTTCGTATTTTTCCTGCTCTAGCAAGAGTAGGCCCTGAATTCCTGCCATCTGAACCTCTTTTGTGGCTCCTGACTCTGCCCAGGCTACCTCTGTACTCGTGAACTCTGTCCTACTTTCAGCGCGGCCCCTCGCGCTCAGCTCAAGCCTGCTTTCTGCCAAGACTGACTATAACCTTCGAGTTATCTGTTCCGCTCCTCGAGAATGCATTCCTGCCTACTAGATCCTGTAAACATCCTCTCCAGCTGCAGAGCCAAAGGGCCGACCTGTCTTAACGCAAGTAAATCATAGCCTCTGTTGCCATGCTTCCATGGAAGGCCCCGTGCCCCACGCTTCACGTGTAGACACTCAGGCGCTTATACACGCATCCACAGTTAGCGTAGAATAGCTTCTGCCCTAGAGACCTTTCCGCCCAGATAGTATAGTTCCTAAACATCAGATATCAGATATGATAGAGGTACAAGTTGATCTGACATGCCAGACTTCTGTCTCTTTCCGTCAGTGTGAATGTCAAGTCCCCTGCACCCCGTCAATCACACGTCATGCAGCTGCGCGCGCATCCAAGCTTCCGATTTTCTGCTGACATTGCAACATTCTGTTAGCACCACCCCTTGGTGCCACCCACTTGCGTCACCTATCAGTGACGTTTCTAGCACACACCTCTAGTTCCCGCCTAGTTTACGCCTCTTGATGATGTACTAGTACCACGTGTATACTGTTATCTTGTCTTCTCTCAGCTGTTACGCCTCTTACATTGATTCTTATGGTATAAATCAAGTATATAAGCTATGTATTATCAATAAAATTCAGCGCTCTATCCCTTCTGACACCCCTGTGGTGGTCAGAACATGATATCCTGATTCCTTTATGAGGAATAAAACCCTTAGAAACTCTAACACCACGGACTCTGTTTTTTTTCATTCTGATTGAGCTATTATTGATTAAGTACTTACCTGCATAGAAATTAAGAGAGTAAATTAATTATTTACGTCATTTTGGCGCCCGAATAGGGACCCCTCCCCCACCTCACGCGCCGGTTGGTGCGTTGCATACTGTGTCCCCTGCCATCAGTTAGACGGAACACACGTGTACTGGCAGGATTTCCTGCATCTCCCTCTGACCCACGGAGGTGACGAAGACTGCGATCAGTGCCCAGACGAGGCGGTGAGGAGTGCGGAGGATCCCGACCAGAGCCCAGCCGAAAGAAGCAAGGTCCGAGGTGTGAAGAGGCCCACCAGTTCTCCGAAGTTTTCCGAAGTTTTCCGAAGTCTTCCGAAGTTTTCCGAAGTTTTCCGAAGCTTTCCGAAGTTCCGAGTCGAGTCCAGTCGAGTTCTCCGAGGCCTTCTGTTTTCCGTGCTTCCCGGTGAGTACCATTGCTGGGTCGTATCTAGACGGGTTTGGGTACGCAAGTCCGGTCTGCACTGTTTTTAGGCAGTGTATCTGTACTGTTTAGCAGTATATCAAGTATTCCGAATTTCTGCACTGTGACACTAGTGTATCCGTACTGTTGAGCAGTACATCCAGTATAGGGGGTTAGTCATCTATGTCTTCAATGTTTTTTATGTGATTAATGTTGTGGTATGAATGCGACTGTTTAATTGTGTATTATTGTGTTTCTTGTATCAACTAGCTGTAAACTCATATTAAGGAATAAAGATCTAGCGTTCAGTAATAAGTAAGCAAGATGCCGTTCTTCAACAAGTTAAAACAGATAGGAACCAGGAAAGGGTTACTGGAGGAAGAAATTCCTATCCCCCCTAGGGACACTCCAGGCAATTTTATGTATCAGAAACATGGCATAGATGCCATATTATATCTAGATTTATGGGCCGATTACACCAAACACCTAGACGAAAGACACAGATGGCCTGTCACCGGAACGTGGGATGCCGAGTGCATCATGAGGGTAGAAGAAGCATTATGGAAAAAGAAAGCTAGACAATCTCAGAAGGACGCCATAGAATTTTGGCGTAAGGAATCACGTAAGCGTGCTGACAAAGCACTCCGTAGAGAGGATAGACTTAAAGAATCAGATAAAGAACAAGAAAACGAATTAGTTACTGAAGGGATCCGAGTAAAAACAGAACAAATAGACCGTGCCCGAAATAATCTTGTAAACGGTATGTATCTTGCAGCAGATGGCACATCTGAAACCCAATCAGAGATACCGAAAAACTTACCGACACCATTAGTTCCAACTAAAGTAATGCATAAAACTACTAAAGACATATTCCTAAATTCATATCTAGAGGATGTAGTACCAGCTTATACCAATCTGCCTGTTCGTGCCCTGCCTACTGACAGGGATGGGGGTGGCACTGCGCCCCCAGATAATGTCCCGCCGGTACCACGACAGACCTCCTCTGTTCCGCCAGCTCCGCCACTTCCCGTACTTAAAACAGACCTACCGAAACCAGTCCTACCTGATCTTACTAAACGACAAATTCAGACTCAGATCCAGACTCCGCGGAGAGATAATGCTCAAGCATCCGCCTCAGGAGGTGCGACAGCGGGTCTACAGACCCCGCCACCGACACACAGATTGCATTTAAGGGACACGCAGAATCCTTTCCAGTCTCCCTACTCATCCCGGCTTGACGCATTTAAAGAGAAGATGTCAGTTTGCAGATATGATCCAGTACCCGGAAAAGACGATTTAATGATATTAGCATCACTTCGATTAAGATCTGCCACCGATAACTTGCTATGCTATGTAGGAATGCAGGAACTTCTCGACAGACTATATAAGTTCATACTGACAGGGAAAGACCCCGACAGTGTCAAAGCTGCCATGCATAAACAGAAAGTTGACATTCAAGCACAGATATTACGATTTTTCATAAATTGTGTAATAAGAGAACGAGACAGGCCCGGGACAGATCAAAGTGAATTAGACGCATTAAACAAGTGGGGTCAAAATATAGCCGAAGGAAAGCATGATAAGGGGGCTTGCATAGCCAGTATGTCCCAGAAAATTAGAAAGGCAGTATTGACTGCACACCAGGAAGAGAATGATAAAACTTCCTCCGAGGAGGAAGATGAACATGAAGCATCAGGAAAATCTACAGATACTATAGCATATGTAGGTAGGGGAGCCTACCTTAGGAAGGGTGTCCGTCCAGAAAGCAAGAGAGTCTTTCTCTCTGAGTTAACAAATCCGAATTCTTCTGAACATCAGTTCCAGGAAACTGATAAAAGGCTTCGAGACCGAATGGGGTACCATGTACTCAATTCTATGGATGAACAGGAATTAGCCCGGTCAGCTGTATTATGGGCCGAGAACCCAGACATGTATAATGATGACACGTTAGTGCAGACATTCTTGAACCTTTCCCCGGAAGAGCAGAAAATAGCAGGTGAATATATGATTCAGCACCTCCTCATCAAGTTCAGAAACCATCATTCTGATCCAGGTCCCTTACACGAAACATTAGAAGCACTACTCATGGATAGATGGAGAGGTTTCAGTACCAAATTAATACAAATAATTCTAGAACAACGACGTAAGTATTACACCTTCCTAAGCTCTGAATATGTTCCCGCCCCGCCTCCAGAAAGAAAAACGTACCACATGCAATGCGGTGGTGGCATTGAAAGTCAGAATCCCTTACGAGAAGTACACCCAGTTATGGGTGAGGACCAACGCTTGAAGCGTGTGTATGTTCACACACCACTGACTAAGTTAGAACTGTTAGAAATGAAGAAATTAGTTCCGTGCCATGATAAAGACCCTGCAGGTTTTCACAGAGAGCTTAAAGACATGTTACTGATGGGAGATTACACGTATGACGATATTATGAAAATGTTAAAAGTACTGTTGCCCACGGGCATTTACGAGAAATTAAAGGAGAAAGATTGGGAGGTGGGAGAGTCAAAGATAGCATGGGCAGAAATAGAAGACGAAGAAAGCAAACGAGTCCCAGGGTTAGGCCTTGGGGATAAGACTAAAGCATTACCAGGTTTAATAGTACAGGTTTTGCCAAGATTATTGACAACAAGAAAGGAAGATTGGGACGCAATCTCGTCCTGTAAACAGAAACAAGATGAAGATACTAGTGACTTTTATTCAAGATTCGAGAAATGTTTCATTATCAATAGTGGTCTAAAAACTAGTAGTGAGTCATATCCACACCTTTTTGTAACAAAATTAGTAGAGAACGCCCTACCATTAGTCAAAAATAGAGTGTACAAAGTTGAAAGTACTTGGCAGGCAAATACGCCATCCCAGATGTTACAAATGTTACAATATCACCAGAATAGAATTAGGGAAGAACAAGATCAGGAACAGAAACGTATGAAAGACACGAAAATGAAAATGTTAGTAGCTCAGACAATTCCAGCCGACGGTCATAGAAAAGGTGGGGCCCAGACCAATCATTCTGCCGCTCCCGTTAAAGGGACATGTAATTATTGCAAGCAGCCAGGTCACTACGTACATGAATGTCCAGTCCTGAAACATAACATCGAGACAGGTAAAACTAAAGAAAGACCGCGTCCACCTAGACATGAACAGGGTCATCAACAGACCTCACAGAACGAACAGCCAATGCAGAATACACAGCCTATGCATGATCAGTCCCATACAGTACAGACAGTAGCAGTACCGCAGCCACAGCATGCTCAGACACAGCCCGCTGCCGCAACTCGGCAAGTCTCACAACAGATGTACCAGTATGCCCAGTCGGCATATCCAGATTATCAGCGATATACATGAAACAGCCTAGAGAGGGAAGGTGATTTGCCTCTTATTGAAATTCCTGTAGATCAAGAAGGTCCTTATGTACACAGTCACGTATTAGGAAAAGACAGAAAGTTTTTAATTGACACAGGGGCAAGTCGCACTACTATAAGTCACAATGAAGTCCCAGGGGCACCCCTCTCAGGCTCACAGAACGTTTCCCTTGGTTTTTCAGGACAGCCTATTGTAAATGAAGTATCAGAACCAGTACCACTAGCTGTGGGTCCATTATCTCGAGTTACAGATTTGTTACTTACGAAATCATGTCCTGAAAATCTGTTAGGAATTAAAACACTGAAGGCTCTAGGAGCTATAATATGCTGTTCCCCAGAGGGAGTCAGACTCTTTCTACGGGATTTCAAGGGTCATTATGTTCTACGTGACTTTGATGTCAGATTGAAAAATGTACCAGATCACTTATGGGCAAAAGGCCCAGCTGATGTAGGTTGTATGCATATCACACCATACCGTGTTACACTCAAGACAGGAGTTGTTCTACCCAGAATCAGACAATACAAGTTACCACCCGATGCTGTAGTGGCTTTACTGAAAATAATTGAAGAGCTTATTGCCCAGGGAGTGGTCGTAGAGACCGACTCCAATATCTGTAATTCACCCATCATTCCAATTCTTAAACGTACAGACCGCAATGCACCACCGGTATACCGGCTGGTGATTGATCTTCGAGAACTGAACAAATGCATTGTACCACAGTATCCTGTGGTCCCCGATATCTCCTCCCTATTGACTGCCATTGATTCAGAAGCAACGTTCTTTACTGTAATCGATCTCAAGAACGCTTTCTTCAGTGTACCTATTGATCCGGAGAGCCAATATCTCTTCGGATTCAGTTTAAATGGACGAAGTTTCAAATTTTCCCGCGCACCTCAAGGATTTACAGAAAGCCCCAGCATCTATAGTCAAGCACTGAAAAGACAACTAGATTGTATTCAAATGCCAGTTAATACCGCTTTACTGCAGTACGTCGATGATCTACTGATCACCGCACGAAGTGAGCCCGAATGTGAACAAGCATCTCTGACAGTTTTGCATTTCCTAGCCGACAAGGGGCACAAGGTGTCCCCTTCAAAGTTACAATTCTGTGTTCAGCAAGTTGTGTACTTGGGTCACTTGCTGTCCAAAGTGGGGAGACAGCTCACTCCCGATCGCATTCAGTTAATTGTAAACATGCCACGACCCCAGACACAAAAGGAAGTGCGGGCCTTCATAGGCCTCACCTCGTACTGCAGACAATGGATTCCTCAATATGCATTTCTAGCTAAACCACTCATTCAGTTAACGACCCAGGAGGCTGCAACTTCGACTGTCCTCCCTTGGACTCAGGAACACACACAAGCCTTTGAGGAATTAAAGAAAGCTTTATGCCAAGCACCAGTTTTAGCAACACCATGTTACAGCAAACCGTTTACACTTTTTGTTACAGAACGTGACGGTACAGCGTTGTCTGTCCTCACTCAAGATCAAGCAGGTTCACATAAGCCTTGCGCTTATTTTTCAAGTGCATTGGATTCAGTAGCACAGGCACTCCCTGCATGTTTAAAGTCCGTAGCAGCAACAGCGTTAGCAATCAGACAAAGCGACTCAATTGTTTTAGGTCATCAGTTAACAGTACAAGTTCCACATTCTGTAGAGGTTCTGTTAAACAGAACCCAGACTCAACACTTGACTATAGCACGACTGACAGGTTACGAATTGACATTATTCCAGCCACACATAGAAATCAGACGCTGCAGTATCTTGAATCCAGCGACATTGTTACCTACAGTTATGACAGATCCAGCTCCACATGATTGTATAGAGATCATTAATGCAGTAACAAAGCCCAGACGAGATTTAACAGATGTTTCATTGACAAATCCAGACCTGACACTTTATGTGGATGGTTCATGCATGAGAACAAGTACAGGAGAGTTAGTGGCTGCGTATGCAGTGACCACTGAAACTGAAGTTAAAGAGACACATCGTATTGATACACTGTCTGCTCAAGCAGCAGAGCTCATCGCTCTGACCCGAGCCTGTATTCTAGCCAAGAACAGAAATGTTAACATATACACAGATTCCCGTTATGCGTTCGGAGTCGTACACGACTTCGGCATGCTCTGGCAGGAACGAGGTTTCCTGACCTCTCATGGTACAAAGATACAGCATGGTCCTCTCATTCAAGCACTGTTAGAAGCAATACATCTGCCTTCAGCCATATCCGTCATGAAGTGTAAAGCACATACTAAAGTCACAGATTCTGTTTCCCAGGGTAACGACCTGGCAGATCAAACAGCAAAACATACAGCATTGACTCACACTCAGACAACTGACACGACAAAGACAACAGATCCGACAAACTGTATGACAGTCAGAGATCCCACACTAGATGTTATTGACATTCAGACACATGCCACTCCAGAAGAAATAGAGAAATGGATCGAACTAGGAGGGATCCAGACAGATCAAGGTTGGATGACGAAGGGAAAATCTACATGGTTTCTCCCTGACTCTATGGTTCAAGTCATGATAAATACAGCACATAGTCCGGCACATCTAGGAGAGAAAGCAATGCTAGACAGTTTACAAAATCTCTGGAACAATAAACACTTACGAGCAGCAGCAAAACAGAAAGTGCGTACTTGCATGATCTGTTGTCAGTTCAATCCAGGTAAAAGCGTCCCTGTAGAGCAAGGTGGATTTCATCCTCCCGATCACCCTTTTGAAGTCCTCCAGATGGATTATATCCAGATGGACCGTTGTCGAGGATTTAAATATGTTCTCGTAGTTGTCTGTGCTCTGTCCCGCTGGACCGAAGCATACCCAGTCCCAGATTACACTGCTCCGACCACTGCCAAGTAGTTGGTTCGTGAATTCTTCCCACGATACGGCCTGCCTCGTGTCGTGTACTCAGATAACGGTCAGCCATTCTCATCCGAATTAATGAAGCAAGTTTCCTTATTACTGGGATACCAGTGGAAGTTCCATTGTGTCCGACATCCAGAAGCCGCAGGCCTTGTTGAGAGGCATAACCAGACATTAAAGATCCGCCTTGCCAAAATATGTCAGGAAAAAGGGGTCGACTGGATAGTCGCCCTGCCAGTGGCACTATTCTATATGAGAATGGTCGCCCATTCGAGATCAGGGCTATCCCCGTACGAGGTGGTCTTTGGCAGACCACCGAATATGTGGGGGACGCCCATTCCTAAAAAGATTACTGATGTTGATTCTAATATGTTGACAGATTACCTTGCCTCCTTGATGTCTGCACTCCAATCATGTCGTTCACAGGTTGCCGCAGCCTTCCCTGACAACACTGATGTGAAGCCACATGACGTCCGCCCCGGGGATATTGTCCTCGTCCGCAACTTCGACAGAAAAAGTCCGTTGGAGCCCCGCTGGAAGTCTCCGAAGACCGTTCTTCTTACCACAAAGACCGCAGTCAAATTGGAAGGCAGAAAGGGGTGGGTCCACCTAAGCCATATCAAAACATTCCCAGGACTGAAACCGGAACAAGACACACCCACCCCCACCAAAGACTGTGTTACCAAAGACTTTACCGAATCTAAACGAGAAAAGACTCCTCAAGAACAATATCGTATGAAATTGCGATCTAGCAAGTCAGACAGTTTAATTGTTTAAGTCCTCCCCTAGGTGAATCGGTTAAATAGTTTCTGACATGTATCTCCTAGATCGAGTTAGAGAGAGAGAAGCAAAGAAACGTACATATTGCAAATCACTCCGTAGTCACTGCATAGTGACACTAATAATAATGTTTATTCTCAGTGTTTTAATTATTATTGCTAGCATCTTATTACCTATCTACTATCCTATTTTCAAGCGTGAACAATCTGCTTACAATGTCTCTGCTGAACACACTTTTAGTGAGTTACCTCCTCATGAGCTTTCCTACAGACTCGCGCTGCGCAACAATACATTCATTAGTATGTTACATCATTCTCATCAAACTAACAATGCTACAAATTGCTGGATATGTGGCCGACTCCCTCCCTACCAGAATTACAAGGGAGCCCTGCCTCTCTTTCCGTACCCGTTCTCTCACAATGGCTCCTGTGGAGCATGGTTTAAGATAATTAATTCTATAAGATCCCGATATTGCTGTTTTTGATGGGGGTTGGGTTTGGGGAAACCTGAACTTGGTCCTGCTCGACGTCTGTTACCCAGATAAGGAGGGACTCCCCACTAGAATAGGAACTGATCTAGAAAATGAAGTGTATGGATTAGGTAATTATACAATTAGCCTTATGATTCTTACTGTCGAATCCGAAGCCACATCAGTTCTACCTATTATGTCAGTACTGCCAGTCACTGGTGAATTATGTATCAAGAAGAAAGGTTCCGTACATTTAGGTCATAGTAAATGCACTACTGTGGTCGAATTCAGTGATGATGGAAAATCATCTTTCAAAGCTATCAGTCATTCTTACTTTGTTTGTGGTCATACCGCATACATTCGTCTACCTCCAGATTGGGATGGTACCTGTTACATCGCATTCCTCCTGCCACCTGTTTTTCTAGCTCCTCCTGATTACCATAGAAATAGCAATCTAATAAAGAATAGACCCAGAAGAGATGTCCCACTTGTCGACTACACAGAAACGGCATGGGAACAGTACACTGACTTTAATAAAGGATTCTTTTTCTTTTTAGGCCCTGTCCAGAATAGTAAATTGATACGCAGATTAACTAGAACACTTGAAGCCGTAGTAAATGAAACTACCTCCGCCTTAGGTAACTTAACAGAAGAGCAGTCCGCTATGCGGGTTGTTGTCCTTCAGAATCGTCTTGTAATTGACGTCATCTTGGCAGATAGAGGTGGAGCCTGTAAGGTCATCGGGTCAAGCTGCTGTGTTTTCATTCCACAAAATGCACCATCTGTATATCAAGCTATCACCCGTCTTCATAAAATTGCAAATCAGATACATCAGAATCCAGGCACCTGGACTTGGTCCGGTTGGTTCTGGACAACGTTAACAGCTTGGGGATGGAAGATCCTATCCTTCCTAGGCATTGGCCTAGTCCTAGTATTCAGTTGCTGCCTGTGCCTGCAGTGTGGGCCAGCGATTTGTGGACTGTGTGCCACCTCTTGTATTGAACATTCCAGTTTTCACTCAAAACGTAACCGAAAGAAAGAAGAACAAATGATGTTACAAGAACAGACTGATCGATTCATGAGGATCGATATTTCATGAAGGGTCCGTAGGGAACAAGGAGGGAATGAGGAAAATTAAATTTTGGCCATGTTGTGTTCCCTAGCGCGTACCCCACCGACTCCATGTACCAGCTTAAAGTGCATGTAACTTCCCTCCTGTGCCAGCTATGAAGACGCAAATACATTTGCGTCCAACGTTAACATGTCCTCTTTCAGATCCACCATGAATGGATTATATAGTCCGTTCCTAAGTATGCTATGCCACCGTCTTTTTGTGGTACACTTTTCGTATTTTTCCTGCTCTAGCAAGAGTAGGCCCTGAATTCCTGCCATCTGAACCTCTTTTGTGGCTCCTGACTCTGCCCAGGCTACCTCTGTACTCGTGAACTCTGTCCTACTTTCAGCGCGGCCCCTCGCGCTCAGCTCAAGCCTGCTTTCTGCCAAGACTGACTATAACCTTCGAGTTATCTGTTCCGCTCCTCGAGAATGCATTCCTGCCTACTAGATCCTGTAAACATCCTCTCCAGCTGCAGAGCCAAAGGGCCGACCTGTCTTAACGCAAGTAAATCATAGCCTCTGTTGCCATGCTTCCATGGAAGGCCCCGTGCCCCACGCTTCACGTGTAGACACTCAGGCGCTTATACACGCATCCACAGTTAGCGTAGAATAGCTTCTGCCCTAGAGACCTTTCCGCCCAGATAGTATAGTTCCTAAACATCAGATATCAGATATGATAGAGGTACAAGTTGATCTGACATGCCAGACTTCTGTCTCTTTCCGTCAGTGTGAATGTCAAGTCCCCTGCACCCCGTCAATCACACGTCATGCAGCTGCGCGCGCATCCAAGCTTCCGATTTTCTGCTGACATTGCAACATTCTGTTAGCACCACCCCTTGGTGCCACCCACTTGCGTCACCTATCAGTGACGTTTCTAGCACACACCTCTAGTTCACGCCTAGTTTACGCCTCTTGATGATGTACTAGTACCACGTGTATACTGTTATCTTGTCTTCTCTCAGCTGTTACGCCTCTTACATTGATTCTTATGGTATAAATCAAGTATATAAGCTATGTATTATCAATAAAATTCAGCGCTCTATCCCTTCTGACACCCCTGTGGTGGTCAGAACATGATATCCTGATTCCTTTATGAGGAATAAAACCCTTAGAAACTCTAACACCACGGACTCTGTTTTTTTTCATTCTGATTGAGCTATTATTGATTAAGTACTTACCTGCATAGAAATTAAGAGAGTAAATTAATTATTTACGTCAGGTCTTACACCGGTTATCATGGTCAATACACATGCCTTGGCATACCACAGGAATACTCCACCATAATGTAATCCCTATTATACCCTATGTACCTACCACCTTAATTTTTGGTCAGTGTAGCTTACACGGAATGCCCCCTACTAACCAGCTAGGTAGGTGCACTGTCCCGGGCAGTTTACCATGACATTCTCTTACTATTTACTCCTATGTATGCCCGAACCCAGTGGCAACTGTGGGTTTTCAACATCGGGCCCACAATTCAGTAGATCGTCCAACACTCTACTGACTGTAATTTACAGACCCCCACATTATGTTCCTTTAAACCATAAATGGGAACCACAAACGAGAGTGGACACCAGCTATGTGTTCCTTTGGCAATACTTGCCTGACGTCACAGTCCTATGCCAGATTAAGAAACCAACCACACTTAATAAGGCCAATCACTTCCCACTTATAACTGAGCTATACCGCCATTTAGCGACATAACCCTGGATATGTTCACTGACTTTTTGTACACTACCCTCCACTCCATCATGGCTGCCCGATTTGCGAGGGAAATCACATGACCTACGGGCGGGTCCTACTTCCTGTTTTGGATCCTGTGGAACACACCCGGGTTGCTACTTAATGAGGAGGGACACGACCAGCTCTCCACTATCCGGAACTGGTGAGATGGGTAGGCTTGACTGGCCCTGACACGAGCAGTAGAAAGTAAGTGTACCGCCTTCTACACCAGCAGGGATCTCCAACCCATTATGACTAAAACTTTTTTTCCGCGCTGCAGGGTCCTATTGTCTAACTATTTTCCTGTTCTTCTTATACCAGCCTATCTGGCCCTGGGAGGAACAAACAGTAGTTTTGAAATGTACGCTTTTACAGCGACCAGTATTTAATATCCGTTTTCATTAGTACCCTTTGCGGCACACAAGTGTCCCATGACTCGGGTCTATTTTTACAATACAACCCCACCGGGAGCGTCTCCTCACTGTTAGCTACCGAATATGACGCCCCGATTCCCATCCACCATCTATTAACGGGTCATTACTGGCGGAATAGAGGTATTTAGATCACTCCCACATAGCGCTGTGTAGCGCCTCAAATGCACATCTTGTAGCCAACATTCCACCATATGGCTTTCTATCCCGTAGACAGAACGTCTGCACCGAGGCAGCAGGATACACATGCGCCCAGCATTTGAGTTTACCACTTGTCTCAATACCATCCCACTTTTCACCTTTCCTTCCCAGCCTCAAACTTTATGGCTTCTCCCTTGATGTCCGACCCACTGGGTACTGTTGATACCCTATAACTCTAACCCTTAGGTGAGTAATAGTATTACCGATTCCATGGGTGTGTGAAGTAGTTCAAATGGATACTGCTGCTACCAGTTTTTAACTTGTTTTAATCACATACTAGTCACTATCCCGCTAGTATGTCACTTCCTCACAGTGTGTTCACGGTCACTACTGGGTCACATGTTGTTACTTACCTGTGGTAATGTTCTCCTTTATCTCCCCTCTCTAGGCAAGAGCAGTGTCATACAGGTAGTACAACTTATGTGCTGTATTTAAACTGATACTAATCATTAGGTCATGGTTTGTAGATTGTAGTTTTTTACTAGGTCCTGAAGAATCGCAGTCAATGTACTAGAAGCGAGAAGCATGTTGACCACACCATTTGCACTTTAGCCCTGGTCCACTCTGGGAAACCATAGTCCCCATGAGCACCAGCTATCCTTGATTTTACTTGTGGCAGAGGACCACCAGAATAAAATTGCTTTCCGGTACCTTGTGCCACATTTTATCCTCACCCACACTATCTACTCTGTCCTGGCCCCTCACCCCAACTTTACCCATAGGCAGTTGGATAAAAGATCTCCGATAAAGAGCCCCTCTTAGAGGTGAGCCCGCTGGGCATTGCACCGCCTGCCCAACGAGGAGCATTGCCGATGATGAAGCATGACACTCGCAAGGGTGTGTGAGGCCATTATATCCAACAAATTGGATACCCAGGGGTTGTCCTCCATTGAGCACTAACCCTTTTTCCCTAGTGACCCTTTCCTTCTTCCTTCCCTAAGGAACAGCCCAGTCATCTCTTTTGTTGTCTTCATGGTGGAGAGCACCCTACGATATTGCTGGAAACGGTACCATAGCAGAATTGGGGTGCTGAGACCGTATGCACCCGAGATACCACGGGCATGTGTACAGCGCTACCGCATGGTGGCGAGTGGTCCGGTCTGGCGGACTGGGAGGAGCTGGGCCTGCAGATGGTGGGCGACCTGTATGCAGATGGCGCACTGTTGCCATATAGTGCGTTAAAGGAGTCTTTTGGACTCCCGCGTGGACACTTACTATTGCATGCGGCTTTGAGTGCTGCTCTGCAAAAGCATTGGGGTGCTGGCCTATCTAAACCCCCAGTCAGCGGAACATGTCAATACGTGGTGATGGCGGCGGGCACGTACAAGGCGATTACATGTTTGTACAAACGAATGTCGGGGACGGACTTGCCCTGCTGCAGAGATTTCGGGAGCGGTGGGCAGCGGACTTAGAGAAGGATATCCCGGAAGCGGCCTGGTCACAAATTCTTCGAAGGGCATGGAGGAGTACAAGGAATGCCAGGTTTCAGTTGATCCAATTCTTCGTGTTACACAGGGCGTATCTTACACCAGCTAAAATGAATCAACACTTCCGAATTAATACAGCGATCTGCCCCCGATGTCGAACTGAAGGAGTGGATCTAGTCCACATGTTGTGTACTTGCCCACAGCTGGACACATACTGGATAGAGGTGACAGGGACACTCTGCAGGATCACTGAGCGGCAGATTGATGTGGACAAGGGGTCGTGCCTCTTACACTGTTTCCTGCATACTAGTAAAAATAAGATAACTAGTAAATTCCTGAATTTAGGACTCATCTTGGCCAAGAGGGAAATAACGTTGCATTGGAAGGCAGCGGCCAGACCAAGCTATGTTAGGTGGAAGGCTGCGCTACTCCTGTGGGCGGGCAGCGAGAGCTCAATCATGATGCAACAGGCGCATAGGTCCCATAGTGATAGAGCGTTAGAGGCGGCAAGGGAGTGGGAGTCCCTGGTGGCGGAACTCCGGATGCTGGATGCGGATTCTGTGACATCAGCGGGGGAGGAGCAGGCGTGAATGGCACTTTCTGGATTGGAGGAATTAGCGCAGTGGGGGATCCCCGTGGCATGAGAGGTTATGGGGAATTTTAGTGTAGAACATGAGACGACCCATATATATCTCGCACACGAGAGTAGTACGTTCGCAACACTTTTTCCTGAAGTAGTAGCGCCAGCAGCAGGGGTGGGGGGATGGGAGTTGCGGTTCATAAAGAGAGAACACGAAGGGGCTTGATTAGGAACTCAGAGCCTGACTTCCAGCGGAAATGCGGGGGTTGAGGGGTTTGACTTTACGGCGTCAGGTTGAAGAGGGATTCTATGTTGTATTATTGGGTGCATAATTGTCGAAGGTTATCTTGACACGAGATGTGGAATGCTTTGTATTTGTAATGGTCTCCTTTTGTGTTTTGTTTGTGCTTTAAAACAATAATAAGATTTACCCAAATTTTTTTAAAAAATCACACCACATACACACTACATTGTGTCACACAAAGCCACAGCATATCATCTCAAAGAATCCAACATTCCAGCCACATAACACCATCTTACTAAAATCACAACATCCAGCAAAACATCACATTATTCAGTGGCACTTAAACCATAAAACCTCCAGTTCTCACCAAACCCTACCCACCACACCAAGCTGTAAACAGATACCTGTAAGATGAAATTAAGAAAAACAGAATTGAGAGCTTATGCAAATGTGCCATAGAAAGCAGAATTGTTATCCATTAGTACATTACATTTAGAGTATTTCAGGATCAACCTTTCATGTCTCCTTTTTTGTGAAGCCTCTACAGTTTATAAATTAAGGCCAGTTTTGTGGCACCATTTGTGCTACAGAATCAGAGTGACCAAGAGTTTTTACAAAGTGCACTAAAGCAACTTTTCGTCTTTACCTTGTACTTGTCAGCAACAAAAATAAATACATGGGTTTGCCACATTGTTAGTTTTTGTAAATCTATTGAATGTCCGGGGGGCTGGAAACAGCAGCAAGTCAGCAAGCTAGGTGCAGGGAAAATGTAACTGCATACTGTCCGAAGTATCAACAAAGGAGGAAAGGGTTACCGGATTCTGCACATGCCTCTGCCCAAGTAAACAGAGGCAGGTAACGGGTGGTTGCTGCTGGTTGTGGTGGTGGAAGGGGAATCAAAGTGCGAGGTACTGGCGTCGGCTCCCCTCTGTATACTAAGAAACCCGCAGCTGCATTTGTGTTAGAAGATTTCGGGCCTGAGACTAATACCCAACCGATCCAAGCTTGATTCTACAGGAGCAAAGATGCTAGTCCCAACACTATTAAACAACAATTCCAGGCGGAGATATCGAGACTCACTCACAAGAAATAGTTGTCAAAAAGTCAGGGTAATAAATCATAGAGTGACCACCACTCTTCCCCAGATAACCAGGTAACGCTGGTGATGTGGAACTGGATGGACAGAGTGCTAAAAAAATAAATATGCAAACTGGGTTGACCATAAATGAACTACAAACAAGTCTTAGAGCATTAATGCATGTCAGTGTCAAAAATTATAGTTCACTTACCAGTTAGAATGTCCCAGTATCTCGTGGAATATCACAGACAATGGAGCTGTCCCAAAGAAGTCTGAAGGGGAGTCATAAGGAGGCTACTGGGAGTAGGGATACATAAGGGACACAGGAATTTCACTTTCATCCACATTCACCCTAGATTACCTGGGGATAGCAAGGAGTATAAGGTGGGAGTCTAAATAGTCACTGAAGAACACAAAGGAGAATGGGAGGAATTTCAGACAGGCAAACTGGATCCACAGAATATCAGGTAAGTGAAGCAGTATTCCTTAAACACAAGGAAACGGTGGCGCGCTGACTGGCTCCCATGGTGAAAATGGAGCGGAGCAGCCGCGTTTACATACCAGACAAGTATGGATTTCAAAAGCGGCGTGTAGCACTGACCGGCTCCGATGAGGAATGGAGCGGAGCAGCTGCTTGCTCGAATTCCGACAAAAGCAAGAAAAGAAAAAAAATGGCGTGGTGTACAGGCCGGCTCCTGATGAGGTAGGGAGCGGAGCTGCAACACACACGTGGTAAGAGAGGGAGACGAAAGGATATGGCGAGGCGCGCTGGCCGGCTCCAGTGAGGAAAGCAGCGGAGCAGCGTTGCCTGCTCCGACAAGCTGGGGGGAGGAAAGAAGCAGCGTGGCGCTGGCCGGCTCCAAATGGGATATGGAGCGGGACAGCGTCGCCCACACCGATAAGCAGGGGGGGAATGGAAAAGCGTGGCACGCTGGCCGGCTCAAGAGGGGGTAGGGAGCGGAGCAGCGACACTCTTGTAGCACCAGGAGACCATGAACAAACAGCAGGATTCAAAGTAAAACTTCAACAGTGCTTGAAGCTCGTATCTCGCATAGGAGACAAAGGCAACAAACAGTAAACACTACCATGGGAAACAGGAACAAGGAGGGGGCGTGGTCACGGTCAGGAACAGTAAGCCAAGCATCGGCTTACAGGGGAGACTGTCTTTTAAGTGAGTTAGGGACCATCACCAAACTACCAACTCAGTGAACTAATGACTTCACTGCTTATGCATTAACGATCTGACCTTCAGGTGTCTTGTCTGCCCTGCCTACAGCCTGAACCCTAACAGTTCTCCCACCCAAAGGCCTATTCCCGGGGCGAGGTCTGGTGGGATGGAGAGCATGGAATCTGCGAATCAATACAGGGGTGTGAACATTTTCAGCCGGTTCCAAAGAGCTATCCCCAGGTTCATAGCCCACCCAATCAATGACGTACTGTAATTTACCTTTGTATCTGCGTGAATCTAGAATCCTAATAAGTTCATATTCTTCTTCACCCTCTATTATTATTGGGGGAGGTGGTTTCTCAGGAACTAGAGGGGCAATGTATTTTTTGAGTAGGGAGCAATGAAAGACAGGGTGTTTCCTCATGTCCCCGGGCAAATGTAGTTTTAAGGTAACTGGTGTTATTACCTTTTCTATTATATAAGGACCAATATATCGGGGTTGCAATTTCCTAGGTCCACCCAATCTCAAGTTTGTAGTTGATAACACTTTCTCTCCTATTTGATAAGTAGGTTCAGGGCGGCGGTGTTTATCAGCCTGTTGTTTCATGGCTTCCTTGGCTCGTTGTAATTCTATCTTGGCGTGTTTCCAGGTGGACAAAAGGGCTTTGTGATGGTCTTTGAGGGCCGGGATGCTCTCCAATTCTGAGGGGAGTGCAATGGGTAAGAATTTAGGGTGCTGTGCCAGTGTAAAGAAAGGGAACACTCCAGTAGAAGAATGTGCTTTGCTATATGCAAATTCAGCCAGAGGAAGGGCTTGGAGCCAATCACTGGTGAGTGTGGATAACAGACAGCGTAAGTATTGCTTTAATGTCTGGTTAGTTCTTTCAGTTTGACCGTCGGTCTGCGGATGATATGCTGTAGATAGTCTGTGGTCAATCCCTAGAGCAGTACACATGCCTTGCCAAAACTTGGACACGAATTGAGCCCCTCTATTCGAGATGATAACAGAGGGTAAGCCATGCAATCGAAGTACATTATTTAGAAATATATGTACTAACTCTTTGGAAGAGGGACATTCATTGCCTTCTTGGTAGCAATGTAACAGGCAGTGATGAGAATTTAAAGTCACTGTTCGAGCCACCCAATCGATTCTGGGGTTGTGGACTTGCAACCAAGGGACCCCTAATATGGCACCAAAATTGGGGGTGTCTATGAGATCAAACATGATGGATTCTGAATGTCCATTATTACACACCATCACCATCTGGGGAGTTTGATATGTGATTAATCCAGAAGATAGTTCTGAACCATCTACCACTCTCACCGGTTCTGGATGTGGTTCAATAAGAAAGGAATACCAGCTTCTCGGGCCACTTGGATGTCAAGGAAATTCCCTATAGCCACTGAATCCAATAAAATGGACATGTTCTTTCGGCATTGAGGTGATATAATCAAAGTAACAGACAAGGAAAAGTGCTTGGGTACCAAGGGAACGACTTTTCTTGTAGTCAATCAAACGAGCTTTATTCGATTTCAAGTAATAAAATCATTAAAGCATACATGCATATAAAAACAAACTCATCTAAAAACGTCTATAGGGGGCGTGGCCAAGATGGCGGCCTGAGAGGACGCGGAACGCAGAGACTCCTTGTCCCAAACCCCCATTAATGCCTTAAAATGTGCCTATTTTGCCCCCTAATCGCTCCTCCTGCCGACTGCATTGAGCAAACCCCCGGCGGGGCCCGGAGCGAGTCTGCACACAGCAAATGGCGACCGAGGCCGCCGAGTGAAAGCGGCGGGCCGCGACTGAAGCCGCCGAGTGAAAGCGGCGGGCCGAACTCACTGCTGCGAGCCCACAGCCATTGCTGCAAGATGCGGATGGCCACCGCTCCCAGGTGGAGGAAACTGGGAGGAGGCACGACGAGCCGATCGCGGACCGGCCGGTAGGAGAGCCGAGGTCGAAAGGGCCATGCCGGACCGCAAGGAGCACTACTCAAGGCCCCGGTCTGGGCCTGCACGGCGCCTGGCACGAGCGAGGAGGCGCGGTGGGCTGGAGGTGGACCAGCCGGATGGAGAGCCGGAGACAGCGTGGCAGCGCCGGACCGCAAGGAGCACCACCTGAGGCCCCGGTCTGGGTCTGCACGGCGCCGGAAAATGACGGAAGCAGCTGCCGGCTAAGACGAGGTGCAACCCACGCAGAGGTGAGGATAGAGGCTACGGGGAATCCAAGGCCCTGGACTTGGGGGGCAGGTTCTCGGGCCCCCGGCGTGAGACGCAGCTGGATCCGGCAGCCTGGGCCTTTGGCACGCAGGGGGATCCCGGACGCCAGCATGGCGGGGCAGAATTAAGGCCTTGTGGCCTCTGCACTTTTAAGGGACCCTTACCCCATGAGAGGCAGTGGATGACCCCCCGCAGGGGTCGCAAGCTCGGGGGGCACTAATCGAGCCCCTGGTGAACAGTAGTGGGCCGCTCAGCGAGGCAACAGCATACCAGTAGGGTGGGCACATACCCAGAACAAGCGCAGCAGTGGGCCCAATAAGAGGCAGAGTGGCCCCATAAGCCCAGCGAAAGGACAGGCCGACCGGGAGAACCAGGGTCGCAGGCAGCACCCCTGTAGTGTTACTGCCAACATAGTGGGCCTGCCGGGGTGCGGGGTCCCTAACCAGGCCCGGAATTGACGAACGGACCCGCCCCAGCAGCAAAGGAGTTCAGAGTGCAGGCAGCGCGACAGCTAATGGCCGGGGCCCGCAACACTTCACGTCCAGGGGACATACACTGGGACGCGTCGGACCCTCAACCCTATGTTGCACTCCCGGTTTCCATCTCAGTCCAGCCTTACCTTGTTGACTTGGGGGAGGAAGAAACGGGTAGGGGGCGACTCGCTGGGGCCGCAGGAGAGGTGGATCATGTAAACCGCGAACCGTAGAGGGGGCCGCACTATCCCCAAAATGCTGGCTAAAGGCTCCACCAAAGGGGAGAATAGCCCAGACAAGCACGCGCTGTTGGCTTCGGGTAAGGAGAAGGAGCGGCAAATGGGAGAGGCCCCTATCACAAATTCTTTCCTGGAGTACCTGTTCAACTCCCTTAAAAAGGACTTCCAAACCCTCAAGCAAGACATGGCGGGGGAATACAGGGAGCTGCGTCGCGATGTGGACGACATCGGAGAAAGGGTGGCTGCGATTGAGAACACTGGGCAGGCTAGGAGCGAAGAGGTGGAACTCCTGCAGCAAGAAACTATCCGACTCCATGAACAGCAGACGGACCTGCAGGCACACATGGAAGACCTCGAGAATTGCTCCAGATGCAATAACATACGAGTCTGGGGCGTGCCATCTAAGTCAGAGGGGGAAGATGTCACGGCCTACTTGCAATGCTTGTTTAGGGACGTTTTGGATGAACCCGCCGACTTTATGATTCGAATAGACAGGGCCCGCAGAGTGGGCCTGGCACGTAGGGCCCCGGCTCCCCCACCCGATATCCTGGCCTTCCTGCCTGACTACCCCCTAAAAGAACGCATTCTGAAAGCAGCACGCCGGAAGCAACCCCTTCACTTTCAAGGACACACCGTGGAGCTATTTCAGGATTTGTCTGCGATCAACCTGCAGGAACGGCGGGCATTCAAGGTGGCTACAACCTTCCTACGGGACAATGAAATCCCGTACTCCTGGGAACACCCCTTTCACCTAATTTTTAAATGGAAGGGGGCCCTTCATCAACTCCGGTCACTGCGGGAAATGTGTGATCTGCTGGGTATTGCCTACGAGGGTTACGTGCAGACAATGGACCAGGTACTCAGCCATCACTGTCGAGATCCCCACAGACAACGAGAGACGGCTGGCAGAGGGTGAGACGAAGACGAACGTCCAAGAAAGGTCTTAGACCCGACCACGAGACCATGGCACAGGAACAGGTGGCGGCGGTGCAGGAAGTTTCCAGGGACACGACCACTGGGTCCTAAAACAGCGCAGATGGGGGCGTTGACTCGCATCATCGCAACATGGTGATGTGGCGGCGGGATGGGGGGCCTTGAGGTCGCCATTGCCACAGTTCCTTTTCACTCGTAACTTTACCACAGGCCAGATCTGGGACTGAATCGGCCGGGGACAATGTTCTCTGGTTGGGGGTTCAATGTTGGGGTCGGGGAACAATGGTGGGGCGGGAGGGAGCGAGGGCAAGGAATGCAGACGGGGGGGCTGGAGTTGGGGTTCGGGGAGGTTGTGTTGGGGGAGGGGGGAATAAGGGGCTCGGGGTCTGGAGTTTTTGGAGTTGGGGTTGGAAGGGGGGGTCCTCCTTGTCCAGGTATCTTTGAGTTCCTTGTTCAGTGCTCCGAATATGATTATGATGCTCAACTTAACGGGTTAACCCTGATGCCACAACCGACTTTCCATTGCCCATTCACACACATACATCATACCCACTCGGGCCCGGAGATTGGCATGTCCCTTCATCAAGTGAATCATGCCACCCACAACTTTTAGGGTCCTGACTCTCAATGTGCGAGGCGTAAACAACCCCATTAAACGGCGCGCGATCCTGTCCCACCTAGAAAATGCCCAGGCAGACATTTGCTTACTGCAGGAGACCCACTTGCTGGCCCGTGACTGCCACAGGCTCCGCTAACGCAAATTTCCAACTCAATTCTTCTCCTCTTGCTCCACTAAGACAGCGGGGGTGGCGATATTGGTGGCACAACATTTTAGAGGCGAGGTCCTTCATAAGAGTGCTGAACTGAAAGGGAGGCTGCTTGCATACCGCTTCGCAATAGGGGGCCTGACGTTTACGATTGGGTCTCTTTATAGCCCTAATGAAGGCCAGGAACACTTCCTACACTCCGCCCTTACAGACATCATAGACACATCAGTTAGGCATATTATACTAGGGGGGGACTTCAACATGGTGTTTGACACACATCTGGATAGGTCCGCCCAACGCACCCATCAAGCTGGGACGTTTTTGTCCAGCTGCATTGACCGACTGGCCGGACTGGATCTCCATGATCTTTGGCGCCGCTCACACCCACGCGACAGAGAATGCACCTACTACTCCAATGCACACAAGACCTATGCCAGGCTGGACCATCTTTTGGTCTCTGGTCCTGTTAGCACCCTCTCCCCCTCAACAGAGATAGGGGTCATCTCACTCTCGGACCATGCTCCCGTCACCACAACACTCTCCTTGCCACCAGCGTCGTATCCTCCAAGGGTCTGGCGCCTTAGAGACACCTTACTGCATAGGAAAGAGGTAGTGAAACATGTGCAAGACACGATCCAGGACTACCTGTCTAACTCAGACACGACGCTAGCGACACAATGGGCGGCTATGAAGGCGGTTGTTCAGGGGGAATTTCTAGCTCTTGCTTCCGCGCAGAACAGGGACAGGCAACGCAAGCGTGAAGAGCTCACGCAGCGGGTGCATGAGCTTCAGCAGATGCACCAAAGCACCGGGGCACCTAGGATTTGGAAGCAATTGAAAGTCGCAGGACATCTTCTGGCAGCCCTGGACACAGACCGAGCGGAGTTCGCGGCCTTGCGGCTGAGCCATGCCTATTATACTGGGGGGACAGGTGCAGCCGTCTCCTGGCGAACAGACTACAAGTAGCACGCCAACTCCAAGGGGGTAAAGAGCTCTCTCGCCCAGATGGGTCCAGGGCCACGGAGGACGCCCAGATCGCGGAGACTTTCCACAACTTTTACGCCACTCTTTACGCTGGCAGCCCATTGGACGCTCCAGCAATGGCCGAATATCTGGACTCGGTCACACTCCCCTCTCTTGAGCCCTCTCAAGCGGAATATCTTGAGAGAGATATCCGCATTGAAGAAGTGATTTCGGCCATCGCCAAGCTCAAGCTGGGGAAGGCTCCGGGCCCGGATGGCTTTACAGCCCTTTATTACAAAACTTTCTGCATTGCGCTAGCACCAATCCTTACGCGTCTTTTTAACACCTTCTCGGTTTTGGGCGCCATTCCGCCTGATCTCTTGCGCGCATCCGTTACGGTCATCCCCAAACCGGGAAAGGACCAAACCAAGTGTGGTTCCGACAGGCCGATATCGCTGCTCAATGTGGACCTAAAACTATACACAGGGATTCTAGCGGCCCGGCTAGCTCCCCACCTGCCGGGCCTTATAGACCCCGACCAGGCGGGATTCATCCCGAGCACCAGACGATAGATAACACCAAAAGGGTCGCCACCTTATAGAAAAAGCCTCCCGTATACCTGGGGAGAGAATGCTGCTAGCGGTGGACGCCGAGAAGGCTTTCGACCGGGTCCACTGGCCCTATCTGGAACATCTTCTGGCGAAGGTTGGTATCGGGGAGAAATTCCGCACCCTCATCTTTAATCGCTATAAGTTCCCCTCAGCAGTAGTACGAGTCAATGGTTACAGCGCGGAGAGTTTTAATATAGAGAGGGGTACGAGACAGGGCTGCCCGTTGTCACCACTATTATTCGCCCTCTACATGGAGCTGCTCGCTCAGAAAATTCGCCAGAATCGGGACGCAACAGGGATAAGATTTGATGGCTTTACGCATACTATTAGTCTCTATGCAGACGATGTCCTGTTGTCCCTGGAGAACCTGCGGATGGCCCTTCCGGCTTGCATGGCGGAGCTAGATACCTTTGCTAACGTGGCCGGGTTCAAGATTAACATGGACAAATCCATAGCCCTCGATTTGTCTCTGGATCCCTCCACACTTAAAACACCTCTTCTCTCTCCAATGGGCAACCGCCACAGTGCCATATCTGGGGATCCAGCTAGCCCCTACCCTTCCAGCTATGGTACAGACCAACTACACTATACTTAGAAAGAAGGTTCAAGAGGAACTGAGAGGCTGGAAACACTTCCCCCTCTCTTGGCTGGGCAGGATCGCAGCGGTCAAAATGACAATCCTTCCCCAAATCCTTTATCTCTTCCGGGCATTACCGCTGCAATTGCCGCTAGGGTGGATCCAACAAATGCAAGCGGACCTCGCTCACTTTATTTGGCAGGGCCGAAGGCCGAGAATGAAGAAGGCTCTAGCAATGCTGACTCCAGAGGCAGGAGGACTGGGGATACCGAACCTGCTTAAATACTTCCAAGCATCACAACTGCGCTATTTAGTGGAATGGAGCAAGTGGGAGTCGGAAAGGCACTGGCTCTTCAGGACCACGCGATTGCAGGCCGCCCGCTCCAAGAGATACCCTTTCTGCGTAAAGCCCACGACCTGCTAATCTTTACGCCTCATTCGTCACACGAGTCCCCATGGTAGCGTAGGACGCCACTAACGTCGATCACGACCTTACCACATTCCCTTCCTGTAATGGCCGGATTTTCCGCTTAGGTGGAATCAGCCCCTAGGGGCCCCTCTAACCCAGCCAGAACGTAATCACCTCCCTCCTTAGAACGTATTTACAATGGGTATGGATACATATATGTACAGTTCGTACCTAAGGATTGGGGAAATAGCAATAAACATGCATAGGTTTTCTACCATATCCTATTCACATCAGTTAGTCTCGCGGCCACTCAGACCCAGACTAATCTACCCTAGGGCAGATATGACACACAATCCGGCGTGTCTACACACAGGCCTGCAGTCCCAATGCTCTCTTTTACACACGGTTCACAATCCGGCGAACCTCCACGCTGGTATCCCCCCCAGCGCTCTCACTTACACACGGTTCACAATCCGGCGAACCTCCACGCTGGTATCCTCCCCAGCGCTCTCATTAACGCCGTATATCAACGACGACCACTTTCCTATGGACACCTATGGGAGCAATTTCTCATTTATCTACTTGGGATAAAACTATGACAATGAAAGTTAGTACGGTTTTCCGAATTATAATATGTACCTTCTGCTCCTGGCATCAAAGGTCCCCTCGCTTCCTATTTGCTTGATCACTCCTTACCTGATCGGGATTTCACATCCGTTCATGCAAACAATGCTCAACTAGAAGTCTTAGTTACCATGATTGAACAAGAATACAAGGCATATGTCAGTTCACTAAGAACTAGGATATTTATTGATAATAAATATACAACACAATACTATGCAATGTAGTTTCTGCAAAGAAAAGGTAAAGGTTAGGATGCGCGCTTATATTAAGGAAAGGGCGGAGGTCACCTGGTTAATGTGAAGTCGGGGCTCGGTAGTCATCTAGGTTCCCTTCTCGTCTCTGTGTCTTGGCTCGTCTCGAAGTCACACCCCAGCCGTCACAAGTACACGTCTGCACCGCTAGGCTCAATCTCTTCTGCTTCCCTCCAAGTCACTGGAACCTTGCTGGTTATTAGCTACCGTATCTCTCTCTCTCTTTCTCTGTGCGCTCCGCGCTATTCCTCCTTCAGTCTTTCTCAGAGAGTCTCGGTCTTAAATCTTTCTCGGACTTCAAAGATGGCGACTGTCCGCCGTGGAAATAATTAATAGCAGAGATGCTAACGGCTAGCTGCCGCCTATGAACTAACTCACTAACTGTCTAACACCTTCGCTAATATCAAAGCTTGTCCCTTCATGGAAAGTTACGGCCAGTAACCTGCCGCCCACCAAATTCTTGTACCTCCCCGTACCAAGGACACGTTCCCAGCCGGCCGGCCTGAAGTTGTGTCTTCGGAGTGGAGAAAAATACATTCCTTCGATAAGGGCCAGCCTGAGCCGGTTCTCTCCAAGCGAACAACACCTTGAAACTAAAACATTACACTTGACCTAGAAGGCCTCTCGAGCTACCAGGCAGAGAGCAAGATGGAGTCTGTCCCGTTTAAGGCCTACAGGGCCCAAAATACGCATAACTCCATGGAAAATATCCTAACACTCTAGCAAAAGGATGGATCATCACTAATACTTATATATTTATCCCCTAGCTTAAATTCATAAGCCCTGATCTAAGGAAAGGGGTACGAAAATACCCTACTATGTCTCAGGAAGAAGTCCTACTTATAGTCCTAATCCCTATACTATAAGGTTGATAGACTGGAGTCATTCTCCATCATTCTCCCTCTAAAAGGGCCGGAAAAAGTCAGCCATTACATTACACCCCTTGACTCCAGTCTATTAATTATATTCTAAATAGAACTAACATCAGTGGAGGAATAATAGGAAACAAAATTAACTGATCTATGTCTCTTGCCAAATCTACAAAACTGGAGTAGGGAAGGAATGCACTGAATAAAGCAGCAGATAGCTATTAAAATACAAATGAAAACAATAATACCCCCTAAAATCTGTCGTAAAGAATGCAAGTCAGGTAACCAATTAAAGAGCCAGTTGAATCTGCCCTGATCAATATGCTGTCTAATTTCTGCAGTCAAGTCGTGGAGTTTGTCAATATGGGCTTGGATTGATTTAGAGTGATCGGACAAATTAAAACAGCATAGGCCTTCAAAATCAGAACACTCATGTCCATGTTTTAACAAAAGGTAGTCGATCGCTGCGCGATTCTGCAAAATTGCTCGACGTTCACCCTGGGCATCTAATAACAGGTCAGATAATACAGTAGAAGTTTGATTAATGGATTTAACCATCCAGCAGGCCATCTTGCCGATTGTCTTTGCATGATAAACGGCCAACGCCGGGACACCAATAATAGAAAAAACTAAACCAAGGTATTCCGATTTAGAATAGAGGTGAACAGAGGAATCACAATCTTCATGTAATGACATAGAGTCTCGCACCATACGGGAATGGGAACCAGGATGTGAGGAAAACATTAACAAACTTAATCTAGTAATAGCACATGGACCTCCAGAAATATTAGCAGGAATATAGGGCCAGGAGGAGTTTCCACACGAAAATAACCACCCAGAGGGCAGTAACATTGCACGGTAATAACTAGGGGCAACTAATAAACGTTTACATGTCATATTATTTTTTACGGAAACACATGAATTCGGAAACACAGCAATCGTTGATGAGCTGAAAAAGAAGTGGCAGCCTGAAGTTTTAATTTAAGGCATTCGGTGATAGCCTTGGGATCACATGTTAGAATAAAACATATGTCACCTTGCGTGATATTATAGGTTGTGATCTGGGAATGAATAGGGGGATCAGAATCTGAAATAATAGTACATAAGGGACAAAATTCATGGGCTGCGAAATCGCCCAGAATAATATTGGGTCGGGCACTTGAAATGTTGAAAATATGTCGCAAAGTTTCAGTAGATGCTGGGACAGCAACCAAACAGGTCGCTAAAATGTCAGTCACAGACCTCATGGGAGTGAGGCAGAAATGTGGAGAGTTAGTCACTCTTTTTGCGAGTGTTATCCAGAAGTTGGCTGACGAATCCCACGCAGCAAAGGAACGCGGAACTCGGGTTCTCCAATCAACCGAAGTCGGTGGGTTCTCTCCTCTCCCGGCGTAGCAGGCCAAAAGGAGTCCAACGCCGACACATCCTGCAGCAGCAGTCCAGAGAATGATCTGAAAGAATACAAACACAGGCCTTAATCATTCTCGTAGGTAACATTTATCAGCTGGGACAGCTTCCCAGCTATCTTTCCCTGGCCTCATCACCAGAATGGTGTTGTCATGACCGGTCGCAATAATGTCAGCCTGTTCAGGGGGATGTTTAGGCGATTGCACCCATATTTTAGCTCCAGGAAGGTCAGATGATCCGAAGCCTTTTTGTCCTCGCACAGTTAACAAAGTTGGGGCAGTGCCTTTCTGAATCTCACCACTGAAGACAGGCATAATCAGCAACTGGGCAACGCGGTCAGACTTTTTGATCAATAGGTCAGTCTCACTGCTATTAAGCAAGAGAACTTTAATCTCTCCCTGATAATCACTATCAATTACTCCTCCGAGTACTTGAATACCTTTCAGGGCAAGGCCTGATCTGGGGGCAATTAAACCAAAGCTACCGGCAGGTATACAGACACCAACGCCAGTTTCAACAATGATTCGATCTCTTCCTTTCAAGTTTGCATCATTTAAAGCATGCAGGTCCAAGCCTGCGGAACCTGGGGTCGCTCTACATGGAGCCAAAGCTCCAGGGGTAATCTCCCAATACATAACAGTGTTGGACATGGAATTGGGCTTTACATCAACATTTGGAGGAAACACACGCATCAAAGGAGATTCAGCATGTAACAAAGGGCGGTTATTTAATATTAACAATGCCTGAAACAAAAAGTCTCTCCAATTTTTATAATGTTCATCCGTCAATTTACGCAATTGTTCCTTTAGCAAACCATTCATTCTCTCAATCAGTCCCGAAGCCTGTGGATAATATGGAATGTGAAACACCCATTCGATGTTATTTTCCACACAGAATTCCTGTACCAATCTTCCACGAAAGTGGGATGCGTTATCAGATTGAATTTGGAATGGAACACCATAGTACAAAATAAGCAATTCCAAAGTCTTAATGGTATTCACTTGGGTAGCGTGCTTGCAAGGGAAAGCGACCAAAAGGCCACTGTAAGTATCAACAACTGTACAAACATACTGGCAATTTTTGCTCATAGGGAGCGGGCCAATATAATCAATCTGCCAAATTTGAGCGGGCAATTTTCCTCGATGTAACTGGCCTCGAACAATATGAGGCACTTGTTTCTTTCTAGAATGCTGGCAAATGGGACAATGCAGAATGACATCTTTAATCAAAGAAAAAGGAATATAAATTCCTCGGTCGGCAGCCCACCTGCTAGTGGCTTTCTCTCCAAAATGTCCCGCTTTCTGGTGGGCCCATTTCGCCAATCCCGCCAAATCAGAATCCTGCAAGTCCACCACTGCCTCAGCAATTTTAGATTTCTCATCTGCAATATTATGAAAGAATTTGTCAAGGGAGTCTATCGGAGTGTGAGCATCCACGTGAAAGATTGTCACAGTACTCTGTGGGAGCAACTCCCACATTTCTTGCCATAGTTCTTTTCCCCACAGTTCTTTTGACTGCAATTCCCAATTATGAGAATGCCATGTTGGTAACCATACCGCCAGTCCATTAGCAGTGGACCAGGAATCAGTAAAAATATGACATGTGCCAGGTAGTTCCTGTTTCAAAACTTGGTCAACTGCATACAGTTCAGCATATTGACTACTCTTACCATCACCAGTGGTACTCAATAATTTCTGCGTAATTGGGTTATATGATACTGCTTTCTAATGCCGTTTCTCACCAATGAACCTCGCTGAACCATCCGTAAACCACACATGTTTTCTATCCTCCGCGGACAGATCATCAAATGATTTACCCCATTTAACAGGAGATTCCTGTACTACAGGTACAGAACAATCGCTTCCAGCCTCATTCGAGGGCGCCTGCGCCACTCGCTCATGCAACACTGCCACACCTTTCGGACCCACACGTGCCCTGTCCTGAATGTACCATTTCCATTTAATCACACTCGCCTCTTGAGCATGTCCAATCCGATGGGATTTTGGCGAACTCAAAACCCACTGCATAATAGGAATCTCAGGTCTCAAAATCACAGCACGACCTAGGGTCAATTGCTCGGTATCCACCAGAGCCCAGTAACATGCAAGTAATTGTTTTTCAAAAGGTGTATAACGCTCACCAGCCTCAGGTAACTTTTTAGTCCAAAAACCTAATGGTACTTTTTGTCTTCCCTGCTTTTGCCATAGACTCCAATTAGCATACGGACCTTCCACAGACACATTCAAATCCACATCACCTTCGCCCGCCGGCCACAAATCCAAGGCGTACTGAATCGCTTCTTTCGCCAAATTAAACGCATTCTGTTGTGGTTCACCCCATTCAAACGCATTCTTTTTACGAGTGACTCGATATAACGGAGCCAAAATCTGACTCAAATGGGGAATATGCTGACGCCAAAAGCCAAACAAGCCAATGAAACTCTGAGCCTCTTTTCTATTCCTTGGAACTGCAAAATCTAAGATTTTTCGCTTCACCTGTGGGATCACCTCTCCGTGACCTTCATGCCAATTAATACCTAAAAATTTGACATTTTGAGATGGGCCTTGCAATTTATCAGGATTAATTTCCCAACCTTTTGCTCGTAAACAATCAAGGATCTGATCTAAATGAGACTGTACCTGATCTTGCGTCTCACCTTGAATCAAAATGTCATCAATGTAATGACACACCTGTATTTGTGGATTCATGGGCACCTCAGACAAATGCTCCGCCACCAGCCGGTGACAGATCGTGGGACTATGTACATAACCTTGAGGAAGACTCCTAAACGTCATTTGTCGTCCATTCCATGTAAAACTGAATTGTTCCTGACACTCGGGGGCAATTGGAATCGAAAAGAAAGCGTTAGCAATATCAATGGACGCATACCATGTACCTGGATGCTTCTGAATTCTCTGAATCAAAGTGACAATGTCTGGTACTGCAACAGCCAAACGAGGTGTGTGTTTGTTCAATTCTCGATAATCAACAGTCATGCGCCAAGAATTATCACTTTTGCGCACGGGCCAGATGGGGTTATTCCAAGCAGACGTGACCGGAGTTATAACTCCCGCGTCAACCAAATCCTGAATTGTAGCACTAATTTCTTCATGACCACCTGGAATACGATATTGTTTCTGAGAAACCACTTTCGTGGCTTGAGGAATTTTAATGGGGGGCATCCGTAAACTGCCAACCCGTACGGGTCTGGTCGAAATGTAATGTTTGGTTCCAAATTGATAACAACCATCGTCCAAATGCAAAGTCATTCCTTTTAAAATATCAATTCCAATTATATACTCCAAAAGAGGTACAACTAACACAGAGTATTCTCTACGGGGGATCCTATCGATTTTTATTTCAAGTGTAGTTTGCACTGCGGGGGTCTCTTTTCCACCTAAACCAGTAATTGTGAAAAATTGTCCTTTAAATTTCTTTGATTTTCCATGAATTAAAGTGGCCTCCGCTCCTGTATCTACTAGTGCTCGGGCCCTTTGGATATTACGATGTTTCCAAGAAATCTCAATATCTACATAGGGTCTGTTGTCTCTGTGAGCCCACTTGTGTACTGGAGCTTGACCTATTTCCTAGTCATTTTTCCTGCGTTCTGTCAACCAAGTCAAATCAGGGTAAATGCTCTCAGTCTTCTTGGGTATCAAAATGTCTTGTTCATATCCATCTCCATTACGAAATGGATTTTTGTCATTTTCATAGTACTGTGAGTTACGATCAGAAAGCCTGTGACGGTCCTCCCTTCTCCTCAACTCAGGGGAATAATTTCTCTCATCTCTATTTCGGTTGGAAGCACGATCATCTCTCCCCCTTTCTTTGTCTCCCTCTCTCCCCCTCTCATTGTCACGATGAGGGGACACATCACAAGTGAAGTAGTGTGGCTCACTGGTTAGAGGCGGCAGACCCGAGAGCAGAGGACGGCCCGGGACCAGGGTTCGATTCCCGGCGCGGCAGGTTTCTGGACCAGGGTCAGCGGACTCGATAATTCTCTCGCCTCGGTGCCCACTCTGATCAGCGATCACACTCGGCAACTCTGGGCATTAGCTTGCCTCATCTTCACTAACGGCCCCACCAGACCGCCGGGGATGCCTGGTCTCACCCTGGAGATACCCATTAAGGGACCATCTCTCAGGGAAGCCAGGAAGGGTTTCGCAGCGGTCGAAGCGCCTTGGGACCCTACGGGTAAGTAGTGCGCTATAAAAATGCCAATACATACATACATACATACACGATCATAACGCCAATCATCACGGCGATCAGAATCCACACGACGTCTCTCATCACCACTGTCATCAGAACCACGATCATACTCATTCTTCCGCACACGACGGGCACCCTCCTTCCGATCCAAGCCACGCTTACGAAAAATATCCCATAAGCGATTATTAGGCTCACCGTCAATGTCCTCCCTCTTCACACCATCAGCTATAAGTGCAAGAAACATATCGCGTCTAGAGAACTTATTGTCCCCAGCAGTACGACCCTCAGGTCGAGATTGCCTCCCAGGTTTAAACCACTCACCCAACTCACCAAGCTGACGAACAGATTCAGGCACCGCAGACAAAGTATTGCCAGTTTGATTAATCAACAAAGTCATCATAACCTGCTTGTAAGCAACAGGCGAAGAACGGATAATGCGATTACGCACAGTAGATGTTAAAAGACCATCCAACAGTCTGTCAGAAGTACTGATAAACATCGCAGTTTTCATCACTTCCTCTTTCAAACGTTGCGACGCATCGCGCAAAGTGTACCACGGCTTGTCATTGACAGGCCAATCAGATTCAGTAGGGTATTTATGGTTACAGCCGTCAGACGCAAGCTGGAGCAAAGTAATCTGGCCAGCACCATTATAATTCCGAAAATGATCTTGTATAGTAGAGTCAGAACTCAAAGAGCAAAACCGTAAGCAATCAACAGCATCAAGCATAATACCGGCAGCGCCCAGTTCATAAAGGCGCACCATCCATGTAAGCAGGGCCTCACCGGGCCGTTGACGAAATCGTTGTAAAATGTCACTAACCTTCTGTTGAGTAAAATCCTCAATACAATCCAAAGCAATACCAGCTGGATTACCAGGGGCTTGTTGTAATTTGCGACGAAACACAGGGCTAGCAGAAACCTCAGGAAGAGCTTCCGAATAAGCCCGCATCTTAGATTTAGAAGAACAATCGGGGCAAGACACATCACCTGATTGGGAAGAGCGACCACGGTCGCCGGGAACAACATTATCGTTACAAGAAGCAGATTTACAATCACGTCCGGGGCGGGAAGATTCACGCTTATCACCCTCCTCAGCCGAGGAGTCAGAAGCATTTGAATCCCAGATATTACCATCCCACTCGTCAGGGTTCCAATCCAGTCCGGCTTTTGCCACGACCAGACGCACTTTCCGTGTAGACACACGACCACGAACTTTGTTTATACTTATATCTCGCAATACGAACTGCAGCCCTTTCGGCTATAGTTTGATAAGTCTCAAGTTTGTCGGCAAGCAATTTATTCTGACAGCGTAAAAGAGTATTCGCATTCTGTAATTCAACACACTGTCCTTCCATTTCCGCAAACTGCTTTCGTAACTGAACAAACTTCTCATGAAGAATTCTGTATGCATTGAGCACAATCCAACCTCTGCGTCCCAAAATAGGAAGCTCATCACCCTTCACTACTGGTGCTTTCTGCAAGCATGAAACCACATCAGCAGGCTCCGCCTGCTCTAAACAAGAAGATCAATTTTCACTCAAACCAGTAGAATCGGCCCACTCACGGGCCAAGGCCTCGTAAGGCGTAGACTCCCAGCCGGGAATCTGCATAGGCAATTTGAAAACAGATGTCGCTTTTTTCGCAAACATGTCGACACACAAAAAGTATATACACAATTATACACAAAAATGTATACGTAGGAGCCGAGCGCAAACCAACAATATCAAAACAATACAGCGCACACAGGCTTCGTAAACAGTTCGTGACGCCAGATGTAATGGCCGGATTTTCCGCTTAGGTGGAATCAGCCCCTAGGGGCCCCTCTAACCCAGCCAGAACGTAATCACCTCCCTCCTTAGAACGTATTTACAATGGGTATGGATACATATATGTACAGTTCGTACCTAAGGATGGGGAAATAGCAATAAACATGCATAGGTTTTCTACCATATCCTATTCACATCAGTTAGTCTCGCGGCCACTCAGACCCAGACTAATCTACCCTAGGGCAGATATGACACACAATCCGGCGTGTCTTCACACTGGCCTGCAGTCCCAATGCTCTCTTTTACACATGGTTCACAATCCGGCGAACCTCCACGCTGGTATCCCCCCCAGCGCTCTCACTTACACACGGTTCACAATCCGGCGAACCTCCACGCTGGTATCCTCCCCAGCGCTCTCATTAACGCCGTATATCAACGACGACCACTTTCCTATGGACACCTATGGGAGCAATTTCTCATTTATCTACTTGGGATAAAACTATGACAATGAAAGTTAGTACGGTTTTCCGAATTATAATATGTACCTTCTGCTCCTGGCATCAAAGGTCCCCTCGCTTCCTATTTGCTTGATCACTCCTTACCTGATCGGGATTTCACATCCGTTCATGCAAACAATGCTCAACTAGAAGTCTTAGTTACCATGATTGAACAAGAATACAAGGCACATGTCAGTTCACTAAGAACTAGGATATTTATTGATAATAAATATACAACACAATACTATGCAATGTAGTTTCTGCAAAGAAAAGGTAAAGGTTAGGATGCGCGCTTATTTTAAGGAAAGGGCGGAGGTCACCTGGTTAATGTGAAGTCGGGGCTCGGTAGTCATCTAGGTTCCCTTCTCGTCTCTGTGTCTTGGCTCGTCTCGAAGTCACACCCCAGCCGTCACAAGTACACGTCTGCACCGCTAGGCTCAATCTCTTCTGCTTCCCTCCAAGTCACTGGAACCTTGCTGGTTATTAGCTACCGTATCTCTCTCTCTCTGTCTCTGTGCGCTCCGCGCTATTCCTCCTTCAGTCTTTCTCAGAGAGTCTCGGTCTTAAATCTTTCTCGGACTTCAAAGATGGCGACTGTCCGCCGTGGAAATAATTAATAGCAGAGATGCTAACGGCTAGCTGCCGCCTATGAACTAACTCACTAACTGTCTAACACCTTCGCTAATATCAAAGCTTGTCCCTTCATGGAAAGTTACGGCCAGTAACCTGCCGCCCACCAAATTCTTGTACCTCCCCGTACCAAGGACACGTTCCCAGCCGGCCGGCCTGAAGTTGTGTCTTCGGAGTGGAGAAAAATACATTCCTTCGATAAGGGCCAGCCTGAGCCGGTTCTCTCCAAGCGAACAACACCTTGAAACTAAAACATTACACTTGACCTAGAAGGCCTCTCGAGCTACCAGGCAGAGAGCAAGATGGAGTCTGTTCCGTTTAATGCCTACAGGGCCCAAAATACGCATAACTCCATGGAAAATATCCTAACACTCTAGCAAAAGGATGGATCATCACTAATACTTAAATATTTATCCCCTAGCTTAAATTCATAAGCCCTGATCTAAGGAAAGGGGTACGAAAATACCCTACTATGTCTCAGGAAGAAGTCCTACTTATAGTCCTAATCACTATACTATAAGGTTGATAGACTGGAGTCATTCTCCATCATTCTCCCTCTAAAAGGGCCGGAAAAAGTCAGCCATTACACTTCCCCACTCACCCCACTGGTCGACAATCCCGATTTCACTCCAGGCCTGGCAAGGGGCGCATTCACACACTGGAGGCCCGCGGGGTGTCGAGTTCTTCACCATGTCTACGGCCCGTACGGGGTTCTTCCTTTCTCGCTCTTAAAACAGGAATATAACCTCTCGGAGTCGGACCGGCTGCGTTACATGCAGGTCAGGCACTGGGCACTCCAACCGCAGATACGGGAGTCGGCGGATAGGAAACTTCGGCCTTATGAACGATGGCTTCTCTCGCACACTTCGGACTCCAAGCTGATTTCAGACCTCTACAACTTCCTACGGCTCTCCGCAATACACTTCTATAACCCAGGCAGGGAACGCTAGGAACGCGAATTAGGCAGGACACTGAGTCACAAGGAATGGGACCAAATCTCGTATAGGGCACGCCACTTTGCATACCATACCGGACTAACGGACACTCACTAAAGTTTCCACGTACTGGTACTACACCCCAGAACGGTTGCATGAGATGGATCGCAGAAGAGACAAGCACTGATGGCGGGGTTGCGGACACACAGGGACCTTGTTGCATCTCTTATGGGACTGCCCACTCCTCTAGAATTACTGGAAGCAGGTGATAAATGACATTGACAATAACTTTCATACGGAACTGCCCCGCTTCCCTGCCTATGCTTTGTTAGGGCTCCCTAACCCGTTGACTTATCCCTTGCGCTCGCGTAGGGGGTGCCAGATGTCCATCGCCCTGGGTTCGGCTGTACAGAACATTCTTACGTACTGGCGTACAGCTACAGTCATCTCCACTACAGGTTGGTTGCATAAGTTGTGGTGCGTGTTGGGGATGGAGAAACTCTTGCTCACCCTGGCAGGAGACATAGACCAGTTTGATGACCTCTGGCAACCGTTTCATTCCCTATTAGACTGAATTTAGGGAGCTCACCTGCCCGAGATACCTTCGCCTGTTGCAGCTTATAGAGCCTAAAAAAGCAGACTCCTAAGGAGGTACGGATGAAGGATCACTCACGAACGGGTGTGTGGGAACTACGGCTGGCGAATATGAGCACTGGACGGGGGGACGTGGGGGGGGATGTTGGGTTCGAGGAGGAGGGTAGGGGGGAGGGCTTTCTTTTTCGGGATAACTGCTGCACGTATGGTCTTTGCATGCCTTTACTGGTCAAGTTGGCCATTGAATGTTATGTCCACCCCCCTTGGGGTTGTACTTAGCTTCCATTTGCTTTCTGTCGCTACTGAACCGCATAACCTGTGCAGTGTATGTTTTGTCTTGACTGTGTTGCTCTCAATGAAAAGATTTAAACCTAAAAACGTCTATATACATCGATCAGCTAGATGGCAATGATAATTTCAGACATTACTTTCCATCATATAAATCAGAGTTAAAAAAGTTAACAGGCAAGCAGTCCCCGAAATTCTAAAATTATTTACTTTCCTATTTTTTATCACATTCTTTAAAAACCCTGCCATAGAGCCAATACAATAGAGGCTATCCAGCATCTGCAAATAGATGAAGGCAGGCTAACATTGTCTCCATCCTCCCCTTTTTAATAAAGGTCTTAACCACCTTTGCCTCTCTGTAAGGTAAAATTTACAAAATAAAAGCACATGAATCGTACTTTGTCGCAATACGTTGTCACACGGACAGTGGCCTAATTTCCTTAACCAATCATTTATATTTGGGTATGAAACCAAATGATGAAGCATTCCAAATCTGAATCTGGTCAGGAGATATCTTTCATATCTGCTCGGTACATATTGCAAGTATGTTTGGATGCTACATGTGGTTATAATCTGCTGATGGTTAATCACAGTTGATTTATTCAAGGCAAGGGCTGGCCTGTTATCTTCTAATTGTGCCATAATGATCCATTTAAACTCTTTACATTGGATGACCTGTAGGGAATCAGGCACGGAAAAATATTTGTGGTGGCCGATGTCATACATAAAATCTTCCACGTATTTCAGCCATGGAATTTCACGGGTATTGTCTAGCTTCATAGCATCCCTCATTATTTCCCTATTTAGTGTAGCATTCTCCGTGGTCCAGATTCTGTGCCATAGGAGAACTGTCTGGGCCCTAATAAAATCAGAAATGTGTGTGACTCCCAGCTCAGAACAGCAGTTAAATACAGATTCGCTATTTGGGACGCTCAGTAAGGACCTCAAAAAAGTATTTTTAGTATGCTGGATTAGGGTACAGTCTTACAAGCCCCAAATTCATGCCCCATAAAGGGCTATACTCACGCATTTTGCTCGGTAAATCCTCAACATGATTTCCAAGGGTCTTTTCCCCAGCTTTTTAGAAAAATTAGAAAGGGGCGTTATAGACTTCATGTATAAAAGGTTCCTTGCCTTAACCGCTGGTGCCCAGGAACCTGTCCTATCAAAAAGAACGCCCAAATATTTAAATGAGTTAGTGGTCTCGACTTCACTTCCCCCTGCCTGGAATTTTCTTTGGGTCTTCCTAATTGAACCACAGGATATGATAAAAGTTTTCTTGGCGTTTAATCTCAGGCCGAGCCTGTCCATAAAAGAAGAATAAAAGGAAAGTGCCCTCTGTAATCCAATTTGACTGTGGGCCATAAGGACAGTATAATCGGTGTAAAGACGGGATGCAATAGGACGAGAATTTATGTAAGACGGGTCCCTAGTATGTTGCACCAACTCCTGTTCTAGAGCATTGGTATATAAAGAGAACAGGAGTGGTGCCAACACACATCCCTGCCTTACGCATTGTTCAATTTTAAAAGAGGCAGTGTACTCTCCCATACTACCATAGCAGACTTTTGCCCTTGCTCTGGTGTACAAATACTTTTAAAATTGAATTAAAACAGGGTGAACCTTTAGTTCCTCTAGCGCCCCCCATAACCTTTCATGAACTATTCAGTCAAAAGCTGCTGAGAGGTCTACAAAGGCCAAATAAAACTGCTCGGATTTTGCCTTGGTATATTTACCAATTAAAATACTTAAATTTAAAAACTGCTAGTTTGTGCCTAGACCTGCCCTAAAACCATATTGGACTTCGCTTAGGATGTCATTTTCTTCGGTCCATCCCTGCAAACGGTCTAAAAGGATCCTGCCTGCCACCTTCATCAGAGAGTCCAGCAAGGATATCGGACGTTAGCGGGCCGGGTCATTTCGGTCTCCTTTTTTGAAGATAGGGACTATAATTGATTCGAACTATGTTTTAATGAATCCTCTCTCACAACATCCTTGTAATACTCTTGTTAAAATAAGGAACCCTAAAGATAGTGGGAGGAATTTCAGACAGACAAACTGGCTCCACAGAATATCAGGTAAGTGAAGCAATATTCCTTAAACACAAGGAAAAGGTGGCGCTCTGACTGGCTCCCTCGGGGAAAATGGAGCGGAGCAGCCGCGTTTACATACCAGACCGGTATGGATTTCAAATGCGGCGTGTCGCACTGACCGGCACCGATGAGGAATGGAGCGGAGCAGCTGCTTGCACGAATTCCGACAAAAGCAAGAAAATAAAAAAAATGGCGTGGTGTGCAGGGTGGCTTCTGATGAGGTAGGGAGCGCAGCTGCGACACACACGCGGTAAGAGAGAGAGAGACAAAAGGATATGGCGAGGCGGCCGGCTCCAGTGAGGAAAGGAGCGGAGCAGCGTTGCCTACGCCGACAAGCTGGGGGAAGGAAAGAAGCGGCGTGGCGCGCTGGCCGACTCTGAAGGGTTTATGGAGCTGGGCAGCATCGCCCACACTGATAAGCAGGTGGGGGAATGGAAAAGAGTGGCGCGCTGGAAATCTCCAGAGGGGGTCGGGAGCCGAGCAGCAACACTCACGTTAGCACCAGGAGACCACGGACAAACAGTAGGACTCAAAGGAAAACTTCAACACCGCTTGAGGTTCGTATCTCACGTAGGAGACGAAGGCAACAAACAGGAAACACTACCACGGGAAACAGGAACAAGGAGGGGGCGTGGTCACGGTCAGGAACAGTAAGCCAAGCATCGGCTTACAGGGGGGAGACGGTCTTTTAAGTGAGTTAGGGACCGTCACCAAACTACACATCAGTAAACTAATGACTTCACTGCTCATGCAGTAAGCAGGGCACGAGTCGGGGTACCACGCGGGTGGACGGCATACCCCCACTTATTTTCGAGGGTTTTCCAGGGTGGACGCCGTCCACCCTGCTCAATCACAAAGCCGTCCACTATTTACAATGAAAACCGCGTCCACCCTTACAAAATAGGTGCGCGCGGGTGGATGGCTGAAATCGGAAGGTTCTCGGACTGCCACAGGACACCACGCCGGTCACCACGCCCCTTCACCTACCAGGTTCGCCGTTGCAACCAATGGATGGACGCCGTATTTCAACAGGTTTTTGCCTTTCGTGACGTCACTTCCGGTCGTGACGTCACTTCTGGTCTGTGAGCGTCCCCCCACTTCTAGGTTGCTGCCTTTCGTGACGCCACTTCCGGTCGTGATGTCACTTCCTGTATGAGAGCGTCCACCCACTTCTTCATTTAGGACTTGTGCCCTGGCAGTAAGGCGCTGACCTTCAGGTGTCTTGACTGCACTGCCTACAGCCTGAACCCTAACAGAAGTGTAGGGGGTTGTATACCTGAGGAGGCAGGGGAGAAATAACAAAAACAAAAAAAGGCAGCAAGGGAAGGGAAAGATAAAGCCAGCATAATATAAATGCAACAAAAGATGTCTAAATATGATGTTGCGTCCGTGAAACGGTTGCCGTGCTAAAACACAAGCAGAGGAAAAGGAATATAAAAAGAGTCCATGGGAGCAAACATACATTTAAAAACCCTAATACTACATGTAACAGGGGCAATCGCATGGGAGTGTCTAAAACGCCAAAAGGCGGACCAAATTTAGCATAGCCACCAAATAAAAGCGGACATTTAAGAAGGGCACCAACTACAGCCCATAGAAAAGATGGGAGGTACTTGCACTACATATACCAGCTACAACCAACCTAAAAATGGCGCTATGGCATTGATAAAGGCGTGAAGCCAAAATGCGCTAGTCTTTGTTGAAGAAGTAAAGGAAATGAGTGGTAAAGTCATACGTGATAAATGAAAGCTGTGTGGTATTGGATGTTTCCCGTTGGGATTGCCCGGCCAAATGTTTAAAGAATATGAGTGTAAAGAATGAAAACAGGAACATGATGGAATGCTTTGAATGGAAGAAAGTAATGAATATGAAGCTCTAATTTATGATAATATGGCTGAAAAATGAAGACAACACTGAAAAATATAAAAGGACTATATAATTGATTGAGGGCTGTGTAAGTATGAATATATGCACGTTTCCTGGAAAATGTAAAAATACTATTCTTAACGTTTATGGCTGTGTGATGTGTTGGCATACGATGTAAAAATCAATAAAAAGGGAAAAAACATTTCTGATGGATACATCTACCTTCAGATTCCTCACATTTTAAATATCCCAATGTGCCAGCTTTCCACAGAAACTTTTCTTAACGCTCTCCCACGTCGACGAGGATGTCGACGTCCACACACAGCTCAGAGTGTTGTCCTTGGAGCCATAAGAAGCCCTCATCAGCATCCTGTTGTCAGTTCCCTTTTTTCCGCACCTTCGATGCGTAAACGTTTTTTGATAGGCTCTCCTTAAAGTTAGGAGTCTTTTTGAAAAAAAAAATCTGGAAATTACAATGTTGTTGCAGGGGAAAATGTATCCATTGAGGAAATCTGGGTTGAAGCCATGCAGGGAAAAAGGAAAATGGTCGTCTATTTCATCGACTTCCCCACAAGCTGGGCAGAGTGCTCTGCCCTCTCAATGACACCTCCATTTACTCGAAATAACGCTAGCGGTAATGTACCCAGCCTAAATCTTACGTACAATGACCTAGTAAACTGAGAGTCAATCTCATCAAGAACTTTTTCCAACTTTGGTTTCGTATTTGTTGTTTAAGAGGAACTCAGCCACTCTGCCACGGCATGTGGACAGGAGAAATTTCGACCAAAGCGGAGAAATAGGTAATAGTCTCCGAGTGTTGCCAGAGATCCGGCAATCCCGATGCATTGAAGGACCCTTTTACATGCTTCAACCAAAGCAATACAGCAATACTCTTCGGTAAGCCAAGGATTTCTTTCAGGCCAGTTCTTTAGCGATACAGCTTGGGGGACGCCCATAGCCGAAGCCAGTACAAGATTGGGTTCAGCTGAACTTGGGCTGTAATTGGTTGAAACATATCCAGGTCCACTATGAAGAAGTAGTTCTACAAATATAGGAAAAGAGGCGCATATAGGTCCAGCATACAGGCCCCAAATAATACAACGTAGCAACAAGGGAGTATGCAGTTCCTATGGTGAGGAAGGGAAATGACAAGTCGGAGGCTGGGTTGGTCAACACCCCTATTCTGAAGTAGAGCGTGGGTGTCTCCCTATATGGGAAGTGGGGCCCTGACACACCCGATTGTGTGTCATGCTTCATCATGGGGCTTGCTCCTCGTCAGGCTGGCGCTGCAATACCTGATGGGCACCCTATGAGGAGCACTTTGTCTGAGTTCTTTTTCCCAAGTCGTATGGGTGAAGTGGGGTTGAGGGGCCTGGTGGTCTAGATGTGTGAAGATGGGTGGGAAAATAAAATGAGGCGAGATGGTGCTTTAAAATGAGTTTAATCTGCGAGCGCACTTGTCTCAACCATAAACATCAGGGAAGTCACCACCAAATATAATGATCAGGGGTGTCTAGGTTTGCGTAGTTGTGGTTAACATGTTACTCGCCTATTGTGTAAATAATCACTTGGCCATTCGTCAGGACCTATAGTAATGCACTATCTACACAGTGGTTGGTATAGAAATGAACTGGACCATTATCAATGAAGAAGAGATTAAATCTGTCAAACTGGGCTTCCAAACTGCGAGACGTTGGCCTGATATATGAGGTCTCCAGTTCTGGGGGCACCTTGTATCAGTCCAAACAATCCCTTATGGTGATGGTTGTAAGTCAAACTTATAGACAAGCTATCCTAAGGGTAGCATGGACTAAGCAGCCTTAAAGGCTTAACTCAAGAGGGCATGTGAAGCCAGCTGTTTTACCAATCACAATCCTGTAATATCAAATGAAAGGACACCACACAAGTTTTATATTATAAAAATATATGTATTTATTACTAGAATAATCCTCTGTACTCTTTATGAGTGCAGAGGCACAAGCGTTTAAACAAAAGCACAGTTAAACATATAAAAGTTGCACAATTATGGATGAGGCCGGGGGGCCATGCAAACCATATATTAAAAAAGTGGTATAAGTATCACTAATCGAACAGTGGTCAGGCCTAGGGCCTGGGGAATTACTGGGACCAAACGGGACTAGCAATGCTGAAGTCGGGAAAAGCCCGCGGGACTCGGGTGCAGCGCTGAAAGCACACACATGCACCAATGCAAAGTCAATGGTGTGTAAAAGTTATTGAGTTACAGTTTTAAGAGTCTTTCGACTGACCTAGAAGGACAAAACGTTAGACTTTGACACTAGAGGTGTATACCAATACAGGAGCACCGGCGTTCAAGAGTTACCTCACCCACAGGAAGCGGGTGCACAGGTGCAAAGTCGTGTCAGCTTTCGCCGTGTAGATCTATGGAGCCTGTAGATGATGATGCTGCAGGCGGCCAGAAGAGAAGTGTCCGGTGCGATCCAAGGGTGGATCGAAGCTGAAGGGTACCTGAAAGCAGAGGGGACAGAGTCTGGGTCACTCAGCAGTGACCAAGGTGGAACCAGGAAGGAACCAGGCAATGTCGGGCGCAATCAGGTGGTTGTCTAGAAGCTTGTCTCCGCTGCCACATGGACTCTGGAGCACCGAGGATGTCCAGGAGTGGACCACGAGCTGTCCAACGAAGGCTCTCGCTGTCGGCGGTGTTGGCTTCCGGATTGGAGCAAACAAACCTTGGCAACCGCAACCCACGCAGCATTCGAAGATCGCTTCTTACTCGGACCAGCAAGGTCAGAGCTGGTGCTCCTTTTCAGGGAAGCGAGGGCCAGTCCAGAGCAACTGGACTGGCAGAGCAAATTCAAAGGTTCGTCGGTACTGGGGCCGCTAGCCAACGGGCAAGCGACCGGACCAACGCGTTGAGCAGCAAAATGCAGAAGGGCCCCACGTAGCACTTGGAGAGTGTGGAGGGGGTAGCTTTGGTGCAAAAGCTGCTCAGGGCTGGGGCTTCTCAAACCCCAATGCACAGTGTCGAGGGAGCCTCAGGAGCTGCAGGGTCAGCACTTTGTGGTTTTTCCAAGACGGCCGGCCCCGCGCTTCGGGTCGCCTCTACGGGTCTCAGATTCGCTGGGACTGTGGATCGGGCTGTTGGAAGGCAGGAACGCTGGGTCTTGTCGATCTCTGTCGCTCGAGTTCCGGCGGGAACTGCAACAAAGCAAACAGTGAGGAGCTGGATGGTGCCTGTTTGCACAGGGTGGTCACTCCTTGACCACAAGGGAGATTCTTCAGTCTTCTACGTCGAGTAGGATGTCGAAGGGTCCAGAGTTTTGTTTCATAAGTTTCAGTCAGGATAATCTGATGTGCGCTGGCACTACTCCCACTCTTATACCAAATCTGTGGGTTGGATTACCTGCTAGGTCCCTCCTATGAGTGGGACCCAGGAAAGGGTGGTTACACCCCTTTCCCTTTGTCCACGGTCGCGCTGGGACTGTGGCTGGTGAGTCCCAGAACCGGTTTGACTGGATTATGCAAGGGGAAGCCTTGTGCTCCCCAGGCAGTGTCTAGTTTCTGTCAGCTCTCCCTGCCCCAATCCACTATCTCCTGTCTGGGGAGGTGTAGCGCCTCCCTGCGACCGGAAACCCTTTGTCCAGACCTCCTCTGCCAGGTTTCGGTCAGCAGCAGGAGGTCAGACTTGTGTCGGTGACAGCAGCATCCATTTTGTGATGCTGAGGCTCTGGTTAGGATTAACCGTGTTTCTGTAAAGTAACATGTCTTCTCTCTCTAGAAGGGCGGAATGCTACCCCCGTCGCCTCGACTGGCGAGGGGGTCGTATTCCAAATCGTATGACACCTTACACGACATGTTTTGATAAAGCCAAACCAAAGTTAGCACATAACCGCGATGGATTATAATGCACTTAAGAGTATATGGTATGGCAATATCCCGGAACAGCTAAGGGAGTTGGTACCGACAGCTGCAGACAGGCTCAGCTCATGCTAGAGCACCATCTCACATAAAACCAAGCACTCTGCCTCCAGGATTGATAAGGCCTGCCATAGGAGTGACTTATATGTATATATGTGTCCAGATATAGGTTTAGATATAGGTATACTATATCTAAGCAAGGGGTGATTACACCACCTTGCCCCAGCTGAGTAATCAGCCAGTTGTGTCAATTTAAGGTCCAGCCAGGGGTGGCAAAAGATATGCTGCAGCCCCTGGTAGGCCTTGGATGCACCTATGCCTTGGGCACGTATAGTGCACTGTACAGGGGCTGATAAAGTGTCCAGTACCAGATTGGTTATGCACCTAGGGTGCATGGAGTCCATTTTACAGAGAGAGCAGATAGCCTGGGGCCCTGATTAGCAGGGTCCCTGGCCAACTAAGTCGAAAACCAGCTAAACACTAGGCAAAAAATCTGGGGGAACCATAGTCATGTATCCACCTTCCTACACAACCCCCCACCAAACGAAAGGAGATAAGGCTATCCTTGACCAGGTAAGCCTATATTGCCTGAGTGGCCATATATGGAAGTACCCTCACTAGCATGGTTACCCCCCGTCTCATGGTCCACTAAGCAATCCCTCACCCCTGGGGTATTAGAGGGTCTCCACCATAGGGAATCACTACCTTGGGCGTGTTTTTGCAAAGTAAAAGGCTGGTGTTGAGATGGAGTACTGAAGTGAGGCTCCACTAATGTAGGGCTCAGCTTCCTCCAATCTTCTTCCACAATGCGTGCCTTTCTTTCCTTGACTGAGTTGCACTGTGCTCTCAGGGTCAACCTCTGGCTACCTAAAGCTGGAGGCTGAGTCCCTTTGGTTGGCTTACTGGAGGGACATTTCAGGTTTGGGCCCTTTGGGTCCCAGGTTTGGCTGTGCCCAACAGAATCCATCTGTGGGAGGTCCCTAACTAATTTTAAGGGGGATCCCTCAGGAGTTTTTAAAGTTTTCACCTGGCTAGGGCTGCTAGCGTTGGTGCCCCTAATCTGCTGATGGGGGTGCTTTATTTGACAGGGGGCCCTTTGGGGCTCACTGTACTTCTTGTCCTCTGCAGCCCTGAGCTGACTAAGGCAAGGCAGAGAGGGGCAGGTTACCTGCTCCAGACTGGGTCCCACCTGAGAAGGGTCCACTGCCATCAGGGGCTCTATCAGGCTAGTCCTAACAACCTCTGGGACAGTTCCTTCATCAGGGGTAAGATCAGTTCCCTGAGGAGGCTGATCCTGTCCTAATGTCTGTTGGGAGGGAGATTTCTCTTCCTCCTCAATGCTCTCTGTTTGTGTGGAGTGATCCATCGTTTCAGGCTCACAACACATGAATCAGTTTGAGTTTGGGCTCTGGCCATCACAGCCCCACCAACCCTTTCAGGAGCAGACTCAGTTTGGGTATGGGCTGTTACCATAACAGCTCTGCTAACTTGTTCAGGAAGTACTTCTGGTAAAGATGGGGCTGAGCTTTGTACAGCCCTACCAACCTTTTCAGGAAGGACATCGTGGATTGGGGCTGTGGACAACACAGCCCCACTAACCTTTCCATGGGCATTTACCATTCTAGAATGGATTTCCTGTTCAACCTCAGCACAGGCTGAGATTTCCAAATCATTTCCAAGTAGATAATCTACAGGCAAGTTTGCTGACACTGCCACTCTCTTTGGGTCAGTGACACCTCCCCAGCTTAGATTTAGTACTGCCATGGGATGATTGGTTTCTATTCCATCAATTTTGGTCACCTGGTATGTGGCACCAGGTATAAGTTGCCTTGAGGGGACTAGACATTCAGCCACCATGGTGATGCTAGCCCCTGTGTCTCTAAAGGCCTCAACTTTTAGACCATTGATGAGGGGCTCCTGTCTGTACTTGCTCAAAGTGTTTGGGCAAGCAGTGAAATTGGCAAAGCCCATGCCATTATTGCAGACAAGAGGAGCTAAGTTAGGGGACCTGGTTAGGCCAGAGTCCACCTGTGTTCCAAAAGTAAACCCAGCCAAATTCTTGGGGGTGCTCCCACCACCTGGGGGACCACTGCTAACAGTGACATGAGGTGTTGGAGCTTTACCTGGAGGTATATTTTCCTTCTTACTATTCTTTGGACAACAGCTGTCTGTTTTCCAATGGCCTACCTGTTTACAGGCATGGCAGTAAGGCTTTTTCTGTGTAGAGGAAGTGTCTTGGGACCCACCCCCATCCTTGGAGTTTTGAGGCCCTGGGGAAGTCTTCACTTTAGATTTATCCCCACCCTTTTCTTGAGGTTTGGTAGACTCCTTCTTCTGGTCATTACCCTGATTTCTAGGCCTAATCCTGGTTCTGACCCATTTATCTGCCCTCTTTCCCAATTCTTGGGGAGAGGTCAAATCTACGTCCACCAGGTGCTGGTGTAAAAGCTGGTTCTGACAATTACTTAGGATCCGCTCCCTCCAAATCAAATTATACAATCCTGTATAGTCATGTACTTTGCTGCCATGTAGCCAACCTTCCAGAGCCTTTGTAGCACAATCTACAAAATCAGTCCAGTCCTGTGTCTAGTGTCTTCTGGGTGTCTCTGAACATTAACCTGTACTGTTCAGTGGTTAAGCCAAACCCATCTATCAGAGCACTCTTCAGGACAGTGTCATTTTTAGCATCCTCAGGTCTAACCGTGAGGAGCTTATCTCTCCCTTTCTCAGAAAAGGAGTACCATAGATTGCTGCCCACTGTTCTTCAGGAACCTGCTGTACCATGCAGGCTCTCTCCAGAGCAGTCATCCATTTGTGGATGTCATCCCCTTCCTTGTAGGGGGGCACAATCTTTGTCAGGTTTCTAGTATCATAGGACCTCTCTTTCTCTCTAGGAATTATGTTGCTGCCACCAGTGGAATCTAATCCACTCAATTTTTGTTCCCTTGCTAAAGCAAGCTTAGCTTGGGCCAAGGCTACCTCTTCCCTCTCTATCTGGAGTTGGACAGCCCTCATTCTGGCCCTATGCTCTTTTCTCTGGGGGAAGTCATTCCCCTTTGAGATTCCCTTGAGGCACTAGAAATGTGAGAATCCCTTGAGGGAGATCTCAATCTTCTATTGCCTGGATCTATTCTGGTATGTACTCTGGGGAGGTGCTGGCCCTCTCCATTTCCATGTAGGTCCAAGTTGGCTTGGCTAAGCCTCCCCACTTGTACCTGGATATCCCCTTGATCCTGATCTGACTCATTATCTTCTGATTCTGGGTCCACCTCACCTTCTGGGGTGCTGTTCTCAGTATCTGGGGGGTTCACTCCATCTCCTGACCCAAAGGGAGCTATCTTAGCTTTCTGAAGATCATCCTTCTCCAGGATGGCTATCAGGATGGGAATGGTAGGGTTGTGACCCTTTTTCAGCCCCCTTGAAGTGTGCAAGGCACTCAAGTCCTTATGGCTGAGGTTGTCATAGCTGGAGGGTGCCTTGGTAAGTTCAACCCCCACAGGTAGAGAGCTGGAAGCTTCACCTGTGCCAGACATGACTGCTAGTGAGGTGTAAGTGGTGCACTTACCTACACTAAGTGTTTTCCTACCGTACCTTGCTAGTGAGTTGTAGGCAGGGTGTGCTAAGCCCTTTGATCTACAACTACTAAGTTCAGCAGAACTTAAATATGTAAGCTTTGTTTATATGTACCTAAGGTACTTGATGTGATCTTTCAATTTCATAAAAAGATTGCAATGGTAAAACAACAGCAAGCTCAAATCCGCACCTCTGCGCACCAATGTGAGAAGTTGGCCTGATACATGATGTCTCCAGTTCTGGGGGCACCTTGTATCCGTCCAAACAATCCCTTATGGTGATGGTTGTAAGTCAACCTTATAGACAAGCTATCCTAAGGGTAGCATGGACTAAGCAGCATTAAAGGCTTAACTCAAGAGGGCATGTGAAGCCAGCTGTTTTACCAATCACAATCCTGTAATATCAAATGAAAGGACACCACACAAGTTATATATTATAAAAATATATGTATTTATTACTAGAATAATCCTCTGTACTCTTTATGAGTGCAGAGGCACAAGCGTTTAGACAAAAGCACAGTTAAACATATAAAAGTTGCACAATTATGGATGAGGCCGGGGGGCCACGCAAACCATATATTAAACAAGCATTTACAATGCAATGGTTTCGCCTTTGGAAAAGTTAGAGCTATTGGCATTGTAAATGACAAAACTTGTATTTATGTGTTGGTTTTGAAAAAAACAGATAAATAAATGGCATTGTCATTTACATTGCCATTAGCTTAATCTCTCGCAAATGTGAGACCTATTTCATTTGCACCCACACACACACAGAGCCACACACACACACACACAAAAAGGCACACACACACACACACACAGAGCCAGCCGCACACAGAGCCAGCCGCACACACACACACAGCCAGCCACACACACACAGAGCCAGCCACGCACACACAGAGCCAGCCGCGCACACACACAGCCAGCCACACACACACACACAGCCAGCCGCACACACACACACACAGCCAGCCGCACACACACACACACACAGCCAGCCGCACACACACACACACAGCCAGCCGCACACGCACACACAGCCAGCCGCACACACACCTCGGGGGTCGACCCAGACGCTTTAGCCAGAAAAGCGTCGCGTAGGCGCTCAAAAGCGTCCTTATCCACACCTTGCGAACCACTGGGACCCGCGTCCCCACAAGACTTCTTGGCCGCCGGAGGCTGGCCAGGATCGGTGGCGGGGGATCCCCCCGGGGCCGGTGCCAACTTGGCACATTCCTGGACAATGCGGGCTGAAAGTCTGTCCTCCATAGGCCCAACGATTTCCTGCACACACCGGTAAATCGACTGGTCCACAGCCGCATAAAACTCGTCGTCCTGGAGGTACTGGTGGGACTCCTCCTCCTCGACGTAGTACCCCTCTGCCATGGCGCTACGCAGTAGATAAGAAAGTGAAACTGAGGGTTCCGATGGCGTACACAGACTGCCACGTGTGGGCAGACCGAAGGTTGGCAAAGATTGTATGCCGGTGGAACCGGACCAGTAAAAGGCAGCACCAGCCTTTACAGCGCGCCGACCCTCTCTCCAGAGACCGGGCCGCACCGCCTCCCAGCGCGCACGAGCGGGGAACACCCCAGCGGAAGCTGTTGCAGAAGAAGGTGCTGAAATCGCCCGCAGGCTTCAACGTGGGTACAACCACTATACAGACCCCCACCGGGGCATTCAAGTACGGGACAGTACAACCCAAAAAGGGTGTCAGGGTTAGGCGGCAGCAGGGCACCTGCGAGGTCGACTCCCCGGCGCAGCTCCAATCAATGAGACGAGAACTGCGCGCAGGCAGGCGACACACAACGGCTCCCTCTAGCGGTGACTCAGCACCGCGGAATACACGGGGACATCGCGTAAGGGGCGAAGGCGTCCCCGCGATGGAAGGGGCTCTGGAAGGGAAGAAAAACCCCACAGGCCCACCAAAGCAACAACAAATGCAGAACAGGTGGCAGAACAGGCTGGTCCAGCTTCGGTCCCTGCAGGCTGCCAAAGATCTCCTGGGCCTGGACGACGCTGCCCCCTCTCCGAGGAATGGGCACTCACCGGCACGGCGACGATGGCGCTCTTCCTCCTGGCAGGGAGTGGGGCGCCCCGCGGCACAGAATAGGCCGGACCCGACGGCCAGCCAGCAAGAAAGGGATGGTGCAGTGGCCTCCATGGTGAGTGGGACAGAGGCGCAGTCGCAAGACAGCTCGGGGGCTGTGTGATCGTGGAGGGAAGGCTGATAGGCGTCGGAGGGACACCCCCCCTCCACTCAGGTACCGTGGGTAACTATGTACTTTTGGGGAAGAAGCCCCGGTCCGAAGAGCGAGTGGGACACTGACTGGTACCTCAACCACCGCTCTTTGAGGGAATCAACGACAGCCCTCATGGTTGTTCTCTGTATTCTATTGTTTTTCCTTCCTTTTTCCCCCTTGGGGCCTTTTCAGTTTAGGGCGGGGGAGGCACTCCTGTTGAGGTTCTCCGGTCCTGGGGTTGGGGGTAGGGGGGAGGGGTGGGATGGGGAGTTGGGAGGGGGTGGTGATGGCAGGTGTGTGAGTGGATGTGTGGTACTGGGCTTGCAATCTGTGCTGAGAGAGTTGCCTGCCCTCCGGAAGGGAGGACTTGCTACTCCAGGGCCTTATGGTGGTGCTGGAGCTCTGAGGACGGGTGGGGTGTGGCGCACTGTGGCGGAGATCCCGGGGAGTGGGGGGGCCGATGACGAAGGTTGCGGGGTGGGGGGTGTTTTGGATCAGGGGGTGCTGGCTGGAAGGGTATACGTCGGGCGTGTGGAGGTGGGAAGCCTAGCTGAGTGGGAGAACATGTCTCTGATGCCGGTCACTGTGGGCACATGGAACGTGAAGGGGCTGAACTCCCCTCAAAAACGCCAAAAGATATGGAAATACATTCTGGACCATAGCTTGGATGTGGTGGGTCTCCAGAAGACGCACCTGGCTCGGAAAGACGAAACCCGCCTTAAGCACGGCAGTACCCGCTTATTTATAGGTCCTCTGCCCCTACTAAGCACAGGGGGGTGGCCATTCTGTTCCATTCGGCATTGCGCTTTTAACCGCTGGGGGTTCGGAGCGATAGAGAGGGTAGATGGATCATGGTCAAGGGTACACTCCGCGTTCTTTGTTTTAGTTTCTTGTGACACACTTAACTCAACTGCGGCGGGAGACACCCAGCTGTTCGTCCAGGGGGGCTTCCTCCGGATGTTGTTTTACACGATTTCTTGTGATGCAGTGGACCCACGCTTCTATTTGGCCGGTGGCATACCGGGCTTGAACTGCATTTCATGTGACTCTCTAGCCTAGAGCCCTGGTGGGTCCGGTTGTTTGGTCTGCCCATACCTTTGGTGTTCTCCTACCTAATTTTGTTAGCCCCCTGTGTGGGATGTTGTGCGGGATTGTCGCAAGATTCCTCTGTGTTTTTTTCTCAATAAAATACAGCTTTGGCAACAAAAAAAAAATACACCAACGTAACGTATACTACACAATAGGAAGAATGTTCTGGAGGGTCCAATTCGTCTTTTACTGTAGAACCACTCCAACTACTTATGTTACTGGATCTCTGTGGGTACGTTCAGAAACATATAAATATCATCCATGTACTGTTGGTCGTGCTTTCTAATTCCATTAATGCGTTTTGGTGGCCAAACATGTATACCCCACCGTCTTCAGGACTAATAAATATATATCTCCTCCCCAAACAATATCTGAAGTATCCCCAGGTTTTTGGTCTGTATTCACCATGCAACAAACTGTGTGGGCCCAAAAGGTTTTGTAAGTCACTTTTATCAGTGGGCCTTCACATCGGTATAGTCCCTGTGGGACTGGAAACGTGGAATGCCAGCAACATTATCAGCTCAATCGTGGTATTAAAGTTATATCAAAATAAACAGCCATTCATTGTGTTGCAGTATTGTTCACATTACTCGTAAACGTTGAAATTACTGTTCTGTTTGTCTATAATAATTACTACACGTATTCTATGCACTAGGATAGGATTTTGATTTTAAAATAAACTTGTAAAATATATCTATTCTTTCGTGGTGTGCTTGAGTGTGCCTTTCTAACATAAATGATGGTTTGGATTGGGATAATTATTGCCATAATGTGTTTCCATCGGAGGGTCAGCGGAAGTAGATTGTTGTACGATATCGTTTCCAAAAAATGCTTTGCTCTATGAGTCTTCATGCTGAGCAGCAGTGTCAAAAACAGCATTTTCATACAGGTGAGGAGCGAATAGATTAGTGAGAAATAAGATCATTCTAGGCATAGTGGGTTGAATGTGGTAATGCAACTTGTTTGGAAGCACTGGCTTTGTTTTTTCACTGAATTATTTTAAGATTTGTCATGCTTTGTTTTATTTTCATTCTTTTTATTATGTATTATTATTATCGTTATTACTATTAATAATAATAATAATAATAATAATAATAATAATAATAATAATAATAATAATAGAAACTGAAGTAACTGGCAATTTAGAAAACAATGGGATCCTGCGCCTTTCGTCTTCTTTAAAGTGGCATATTTCCCCTTCATGGAACAGCTGCCTGGCTAGCTCTATCATATTCAGTTGTCATTTATGTAATTTCCACACTATTGATATTATCGAAAAATGATTTTGGTTCTCTTTTAAGTGAAAAAACACACTATGATCTATCAATGCTACCTCCAGCTAAACAAGTAGAATATTTTTTCTAAGAGAATTTATCCCTTGTCAATGTGCGTCATTGAATATTATCATGGTGGAAAACTAAGAATACATGAAGTAACATGTCCTCTTCAGAAGTCGGCTGTCTACAGAAGTGTGATTGCCTTTTTGGAGGTACAGATTATAGAATATTTCACTGTAACTACAAAAATAGAATGGTACCATTCACATCTTATATGATAAAGGGTAGGTCAACTTTGATACATGAATGCGTTCAAACCCTACATTTGGAAGTGATGATTTATAGCTCTTATTGTATTTCACAGAGGATATTTCACAACCCAAAGGCAGCCGTACCATATTGAACCACTTACAATTACAGAAGGTGCAGCACATGCCGTGTACAAATATGAGAGCCTTGAAAGTACCGCCAAAATCTGTGGAGTAACAAATGCTACATGGCTAAGAGTGCCATCTGAAACCTTTCGTCTCTGGACTGAAACACAAGTAAGTCCTCATTATCAAATGTGGTGAGATTTGACTTTGACTTTTGTTATTGTGAAGGATAGCGATAAAATAAGTACTCATATGACAAGATGACCTCATGCTCAAGATTGTCGAGTTTGAGAACATCACATCCTAGCAACTAGGGCTGGGAACCCCTCTGTGGCTCTCTTCCTTTTATGGGGTGCCACCTCGAGCTGCTGGTGAATAGCGTCCCTTGCAGCCTGGGGATAATTTATTTACTTGTGAATGGCTTACTCATGTCATCACAGCTGAGAATGAATGTAAAAGGAGACTTACAGCTCCTTCTTCTTCTACAGTTTGCAGTGCTCTAGTACCCATTCTCTACCTGAGTACCAAATACAGTGTGTGAGTTACTGTTGGGAAAACAAACTCTTCACTTTAGAGTGGTACCTCTACCGAGTGAATCCCTGCTCTGGGATGACAGTAATAGGATGATTTAAGTGCGTGGATTCACATGCTAGATCACGGGGCATTTTTATGGAGAGCAAAACACCATGAAAAAGGGCATACCTCCCCAATCACCCAGGCAGTATAAGTTGTTCTACCCCTGGGGGTTAGATTGATTATTTACACCCAGTTTTCCTACTCTGGGGGGTGCAAAAAAACCATTAGACACCCGGATTTACTCATAAAACATAAACAGTATGCTGTGGCAACACTGACTGTCCTTGTACTGCACTCCCACCCCTGAGCTCCTTATAGTCTTTCTACTCCCATAGAGAGAGATTGGAAGGGTTTAATACAATGTGGACATTCGAGGGGTCAGAAAGGTCATTAGACAACAGGGCTCAGATTTACTAAGACAACTTGCTGCGCTTTGTCAAATGAAGAGAGCAGGAATGCGCAAGTTTTACTTATATATAGCACTGTGAATGGGCAAAGAACACTGAGGCAGGGAGGACGTATAAACAGAAGATTTATTGAGAGTCTCTTGCTTCAGAGATATAACAACACTCTTTCTTCCTCCAGTCTTTCCTTCAGGGGGGTGATGCACAGGACCTCGTCGTCTTCCATCAATCCGAGTTCACGGGGTATGCAAGAAAACTAAAAAAGGGAGGTAGGTATAAGATAAGTGGCCTGACTTATGGCCTGAGTTTAAGGAAGGGGAGTGGGGGGAATCACACCAACACCTTATTCCACCACCATGTGCCGGTGAGAACATCAATGTGCACACGTAGCCTTTAGATGCCCGTGAGATATGTTAGCATTATAACCCTCCCCCGCCTTGGCTATCGGTATTGCTGCGGCTGAGGACCCCCTCCGAACAACCCCCAGATGCGCTCTAGTACCTTTGGTAGCCACGCTCCTCCTGGAGCGTGGCGGGCTTGTACTTGGTACCGGATAGGGTCCAGCTCCCATGCCTTGGCTTCCTGGCGTCGCAGTCCTCCAGCCGGATTCGACGTCCTTCGTCCTGCATTACCAAGAGTCTCTTCGCCACTCTCTAGGGGGATGTAGTACCCTTCGTCCTCGACTTTCCTCCTTGGATCCTCGTCCCGCTGAATTCTCTGGCTTCTCTCTCCTTCGCTTGAATTACCCAGGTTTCCGGTTATGAGGACCTCCTCTTCAAGGTTGTAGACCTCCATTGGTGCATGTGACAGGGAAGTGTGGTGAATTAAAGGGGCTGGTACCTCCTTCGGCATACTGCCTCATGAGAGACTGTAAAAAAACGTACAGGAGACACATAAGGGGGCAAAGTGTTGTTGTTCTCATCTTCCTCCAGGTCCAGTACGGCCACGTTGTGACAGGCACATTCCTCCTCTCTCTCTGCACTGGTGCAGTATGTGCTGGCTAGTGCCAATGCCGGCACCCTTGTGCCGTGGTGTAAGGTTCTCTTCCAGGGGATCCTCATCAATAGTCATAAGCATTAGAATATTCCCGCCCATGCTCGGGACCCCGGAAACACTTCATTATATGTGCCCCACATATATATATATATATATCCGTATATATATACATATATATATATATATATATACATATAACAATAAGCAATTGCAGCCTAATAAACACCAGAGCTGAATCATGCTGTAAGAAATTTCCACCATACATGAAAAACATGCATTAGAAACAGGAGAAACAACAACAAAATTTGTTTAGAAACTGGTTTAATGCTCAGAAAACAGTAGAAATTCTCAGAAATCACTGAAAGCATAGGAAGCTCCCAGGAAGCATAGGAAGCTCCCAGGCTGCATTGCAAATACACAGTCCAAAAAGACTGAAAAGCTAACCTGTAGCTGCATAGTAATAAACTGACACCGTGCCTTTAAGGCACTCCTGACCCCCAGCTTCCCATCATGCCTCAGAGATGACAGTTAGGTCAGTTGTTCTTTCCGGCTCCTTCAGGAAGGATCCTGGCAACACAGCTCCACTCTTTTCTGATTTCTGTCAGAAAATCTCTTCACTTTTTACAACTTTTATTCCTTACTTCGACGTTTTTTATCTGTAGAAGTAAGAAGCTATCTTTTTTTGATAGGTTTGTGCATTTTTAGCAATCTAAAATGCCATCTCTTTTTGACTCTTGCCCTTCTTGTGGTAAAAAGAAGGCCAAAACAGACTCTCATGAGGTCTGTATTCTTTGTCTACCTAAGGATCATGATCCTAAGACCTGCCCTCACTGCCAGAACCTGTCCAGAAGAACATTAAAAGACAGGGAAAGAATTTGTCTGTATGGCCTGGCAGATAAATCATCTAAAGGAAGGTCTCCGGAAAGGAAGGGCTCCAAGAGGTCTAGAACACCTTCTAGAAGCAATTCCTTGCGTCCTTCTGCTTCAGCGTCGGGCTCGGCATGAGAAAAGATCTTCAGGTGGGTCATTTATCTAAGAAAAGACCTTCAACAGCGGGCTCGCCGTCGAGAAAAGGTACGTTGTTGACGTCGAAGATTCAGGATCCTCCACTGTGGTCAACCCAGCGACGATTCCCTGGAAGAGAAGGATTAGTTACTTACCTGTAATCCTAGTTCTCTTCCAGGGGTATCCTCATCAAAGTCATAAGCAACCCTCCCGCCTCCCCGGGCAAAGGACTATTATAATTTGGAGATATTGTTAACCTCTTTGTTCCATGGTTTTTTCAGTCTCCGCAAAGAACAGCTGACCTGTCACCCCTGAGGCATGATGGGAAGCTAGGGGTCAGGAGTGCCTTAAAGGCACGGTGTCAGTTTATTACTACGCAGCTACATGTAAGCTTTTCAGTCTTTTTGGACTGTGTATTTGCAATGCAGCCTGGGAGCTTGCGATGCTTTCAGTGATTTCTGAGAATTTCTACTGTTTTCTGAGCATTAAAACAGTTTCTAAACAAATTGTGTTGTTGTTTCTCCTGTTTCTAATGCATGTTTTTCATGTATGGTCGAAATTCCTTACAACATGATTCAGCTCTGGTGTTTATTAGGCTGCAATTGCTTATTGTTATATGTATATATATACGTATATATATATATGTGGGGCACATATAATATAGTGTTTCCGGGGTCCCGCGCATGGGCGGGAATATTCTAATGCTTATGTCTTTGATGAGGATACCCCTTGTAGAGAACTAGGATTACAGGTAAGTAACTAATCCTTCCCTGCGTTACAAATAGGATTCTTTTTGTGCACGAAGGGATACCTTCCTGCACAAAAACAATCCTCAGAAGCATTTTCTTCCATGTATGCGTGCTGCCGAATGATGCACACATAGAAAGGGGACATATCAGGAAGAAATAAAGCTATTTCTCCTCATTACGCCTTCATTTTGATGTATGCCCATGTAGTACATCTGTGAATGCGCCAAACTCCATGGGTGGATTCATGGAAACACCCACGCTCCACCCATGAAGCACATTCCCAACACCCAGTAACGCTTGGCAGTGACTTGTATTACTCAAGATTTACACAAGGTGGCTTTGAGTGGTTTAGTAATCTGACTTAGGGGTGTGTGTTGCCTTACCCCTTACATGATGCAGTAGTGACGTAAAGCCCTAATACATCTGAGCCCAGGTATAGATGTCTGAAAAGTGAATGCATTGAAGGTGTGGCCTGTTCTGGCATGGCCAACCATCTCCAGTATAATCAGTTTGCCTCCAGGGCAAATTGTGGTCTTTACCATTATCTGCCTACCTCTGAGGGCAGAGAGTCCAGTGAACACTAGGGTTTTGTTTATAGCATATAAACCAAATTAGAGACTGACCTGTTATGAAATGGGTTGAACTCCATTCCTGGCTCCAAAACTGTATTTGTGCCCCCCTTGGGGAAAATTAGGAGCTTTACCCAGAATCCGTTCACTGCAATGGCAGAATGCCCACTGGATACCAGGAATGAAAAAGTGACATCTGATTGCACCAACTGACCCCCCCTTGGCTAATACAGCTTTTCTGCCACATTAAAATGTGCAGATTGTGGAGTTAAACCCTTAATCCTCTCCCCTCATGACCCGCCAGGACATTCCGTTACAGGATTAGCTAATGAAAAAGTGATTGCAGTGGGGGACTGGCCAGTCCTTGTATCTAACTGTCCACCCAACTCCTTTGGGGGGGGGGGGTTTGAAGGGGGATGCCCTACAAATAAAACTACCATGGCAAAACGGTATCCTCTTAGTTTTATGAGGAATAGGTCAGTACTCTCTCTCTCTGAGGTCTGTTGACATCCATGAAGCCCTAAACATACTTGGAATTTCTGATGGGAAAGAAGGGTGGTGTGGCTAATTTACCTCTCTGAATGGTCACCTCAAATGTTTTACCTTCACAAACCTGTCTGTTCTGCCCCTATAGGGCCTGGGTGTGCAGTTTACTGCTACTTTGACTTGCCATTGAAAACCCTTTGCCAAGTCGTAAACCCCCTTTTATCACACATAAGTCTCCTCTGAAATAGGACCTGAGTAGCCCTTAGGGCAAGGTGCTGTGTAAGTAAAAGGTAGGACATGTACTATTAAGTTTTTCATGTCCTGATAGTGACAAACACCCATATTAGTTTTTCACTACTGTGAGGCCTATTCCTCTCATAGGTTAACAATGGGGATTCCTTAATACCCTTTTAAGCTGTAATTCCCGATTAGAAAGGAGTTGCTGTTTCATGTTTTATAACATTCAGATGATAATGATAAATCATCTTTACTGGTTAGGTTGGATTTAACATTAATATTTTAGAAATGCCTCTTTTAGAAAATGGGCATTTCTCTGTTCTTACCGTTCTGTGTGCCTGCAGCCTGTCTCCAATACACGTCTGTATTAGTAGACAGCTTCACTTAGTGCATTCCCTCTAGAAAGACACAAACGGGAAGATTTTGTGTGACTGAGCACTCAGCTGCATTCTGATGGCCCTTTTTGGGCAGGGGGGAGTTAAGAACTGACTAGGTAGTGTCTGGCTCCACACAAAGGGCTGCTAACCCCCTACTGATAGTCTGGAGCCAGGGCTGGGAAGAAAGGGCTTCTTTGTTCTTTAAAGAACCTTCTTTGAAGTCATCCCCCAGTTCAAAGGCACAACTGGGTTTAAGTACTGTATCTCTGACCCCAACAAGGTAGTACGCTACTAGACCTGTGAAGGACTCTACCAGGAATAAGGACTGCTGTACTGTTAAAAGGACTCTGCTGGACTCCTGCTCTGGAAGAACTATTCTATACTTCTGCTGAAGACGAGACTGATAAGTAGCCCATAATATGGAGATGTAGCTGAAGCTGAATTCTCACAAGACGAGGAACAACACTTACAGATCTGTGACAAGGAAAAAGGTGATGCTCTCCTAGAAAGAGGCACCACGACTTGCAGTGTGCACTATGTTGCATCCTGTAGGAAGCTGGCTCTGTATATACTGTACTAAAGTAAGGTATAGTGTGCAGAGAGTCCAGGGAGTCCCCAGATGTATAGCAGAGGGTAAATTAGGTAAGTACTAACATCTCTCTTTGTGGTAGTGTGGGTGAGCAGTTAGGCTTATCCAGAGGGTGTGTTAAGCATTTATTGTATTCACTCAATGAAGACTGATGCACACACTCAGAGACTGAATCCAGACCAATAAGGTAGGTAGAAAAAAGGTATACTTGTATTTTATTTCGAGAACCAAGCAGGACTTTGTACAGGTAGGTAGAATAGGCTTGTAATTGTAATATGTTAGTATTGATTTAAAATGTTGTTTACATTACACAGTAAATACTTTTAGAATACTTTTCAGTTACTTTTAGATTACTTTGAGTACTGGGGTGTAATGCCTAGATACCACACCTAAGGGTCTCACAATGCAAGGTAAGTTAGAGTTTTCTTGGTTTGAGGTACAGTGTCTGTCCTATTCTAAAAGCAATAGTTCAACACTTAGAACATTTTAGGCCCAGAATCTCATAACATGGGTTCCTATTGTAACAAATGGTTATCTGATTTGCATTTTAGGCCCATAAACTCATAACATGGGTTCCTATTGGAACAAATGGTTATTGGTTTGAGAGAAACGCCTTACAAGTGGGAATTTCGGGGGTTTGGACCAAGGTTACCCAAGGTCTAGGTAGGCACTCGATTTGTACCACTAGCAACACTGGGGTGGCTGGATGCAGAGTGCAGGAACCCAATGTAGTCAATGGGGCTAGGAGGGCCTTCGGTTAGGGACTACTTAGAGTAGGCCACATGGGTGAGGGAGCAAAGCTCCTGAGGTAAGGTCTGCACTGCAGCGGCCAACGACCAGCACAAGAGCTGCACCACTAGCAGCACTCGGGTGTCCGGGTGCAGAGTGCCAAGGAGACGTCAAGGTACCCTGTGCTTCTCAATAGAGACCCTCGGTTTGTCAAAATTGCTGCAGGCTCGGCCAGGGAGACTTCCCGAAGGCGACCACCGGCTGGAGAGGTAAGTTGGGATCTTAGGGGATGCCTGGACACCGTTGCTTGGGCCAAACAAGGCCGTGCAGATTCGGATGCAGGGGTGTCTTTTTGGTATCGTGTTCTTACCAGCTCCCATCACATTCGGGTGAACCGGATCACTGAAATAATATCGAGGGACAAAATATCGACTTGCAAAAATATCGTGGACAAAATATCGACAGTCAAAATATCGAGTTTGTATCTACAAACAGGTATGTACAAAAATATCGAGTACAAAATATCGTTTACAATAATATAGTTGTAAAAAATATCGACTTTATTAAAAACAGTGGTAAATTAAATTAATATCAAAATTTAATTACTAAAATATACTTAAAAATACTTACATTAACTTATAATAATTAAATAATAAATGAAAGTCATAAAACATTTTTTTTACAATATTATTTGTTAAAACATATATATATAGTAACATACTATAATTAAATAAGATACTGAAAACTGACCCTGAACCCTAAAAATACCCCTTTACCCAAAAACCCCAAACTGACCCTGAACCCTAAAAATACCCCTTTACCCAAAAACTGAAAACTGACCCTGAACCCTAAAAATACCGCTTTACCCAAAAACTGAAAACTGACCCTGAACCCTAAAAATACCCCTTTACCCAAAAACTGAAAACTGACCCTGGACCCTAAAAATACCCCTTTACCCAAAAACTGAAAACTGACCCTGAACCCTAAAAATACCCCTTTACCCAAAAACTGAAAACCGACCCTGAACCCTAAAAATACCCCTTTACCCGAAAACTGACCCGGAACCCTAAAAATACCCCTTTACCCAAAAACTGAAAACTGACCCTGAACCCTAAAAATACTCCTTTACCCAAAATTAATTAATATTATTTAATTACCAATTAATTATTAATTAACAATAACAATAAAGTAAATATATTAGCAAATTAGCTGTAATTAATTTAATTTAATAATAATATTATTTTTTCCCAAATAATTAATTAACAATAACTAAAAATTATATATATAAATACATTACTCTAATTAATGTAATTAACTAATTAATATTATTTAATTACCAATTAATTACTAATTATAAATATGTATAAAATGATATTAATTAATTAACTAATTAATATTAATTAATTACCAATTAATTAATAATTAAAAATATTTACAAACATATATTAATTAATTAATTATTATTAAATTACTCCCCACCCTTATCCCCTATTAACCCAACATCCCGCTACTAAACATTAACTACAATTTATATTACTATTAATAAAAATGTGTTATTTTTTTTAACCTTTTTTCTACATATTATTGAAATTTTTTACTTTGACTATTTATATATATTTTGTCGATATTTTTGTACTCGATATTTTTTTATCATTATTTTAATCAATATTTTGACCAACGATATTTTTCTGATCGATATTTTATTATTATCGATATTTTTAACTCGATATTTTGTCCATTCAATATTTTGGAGTCAATATTTTGTCTGTGCACCGGGTGAACCCTTCAAGTTGAGGCTGCAGGCGTCGTCTTGGAGCTTAAGGGAGGTCGGGGATCACCAGATCCAAGGTCAAGATCGCTGGAGAGGCCTCCTTGTAGTGCTGGGCCACTCAAACTTTGGCCATGGGCTTCAGGTACCGAGTAGTGTAGAATCGCTGAGTCTCCAGATTCTGGTCTTGGAGTCTGTGTTGAGCAAATCCAGTGCTCACAGGAGACATAGTCTCTAAGGAGAGTGCAGAGCAGGTCCTCTGGGTTCTGGGGATCTGCTGGACACAGCAGTTTCTTCGCTGTAGGCAGGCCGTAGTTGGAGCAGCGATAGAGCTGGGCCCAAAGCAGTAGGTATACTCTTCTTCCTGGAATCTGAGGAGGCAAGGTTCAGGGTTGCCCCTAAATACTACATTTAGGGGCGTTAAAGGGGTGTGTAGGTTGGAACCAATCGGTTCCTTCCTTTGGGTGGGTACACCCCCTATTATGCCACCCTTTAGAGGGAGGGGCATGAGCCTCTCCCTAATTGGCTGAGTCCCCACATCTTCAAGATTCAAGGGACTGAGCTGTGGGCTTCACCTTGGTTGGCCACACCTCTCTTCCGAGCTTGGTTTTCCAGCCGATTCTCCTGCCCAAAATGGGGACCAAAACCCTTTGGGACCCAGTTGCTGAGGGGCAGCAAAAGGCAGAGACAGCTTCCAAAGACAGCAGGCCTTTGAAGCTTCCTCTTCATGGACCCAGCCCATCCCGGGAGGAGAAGGCATGACACCTCCGCCCCGGATGTGCTTTGTTTCAGGATCTAGAGAGTAGAGGCTCTCTACGCAGGTGTCCAGAAACCTGTCTGTTGGTGGCAAATGGTGGGTAGCCATTCATGAACCACACCAGGGCTGGTCTCTTTTCACAGGACATCTCTAAGATGCATTTTACATTAACTCCCATGCTTGCATCAGTGTGGGTCTAATGTGCTGAAAAGTTTGCTACCATACTAACCAGTTTTTAGTAAAGCCATTGTGGAGTTTGAACTTTAGAAAAGGCATTATGGAGTCTGAACTATGGCTTTACTACACTTACAATGTCTAAGAATAGACTTAGGCACTGTAGGGGTAAGGGCTCATGCTACTATAACCTCACCTGAGAGCTAACACACTCCGCTAGAGGAGTGACTTACCTAGGCCTCAGGCAGTGGGTTGCAGGCATGGCACACAGGGATCAGTTCCATGTCGCCTCTTTACTTTTCTCTGCACCAAAACATGCAGCGTGCAAAGGCAGGGTGTGGGTGTGAGGGTACAGGATCTCAGAGGGTGAAACAAAAAGTGATGCAGCCCTTAGAGGCCTTCCCTAGTCACAGTGCCCTTGGTACCCATGGTACCTCTTACAAGGGGCTTCCCTGTGGCCAGAGATATGCCATTTGTGGATACAAAGGGGACATACTTGGGAAAGAACACAAGGCCTGGGAATCTGATTGACAGGTCCCAGGGCACATCAAATCAGGCAAAAAGTGTGGGGGGTTAACATGCAAAAGAGCACTTTCCTATACCTCTAATGATTCCACCAACACAAAGAGGGCCAGGAATCAGCCATGTCAGTAGTGATGCCATCAGAAGGGCTGAGGCCCTGGATGTGGACAGTGCCAAGGGCTGTGAGTACCCAAAACCCCACATCATCTTCCACACAAAAATGACAATTACACAGTCCTTCCAATATCACCTAAGTTCAAGTTCAAGTTCAGAAATTTATATAGCGCACTACTCACCCAGAGGGTCTCAAGACGCTTGGGGAGGCGGGTGCATTTACTTATCGAATATCCAAGTTTTTAGTTTAGTTAGTTTTTAGTTGCTTTCTGAAGGAGAGGTGGTTTTGAGTAAGGCGGATGTGGGTGGGGAGAGTGTTCCAGGTCTTGGCCGCTAATTAGGAGAAGGATCTTCCCCCATGGTGGATCTGTGGATGCGCGGTATTGCGGCGAGGGCTTGATTGGAAGATCAAAGTTGGCGGGTGGGGGTGTAGAAGGAGAGTCTCGTATTGAGGCATTCGGGTCCTAGGTCATAGAGGGCTTTGTGTGCGTGGGTGAGGAGACGGAACGTTATTCTCTTGTTGACGGGGAGCCAGTGGAGATCTTTCAGGTGGTCGGAAATGTGAGCTTGACGAGGAATGTCCAGTATGAGTCTGGCTGATGCGTTTTGGATGCGTTGGAGTTTTTTCTGTAGTTTGGCTGTGGTTCCGGCATAGAGGGTGTTTCCGTAATCCAGTCGGCTGGTGACCAGTGCGTGGGTGACCGTCTATCTTGTTTCAGTGGGGATCCAGCGGAAGATTTTTTGGAGCATGCATAGGATGTTGAAGCAGGATGATGAGACGGCATTGGCTTGTCTGGTCATCGAGAGGGAGGAGTCCAGGATGATGCCCAGGTTGCGTGCGTGATCCGTTGGTGTGGGTGCGGTTCCCAGGGCTGGTGGCCACCAAGACTCATCCCAGGCTGAGGGGGTCGAGCCTAAGAGGAGGACTTCCGTTTTGTCCGAGTTCAGTTTTAAACAGCTGTTCTTCATCCACTCTGCTACTTCTTTCATTCCTTCGTGTAGGTTGGTTTTGGCGGTGTTCGGGTCTTTGGTGAGGGAGAGGATCAGCTGGGTGTCATCTGCGTAGGAGATGATGTTGAGGTTGTGTTGGCGTGCGATGGAAGCGAGGGGACTCATGTATACGTTGAAGAGGGTGGGACTGAGTGATGATCCTTGTGCTACGCCGCAGATGACTTCGGTGGCCTCTGATTTGAAGGGGGGGAGGCGGACTCTCCGGGTTCTTCCGGCGAGGAACGATATGATCCATTCCAGTGCTTTTCCTTGTATTCCGACGTTGCTTAGTCGTTGTATGAAGGTGCTATGACAGACTGTGTCGAAGGCTGCGGAGAGGTCAAGTAGGATGAGGGCATCTGTTTCTCCATAAAGGTGGTAGGACGTGTGGTTCCGGAAGTTCTGCAAGACTGGGAAGAAGACTAACAGGTAATTTCTGACTTACAGTATGGCTTTCGAGAAGGCCTAGTCACTTTAGAGCAAATTTTAAATGTATCTATCTTCATAGGTAAATATATACGAGCAAACAAGGGCTGTTTGTACCTAGTGTCCGTGGACCTTACCGTAGCCTTCGATTCTGTGAAGCATGGAAGATTGTGGGAGATTCTAGTAGATTTAGGGTTTGATTCAAATATAGCCCTTTTGCAATGTTTGTACAGGGGAGCCTCTGCCAGTGTTCGCTATGACCAGGGTGGGGAACGTATTGGTTCATTCCCCATCAAGAGATGGGTCAGGCAGGACTGTGTCCTGGCCCCCTTCCTTTTTAAACTATATATCAACTGCCTCGGCAAAGTATTGCTGAATGAGGGTATAGACTTCCCGCAAATTGGAGGGCGACCCATTCCAGCCCTCCTTTATGCAGACAACGCGGTCCTAATGGCGCGTACACAAAATGGTCTGCAAAGGGCCCTGGATACTTTTAAGGCCTTTATGAAGGACCTAGGTTTGAGCATTAATGTCTCTAAGACATTCATTATGAGATGCGGTAAAGGGTTTCGGAGGGTGAGGAAAATTTTCCTGGATGGAAATAAGTTAGCCTCTACCAGGAATTTTACCTACCTCAGCATCTTAGTAAATCAGAATGATACCTGGTCTCAGATGATAAACGCAAAAAAACTTGTGTTTACCAGAACAACGACAGCCCTTGCCACCTTTGCTGAGAAACTAGGGAGGAAGCCGCCAGTGGAACTTTTGAAAATATATAAAGCAAAGTGCATTACAGCCACAATGTATGGGACAAGAGTGTGGGGTTTTGTTAACACTCCGCTATTACAGCTGGCACGTCCTCCTATATATGTCACAAGGAGTTGGGCCTCCCTTTTATTTCAGATCTTATGAAAATGGAACCAGTGCTTTTATGGCATAGGATTTGAACCAAGGCTTCTAAACTCACCCCACCAGCGATCCACCCCAGCAATAGTTTCCTTTACCCACCAGCGCCTGGACACCTCAGGGCAGCTGTTCGCGCCATATAAAATTCCTTTCAATTCAATTCAATTCAATTCAAGGCGCAGAGTAAGTTGAATAGAGAGATTTTAAAGGCTAGCATGAGCTTGGAGGGGGACGTTAAGATTTCTTGGATTAAATATACATGTAACTTTATGAAGGATATAGGTCATCCTTAATACTTTGCTGAACCCTCTACTATGTTGTCAGTATCGAGAAAGACCCTAATGCTAAAAGGCCTTCAATTATTGAGTTCAATACGACTGGCAGATGAAGTGTTGAAACCTAATGTAAGGATGCATCAACTAACTCTAACCTGTTTGGGGATGGAGCCTTACTTGTTATTCGCTCCTGAAACTTTTGATAGGATGCTTCTAACGAGATTTAGACTGGGTGTTGTTCATAGATTACTGTTAATACCAACTATGAACGACTGGACCCAGCATTTTACTCCCTGCCTTTGTGATAACCACTCTATGCAGTCTGCGATTCATCTAGTTTTATTCTATAAGTTCTATACAGAGTTGAGGAGAGTGTGGTTACTTCCACTTTTAAAATCTTTGGGCGTAAGGCAATGCCGCCCAGCTTTTATGAAGCTGCAATTTTTGGAAGATGAACATACTGCGTGGAGATTGGCTATGTTTTAAAAAAAGGTGCTTCAGCAGAGGAAAAATATGGTATTTGATGTGTAAAGTAAGGACATTGTCCCTCCGGATGGCACCGATTTCATTCTTGTTGTGTAAATACATTTTAACCTGTTAAATTTATAATGGCATTTTTATGTTTGTTTGTATTGTGCTTTCATGATTGGTATAACAACAATCGAATAAAGCTGTAATGACTTGACTTAACTTGCTCAAAAAGCTAAAAATTTGGAGTCATGTTTGACAGCAATCTGTGCTTCTGAGAGCAAATAAACACGAATGACTTCTTGCTATTTCCTTGTCAAAACTTTAAAGACGATCTTTCTTTTTATTCCTTTGGAACTGCAAAAGACAGTTATGGTGGTGCTTGTTATCTCAAGGGTTTGTATTTAGGCACTCATAAGCATCTGGTGGAAAAACTTCAATCTCTGCAAAACGCAGTCGCCTGACTGGTTTTGAAAATTCCTAAGTTTGCTCTTATTTCTTAATCTTTGGAATAGGATCAATTTCAATAAAATTATGTCTGCTACATAATGCTCTTCACCGGACTGGACCAGAATATTTTCAGAAGATTTTTTCCTGGCACTCTCCTACCCGGGCTCTCAGATCTAGTTCAGCTAGAATCATAGCTGTCCCCAGAATAGGCAAAGCTAGATGGGGTGGCAGGACTTTCTCCTTCTGTGCTAGGAAACTTTGGAACTCTCTGCCGCTAACATTGCGTTTCCAATCCAATCTGCTGCAATTTAAGAAGCACCTAAAAACGTTTCTTTTTGTTGAGTCACACAGTTACTTTTAGTGACATGCTGAGTCTTTGAAGTCCTTTTTGGGAATGAAACGCTGATGTGAAGACACCTTTGGTTAGTATGCAATTTACAAAATAAAATTACAATTACTAGAGCTTATAGTGATTCAGATGGGTCTGAAAGCCTATCTCCCCATCATAACCAGGAAGATTGTACTTCTCCAGACTCATAATATGACAGAAATTTATTACATCCTGAAACAAGGCGGAATGCACTCAACACAGATGTCTCAATTAGCACAGGTCATTTGGCACTGGGCTATTTGCCATCACATCCACATCCTTGCGAAATATCTTCCAGTATTGGACAATACAGTAGTGGACCTACTAAGCAGAATGCAGCAACAAGTCCACATGTGTAAACTCCACCCAAAAAGTCGTCTTCAGTTACTTCCGTCATTGGGGACCGCCAGATGTAGACCTATTCGCCACAGTAGAAAACGCAAAATACACAAACTTCGCCTCCAGGTACCAGCATCCAAAATCCATGGGCAATGCTCTATGAATGAACTGTTAGGGGATATTTGGATGCTCTTTTCCATCTCTCACAGTTATTCTAAATATAGTCTGGAAACTTGGACAAACAAGTCTCAAGATGATTCTCATAACTCCAACCTGGGCAAGTCAGCCCTGGTTCACAATGCTATTAGAGTTGTCCCTTGTACCTCACAAGAAGCTTCCCAACATACTAGATCTTCTCGCTCACAGCAAAGGCAGAGTCAGGTATCCAAACCTCAAACAACTAAACCTTGTATTCTGGCTCCTGTAGTCTTAGAGTTTGGATACTTGCAATTGCATCCAGAATATATAAACATTCTAAAAAGGGCAACACGTCGAATCACAAGAGCCTATTATGCAGGTAAGTGGAAACGTTTTTTCCACTATTGGATAGCCCAGGAAATAGCCCCAAGTCCACCCACAGTACAACAGATTATATGTAAGGCTCCCGTTTTTCCTTTTAAACAGATTTTTACATATAAATACAGACGGAAAACTATTTTTCCTTTGTCTGTATTTATAACTTAGAAACTGGAAAATACTGACAAACAGTGCGTTGCAGCCTCACTCCCGCGGGGGGTTACCTCACCACGCTCCTCTTACTACTCTACACAACTTATGCCTCTTTAAGAGAACTGCTAAAGTAGAAGCACAAAGCAGCAGGTGGTAGTAGGTGTTGCATGTTAAAGGGGTGGGGGACGATGTAAGAAATGCAAGCACTTGACCTTTAAAGCAGCACTGTGTCCATTCTACTAATGCCTTTTAGCCTAGCACAAGGTGTTAATGGGTGCATTAGGAGGCTGGCTCACTGATAGAAATTTAGACATCATCTGGTGGTGCCTGCTGGGGTCAGCATTAATAAGGTATCCTGTGAATACAATTAGTGGCGGCAAGGCAGAGAGGGCTGTTAGCAGGTAGTGGTGTGCTCGACAGCAGGTGGCAGGCTTTGAGGAATTAAAAAATTAACAAACTGCCAGTGTACAAACTTTATGGCGACCCTGTTTAAAGACAACACAAAATTGTTTTTTTTTAAAACTCTTTACATGTGGATTGCCTCTGTTTTTGTGCAATTAGCCATCTCCATCTAGAGGTGTGGATCGCAGTCTCTTTCCTTTATTAATGTTGCCCTTGCAAAAGTAATTTCCCATGCTTTCATACGTTTATCATTCCTTTTCTAATCTTACTCATTACTGCTGCGCTTGCTCTCTGCATCACAAAGGGTTAGAACAGGTTGCAGGTAACTTTCAGGAGAGATTTTGTACCACAGTGCGTGTTTGATGCCATCAGAATAACAACTATTTCAAACATTGCCAAAAGAGAGGCTGCATTCAACATCACTCCCTCTTGGAATGTGCTGTTTAACGATACCTACTTAATCTGCCTCAGACGCAAGTACAATAAATGCACACTTTTTGAGTAAAATAAAATGTTCTGTCTTCCAGTGTTTTCAATTTTGTTCGGGAACCTTCTAAGTGCGTGCAGTCGTTACAATCTCTCCATAGCCTCTGTCGCATAAATGTGAAAAAATACTAGTTGCAGCATTGTCATTTGCTTGCGACAAAAATTAATCTGAATAAAAATGACCAAAAAATAAATATGGATAAATACAGACAGAAATGGTAAAAAAATCAATACCATAAAACTGGGAACCCTAATTATATGCTATCTGCTACATCGCTAAAAAAAAGGCACATCTAGCTTAAATTTCCATATTGTAGTGTCCGGAGACACGGGGGAAAGGAATGCCTAGGCCTCGGAGGGGGCCTAACTGTACTTGGTGAAAAACCACACACACACTATCTGCTGGTTAGGGCCAAAGACCACGAGCGGTCTTCCGGCCATTTATTTATACCCAGGGGCTACCCCGCCCCTGAGGCGTATGCGTGCGTGTGTGCGTACGTGAACGGGCCGGGTGGCTCCGTTACTACATCCCCCAAACCTACAGATCAATAGTCCCGGCCATGAATTGTTTCTTGATTAGTTCATAGTCCATGCATAGTCCTTCAGTCTTTGACTGGGAGTTGGGTTTGGTCGCAGGTGGTATCTTTGGCTTCGGTGATTTTCCATGCTTTCCATCTCCACTGGTCGCTCCGGACGGTGTTGAATCTCACTTGAGGTGTTTCCTGGACTGGTGGTGTTGTCCGGCTCAAGTCTCAGTTCCTCTTCACGTGGGGCCGTAGATGACTCATCTTGCACCGGCTCATGGTCTCCGTCTTCAGCACCCTCGGATGCAGAGTCGGTGTTTCCGCTTTCACGAGAGACACGTTTGAACCACGACACGTTCCTGGTCACGGCTCTTGTGCGCCTAGATGCGGATACCATGGTGCCATGTACGTTCACGATCTCCCTCACCTCCCGTTCAAATGCCGGGTCGTATTTTGAATGTCGGTGTCTGTTCTTGAGGACCACTTTGTCGCCGACTACCAACGATCTGGTTTGGGCTCTTCTGGCCCAACTGGCTTGGTCGTTCGTGCGCCTTCGTCGTTCTTGAGTGGCTTCCTGGTTCATCTCTGGAGGGCACCATGCATGTGTGGCTGGCACGCAGTCTCTTGGCACCCTCTTGAACACCAGGTGTGCCGGGGCGCAGCGTGTGGTTGAGTGGGGCGTCTGTCGGTATGCGCTCAGGAACCGTGATAGGCATTCTTCTGCGTCCTCCTTCCTTTCCATTCCAATCTGTAGCGCGCGGTTCAGGGCCCTCATGAACCTCTCGACTTCCCCGTTCGCCTGGGGCCGTTGCGGAGTGATCTTCCGGTGGTGGATGCCTCGGCGGCTAGGTATGTTTGGAAATCCCTTCCCTGGAAGGGAGGACCATTGTCTGATCTCATCTCTTCTGGCAGGCCCATCATGGCGAACACCTCTTCTAGGGCTTTTTTCACGTGAGCGAATGCTGTGGAGGGTACTACTTCCACGATGGGGAAACGGGAGTAAGAGTCAATTAGGACGAGGGAATGCCGCCCAGCTGGGAAGGAACCGAAGTCTACACTGACTTTTGACCATGGTTCTTGACATGGGTCCTCGGTGATCACGGGGTGGGGAGCTGGGTCTTGGCTCGTTATGGTGCACGAAGTTGCCGACCTCCTTCTCTACTGCTGCGTCTGTGCCGGGGAACCATACTTTGCTGCGCAGCCGTCCTTTTGTCTTCGACACGCCTTGGTGTCCTTGGTGGGCTAACCGTACAACCTCTTCCTGTAGCCTCGCGGGTATCACTATCGCTGTTCCTCGGAGGACCACTCCATGGGGCCCGACACTCAGCTCGCTCTGAGCTCTCCATAGCTGTTGTCGTGATAACTGTTCTTGAGGTGTGAGGGCGCTAACTCCGTCCAGGAAGTGTTTCCAGTTCCGATTTGACAGCGTGGCTTTTACTTTGAGGAGACACTTGTCGTCATCCGTGGCTTTGCCAATGTCTTCCAGTGTCAAGGCAGGCCTCTTGGGAGATCATCCTCACGTACTCCTCGACGTCCTCTATGTCACCCGCTGCTTGGGCCGAGACGGCGGTGCCAGGATGACGTGATAGGAAATCCGCGGGGTTGTCGGCTCCAGGCCGATATATGACTTCGAAACGGTATGCTTGAAGTTGGACGGCCCACCTCTCGATCCGGGGGGGAGCAAGCCTGGCTGTTCCAGCGAACAGAGGTACGAGGGGTTTGTGATCGGATACCACTTTGAACTCGTGTCCATATAGGTAGAGGTGAAAATGCTGGCATGCCCATTTGATGGCCAACGCTTCACGTTCGATTTGAGCATACCGCATCTCTGTCGCAGTCAAAGCTCTGCTGGCGTATGCCGTTGGTACCCATTCGTGTGCTTCAGTTTCTTGCATAAGGACAGCCCCCAGACCAACGGGACTTGCGTCCACAACAACTTCTGTGCGCCGGTGTGGTCTGAAGTAGGCCATAACCTTGTCGTCAATTAGAGCGGCTTTGATCGCCGCGAAGGCTTCGTCTTCCTTGGCGGTCCACGCCCATGGCTGGCCCGACTTAGTGAGGACACGTAGTGGCTCGGAGAGGGATGCCAATCCAGGGATGAAACGGCCGCAATAAGTGGCCACCCCCAGCAAGCTTCTGACTTTTGGGAGCAGTTCGGATAGCTTCTGCTTTTTTCGGATCGACCTGAAGTCCCTCCCTGGAAAAGATATAGCCGAAGAAATCCACGGATTCTCTATAAAAGGAGCATTTGTCCCTGTGTAGAGTGAGGCCGTGATCGGTGAGGCGTTGCAAAGTAGCTCGGAGGTGGACGTGGTGTTCTTCCAGGGTCTTGGAGAAGACGAGGATATCGTCGCTCAGGTTTATGACTCCTGGTAATCCTGAGAGTGTCTCTCTGATGGCGTTTTGAAAGACTTCGGCAGCCGACGACACACCGAAGCTCAGACGTTTATACCTCCGGAGTCCGACATGGGTGGAAAAAGTAGTGATGTTGCGACTGTCCGGGTGGAGTTCAAGCTGGTGATACCCGGCGTTGAGGTCCAGCTTTGAGAACCAGCGGGCGCCGTTGAGGTCCGCCACGATTTCGTCCATCGTTGGCGTCAGGTGCCTTTCCCTCTTCACTGCCTTGTTCGGAAGACGCATATCCACGCACAGGCGTATAGCGCCTGTTTTTTTCAGTTTCGGTGCGATCACCAGAGGCGACACCCATGGTGTCGGGCCCGACACCTTCTCGATTACCCCCAGTTCCTCGAGTTTTCGCAGTTCATCCTCCACCTGCGGCCGCAGGTGAAACGGGACTCGTCGGTGTCTGAGGGCCGTAGGTCGGATCGTTGGGTCCACATGTAGTTTGAATGTTTTTCCTTTTAGGCAGCCAAGTCCTTTAAATAGGGCTGGGAAGTCTTGCAGCATTGCATCTGCATGCAGTTCATGTACCTGTCGTGCGAAGAATACCAATTGTAAATCCTCAGCTGTGTGGCAGCTCCGAAGCCTGCCACACCTGCCTCCGGTGACATGGAACTTGGTCTTGACTTGGTGATTGTTGCAAGCAGCAACCACCTCAATCGCACCTCTCAGGGGAAGTGGGTCGTCACTGTTGTATGTAGATCTTGGCCTTTGATGGTGACAGTGGTGGGCGTGGTGACAGTAGCTCGTATTGCGTGCTGTCCATCACATTCACCGACGCTCCGGTGTCAATGAGTGCCTGTACGGGTGAGCCGGCGATGGAGATCTCGCACATCGGCGGAGGTCTTCTTCTGGAGCCCTCTCTCCCGACAAAGGAGACAAAGAAGACTTCGTCCTCATCGTCGTCGAGGCGGAATGCCGATCTGGAGGCATCGCTGCATGGGCCCGGATCATCCAGGGAGAGTCGTCGTACAGCCTGTGCAGGTCTTTTCCCGCTCGAACTGGGGCGGCGGTTTCTGCTGCTGTGGCACACCTTTGCGAAGTGGTTCATCTTCCCACAGTTGGAGCAGACTTTTCCTCTTGCGAAACATTTTCCATGGCGGGGTGCTCCATCCCGCAGTTGCCACAGGAGGATCGGGAAGAGGCATGTGAGGACCCCCTCTGGGGTTGCGGCCGGCGCCGAACGGCGTCCACGTGTTCTTCCTTGATCTGAGGGACCTTTGTGGGCGCACCAAGTCGGTCGAGAGCAGCCTGCATCTCATCAGCTCTGGCATTAGACAGCTCATGCGAGCGCGCGAGGACGAGGATCTCATCCAGGGTGATCCGCGGCTGTCTGAGAACGAGACGTCTGAGTTCCACCGAACGGCACCCTTGGATCAGTTGCGCACGTATCTCCTCACGCTGTTTCGGGAGCTCGCAGGCCAGGGCCAACTTCCGCAGCCGTGCATAGAACGAGTCAATGGATTCCGACTCGCCTTGTCTTGCCTGGCGTAGCTTAAACCACTCGTAGTCAGGGTTCACCCTGGGGTCGAAGTACAGGTTCAAAGCTCTGACCGCGGCATCGTAGTCTTGATCACCACCCCGATCCGGTAGTGTTTCGAAGAGTTCATAGAGTTCGTCACCCCCATAGCACATGAGTAGGGAGCGCTTAACTTTGCCATCGGTCTCCCGGACGCCAACAAAGTAGTGTTCCAACCTCCCAATCCATAGACGCCATCTTGCCGCAGCTGTGGAAGGGTCTGCAAGCTCGCTAAACGGAGGAAGTGGCGCAGCGAGGCCATGTCCAGGGGGAGTCGGAGTGGCGGCCGCCACAGCACCTGGAGCTGGACCGGCCGCTGCAGCCCCTGGAGCTGGACCAGCGACTTGGGGCGGCACAGTGGCAGGAGAACCAGTGGGGGCCGGTGTCTGGTTTTGCGCGGGAGTCGAAGCTGTGGCGCCACCAGTGGCAGGCAGTTGGCTCATGGTCGACGGCGCCGGAGCACGTGGAGGAGCTCGTGAGGCAAGACTAGGGTAGGCCTGGAGGAGCAGGCACAGCAATGAGCAGGTGTTGCGAGGCAGGGGAGGAGGTGCCGGGTATCTGGTCCGTGGGGCACAGGCAGGTGTGGTCCCAGTGTATCAGGAACGTTGCCCTGGTGACTGTGGCAGCAGAACGAGGTCCGTGGTGCGCAGGGTGGCAGACGTGGTCTACGGCGTGCAGGACTAGCGGGGATACCCCCAGAACGGTATCTGCCGCCCGCCCGATGCGTGAGCAATCGCGGGGCACTTCACAGCGCCCGTCCGCCTAAAGCGTGAGATGAGACAGGGCCTGCGCGAACCGCTGCGGTGTGCGCATGCGCGAGCTGAGGCTCCCAGCGCGGCCGCGAGGGACCGAGCGCAAGGGTCGAGAACCACCCCCCGATGCGCTGGCGGCAGTGAAGAGTGCTCACCGAGGCAGCAGGTAACTGCACGCCGTGCAAGAGCGTGGGTGCCGGCGTGAGCGATGGCGGGCCTCGGGAGGGACCAGGCAGAGGGTTGGGTCGCAGGCTGCGGCCTCGGGGAGGCGCGGGCTCACCTGGTGCACCACGGCCTGGTGCAGGATAGCAGTTGTGCGCACGTGGCAGCGCCACCGCCGGGGGCCCGTCCGTGCAGGGCCCGGCTGTATGCGAGGTGCAGGATGGCAGGCACCGTCGCGTGGCGAGGCGTGGGTAACAGAGACCGCCTCGTCTCCAATGTAGTGTCCGGAGACACGGGGGAAAGGAATGCCTAGGCCTCGGGGTGGGGCCTAACTGTACTTGGTGAAAAACCACACACGCACTATCTGCTGGTTAGGGCCAAAGACCACGAGCGGTCTTCCGGCCATTTATTTATACCCAGGGGCTACCCCGCCCCTGATGCGTATGCGTGCGTGTGTGCGTACGTGAACGGGCCGGGTGGCTCCGTTACTACACATATGATTGCATCTTGCAGCAATTGCTTATCTCCAAAACCGCCAGCATCAGGCACTTCTTGGTATACCATTCATCAAAGCTTTTATGGAAGGGTTGAAAAGAATAATTCCACCACGTACATCACCAGTACTTTTCTGGAAGTTAAATGTCGATCTTATACGGCTAATGTCCACACATTTTTTACATCTGCAATTGTGTCTTCTGCAGTTCCTCTCTTGGCAGGTAGCTTTCCTTGTTGCTATATTTTCTGTGAGAAGAGTTAGTGAAATTCATGCTTTAACCATAGAGTCCTCGGTACAAAAGGGGGTGGTGATGGACGGAGCATATGAATCAATCAAACCCTCACACCCAGTCAAAAGATCTGGGTTTATTCCATCACTGTTCTTTAGCCCACTCTGCCACCCCAGTTCAGACATGGCTATATGCAAATCAGTCTGACCCTGTGCCTCATGGGAACAGTCCAGCCCGAACTGCCAAGCCAGGTCTTCCCTGGACCGGAAACAAGCTTCCGAGGACCAGTTTCTGGCATTCCAGCCGTCTTCAGCCCGGCTTGCTTGAATCCAGTGGCAAAGTAAGCAAGGGACTCACATCTGAGCATACCCTGCCACACTTATGGCGGCCAAAAGCAGTACAAAAGAGGGTGGTGATGGACGGAGCATCTGAATCAATCAAACACTCACACCCAGTCAAAAGATCTGGGTTTAATCCATCACCATTCTTTAGCCCCTTCTGCCACCCCAGTTCAGACATGGCTATATACAAATCAGTCTGACCCTGTGCCTCATGGGAACAGTCCAGCCCGAACTGCCAAGCCATGTCTTCCCTGGACCGGAAACAAGCTTCTGAGGACCGGTTTCTGGCATTCCAACCGTCTTCAGCCCGGCTTGCTTGAATCCAGTGGCAAAGGGAGCAAGGGACTCACGTATGATCATACCCTGCCACACTTATGGTGGCCAAAAGCAGTACAAAAGGGGGTGGTGATGGACGGAGCATCTGAATCAATCAAACACTCACACCCAGTCAAAAGATCTGGGTATAATCCATCAACTTCGTCCGGCGTGGCGTAGTCTCACGGGAGACTAACTACTAACTATCCCGTGAGACTATCCCATGAGACTACGCCATGCCAGATGAAGTTTTGGTATATATTGAAACATTTACTGTTGATGCGGACTAAGTACGCCATATCACCTTTTTTCGAGAGCAAGCCTCAATACAAAAGGCACATTTGAAATTGAAAGTCCCACACGAACCACATGGTCGGTGACGATCAAGTGGAGATTCAGGGGGTCATATTTCACAAAAGATTGAATGTCCTGAGGATTGCCTTAAGGATTTTACAATTATAAGGCCGAAACGTCGACTTATTAGTCCACATCTTTTTTCTCAGATTAACTCGATACAGCGATATCTTTGTGTACAGTCAGCAAGATTCGTTGTAACTTATCTAAAAAAAAGAGTGGATTGCAAGAACGACTAATCTACGTCTTGTCCACTTGTACATTGTTGATTGATTTTCACTGTTTTTAAAAACTGTACCCTTTAAGATGAAAACTTTACATAAAGTGACATTTCTATAAAATCTATTTCCTGTGTAGCTTTTTCTTATGTGAGTTTTTACCACTATGTTAAAATTGAAAGTGACTAATTTGATGAATAACAGGTTTAAGTTGAATTAAGTTGGTCCTAGGTTTTCTCAGTACAGATTGATCAACCTCCTGTTACTTAATTATTCACAAAAGAATTTCCTTGTTGGCAATTTTTTCTATATCGAATTTTAGCCCAAGCTCGCAAGGGTATATTGGGTCACCCACCTTCAACAAAACTCTAACCATAGAGTAGCCTTTTTTTCAAGTTTTACAGGATAGGGTTTGTCTTCGTACAACTCTAAAATTCCTCCCAAAGGTTATCTCTCCCCCCTGAGGCGGAAGCCGGGGGCACCTCTGTCTCTCTTGACCTATTTAAATGCTATTTAGCGTGAGTGTGACTCAGCCATATTTACGATTGTGAACTTTTAAGAATTGTAAATATTTTAAACTGATGCTTTTTTAATTCTGCCACTGACCTCCTTGCCTGTTCTGACGAGAGTAAATTCGTCACAGGGGTCCTTGCTCTCTCTCCCCCGGCGCAGCCGAGCACAGCGCTTTCGCCGGCCGGGAGAACGCGGAACCGCCATCTTGGGGGGAGGCAGGGTAGCGCTTCAGCTCCTGGACGCCTCCCGCCCTCCCTCGTTATTTAAGTCTCGCGTTTTCAGCTTACTGCAGATTACTTGCTCTCACCCCTGAGGCGGAAGCCGGGGGCACCTCTGTCTCTCTTGACCTATTTAAATGCTATTTAGCGTGAGTGTGACTCAGCCATATTTACGATTGTGAACTTTTAAGAATTGTAAATATTTTAAACTGATGCTTTTTTAATTCTGCCACTGACCTCCTTGCCTGTTCTGACGAGAGTAAATTCGTCACAGGGGTCCTTGCTCTCTCTCCCCCGGCGCAGCCGAGCACAGCGCTCTCGCCGGCCGGGAGAACGCGGAACCGCCATCTTGGGGGGAGGCAGCGTAGCGCTCCAGCTCCTGGACGCCTCCCGCCCTCCCTCGTTATTTAAGTCTCGCGTTTTCAGCTTACTGCAGATTACTTGCTCTCACCCCTGAGGCGGAAGCCGGGGGCACCTCTGTCTCTCTTGACCTATTTAAATGCTATTTAGCGTGAGTGTGACTCAGCCATATTTACGATTGTGAACTTTTAAGAATTGTAATTATTTTAAACTGATGCTTTTTTAATTCTGCCACTGACCTCCTTGCCTGTTCTGACGAGAGTAAATTCGTCACAGGGGTCCTTGCTCTCTCTCCCCCGGCGCAGCCGAGCACAGCGCTCTCGCCGGCCGGGAGAACGCGGAACCGCCATCTTGGGGGGAGGCAGGGTAGCGCTCCAGCTCCTGGACGCCTCCCACCCTCCTTTCACCCTTAGAAGAATGGATAAAAGTAAGGGGCCATCCCGCCCGCGCAGCGGGCGGGCGCAGCGGGCGCGCCGATGGCGCGCCGAAGGCGCGCCTAAGGCAAGCCCGTCTGCGCCCGTCAGCGCCTGGCCCGCGCCCAGCGCCGGTCCCCCTGTCTCTCGCTCCCCAAATATCTCCTGGACTATCGACCAACTTTATCTCATTCGCCAAAGTGCTTGCAGCCCTACTATCTGCTGCAATCCTCACAGCCTGGATAATTCCACCTATACATGCTCGCGCTGCAAATTTGCCATCCCTGCTTCTTCTAAATCGACTCTTCAGTCTAAGAATGCCGTGACTCTCCAGCCCTCGACCACCTTAAAAGCTGCCCTAATTAATTGTAGATCACTACCCGCTCACGCCGCTGATATCTGGCTGTCACTAGATACTAATAACTGGGACTTATTATTTTTGACAGAAACCTGGCTTAAAGATTCAACTAATCCGGACATAAATTTGGCCATTCCTTCCGGTTATCATCTATTGGGCATAAATCGTGACAGCTCTAAACCAGGTGGGGGCCTCGCTGCTATTGCGAAATCTCACCTCAAATTAAACATTACGAAAATCCCCAACCTTGGCCTCATTGAAGCCATGTATTTCACAACTACGGATTCTGCAAGTATTATCTTTGCTGGCATCCTGGTTTACAACCCCCCCTCGGCCACCTCCTCATCTCTAAGTGCCTTGACGCACTCTATTGCAGACTTCTCACTTAAACATTCCCACTTCACAGTGTTAGGAGATTTTAATCTTCACATTGACAACCCTTCTTGTGCACAAGCTTCTTCATTCCTGGAAACTCTACAAGGCCTTACATTGTCCCAATTAGTTAATGGCCCTACTCATAAAGCAGGCCACACACTTGATCTAATCTTCACCAATCATCCTGGCATTTCTTCTTTCTCCCCCCTCCCCCTCACTTGGTCAGATCATTATCTTCCTCCTTTTGATATTACCTGCCCTGCTCCTCCCCCTCCTGCCTCTCTTAACAGAGCTAGCGGTCGCAAATGGACCAAAGTTACTTGTGAGTCTATCGACTCCTGCTTTCAGTTTCAATTCAAGCAGTTGGAAGATCTTGATAGGGAAACAGAGAGATATAACTCTGCCCTCATCTCTGCTTTGGACCACATTGCCCCGCTTACCCCTCTGGCGTCTGCCAGATCCCGTCCTTCTTCCCCTTGGTTTTCCCCTACTTTACGCGAGGAAAAGAGCAGATGCAAGCAGCTGGAACGTATATGGCGCCAGACCTACGATCCTACTGCCAAATCCACGTACAAAATTGCCCTAAATAAGTTTAAAAAACTCAAACGCTCCTCGATGAGAGCCCACTTTTCTAAGCTTATTCAACAGGCGCAAAATTCATCCAAAACCCTTTTCACCATTGTGAAGGATTTTGCAAATCCCCCTGCTTTAAAAACTCAATGTGTTCCCACCCAAGCCCTTTGCAACGGTCTCTCAGATTTCTTTCAGGATAAAATAATTAAACTCTCTTCCTCCTTCGATACCTCTGCACTTAGTCCTCAGACTTTTGTTTCTCATCCTTCACATTGTTCCTTTACCTCTTTCAATGAACTCACACCTGAAACTGCACTGCCCCTCTTTCATAAAGTCAAGTCGGGATCTCCATTAGACCCAGTCCCTGCTAAAGTTATGAGCATCCTTGCCCCTGTTTTAATCTACCCTCTCCTTTCCATCTGGAATTTCTCCCTGGCTTGCGGCCACTTTCCTGAGGTCTGGAAACATGCCAGGCTTCTCCCCATCTTGAAGAAGCCGGGCGCTGATCCCGCTCAATTCAGCAACTACCGGCCGATTTCGCTCCTGCCTAAACCCGCCAAAATGTTGGAGAAGGTGGTTCAGGAACAGCTGGCTCAATATTTAGAAACTAACCAGTTGTTGCACGATACTCAGTCCGGTTTTAGAACTGGCTACAGCACCGAGACCGCGCTGCTAGAGGTATCTGAGACAATTAGGGAATCAGTGGACAGGGGCGAGGAGGCCATGTTGGTTCTCCTCGACCTGTCCGCTGCATTTGATACCGTTTCACATGACATACTCACTTCCCGTCTACACCAACTAGGGTTTGGTGGCACAGTCTTAGCCTGGATTAAATCCTTTCTATCCGGAAGAACCCAAAGGGTACTGATGCATCCATTTGAATCAGAAGATAAACCCCTCATGTGTGGAGTGCCGCAAGGCTCCGCCTTGAGCCCCTTATTATTTAATGTTTATTTGGCCCCGCTTGCCAGGTTAGTTGAGTCCTGGGGGGTCAGAGTGGTCTCCTATGCTGATGATACTCAGCTTGTTTTTTCATTCAGAGACCATTCTGACTCCCTCTTTTCCAACTTCAGAAACTGCCTGAGCAACATCTGCACCTGGATGGCTACCAATCATTTGGCTCTAAATGCGGACAAGACTGAGGTCCTCTTCTTTAGCCAGAAGTCTACTCCCCCTGCTAACTTATGGTGGCCCACTGTCCTAAACCCCCCTCCTATACCTGTGCAGTCTGCCCGTAATCTTGGCTTTTTATTCGACAACACCTTGTCCTGTAAAGCCCAGGTTAATAAAGTCTCAATGGCCTGTTTCAATAAACTTCGTATGATAAGGAAGATCTTTCCCTACCTCCCTCAGTCCTCCCGCAAAACGATTGTGCAATCACTCATTATGGCACATCTCGATTACGCCAATAGCTTATATGCTGGTGCCCCTCTATATCTTATAGATAGATTGCAAATCGTTCAGAACGCGGCGGCAAGGCTTATTGGTAACATCCCCGCCCGCCACTCGGTCCGAGGTTACCGAAATGAGCTTCACTGGCTGCCTATAGCTAGACGGATTGACTTTAAGATTCTGATCCTTGCCTTTCGGGCAATCCATGGCACTGGTCCGGCCTATCTCAGCAAAAGACTCAAGATATCTTCTTCAGTGAGGCATTTGAGATCCAATAGCCTCCGATTATTGATTGTCCCCCGATTCAGACTGGCCCGTAGTGGTGGTAGAACTTTCACCGTTATTGCAGCCAGGCTCTGGAACAGTCTTCCTCTGGACCTTAGGTTCACTGAATCGGAACAAGTCTTTCGACGCAAACTAAAAACCTTGCTGTTTCCCAAACATTAACTTAATTAAAGCCTCCCTGCTGGTCTTTTGGACGGTTCTGTACCTGGTAACCTCTCTTGCGATTTGACCTGTAATCTCAGCGCCGGGACACCCCCGTCGGAGGTAGCCGCGCGCTTTACAAGCTCCTAAAATAAATAAATAATAAATTTCCACTTAAACCAAACACTTGATTTACCATTGTTCTTTCCTAACCCAGAGATTTTTACATAGAGGGCTCTTCATACCCTTGATGTTAAAAGAGCACTAATATATTATATAGAAAGGATTAAGGGCCATATGTAGTAAAGCAATTACCCATAGACACAGAATGTGTAAAATCCTTTGATATATCTGGCGCTAAATCTTTTAGAGTGACAGCTTTTTGTACCTTTCTCAAATCCAGGCAAAGGTAACACCATCTCTAAAGCAGGAATTGCAAGATTGTGTACCTAAATTTAAATCTGTTATATAAAGGAAAAAAGATCTGTACCAACCATTCCAAGATCCCACTCTACAAGAAAGACATGTGCCTTGATGGCTTTCTTAGGAAACCTACCCTTAATAGCCATTTGTAAGGAGGCTACTTGCTCAAATCCACACACACTCACAAAACATTATTGTGTGGCTCTTCATGTCAAAAAATAGACTCTAGTAGGACAAACAGTCTTAGAACATTATTTCTTTTACACCATCTAATGCCTCGAGCCACCGCAAGAGGAAAAATGCTTTAGAGTCTATGCTTAGCATATGTGTCTGCAGCCAACACATGCTACAAATGTAGTATGTTACTTGTGAGGAGGAGCCCGCTTTCACCCCCGTGGCTGATCCTCACCGGGACTCTTGGGACGCATTGCTGGCTGTTACGCCAGATAGGCAAGGGTTAATGTCCCCAACCTACTCTTCCCCGCAGGAACGCCCAGGGAAGCGCCACAACCAATAAGAGGAGTCCTGGGGAGGTAGAAAGGCGGATCTGGCGGATGAGGGGGAGTATCCGGAAGACGCCAGAAGCAAGGAGGACGGAGCACGGAGACCGGATGAAAGGAACATGGAGACTCTTCAACAGGAGACGGCTGGCCCTGACGAGGACCAACACGAGACCAACGCCAAACCTGAAGAGGACGAGGACGACGTCCCCGCAGAGGTCGAGGCTTGGTCAGAAGATTGGTGGACGCCCCCGGAGGACGCCTGTATGCCGCAGTAACTCTGGAGAGTTACGCCTTCCGCGGTACGTGGATCGGGCAGGGGGTTTGGGGGAGGGAGAGATAGTTGCTGGGGACACGAAGCACCGGGATTTACCTTGTTTTTATTTTGTGTGTTTTGGGGAGGAAAGCGGGCACAACACTGAACACTTTCCGCCTTGGCTTGCTGTTGCTCTTCCTCGCTTCACTGCCCTGGGGTAGAGAGATTACCACAATACTTAAACTCCTGACCTGAAGTAAGGGACGAGTTTGCCCTTCTATGCTCAGTTTTCCCCTTAATTTGAGCACACCCTAGTCCCATCCTCTACCTCCTGCATTACCCTTAGTCAGAGTGCACCCGGTGTTCTCTACCAACTTGGTGGTGGTACTCTTTTCCAGCTATAAGACTCTGTGACAGCATTACTTACCACTTTTGTCTCTTTTCCTCCTACGGTAACCGGGGAACGTCATCACCTCCCATCTGGAGAAGAAGACACAGACAGAGATCTCAAGCAACACCCGAAATCCACAAAGTTTTCACCTGTGTTTACCTTTTGTGTTTGCACTGTGTTTTGAATAAAAATGCCAACATAGATCCACGCATAAGACCTCCTAGCTTCTGTTTCCGCCTGTCCCTCTCACAGTTACTTACCCTGTAATGATCTATTCGTAGAGTGTAGTTCTGAAGATTCACATGTGTCCTCCTACCTCCTCAACAGGTATAACACGGTGTCAAATGTACACTTATGAATTATTACGTATACAAAACATCATGATACACGCATGTTCCACACCAAATTATTTTTTTATTTGTTTTTATTGTTTTTTATAATTTTGTAAAAGTTTTATAAACTAAACAAATTAAAAACAGTCTGTATACATATTTATTATCCTCTGATACAGGTGTCCAATACAGTGTAGCATGGTTGTGAACAGTTTACAATTATATGTATAAGAAAAAGGTTACAGCTCTGCCATAAGTTAAGATAATACATAATCCAATATATTGCGAAGGAGAAAAAAACAAAGATAAATGGGGGGTGAACAGAAGGATAAATTAGATAACGGGGTCTCAACCAGCTCATACATATGGAATTATGTTTAACGGTAGTACACTCAATTAGTCTAACTTGCATGAGTTTAAAAGGAAAGGGTATAACTCCAGTCCATTAAAGAACTGCTGACTTAGTGACGGATCTTAGAATAGGTATAAACATTGTCATCTGCGTGGTCACTGTATGAGTTAAGATTTCAAGGAGTAGTAAATAACTAAGTATGCTGCATCCATGCACTAATGTGTCTGGGTGGGTGTTATCAGTGGGACAGTGTTGTCATTAGCGTGTACTGCCATGTCAAGTGTTGTGTCCTGATCCTGCTCTGCTTCACGAAAATCTAATAATATTGCGTACCATGCTGCACTAATGGTTGCTTACGTATCGATTGCATCTTTGCAATGAAGTGCAACACTCTCCGCCTGATCCCAACATAAGAGAGAGCGATGCCAGGCCCTGGCCACTGGAGGTTCAGGAGACTTCCAACGGCATGTAAGTAACTGTTTAGCTACTATGAGGGCTAGGACAATGTATCTTGATGTTACTTTGTGTCTCTTATACCTATGATAAAGACCCAGGATACACACCTCCCAATTCCAGTCTAGTGTCCGCTCTGTGCACAATGCCAATCTCCTAATAACTTCGGCCCAGTATGGCTGTATAATAGTGCAGGACCACAGCACATGTAAAAGATCGGCCCCCAATTTGTTACATCTGGCACACTTGGCATCTGTACGATTAAAAATTCTATTGATTTTAGCAGGTGTAAGGTAGGCTCTGTGGAGTATATAGTACTGGATGAGCCTAAAGCATGCTTTAGGGGGAATTTGCATGGGGCTTTCAAGTATGTGGCTCCATTCACGGTCTGTGACCTGCAGTTGGAGGTCCGCATCCCAATGGGCACGCAAAGAGAGCAGTGGTGGCCCTGTGTGGGCTCTTAGTGATCCCACAAACCATTTGGTGACATGGCTACCAGTTTCAAGTTTGTGCGGATATTGTATGGTAAGATGCGTATCTGGCTCCTGTAGTGCGGTTCCCTACTGTGTGGTGAGTGTGCGAATCACCACGGCATGCAGTAGGAACTGCCCGCGTGGTAGGCCAGTACTTTCAGCCAGGTCTTCAAAGAGGATAAGCCGCCCATCATTAAATAACTCTCCCGCAGTTAGTACGCTCACTTTCTCCCATTGCATGAGCTCTGCGTTAGATACCGCTCGAATCCTTCTAGGGGTACCTAATATAGAAAGAGAGGGCACATATGGTACCAAGTGGCATGTCAGGCGAAGGCAGTGGCGATAGCATTGATAAGCTATCTGTGATGTTCTTTCCTTCCCCTGTTATCCCTTTCTTCCCCTTTAAGATGTGTCATCCTCCCTTGCATTCTCAGTTCTCAGAATGTACTTGCTTACATGATTCTGTTCTTGTCAGTTACCTGTGGCTGTTTATGGATGAGGTTTTTATTAAACCCACTCTGCCTATCCAGATTGACTTCTTCTTCATTTCATTACTTGAATTGTACAATATTATACTGGCGACGATCGGAAACGAAACGACCTCAACATAACAACACAACAAGCCTCCTGACCTGTTTTCTCCTCCAGCGGCTGATCTTCAAAATTTCAAGTGAAGCGAAGTCTTCCCAGCGGCAGCTTCAAAAGTATCACGGTGGTGAGGAGAGCGGGTGGTCTTTGCTCGTAATATAAGGGACTGGGAGAATTAAAACTAAAAAAAAAGATTTTGCGCGTTAAAAAAAGGAAATCGTTTGGTGCTCGCGCTCCGCGCTTTATTTGCTGACGTCGGAATGCGTTTCAAACGTATGCGTTCCAACTAACAAAAGAACGCACTACGCGCTGACGATCTCCCAAGGCTAACACACGCACCACGTGATGACGAACTGTCAAAGCAAATGCTGACGTATTTGTTTATTATCGCTGCGATTCAGGAGAGCTGCGCAGCGTTCCAATAGAACGTTCTTTGTCACCACCTAACGCTGCGCTTCAAGAGATCTACTCTTTGTTCAAATGGAACATTCTTTGTTCCTACCTCATAATAAATTTCAGGAAGTCTGCACTACACTGTATTAAAATAGAAGGTTCTTTGTTTTAACACGTTCTGTTCTATCAAACAAGCATTGCAAGAAGAATATTCGAATTCACTGCTTTCTTTCTTTTATTGTTCTGCATAGAGACTGATATTTAGAATTTTTGAACATTTAGAATTTGTTTTCTTCTTTCTTATGCTAAGTTATTTTTTTTAAAAAAAGGAAGAAGATGTACAATAATTAAATAAACTATGCTTAATTAAGGAAAAGTAACCTTAATTAATTACAGGATATAAATTTATTTTAAAAAAAAGGAGATCACTTATTTTAAAGATGCAAAACGTAACACAACCTGAATTTTTCCTCACAAGTCCAGGAGAGCCTAACGTAAAATGGAAAAAATGGAAAAAAATATTCGCAAATTATGCTAGAGTCTGCGGAACCAACTTGAGTGCTGAAAGAAAACACTCACTTCTACTGCATTGTCTTGGAGGTGAAGGACAGGATGTTCTTGAACATTTACCTGACTTATCAGCTGCAGAACAAAGAAACCTAAATGAATATGAAATAGCCATTCTCCAACTTGATAGGCATTGTCTACCTAGACTTAGCACCATCATGGAAAGGTACCATTTAGGTTTACGTGAACAAAAAAAAGATAAAACAGTAGAAGAATACGTATCTTCTTTGAGAAAACTTGCTTCGTCATGCAATTTTGGACAGACACTTGATGAACGCATACGTGACCAGTTCGTTTTGAGATGCGCACATGACGATATAAGAAAAGAACTGTGGCTGAAGGATGAGCCTCCTTTAGAAGAAGTTTTGACTATTGCTAAACAAGTAGAGCATATGACAAGATGTGTCGGAGAACTAAAAAAAGAAAAAGAAAAGCCATCTGCTCCTGAGTCTAAAGACGAAGTAAAAATTCATGAGACTGTCTATCAAGTAAAGAAAGTAGAAAATGTCACAAATGATGAGAAGCATGTTAGGTCAACTAATCCTTCTTTTTCTTCCTCCAGTAACAGATTTTCTTGTTTTAGGTGTGGTCAAATTAATCATTTGGCTTATTCACCTATGTGTCCTGCGTTAAAGGTGACATGTAATTTATGTAATAAGAAGGGTCATTTTGCAAAATTGTGCAGGAGCAAAACATATAATAGTGACAACTCACGAAGAAGATGGTCTCAACCTCATGTAAGGTCGATTTGTTTTGAGGTTAAGGATGACAAATCAGATCATCCCTCTCATTTGGTTAGTGTGGAAGGCTCAATGATTAATTTGATTCCTGCTCAAAAATAACTATAATTGATGAAAAGTTGTATAATGAACTATTTAAAGGCAAAGTAAAACTGTTCAAATGTGACATTTTTCCCTTAGGGTATAGTGAGAAACCTATTGGGATGGTGGGTTACTTCATGGCTGAGATAGAACTTGGATCAAGGATCACTGTTGGTAAAGTTTACGTGTCAAAGAAAGGTGATGCACTATTAGGTTGGTTGCACCAATGCTATCTAGGAGTGACACTTGATCCTAATGCATCTCCTCAAGTCCAAATTCACGAAGTATCTAATCCAATACGTGACAACAAGAGTGATGAAAGCCTGTCTTTGTCTTTAGCAAAACAATTTCCTGATGTTTTTAAAGAAGAATTAGGGTGTTTGCGTGGTTACAAACATCATATTAAGCTAAAAGTCAATGCTCTTCCTGTTGTGGCCAAAGTAAGGAGGATTCCTCTTGTAGAACAAGCGAAAGTTCAGGAAGAACTTGACAAACTTGTGAGAAATGATATTATTGAACCCGTGGAGGCAACTGAGTGGCTTGCTCCTGTGGTTATCGCAAAGAAACCTACTGGTGAAATTCGTCTTTGCATTGACTTAAGGGCACTAAATAAGGAGGTGGTTGTTGACAGGTTTCCCCTTCCTAATATAGATGAGATAGTCAGCACTTTAGAAGGTGCAAAGTATTTTACCACTCTCGATTTAGCTTCCGCATACCATCAGGTAGAGCTAGACACTTATTCACAAGACTTGACTGCCTTTATTACACCAATGGGTACGTTTAAATTTAAGAGGATGCCTTTTGGCCTCGTCTCTGCTGCCTCTGTCTTCCAACGTATCATGTCAAAGATCTTAAGAGGCTTGTCAGGTGTTAAGTGCTATCAGGATGATTTGTTAATTTATGGGGGTAGTGTTCTTGAGCATGATTGTCGTGTGTCTGAGGTATTAAAAAGATTGGATGGTGCAGTTATGACCTTAAAAAGATCCAAATGCAAGTTTAGGGTTCAAGAAGTTAACTACTTAGGTCATTGTATCACTGGTGATGGTGTCTTTCCAAAGAAAGAACTTGTTGAATCTATAGACAAAGTTAAAGATCCAACTTGTAAAGAAGAGCTTCTCTCATTTCTAGGCATGGTAGAATTTTATGGAAAATTCATTCCCAATTTCGCAGATAAAACCCATAATTTGAGAAAATTAACTGCAAAAAATGTTGTGTTTGACTGGTCTAGTGAATGTAAGGCTGAATTTGAGTGTATCAAGAAAGAGTTGAATAAGGCCCCTTCCCTTCATGCATTTGTTCCTGGACTACCCACTATCTTGTTTACCGACGCTAGTGATAAAGGACTGGGTGCCGTTTTAGTCCAGAAGAGAAATGGAAAGATTTTCTTATTTGTTGTTTTTCTCGTTGCCTTAGAGGTTCAGAGTTTAATTACTCTGTAATAGAGAAGGAATCCCTTGCCCTTTTCTGGGCCTTGAGAAAGTTCAGGAATCTCGTTTGGGGAACGAAAGTGTGTGTATTATCTGATCATAAGCCTTTGAGAGAGGTCTTTTCAAAGAAGGGTCTTGATGCCATTTCTTCAAGAATCAGGAAGTGGATTGTTTCTCTGCAGGAATTTGAGTTTGAAGTAGAATATATTCCTGGGATTGCTAACAGGTTGGCTGATTGTTTATCTAGATTGGTTGACAGTGAGAATGCTGATCAAGATGATTTTTGTGAACCTGATGAGTGTACTAATGTGTGTGAAATTACTGATGGTGCAATTGATGAAACTGAATGGAGGTTGGAGTTGGGAAAAGATGAAGAAATTTCTCAGGTTATACTTTCTTTAATGAGTAAATCTCGTCTGTCTAAACCTTGGTCTTTAGTTTCAGATGAACTCTCTGTAAATAATGGTCTGTTGACTCGAGGTACTAAACTTGTTCCTCCCTCTTCTCTTAGAAGAAAGTTGTTAGCTCATGCCCATTGTGGTCATTTGGGAATTGTGAAAACCAAAGAGTTTCTACGTATGCAATTTTGGGGGCCAGGTATGGATCTCGAAATTGAAAGAATGGTTAGAGAATGTCCTGAGTGTTGTTCTAGCGATAAGATCCTGAAGACTAAACAAATGCCTATGGTTAAGAGGGCCTTACCCGGTCATCCTTGGGATGAGGTTGCCATTGACATTTTGGGTCCTTTATCTGGTATTTCCGATACTCCCTATCTCATTGTATTAATTGATCTTTACTCTAGGTGGATTGAAGTTTCTGCTGTCAGGGAAATTACCTCTGATTCCATCATTAAGTTCTTAGAACCTCTGTTTTGTAAAGAAGGTTTTCCAAATAGTATTCTGTCTGACAATGGCCCTCAGTTCTGTTCCTCTGTTTTTGTTGATTTTCTAAAAAAATGTGGTGTTACTCATAAGAAGTGTTCACTATATCACCCAGAGACTAATGGTGCTGTAGAGAGGGTCAATAAAACACTGAAGGAGTCAATTCAACTTACTCGTGCCTCTGGCTTAAATTGGAAATCCACCCTCCAGGACAGGATAAATACCTATCGTTTTGTCCCTCATTCCTCTACTGGGAGGTCTCCATTTGAACTGTTTAAAGGGAGGATTCCTAATACTTTGTTGTGTCCTGGGTGGATGTGTTTAAACAAAGGTCTGGTGGATAATGACATAGGCGAATGGAGGGCAAGAGAACTGTTCAAGCAAGATGCACGTAAGTCTTATTTTGACAAAAAGAAAAGTGTTAATTTTCAAGAGATCAAAGTTGGTGACCTGGTAAAAATAAAGACTCCGGTTGGACGCAAACCGTGGTCCAAATATACTGATGTTAGAGCTGTTATCAAGGTTTTCAGGAATGCTGTAAAGACTGAAGATGGAAGAATCTGGAACAAGAGTCGTGTTGTGGTTGTTAATCCTAATTTATTTGTTGACTCTTCTCGTAGTGATACTGGTTTGTGCAATAATTTCTTTCTTCCTTCCAATTCTTCATTAGACAGGTTAACCTCTCCTTCTACAAGAAGTCAAAGGATTCGTAGTGCACCGTACCACTTGAAAGATTATGTTTAGCTTATTTTCCTTTTTGCTTATACTGCTTAACTTGGTCTACTTCTCTTATTTGTAAAGAAGGGAGATGTGTGATGTTCTTTCCTTCCCCTGTTATCCCTTTCTTCCCCTTTAAGATGTCATCCTCCCTCGCATTCTCAGTTCTCAGAATGTACTTGCTTACATGATTCTGTTCTTGTCAGTTACCTGTGGCTGTTTATGGATGAGGTTTTTATTAAACCCACTCTGCCTATCCAAATTGACTTCTTCTTCATTTCATTACTTGAATTGTACAATATTATACTATCTTCAGCGATAATTGTATAGGCGGGCTCCCTTTCCTGTTAGGGTGAAAAGGCGCCACTATTTGAGGCCGAGTATTGCGGGTGCCTGTGTTGCCATGTCTCCAAGGTGGCGGGCACTGAGCCAGCGTGCCACCCATTATATTTATGCTGCTAAGTAGTAGTCTTCCATATTGGGTAGTGACAGGCCTCCCTGCGTGGTTGACGGGTACATTTTAACCATTGCTACCCTGCTACGTGAATCATGCCCGATAAAGTGCTGTATATCGGACTCCAAATCCTTGAACGTAGGAGGTAGAAGATAAAGTGGCAAGTTAGTGAAATGATAGAGTAATCGTGGCAATACCACCATTTTTATTAAAGCAAATCGCCCCATAACTGCTAGGGGTAAGGTTTTCCAGAAGGACATTTGTTCCCATACTGCTGTGATGGCACGTGTCAGATTGCCTTCCAGGAGGTCCTGTTGCTCGCGGTATATATGGATTCCGAGATATCGGAACGCTATCATTTGCCAGTGCACTGGCTTACCATTAATAACTAAACGCGGTCCTGTACAGACTCCACAAAGGAATCGAGGCATCATTTATCCCAATTCACTTATGCATGTTCCACACCAATAACTGTCTTCGATAACTCCTTCCTCACTTGCCAACATGGCAGTGGAAAAAATAAACAATCTAACATTGGAGCTAGTGGACTTGCACATTCTCTTGAAGAGGAGGAGATACGACTTCACGTCTGCAATATAAAGACTTCTTTGAGAAAAACAAGTAGTAATGTCCGAGCCCAACACTAGATGGCAGGAGTGTGCATGGCATGTAAATCTTCAGCACTACATGCTATGAATAGATGCTTACATGGTAAGTAACATACTCCTTATAGATCTTTTTGAAGTTAAACACAATGGAGAACTGGAAAGACAAGAAATTAAACGTTCCTTTTATTTTTGGACTGTTTTACCTGCAAGTATTGATTATTATTCCTCCTGGGCCGTGAGCACTATACCATAGCCGTGAAATAAGTTAAATAACATGTATATATATATATATATATATATCGGCTTTATTGAGTTCACTTTACATTTGACTTCCTAAATATCATCTGTAGAGGCTTCAACAGATCCAAAACATGGCTGCAAGACGCGGACAGGGTCCCTCTAATGAGTATGATTTCACAACACCTTAACCAATTGCACTGGCTGTCAATTAATAATTGTATTAAGTTAAAATGTCTCTGCATTTGCCATAATGTCACGTACGGCCTAAGTCTTGAACTCATTTGCAATTTAATTATACTTTATAAATCAACTCATCTTTTCACAGCAACTGCTTGTCTTCGTGTTACCCCTAGAGCAGGCTTCTCCAAGGAGTAGCTCGTGAGCTCCTTGTAGCTCTCCAGCTACCTGTAAGTAGCTGTCCTATGTGCATCCTAGCATACTGAGTTAGAAACTTTTGCTTGGGTGAATTTATATATGTATGCCTAATTGAAACATGCACTTTCAGAAAATATAAGCTGATGTTTAGAGAAAAATGGTTGCATTTCCGAAATGTATTTATAGCTGATATTTAAGGGCTAAATAGTGTGGTTTTGGGGGCTTATTCTGATATTACCTTGGGGCCAGTGGCACTGCAGCTATGGCTTTTATGTGTTACCTGTGTACATTCCAAATCGACAAAGCTGTTTTAGATTTTTGACAAAATAGTGGTTCAGCACCCAATTTCAAAATTTGGTAATGAAGCGTAATAAGACATATGTCTTTTGTACATTATTTTCAACCTCAAACAATATAATAGCTATCATCGTTAAGTCACAACAAACGTATATGAAGATAGTTTCTTCTTTCAGTAAGTCTTCATTCGTCTTTTTTCTTTAAAATCACTTCAATTGAACAGTAGCCAACGCATTTAGTCTGACAGGGACTTCTTCAGGGCTCAGTTCATACATTAGCATCATTTGTCCGTCTGAGTCCGGCGAATTTTAAAAATTGTTTGTCATATGTCATAATTTGGAGTTCATTTGCTCCTTCAGTGTAACCGCATGGTGTCTGCTTCAAATGGACTTAACGATAATAGCTATGAATAATGTTTGAAATTGAAAATTACGTACATTAGACATATGTCTTATCTCGCTTCATTACCAAATTTTGAAATTGGGTGCTGAACCACTATTTTGTCAGTTTATCTTGGAAATTATATTCCATTCAGGAATGTAGAAGGGTTGCACTCCGGCTTCGTTGCACTACTGAGATTAATCTTACCGTTTCAACATTGTGCTGGCGAGTGGATGACGTCAGTGCCTTGACCCTTTGTTTTTGTAAGCTTTGTTTACAATGTTGTTGGCAACCCTGCCCTATGCACGGAGGTGATCGCTACTGGTAATCTTGCATAGGGTGGGCACTAACATAATTTTGCCTACAACACTATTTAAAAATAGTAGCTCAGGATGATTTTCACTTGGACATAGGTAGCTCCTATTACACAGAAGGATGGAGACTCCTGCCCTAAAGTTTGCCGATGCAAAACTGGTGGACGGCAATTCTCGTGTGGCGACGATATTGCCTTGAACACTTTTCATTTCCATAAATGCCTCACTTCTCACTGTTTAGCTTACAGGAAATCGCTTAAAACATTTTTCTTTGTAAACTAATACTTTGGTTCTAAGTACTGCTCTATTTAGCACCAGTATGCCATTGGGTAGTTGTGTGCTTAATAAACCCGACTTGGCATCCTTGCATATCATGTAATGGTTTTTGGTGATCTGATTATGTTTTTTTTTTTTCAGAAACAAGATTTTCTTAAAGCCAAGAAGTACGTTGAGTTCCTGATGGTGACTGATATGTCTGTTGTGAGTATCCAGGTGTATAGTATGAAATATAACACATTGTTAATACATATGTCTACAAGAAACCTTTGGCCCGATGTAGGTAAATCCCATTTACCGAATTTGAAATACCGAATTTTACGGATTCGGTATTTCAAAATCGGTAAATGGGATGTAGGTCCCAACATCTGGAATCGTTACCGATTCCTTGCAAATTCGGTATTTACCGATTCGGTAAATACCGATTCGGTATTTGCTATTGAATCCTATGGGCCTTTGCAGCCCATAGGATTAAAGTCAAATACCGAATCGGTATTTACCGAATCGGTAAATACCGAATTTGGCAAGGGTGCAGGGGGTGGCACTTTGACACCCTCTAGCACCCCCAAAACGGGCATGTGTGCAATGTGGCACACAGACATGCCCTAAGGGCACGTCTGTCTGTCACATGGCACATGTGTACATGCACAGATGTGCATGTACACTGGAATCGGTATTTTACCATGGATTTGTATTCCATGGTAAAATACTGATTCTGTAAGCCATGTGCTGATGGAACATTGGCTACCTACATTGCATTTTCGATAATTTTACAGAATCGTTATCATTACTGAATCGGTAAATTTACCGATTCGGTAATGATAACGAATCGGTAAAATTACCGAAAATGTGCCCCTACATCTCGATAGCCCTTTACCGATCGGAAACGGCCGAAAATCGGTATTTTCGGCTGATTCCAATCGGTAAAGGGCTACCTACATCGGGCCCCTAGTGTGTTAGTCCGATACACGTGGAAGGATATTCCTCCCATTTCTTAGCAGCTATAGGATCACAAGCCTGATGAGCAAAAGGGGGACTACAAACACTTATTTCCAATAAAATCTTCATTCATGCAAAAAAAGGTTGCATCCGTGTGCCCCCACGCATTTATGTTGTGGCTAAGTAAAAAGGCGAAGTAAGACCTAATAATTGTAAATTTCTAAAACAATATTTTTGATTCTTCGCGAGGTAATGTGGTAGCAGCTCTTGATCATGGCCTAGAAACTTTTTTGTCCCCAATTAATATCTAGTTTGTTCTATTGTGGGCAGGAGATTTTAAATTACAGGCATGCGGAGTACCCAACAACAAGGCATGTGGCCACATATATGAGGATGGGGAGGGAATTGATCACTTTTGTCATAACGACTATGGGGAAGCACTAAATCAGATGATCGCTAAATATAATTTTCAACTTCTTAGGGGGGTCTGTGGTCCTAATGGGGATTGAACCCCAACTTTTAAAAGGAGAAATCTAAACTCCATTTTAGACAATGTATTAGTGCCTGGCCCTGACATTTGCATGTGTGGCAACCTTAGTGTTGTACCCTCATTGTTCAGGGATCATAATGTTATGTTATGTTATGTTATGTGTTTTTATTAGGCGCACAGATGCTCCAGCCAAGGAGCGTCCTGGCGCCCGACAAGGCAGCTGCACAACACAACGAAACAATAAAACAGACAAATATAAACTTAGGAAATAAAAACGTTTTCACCGCACGGCGAAAGGAGAGCAGATCCCTAAGAGCACGGATAGCCGGGGGAAGGGAGTTCCAGAGAACCGCCGCACGAACTCGAAAAGAACGCCCACCGGCCCTGCTTCGCTTAAAGCGTGGGACAACAGCCAGTTCTAAATCCGCATATCTTAAAGCATGGGCTGGAATGTAATGGGCCAGAAGTGTAGCAAGAATCATAGCTGGGGACCCCTTCAGAATCTTATAAGCGACACAGAGGACCTTAAACTGGATCCTCTGCGCCACCGGGAGCCAGTGCAATGAACGCAAAGTACTAGAAGTGGGGCACGATCTAGGTAATCCTACCACCGATCTTGCTGCGGCATTCTGGATCCGTTGTAAACGCCCAATCTCTGCCTGGTTCAGACAAACCAATAGGGAACTCGCATAATCCAGCCTAGAGATGACAGTGGCTTGGATCATGAGTTGCCTAGTGGGAGCATCAAAAACTTAAGCACAGGACGGAGCCCGCGCAAGATGCCAAAGCAACAAGCCGCCGTACGTTTGGTATGACAAGCAAACGTAAGGGAAGGGTCCAGCCAGACCCCGAGGTTTTTAAGCTCGGCAACTGGTATGGGAGTAGGACCCAAGTCCCCTGGCCACCATCTCTCTCCCCAAAGCTCCTGTTGTTTGCCAAAAATCATGACCTCGGTCTTACTAGCGTTCAGCTGGAGACAGTTGGTCGTCATCCAGCCGGCGACCGCCCGCAGTCCTTGTTGGAACCTGGGAGCATCGACATCGGCATCCCCGCTGATCGTAACCGCTAGCTGGGTGTCATCGGCGTATGACACCATCGTCATACCCCATTGCCTGACAACCTCAGCTAGCGGCCCTACGTAAAGATTGAACAGCGTAGGGCTCAGCGAGGAGCCTTGGGGAACCCCCATGCCCAGCGGATGGTATTTGGACTGATACGGTCACGCTAAAGGCCCGATTGGCTAAAAAGGACCATTGGAGAGCCACGCCGGTGACACCAACCTCCTCTAAGCGACGCAGAAGGATCGGGTGCGATACGGTGTCAAAGGCGGCGCTCAGGTCTAATAGCACCAGCGCCGCCGTTTGCCCTGCATCGAGCACGGAGCGGAGATGCTCCACCATATACAGCAGAGCCGTCTCCGTGCTGTGACCGGCCCTGAACCCATTCTGCGTCACATCGAGTACGTCAGCGTGAAGTAGATGTTCCGAGAGGACCGCGTTGACATGCGCCTCAGTCACTTTAGCAGGCCACGGAAGGAGTGAGATTGGCCGATAGCTCTCAGGCTTGCTACCATCCAAGTTCGGTTTCTTGAGAATAGGACGAACCATGGCTTGCTTCCACTTCAGTGGGACGACGCCGGATGTAAGCGACGTGTTGATCAGAGAACATAGCGGTGAGATGTCATGTACCGCTAAGTCCTTGAACACCGCTGGGCAAAGCGGATCCGCTGGGGACCCCGACTTCACTTGACGAGCCAATTTGTCAAGGCTTTCAGGTATTAAAGTAGGAAAAGAATGCAATCCCTCTGATGTTAACGGCTTAAGAGGTGGATTAGCCGGAGGAGTGGCCAACGGAAAAGCCCGGTAAATGGCATTGACCTTTTCCAGAAAGAAATCAGCCAGTTTTTCACAGTGCTCAACAGAGCTCTGGTGGATCGTTGTTACCTTTTTGGCAGTGAGATCTTTCAACACCTGAAAAATAGCCTTAGAGGGGTTCGAACTAGTCCTAAATTGAGCGGCATAGAAGGCGGCGCGGGTTCTGCACACTGCCCGGTGATACAATTTCACCGCGGATAAGTACAGAACTTTCTTCACGCTGTTATAGGATTTGCGCCAGGCCCGCTCTGCACGCCTACAAGAAACCTTCAACGCCCGCAGCGAGTCATCGTACCAAGGGCTGGATTTGCCGGTCCTGGTTTTACAGCATACAATGGGGATAAGAGTATCTAAAGCCCTGGTAACCCAGTTGCAAAACCTGTCATAGACCTGATCTGCTGACCCAGTAATGTCGAATGAGTCGGTCGATAGGAGATGGAAAAACTCTTCCAGCTTAAGTTTATTCCAGCGCCTTCTTGGAATAGGGCACACCACTGGCTTAGATTGTATAGCCGGTGTAGGGCAGTGGATCTGTATCAAATAATGATCAGTCCATGCCAAAGGTGTGTAGCTGGAAATGCAGGTTTCCGTAAGATTGGTGAAATACGGATCGAGGGTATGGCCCCCTGAATGGGTGGGCTGTGACACCAGCTGAATCAGCTGAAGCGCCTCCAGATCTGGCATGAAACTGGACACCGTGGGGCTGGCTAGGTTGTCAAAGTGTAAATTTAAATCCCCAACGATGGAGAAGTTGGAGCACCCAATTTCTTCTTTTGGGGCAAAAGGAATGATGGATTTTATTTAGCAAACCACATTAATCCGGTTTGGACAAATGGCGTTAGAATTAAATGTGCGGGTGTTGACCCATGCTTAATTATGAGGAAAATAGTAGTTTATAATCATAGGGAAATAACATACTGTCTTCAGGATGAAATCATCCCACTATTAGTGACCGAGAATGTCTGTACCATCACAAATTCCATTAAATCACTCCTAACAAAGAACCCTGGTCCTTTATGCAAAAAAGAAAAGGGGTGGTTCTATGGTGCTTGCACTTAAGCCATACAGGTCTTAAAGCATGCCCTGTCTAAATCACCACAAGACTTATCAACCATTCAAACCCTACGGCATGGAAAAGCTCACTGACTATACCACCACGGCGGAGCGTGAGATCAAATTCCGGGGCAAATACTTCACTACCCGTCGCTATGGGGAGGGGGAAAGACCCGGCAGGGCACTGGCGACTCAAATTCGACAGCCCCGCTTTTCTAATTACATATTAGATTGTGGTGGATGGCGCTGGGGTGGGTCACAGAGACAGTCTCGAGATTTTGCACACATTCACTGAATTCTACACAGACCTCTACAGTACTCATCGTACTGCCCCCCCCAGATCTCACTCACTATCTTGAGGATTTTTCGCTGGGCTGGCTGGAGGATCACCAGAGGGAATTCTTGGCAGCACCATTTGAGGATGATGAGCTCCGAGAAGCTATTATGCAGATGAAATCAGGGAAAGTGCCGGGCTCCGATGGGCTCCCATAGATTTTTACAAAACATATATTGACCAATTTCTTCCAGTGCTGAAAGAGGTCTACCTGGAGGCCCTGGAGGCTCAGATTATTCCTGCATCGATGAGAGAGGCACCCATTACGTCGCTCCTGAAACCCGGCAAACCTGCGCACCGCTGCGAATCCTATCAGCCCCTCTCCCTCATCAATACTGACGCGAAGATTCTTGCCAAGTTATTGGCTATCCGCCTCAGTCTCCTGATGGAGAAACTGGTCTTGCCGGACCAAGCCGGGTTGATCCCTGGTAGAGCGACTTCCCACAATCTCTGGACCCTTTTTTCTATTCTACCAAATGTTGACCCACTATTGGCACTAGTGGTGGTCTTCCTGGACGCCACAAAGGCCTTTGACTCGGTAGAATGGGGCTACCTATTTACTATTCTTCAATGCATGGGGCTTCCCATCGTTTTTTTAGCTTGGATTTCCCTCCTTTATACTTCCCAGAAGGCAAAAGTCTTGACTTAGATGTGTGCTAATAATTATTTGTTATATGTGACCTAGGCCCAGCACTGTTTTGTGCTACTAAGATTGAGATGTGCCATTGTTCATCACCTTGTAGCATTTCCAAAAATGAGGACTCATCCATCTGATGAAGTAACATGTCCGTGCGATTAAAAAAAGTAAACAGAGCACATTGCACTTCATGTTGTTTTGTAACTTTGATCAGAATTGTTGATGTTTTTATCTTAAACCATTGTAAATCACCCATAACATTAGGTCACATGAAGTAGCAATAACAATTCTGGTGACACTAAGTGACACGTTGATATGTTACAACATTGCCCTGTTCATTTTGAAATCAATCAATGTGTGGGGAAAAATCCAAATAGGGTAGAAATAATTGAATTGATTTTTATAATTCTGTAGTTTATTTTCCTTTAAGCAATAATAATGCCATGCCTAATTTGAAGCCTAATAACATGAGAATGTGTCCTCATGTTATCAATAAATGATTTTAATAATTGTGATTGTATCTGCCTTTTTTTTTTACTGTTTTTTAAATCTAATATTATTGTACTTTTATGGCTACCTCTTTTGATAGTCGAATAAAGATTTAAACCGAACTGAACAGAGTGAGTGAATATGAGAGTTCTTACACCATTCTCACTCGGGTGTTTCCCCACATCTGCATCCTGAAGGGCCTGCTGCAGTCGTTCGGAGACCAGCTCTAACTCCTGATGTGATAATGTTAAATCTTGCTGCTTTAGGCCTGGGGGTAAAATTCCACTCTGCTTGCGTGATTTGTGGAGTTTTTCCCACTTTGCGCATTGCGTAGAGCGCGGAGTTCCGAAAAACTCCACAAAGTAGTGAAGAGTTTTTTCTCTCTTGCGACTCGCCAAGGTTAAATTGCCGAGCGGGGAAAATCGTACACTTGACCGCCTCCCAGCGAGATTTCTCAACGTAGGGGGTCGCAGCAGATTGCTATTCCTTATGTTGAGAAACCTGCCTCTCTCGTTGAGAAAGCTGCTGCTCAAGTAGAACGTCTACTCGAGCGGCAGAAAGATCCTGCGCCCTCTTGCGCTGCGCATAGTGCCGTTTGCACTGATTTTATAGAGCATGACAGACTCCTGGAGCTACAAATCAGCGGGAGCAGTACGACTTACCTCAGTCTACCGTAGTTTTTTTGGCGAGCCACAAACTCGGCCCAGGCAGTCTTTAGATACAACTTCTGTCTTTTGATACACATTTGTCAAAGGCTCAGACTATGCTATATTGAGGAAAACCTTCCCTACTTTAGGTGTGAAAGGAGCTGGAGGGAGCAACTTACCTAGTATGGCCCACTAGAGGCAACACGTGCAAAAACAAAGAAAACACACCTCTCTGTAGCTCTTTTGTTCTCCCACCATTGCCTCTTCTGTCTTTTTATTCTCAATTTCTCTATTAGATATTCTTTTGATTCTTCTTCATTTGTTTCGTCATCCTTTTCGCTTCCCCTCAGTGCCCACACACTCTTTATTCAAACCTGTCCGTCCCTCACCCTTTTCGATCCCGATTTAAACTATTACACATACATCCGCAACATTCTGCTAATTTTTCCCACCCTCTCGGCCACTCTCTTTCATACGTACACCATTCCCTCTCGTACTCATCTCCACTATTTCTGTCTCAGTCTTCATCATGTAAGGCCAGCACAAGGATTTGTATCTTCTCTTGTTTAATGTGCATTTTGTATACCCCGATTCTAGTAATTGTGCACATTAGCTGCTTGTACTAGAAATATTGTACCTCCTGCAGACTAGCCATCTACCTAGTATTCTCTTCCCCAAAAGTGGCCCCTGCTCTTTCCTGTCCTGGCACAGTGTGTCCTGGTTTAAATCGGCACAGCAATGATCTCGAGATGAACCATAGATATGTAGTTAGGAAATGGGAACCAAATGAAAAAGAAATTACCTCCACCCGCCCCCCCCCCCGCCCCTTAACCCCCCGCCCCCACCCACGTATTCAAAATTAGCTGCTAACCAGGATATCACTGTTATTTGAAGTAGGCCAAACAGTACTTAAATAACTATGCTATCGACAGGCATACAGATGTCCGACTCTTCAAAATAGTTTTGAATGCACGTGCGCTAGGCGTCCTGCAGTCTCAGCCTCGTTGCTGATTCTATGCAAAATCTTGAGGCCCCCCCAGTGGTATAATGTATATCGTACTTTGTGTAGGATATGTATCAGTGACATTAAGCCTTTACAGACCGCTAAAGTTGACTGTTGCGAGACCTAAAAAGTCTGTTTCACTGTGTCAGATATCCAGATTGCCAGTGGTTTGTGACCCCCTTTGTGTGTAGTTCAGAAGATCTTTACAGAGGTACCCACCTTTGTAGAGCAAGTCCAATGAACAGATGTATTTGGTTCTTTAATTTTAGCTCTGATTAAATGTTCCAGAAAAAAATTCATGTTGGTGTGAGTGAATATATTTAAAAAAATCTGCTTTCGTTATAACTTACAGAGCTGTATCATCATGGTAAAAGTTGTTAATTTATTTTCTTTCAGTTTAAAAAATACGATCAGAAAACTGAGAAAGTGAGAAACCGGATATTTGAAATCATAAATAATGTCAATTTGGTAAGCTCTGCGTTATTGTAGGTAAATGATTACATATTTAAGCAGTGGGAAGTTGAAGAATAATGGCATGCTGTTTCACTAAAATAGACTTGTATTCATCTGATACCACAAAATATTTGCGCTTGAGAGGAAAATGAAACCATCATGTGTATAACAATGGCACTAGAATTCGAGTGCTTATTAATTACGCATTCCTTCCCCTCATGAAAGGGCACGCTTTAAATGTTGAAGCTTTTGGGAAAAAAACTGTACTAGTGGGTCATCAAAAACTCAATACACCCTTGATAAAAACAACCATTTTCTGTGCTTTTTGATACTAACTTGTGTTGCGAAAGAAAAAAAGGTCAGCGGCGGTGCAATATTATGCCATTGTACGCAAAAATATAATCAATCAATCACATTTATATAATACTGCTGATCACTCAATACGGTATCCAAGAGCTTGCAGGTCCTGGGAGGCTCATATGAACAACCAAGTCTTGAGGCCCCTTCTGAATTCCGAAAATGAGGTGACAGTCCGGTGTTGCATGAGGAGGCTGTTCTAGGTCTTTTCTGTGATGTAGGAGAAAGAGCGTCCTCCACATCTGCTCAGTAGATGTGAGGAGTGTGGCCAAGTGAAAGGGAGGTGGAGCAAAGTCTTCTCAATGGTTGGTGGAAGTTCAGTCAGTGGGTAATTTAGGCGGGTCCTTCTTTTGTAGAACCTTTTGTGTGAGTCAGCAGCCTGAATTCACATCTCTTCTGTACAGGGAGCCAGTGGAGTTGCTTGAGGTGGGGTGGAATGTCAGTTTGTCAGGGGTGGTAAAGGACGAGTCTTGCTGCGGTATTCTGTATGGTTTGGAGTCTCTATAAGAGGTATGCAGCTATTCCTACGTAGAGAGTGTTGCCATAGTCCAGTAGCCTGGTGATGAGGCCCTATGTTTTGGTGCGTCTGGCGTGCTGGACTAGTGACTTGAAGATTTTACATTGCATGGGCAGAGTGAGTAAGTAGGCAGAGGAGGTCAATTGATCTGTGAATTCATGGTGAGCATGTTATCTAGGATGATTTAGAGGTTTCTTGCGTGGTTGGTGAGTATGGGCGTGGACTCCAGGTCCGACAGCCAATAGGCATCGCTCCATGGGTTGCAGTTGTTGCAGAAGATCAGTACTTCCATCTTGTCTGTGTTCAACAACTGAAATCACTGAGAAGGACACTTGAGGGCTGTGATAGTGTTTTTTTTAGAACAGATTTTATTGATAGATCGCACAGTAAAGGCAGCACCTCGCACACCGAAGTTAACTGCACATCAATATAAAGCATCACGAAATTGGCAATCTATACAGCATTTTAGACTTCAATGTTTCATCAAACTGACCAAACATCCCCCCTCCCTCTCCCCTCCCAGCCACCCTCAACACCCCCTACCCGAATCCCACCCACCCCGATCGCACGACAGCACCTCCCGGTTTCTCCAACACAATCACCGACCAAAATCATGTGTACCCCTTCCTCCTGACCCGCCTATCCCATCTCCTGATCCATCGGGGGCTCCAGCCAGAGGCCCCGATACTCTGCCCACTGCTTCCATATCTTATAATGTTTACGTGGGCACCCTCGGGCCACAAAGATTGGCTGTTCCAGCCCCATGCAGAAATCAAGGCCCTTCTTCCACATCGACACTGAGGGAGGGCGAGAGTCCTTCCACGCCTTGGCTATATCCCCTTTGGCGAGGGTAAGGCCCAACAGCAGCAGATGCCTCTTATATATGTTACCCCCCACCCCTTCCAGGACGTGTAGTAATCCTAAATGTGGTGTGCGAGGAAGTTCCCACCCCAACACCTCGGCCATACAGTTCCACACCCCAGTCCAGAATCCAACCAGTGCACCACAGCTCCAAACTGTATGTATCAATGTCCCCTTCTCTTTACTACACCTGAGACAGTCTGGGGTTGCAATGAGGCCAGCCCGCCGCAATCTCTCCCTCGTAAAGTACACTCTGGGCAGGTATTTAAATTGGATCAATCGCAATCTGATCGCTATTGCCGCGCCACTTGGGGCCTCGAGCGCCTCCCCCCAATCCTCCTCTTCAAGCGCCCCTTCATCACGCTCCCACAACTCCCGAAGCTTCTGAAGTGTAGTCGAGCAATGTATTACCAGCGTGCAATAGATACTGGAGATCTTCTTGTCCACTAGATCCCCCATAAAGAATTTGGCCTCCAGTGGGCTAAACTCCGGTAGGGAATCCAGACGCTCAAGGCTCCGCCTGATGGCATGGTGGAACTGTAGGTACCTAAAAAACTAGGACTGGGGCATATCATACTCCCCTCGCAAATCTTGGAAGGATTTGAGCATCGTCCCTGACATCACATCTCCCAAAGACGAGATGCCAATGGCATCCCAGTCCCCAAAGCCTTGGAGGGACGCCAGAGCAGGCAGACGGCCGTTGCGCTACAGCGGGGTCTCTTGCGTCAGCTTATCCCACCATCCCATACGACGCAGAGCCTGTCTCCAAACTTGAAAAACTACCTGGGTGGCCGGGGGCAGTCTCCTTCACAGCCGTGTCACATAAAGGACAGTATGTAGTGTAGTGGATCCTATAAGATGTCTCTCCAGAGCATATGCCGGATCCCCCCTATCACCATACCACCATTCATTTAGAACTAAAAGTTGAGAGGCTTGATAGTACGACAATATATCGGAGGTTGCCAGACCCCTTCATAGGTGGAAAGGAAACAGGTGCGCAGCACTACCCGCACCATTCCCCCGGCCCACAAATATTGTCCCAATGCTGAATTTACTTGACGGAACCACTGGGGCGAGATCGGGTAAGGGTGATTTTGCAGTTAATAGAGCGATCGGGGGAGAGTCACCATCTTAAAGATGGCCGATCTGCCATATATAGTAAGGGGCATTCTGGACCACGTCTTCATCTCCAGGCGGACTCTATCCCAAACCGGCATCAAGTTGTGCTTCCAGGAGAGCGCGGAACTCGCGGAGATGAACACCCCCAAATACATAATACCTCCCACCGGCGTTTGCAGCGTGGAGGCCCACTCCCCGACATTTGGGCCATCCCCTAGTACCCAGATGACCGATTTACTAGGGTTTAAGTAGAGACCTGAGGTCTCGCCGAATATCTGCATAATTTCTAATAGGCGCGGTCCCGACTTATCAAGCTGCGTGAGAAAGAACATGACGACGTCGGCATGAAGGGCAATTTTGTCGGCCATGCCTTGCTCCCACACGAAACCACGAAGCTGCGCATCCAGCCGCACCCAAGCCGCCAGCGGCTCCATTGCCAGGGCAAACAGATATGGGGAAAGGGGGCACCCCTGATGCGTACCACCCGCAATGGAAAATTTGGATGATATGGCCTCGCCACCCTAACCAACGCCGTCAGATCCATATACAAGAGTCTCAAATAGGACAAAAAGTGAGGCCCTAGGTTAAGCCGAGGCAGAAGCGCAAATAAATAAGTCCAGCTCAGGGAATCAAAGGCTCTGTCAATGTCCACCAAGAGGAGTGCTGCTTGGACCCCAGTGCCCTGAATCGCCGCCACCGCAACGTGTGCCCTTCGTATATTATGCCTTGTTGCCCTGCCGGGCATAAAACCGGCTTGATCCGGGTGAACAAGCTCCATAATATGAGGTCGGAGCCTGTTAGCAAGCGCTTTTGCCAGAATCTTAGCCTCATTATTCAGGAGAGAAATGGGGCGGTACGACGCGTGCTGTTCCGGGGGTCTGCTCGGTTTATGAAAGACCACCACCTCGGCATGTCGCCAATCCACCGGATGGGTACCTCTTTCCCTCGCTTCCTCCAGAGCAGCTATGTAGTGGGCGCCTAACTGTAAGTGATATTTCCTAAAAAATTCGCTAGGGAACCCATTGGGCCCAGGGGCTTTCCCGGAGTTAAGCTCTCCCAGCGCTTGACCTAGCTCCTCCGCAGTGAGAGGGAGCTCCAGACGGTTTCGTACATCATCTGTCACCGCCCGCGTTGGCAGGTCCGCTATAAATTTATCCACCATGTCTGCCGATAGACACTCCTTCGAAGCATACTGGACCGCGTAATGCGCCGCAAAGCTCTCTGCCAGTTCCCGCGGGTCCGTGATCGGATCACTCGCCGCATCTAGAAGTCCCGGCAAAGCCTACGCCTGAAAGGTATTCTGGCAGAGGCGGTGCAACATCGTTCCGGACTTATCTCCCCACTGATAGATTTTACTACGCATTGCCAGTCACACCTGCCGCGCCTCGTCCAACCGTATTGCCGCATAGGATTGCTGTTCCAAGAGGAGCTGCCCCACCGCCTGGCCATCACCACCGATGCTACAGCGGCTCTCCAGGGCCTCCACCTCTGCCGCCGCCCGAATCAATTCTGCTTCTGCTTTCCTCCTCCGGCGAGCCAGCGCACACCACGCAATATCCACTCCTCGGAGCGTGGGCTTCAAAGCCTCCCACATAGTGCCAGCCTCAGAGACAGATCTCCACCCAATAATGAGCTATGCCTTCACTCATGTGCCTCTGATAGTCCTCGTTCTGGAGATGCCATGTAGAGAGGCGCCAACGAAACGGCTGCGTCTCCGATCCACAGCAAATTCTATGGCCACAGGGGAATGATCCGAGAGCCCCCTGGACAACACTGCCGCCGATTCCACCCTGCCTATTGCCGAGCGGAGACAAATATATAATCTAGCCTCGAAAAGGACCCGTGGACAGCCAAAAGGTATGTGTATTCCCGCCTGCCCGCATGTAAATAGCGCCAAGTGTCCACCCAGTCCAGACCTCATACCAAATCCCCCAGTTTAGTGGCCCCACCCGTCTGCTGGCCTCCCCCGGGCCTGCATCTATCCAACAACTTATCCATGACATCATTCCAGTCCCCCCCCACTATCGCCGACGTCTCGGGGATATCAGCCCAGATTGTGAACAGCTGCTCCACTAAGGACCACTGCAGCAGGGGCGGGGCATACACACTACCCAAAACTAGGGACTCTTCTCCCACCATGCCCCTAATGAATATGTACCTGCCCTGTGTATCAACCCATTGGGTGGAGTGAACATATGAGAGCCTACGGTGGACTAGAATAGCTACCCCCCGGTTCCCCAAACAAAGCCTGCATGATACACCTGCTGATAGCCAAAGCGCTGGAGGCAGAGGATTTTGTTGCCCAACAGGTGGGTTTCCTGCAGAAACAGAACATCAGCACGTTCTCTTTTCGCCTGCCGCAAGACTGCGCCCCTTTTGATCTTGTCAAGCATACCCCTCACATTCCAGCTCATGACTCAGAGGGATGTTCGAGGGCCTAAAGCCTTCAACCCAACTGTCGCCATTCATAACCCAGGAAGGGAAAGCGCCCCAAGGCGGGCCACGAAAGGAAGCACACAGGAACCCCGGAAATTCTCTTACTGTCATGCGATCGAACACCCCCAAGTCCCCCCTGTAACCCATTAAACTGCTCAAAAACACTGAAGTACCTGTTGCGGTATAGCCACCCCTCGGCCCCAAACGGGAGCCCAGAGAACAGCCACACCAATGGATCCCCGTCAACCTACCCATGTACCCAACTCCCCCCTAACAACCCTTAAGTTAAGTGGGGCAGATGGTCCCGCTCCCCTCATGTCCCCCCCAACCCACCGCCCCGTATACATGGAAATTGTTAAGCGCTGTGCGCCACACCAGCGCCTCGGGCAGGCCAAGCACAGCCGATCGCTGCAATGGTTAGCGATTCACCGACTGTGTGTCCACAGCGCAGGGTTCCACTATTTCGTAGGTCAGGCGCACCCCCGGCATCCTCGGCAGCCCCCTTTGAGTTGGAGCGTTTCCTAGATCTGGACCGCCACTGCATGCCCCTTTTCGGCCACCGGGCCTTGTGGGAGCGGGCCTCATTTTGTGAAGAGTCTGATTCAAGGCCCGGCGGGGTATGCGCCCTAATCTTCAATGTCTCATCGGTCCATTGGAAGACTTCCTCCGGGGTATCAAAGAAATGAGTACGGGATTGAAAGACTACCCTCAGACGGGCCGGATAGAGCAATGCGTAGGGGCGCTTGAGATCGCTGAGTCGCACCTTTGTGTCGTGCCTGTTAGGAGGATGTCTCGGAAACACCATGAAGTTGAAGCTTTTTCCTGACCTCCCCCACACCGGTTCACTCTACACCAATGATATATATATATACTTGGTGAGAAGTGTAGATGCCAGTGCAAGGGACACAGGGGAACAAAACAAGGAAAGATGGGGAAGACACAGGAATCCGAAATCCAGGATGCAAAGAGAACTGGTCAACTCTCACTGTCTCTTCTGAACCCCTCCTGTGGATAAAGAGAGAGTGTTAGGAATATGATGTATATGTCTGGGAGTGTGTATGCTTATAAAGCAGAGAGGTATGGTACCTGGCGATTACTTGCAGTGCTTCTACCTGTAATCAATCTTCCTTCTGTTGACCTCACAGTAAGGTAGGTAGGGTGATGCATGAAAAATGAATATTCCTAAAAATAGGGGTAATTGGTTATCAATAAGGGAGAGTCCACATAATGCCAATACGTATAAGAATAGGTGAATGAGCGTACCTAATGTTTCCAGTGCCTTTATGAATATTGACTCCCTGTTCTCCACAAAAGTAACTCCCGCATCAAGTAAATAATTCCCTGCAAATATAAAGGGTATTATCAGTAATCCTAGACAACGTCTAATGCATCTGTATATCTTTTAGGGTATCTCCTGTACCTGTTTTGTCTTATCAAATGAAGTTAGAAATCACTTCAGGAGCTCCAAGTACTAATTTCTGATGCTCCGCTAAACCAAAGAGATAAACCTCACCGAGGTAAAATAAAGCGCTAATAATAAGTTCTGTAACAAGTGTCTGCAAACAAAGACGCCCCCGTGTAAACTCTACCCGGAGTAGAAAACACAAACGAGTGTTAACTCCAGAAACAATAATCCACTCTTGAACTTATGTCATTAGTAGGAGAGCGCTCACAACCGTAGACTGTCCCCGAGCCAAGAGGAAATCCGCCGGAGCCCGAACGCCACCACCGTGACCCGGAAGCGATGCAGGAAACCCGAAGGGAACGCAAAGCGTTGTAGGAACGGAAAGGGGAAACTATATAGCGATATCGCGCATGCGCGAGACTTGCGCATGCGCTTTCCTGACACACTCTCTTCCGCCAACCATGTCTTTGCCAACCACGGCTTCCGAGGATCGGCAGCAATGACAGTACGCCCCTCCCAAACTGCCCCCAACAGGTTTGGGCTTTCTAGGATGGCGTCGATGAAACAAACGCACCAATCTAGGTGCATGTATCTGACTTGCCGGTTCCCAACTGCGCTCCTCTATGCCATACCCTTTGCAATGTATGAGGTACTGCAGTCTGCCTCTACTCCTACGGGAGTCAATAATACTGGCCACCTCGTATTCCTCATCTGAATTCACTATAACAGGTGGCGGGCTCACAGGTAACCGAGTACCCGGTACAACTGGCTTCAGGAGCGAGACATGAAATACAGGGTGTATCTTCATGGACACAGGGAGGTCAAGTTTCATGGCAACTGAGTTGATAACCCTAGAGACAAGGAAAGGGCCAATGTATTTAGGTTGGAATTTGCATGCACCTCTCAATGCAATGTATTTGGAGGACAACCATACTTTGTCCCCTACCTTATACACTGGTTCAGGTGTCCTATGTGTATCTGCCCCCTTCTTATACTGTATCTTGGCTTTGTCTAAATTGTCTGAAACGGAATTGTGGACAGTCTGTAGATGTTGCACCAAAGCAGATATAGAGGGAGTGTTGCAAGTGCTAGAAAGGGGTATAGGTAACACTCGAGGATGAAACCCATGAGAGCCATAGAAAGGAGTGAATAAGGTGGAAAAGTGGTGACTGTTATTATATGTCAACTCAGCTAACCAGATGACTTCATCCCACTCTTTCGTAGACTGGAGACATTGACATCTAATTAGTTGTTCTAAACTCTGGTTGACCCGTTCGGTTTGCCCATCCGTTTGAGGGTGGTGGCTGGAGGACAATCGTACATCCACTTGTAATAGCTCACATAACTGTCTCCAAAATCGGGAGACAAATTGGGTACCCCTATCCGTGATTAAAACAAAGGGTATGCCATGCAACCTAACAACGTGCTGTAAAAACACTTGAGCAAGCTTCATTGAAGTAGGTAAACCAGGCAAAGGAATGAAATGGGCAGTCTTCATAAACAAATCCACTACCACTAATACAGCCGTATTCCCTGTACTGGTACGAGGCAGTTCCACTATAAAATCCATAGATACTGTATGCCATGGACCTGGAGGAGTTGGAATCGGATTTAACAGACCCACGGGTTTGGTGTGTGTTGCTTTACCTTGTGCACATACCTGACATGTCTTCACGAAGTCCTGTACATCTTGTGAAATACTAGGCCACCAACAATACCGTTTTACCAGTTCTACAGTTCTCTTGCATCCGGGATGTCCTGCTAAACCTTGAGTATGACACAACTGCAATACCTTTTGTCTCAATGGTTCTGTGGGAATATATAAACCTCCTTGCACATATCATAGCCCATCTTTCCATTGGGTTTCCTGATCCCCCAAATACTCCAGGGTCTGGGGGTTCTGCTGTGAGTCCTTTACATCCTTCAAGAATTTTTCTTCCATACTGATTGCCCCTATGATTTTCTTAGTATCTAGGATAGAAGGTGGTACTTCCATAGTGGGCAAGGGATCAAAACCTAATCTAGAAAGGGTATCAGCTTTCCCATTCTTCCGTCCTGATCTGAAATGTATCTCAAAATCATACCCACTGAAAAATTGAGTCCACCTTAACTGTCTCATAGAAAGGGCTTTAGTTGTCTTTAGATATTGGAGGTTTCTATGGTCAGTGATGATGGTAACCGTATATCTAGAGCCTAACAAATAAGGTCTCCACTCTTCTAGTTCCTTCTTTATTGCGAGCAGCTCCCTTTCTCCTACCGCATAATTGACTTCGGGTGCGGTAAGCTTGTGAGAATAGTAAGCCACCGGATGTAATTCTCCCGTGTCAGGATGAACTTGGGACAACACACCCCCTACCGCTACTTGGGAAGCATCCACTTCCACCACGAAAGGGCTGTTTTGGTCAGGATGTCTCAGGACAGGAGCACTAGTGAAAGCATTCTTTAATCTCTGAAACGCTTCTTCTGCCTCAACCGTCCAGATGAAGGGAATACCCTTCCTCAATAATCTGGTAATGGGTGTCACGATGTCCGAGAAGTGATTAATGAAGCGTCTGTAGAAGTTGGCAAAACCAATGAACTGTTGCACCTCTTTCACAGCGGTGGGTGCAGTCCATTGCACTACCGCTCGTACTTTATTGGGATCCATTTCCAATCCCTGAGAGGAAATGATATATCCTAGAAAGGATACTCGAGACCTATGGAAAAAACATTTATCCAGTTTGCAGAACAGGTAATTGTCTCGTAACCTCTTTAGGACAGACTGGACATGAAGGATGTGTTCCTGCAGTGTACTTGAATATATCAGTAAGTCATCGATGTAGGCAATGACACAATGATCTAGAATGTCTCTCAGAATGTCATTTATGAAATATTGGAAGGCAGAGGGAGCGTTGCATAAGCCAAACTGCATAACTAAATATTCAAAAAGTCCATATTTAGTACAAAAAGCGGTTTTCCATTCATCCCCCTCCTTAACTCTTACTAGGTGGTAAGCACCTCTTAGGTCCAATTTGGTAAAGAAATTGGCTGTCTTTTCTTGATCCAATAAGGAGGAAATGAGAGGGAGCGGGTATCGATTTTTGATGGTAACAGCGTTGAGTGAGCGATAATCGATACAACACCGCAAACCCCCTTCTCGTTTCGGTATAAAAAAAAAGGGCTGAAGAAGCGGGGGATCTAGACACCCTAATGAAACCTAAGTCCAACATCTTGTCTAGATATTCTCTCAAGTAAACATTTTCTCTTTCGGTTAACGCATAGACCCTACTAGTAGGAATGCGAGCACCTGCTTGTAAGTCTATTCTACAATCATATACCCTGTGTGGGGGTAAACAAGTGGCCTCTTTGGCATCAAAAATAAATGAAAAAGGTAAATAGACTGCAGGCAGGAAAGTGTCTGGCTCATCAATTTGCAACTCTGTATGTGTAGTAACACTACAACCTATATGGATTATCTCCTGATCTTGATACGAAGAAGAAGGTTCTTCTATCTTTTTCTGAAAGTCTTGTGACTCCACTGGTCTGATATGATCACTACACACCTTGGGATCGAATTCTATAATGCCCTTCTGCCAATCAATCGAGGGATTGTGGGTTCTTAACCAAGGTAGACCTAATACTATAGGAAACTGCGGTGACTGTATAAGATCAAATAACAAGTTCTCTGTGTGAACATCCAGTAAGGTGACTAGGATGGTATCAGTGGTTTGTGTGATAGGTCCTGATTTAAGCGTGCTGCCATCAATGGTACAAACTTCTTCTATGGTGCCCTTTGAGGCTACAGGAATCTTATGTTGTTGAGCCCATTCTTGATCCATAAAATTACCAGAGGCTCCGGAATCAAGCATGATGGGTATTTGTGTCTTAGACTGTTGCCACTGCAATAAAGAAGGTACTAAGAAATGACTCTGACTGTGAGAGGTTGAAGAGACCATAGATCCTGAATGACCCGATGCCTCAGTCTCTTTTGGCTTCGGGTCTGCTAGTTTTCCGACCTTTTATTTAGTTTAGGTTTGATAGGGCACTCTCTTAAGAAATGCCCTGCCTTACCACAATATAAGCATAGCTTATGGTCTTGTCTTCTCTGCCTTTCTGCTTCGCTGATTGGCCCCTTAACACTCCCTATTTGCATGGGTTCAACACCTTCCGAGGGAGAGCCTGTAAAAGATTCAGATTCTGTCTTTCTCTCTCTATAATATGTTTTACTATAATCATATCTACTCTTATCTTTTCTGCGTTCACCCAAACGGTGATCCAACTTGACCACCAGATCTATCAACTCAGGGCATGTATCAGGGTGATCTACCACACGTGCCAAGGCATCCTTTAGCTCATCACGGAGCCCTTTATAAAATAAAGCACTACGTTTGTCCTGTGGCCAACTAGCTTCTGCCACTAAACGATTAAAGGTGGCTATATAAGTAGGCAAATCCCTAGTTCCCTGTTTCAACAGAAGCAGTTCAGTATCTGCAGCGTGGGTGAAGGTGTGTTTATCAAATAGTTTACGAAGTTCGCCCTTGAACCTATCGTAATCTAAAAGTAATGGATCATCTCTTTCAATCAATGGTATAGCCCAATTGGGAGCTGATCCACCCAAGTATGAAATCATGAATGCCACCTTGGCCTGATCCATCGGAAAACATGTGGGTTTGCACATAAAATGCAATTGACACTGACTGATAAAGGCAGCACATCTCGTAGGTTCTCCTGAAAATCGTTCCGGGGGAGCAAGAGGCAAAGGGGGAGCAGGGGTAACTACCTGTATAACTGGTGTTTGCGAGCCCAAGGCTGTCCCAGCTCCATCTCTATCCTTTCTATCGAGCCTTGTAGCTAAGGCCTGGGTTTCCAGCTGGAGATTACCCATCATATTAGCTAAATCAGCTAGCGTCACATCCATGGTGTTTAGGCGACAAATATGTTAATAAGGCTTTGCGTTCTGTCGTGCCTGTTAGGAGGATGTCTCGGAAACACCATGAAGTTGAAGCTTTTTCCTGACCTCCCCCACACCGGTTCACTCTACACCAATGATATATATATATACTTGGTGAGAAGTGTAGATGCCAGTGCAAGGGACACAGGGGAACAAAACAAGGAAAGATGGGGAAGACACAGGAATCCGAAATCCAGGATGCAAAGAGAACTGGTCAACTCTCACTGTCTCTTCTGAATCCCTCCTGTGGATAAAGAGAGAGTGTTAGGAATATGATATATATGTCTGGGAGTGTGTATGCTTATAAAGCAGAGAGGTATGGTACCTGGCGATTACTTGCAGTGCTTCTACCTGTAATCAATCTTCCTTCTGTTGACCTCACAGTAAGGTAGGTAGGGTGATGCATGAAAAATGAATATTCCTAAAAATAGGGGTAATTGGTTATCAATAAGGGAGAGTCCACATAATGCCTATACGTATAAGAGTAGTTGAATGAGCGTACCTAATGTTTCCAGTGCCTTTATGAATATTGACTCCCTGTTCTTCACAAAAGTAACTCCCGCATCAAGTAAATAATTCCCTGCAAATATAAAGGGTATTATCAGTAATCCTAGACAACTTCTAATGCATCTATATATCTTTTAGGGTATCGCCTGTACCTGTTTTGTCTTATCAAATGAAGTTAGAAATCACTTCAGGAACTCCAAGTACTAATTTCTGATGCTCCGCTAAACCAAAGAGATAAACCTCACCGAGGTAAAATAAAGCGCTAATAATAAGTTCTGTAACAAGTGTCTGCAAACAAAGACGCACCGTGTAAACTCTACCCGGAGTAGAAAACACAAACGAGTGTTAACTCCAGAAACAATAATCCACTCTCGAACTTATCTCATTAGTAGGAGAGCGCTCACAACCGTAGACTGTCACCGAGCCAAGAGGAAATCCGCCGGAGCCCGAACGCCACCACCGTGACCTGGAAGCGATGCAGGAAACCCGAAGGGAACGCAAAGCGTCGTAGGAACGGAAAGGGGAAACTATATAGCGATATCGCGCATGCGCGGGACTTGCGCATGCGCTTTCCTGACACACTCTCTTCCGCCAACCATGTCTTTGCCAACCACGGCTTCCGAGGATCGGCAGGCATGACACTTTGCTACCATAAAGGACTGCTGTTGCTGTTGCACAAGCCTTGTATAGTCGGGAAAGATAAGAATCCGCTGATTGTCACACATTAGAGGCTGCTTCGCCCGTGCCTGCTGCAGGATGACATCCTGATCATTATAGTTCAGCAGTTTGGCTATCACCGGCCAAGGACGGCACCCCACGGGCGGCTTCTGGTTCAGAGCCCTGTGTGCCCGCTCTATCACAAAGCATCTTGAGAGGGAGTTTGGGGGGAGCCAGCTCTCCAGCCATTAGGCCAAGAATTTCTCCATGTTGCCCTTCTCGCAGCCTTCCGGAAATCCAACGAAGCGCAGGTTCCGCCGGGCCCGCCCTTCTGCATCTTCTGCTCGGAGCGCCAGGTTTTTCTGGATAGTTTCCATGGTTGCAACTTTGTGTTTCAGGGTCACTACACCAGGGGCGAACTGCACATCAATGGACGGGGCCCCCCCGCTTGCCCCTCGTCTCCACTGCGGCCGGAGCCGACCGCCGGAGCTGCCGCCGGGGGGGGGGGGGGCGGCAAGGCATAGGGATGAAGGAGGCCCCCTCTTACTTGCGGCTCTGCTGCCAGGAGAAGTCCCACCAATACCGGTGCCCGGGTCAGCTCCTCGGGGGAAGCACCAAAATCGAGGCCCCGGCTTCACTGGGCGGACCAGGCGGGCTCGTCGCGTCTGCTCCCCATGTCGGCTCCTCAGCTCTTTATCTGCGCCACTCCCAGGCATCTAGTGAGGCACATGGCCGGTCCGAGCAGCCCGGAGATCAGGGTCGCCCAGTCTGGGCCAGCGTCACTCGTTCCTCGCCGCCCGCACCTGCATACAGCAGCCTCCAGGGTCCACGAAACTCGAGGTCCCCGGCTGCCCCTTTCGGCGCAGGCCTAACAGCACCGGATCGCGTTCTCCGGTCTCGTGTTCCCTCCTTTAGCCGGGATTGCTCCCAAGTTCTTCCGCCGGCCTCCGCACTCGTTCCACACCTCCGGGGCACAGCGAGGTGGAGGGGGACCAGGATTATTCGGCGGATAAATGATCGGCGGGACGGAGCTTTCTTAAGCTGCATCCGCCATGTTGGCTCTTTTGGCCACCGGGTTGTGATAGTGTTACCAATGCATTAAGTAGAGATGCATGTCTGTGCCGATGTGTCACTTTAGTAGTTGGAAGTTACTTGCAATAATAAACCAGTGAGGAAATTTACTGATCAGTCTATGAGAATAAGAGCAGACGTGAGTGCAGGAGAGAAGCTAACTGCACCACTAAAGATCGGACCTCATTGATTTATCTTTTTTTCAATTATTTTATTACGATTTGGAGTTCCAAAGAGTTCCACATAAAATATACAAGAAAGAATCCAATATACCAAATCATTCAAAGCTTAATATGGAGATAAATTACATGCAAGGACCTAGCAGGTCCAAATTTCATTGTACAGTACAACATTTATAAAAGCATACAAGATGTTGAAAGTGCAAGTGTGCAAATATAAAACCAATTTCACAAATATTTTAAAATGCAATTCTAACTAGGTCAGTGCAAATTGAATTATACCATTAAATACTCTAACAACATCAACTATATAATAGAAAGACCCTAAAATTCTACTTATAATATGCAATGAATTTTGCCCAAAAGGGACCCTGTTCAATATTTCACAGCTAAACACAACAGAACACATTAGTCCTTCTCTAAAATATATTTAAGATTTGCTTAAAAAGCCTAAACATTTTGAAACACACTGATTCAGAGAGGGGTGGCAAGAGACAGTTCCAGGCCTCCTCAGCTGTAGCGATGTTGTATTCTAGATACCATGGTCTTAAAAGAAGACGTATTAGAGATTGTAGCGACAGGGACAGACTAATAAAACATGATTTAGATCCTGCACCTAGTTTCCACATAGGTGACAATGTCTGCCCTGATTGGCTAATCCCTCCCACGCACCTGTTATAATTCCTAAAGGAAGCAAATTCAACCTTAGCAACAGGATAGTTCTCGCAGTCCGAGGGGAAGATTACATACCTCATACGGCTGAGGTTGTTTACAAATGCTGCTCCCCACTATTATATCATTACTGCAAATACTCCTCAAAATGTGGCTTTCTGCCCAATGACCTCGATCTTTTTGACCTCCTGTACTCTAGATGCTACTCACTGTATTCTAATGTTTATGTTTTCTATTCATGTATGCTGTAAAGCGCTCTGATACCCCGGGCTTCTTAAGCGCTATATAAAACTCCAAAAGAAATAAAATAATTAAATAATTCCTAAAGACAACGCATTTTCCCCTTCAAGCAGGAAAATAATTCCTGTCTTAATGCTACTGGTAATACCGTTCTCAACACTATTCTTAAACATGCAGCCAAGGCAAACACATAAGTCGAGAGGAGACCGAATTCAAGCTGAATCCCTGCTATGGGGGCTACACGGTTCAAATTACAAATTTGGCATCAAAAGCGCCCTTTCACCTTCTCGAAAAAATCCCACTGCTGTTCATCCACTGATTTACAAACATAACTCAGGCGGGATTTTAATTTTGTAAACTGATAAAACATGCAAAGTGTCTTTGCCCGCAACATTTATAAAGTCTACCAACTGCGCAGGCCTGAGATGCTGCCCCACTTCTGCACTGGTCAATGTGATCACTGCCAGAACACTTGCTTTTAAAAATTCTTCCTAAATACAGGTACAATTAAAACCATCAAAGTTTGTCTTTCCCCAGAAACCAATGCATATTTTTCCTAACTCTACATCCCCGATATCTAAAAAACAAAATTTTGCCTTTTGAGGTATTTATTAAGGGTTAGCGGATTTGGCCTGGGCCGCTGGGCGGAGTTCCATGGAGTTGCCTAAAAACTCCACTCTATCCTAAAAGAGGAAATCTGCATGGGATGCAAGCAAGTGCACTTACCTGGTCTGGCGTCTCTGCACCCTGCCATGCCCGGACTGCCCTCCTCCTCGCCGTGGTATCCTCCTTGCGGTCCCCGTGTTGTACTTCATGCGAGGACTGCGCATGCTCGTGCGCAGTCCTCCCAAGATATACAACATAATGGTTTGCGACCGGCGGGGGGCGCAAGGAGGAGATCATAGTGAGGAGGAGGGCAGCCCTTGCAAGGCAGTGCTGCTTTCTAGTCCTGACTTGGGCATGGGAGTCGGGTGCAAAGTCCACTACACTGCGGAGTCAGAGATTTTGCCTGACCTCCGCCCTCCCAGCGGAGCGCTGTGTTGGCAAAACTCAGCAAACCCGCTGGATGAGCGGAGTTCGCCACCCACATTTAGTATATATATTTTTTTAAATGGTCATCTGAGTAGTGACCTAATTCATTAAGACGCCTTTGTAATCCTATCGGAGTTAAGTCCAACACGATGGCACCATCCGCCTAAAGTAGATAGCTCAATTTCATTGTTCCTAACTTTGGGGGTTGAATTACTCGACAGGCCCTGATTACTCCCATCAAGACCTTGGTCCAATTTGACAAATGCAATGCAATGATCAATCTGAGCATATGCACAGGGATCCCCATTGCGTACAATTTCCTTCACAGTGTCTACTGGTCAACCCATCGAAAGCCATGGAGAAATCTATAAAAGCTGTGTATAGGGGCATTCCCATTGGATATTTTTCGATCAAGGTTTGCAGGGCAGTAATATTATTTAAAGTGCCTCTATGCTTATGGAACGCTGCTTGCTCTGCAGGGATGAGATCATTTCCAAACGCCCATTCCTGTAGATGGAGAAGTGTGCTCTTTGCAAACAGTTTTGCGGTTGTAGCCAGTAGTCCGTCTGACAAAAACTGGCAACATTTTGGGACCCCTTTTATATATATGGAACCACAATACTCCCTCTCCAGGGGGCCGGAATAATCCCATATGCATAGCAATAGGAGAATAACAGACAAAGGAATTACGCCCATGCAGAACTATCTTGTTTGATTAAAGCTATCGGAATATCGTCTGGGTCCATTGCACCTGAGTTCCTTACCCCTTAGGTTAACTCTAAATGAAGCCTGTTCGTAGAATTTAGTGCATATAACTGTGAAATATATTGAGTCCACTCTGCATCTGGTATGAAAATGGCTTTTGCCTTGATTCTACTATCACAGTATTGAGCCATCAAAGCCCAAATATTTATGTGAGTCACCAGACTGCGCAACCTTTCTTAGTTTAATCTAATTTAAATCTTTGGATGCCGTCATTCTTCTTCTTACTTACTTCAATCAATTGTTTCCCTTTGCCTAGTCAAAGAATATTGCTTAAATTGATCCCTTACTAGGGCATTTATCTCCAGTGTTAACCTCCCCGATGTACGAAAGTAGTATCTGCTTCTTATGGTTACCACCACTTTTTGCTGACGTCACACTGTTTTTAGCCTAGTCTGACTGGGATCCTGCTATCATTGTCCCCAGTCTATCTGCTTTCTCCTGTAAATTGATATGCATGTACTTTAGGTACACTCCAGATTGGATACGGGGGTACCCTTATCAGTCCCTAGTTTATGGTACACCATGTACCCAGGACATAGGTACCCCAGGGGTCTCCCATGGGCTGAAGCATGTATTATGCCACCCCTGAGAGAGCATCCATATTGACACGACAGGCCTGCTACTGCAGACTATGCAAGTTAGTGCTTGCACCACTTACTGACATATAGATTCACTATATCTCTCTAAATAACTACACTTAAATACCTATCAGTCACCCCTTTGGCAGGCCTTATTAATCCTGAAGGCAGGTTGCTAGGTATTACGTGAGAGGGTGCCCCTGCATGAGCAGAGCCCCTCTGCAGCCTTCAGAGACCATTCTCTGGTGTTGTCTGTGATGCAGCCAGACATATTTGTTTAAGTGCATTATAACCTCGCGGTAAATGCTAACTTTAAAACGGTTGCTAAAAAACATATTGTTTTTGATGTCAAACACCTTGGACTCATACCTCCACACCAGTAACTGGTGTGAGAGGTATGATTCCACCCTTCTAAAGGGACATATGTGGGTCACTGATCTACCTGGCACCAGCTTTCTCGACCTGGGCCGCACAAAATGGATGCTGCCAGCCACAGACAAGATTCTGCTCTCCTGCTGCTGAGCCAAGCTCTAGCAGAGGAAGTCTTGACAACAGGCATCCTGTCACAGAAAGTCTTCATTTGAGGCACATGTGGTGTCCATGTGCATAGTCCAGCTCAAACCAGTTTTTGGAGCCATTGGCTCCTCCTCTGGTGCGAAACTGGACAAAGGTCATGGGTGTAGCCTCCCCTCTGTCGTGCCCCTTCCCTGGGAAGGTCCACAGAATCTTTTCAACCCCTTCCCATGGGTATAAAGTGGGTTACCTCGCTACAGGACTTTAGATTTTACATGGACAAGATTCTGCGAAGAAGAAACCAAGTACTTCGACTGCCTGAACGATGCTGGACGACTGAAGAATCTCCTTTGGAGTAAAGGAGTTACTCTCCTGCAAAAGCAGGCACCTAAACACATCAGACCGGTTTACTTCTCCCGAGCTCCTGAGGACTCCGGAGATTTTAGCAACACATGATTGTGGGATCCCGATGGTCCCTGAGGTCGATCTGCACTCTCAGCGATTCTGAGACCAGCATCCCTCCTGTGGACCGTGCAACCCGAACCCCTGTGCACCTCATACTTTTGCAAGTGCATGTGCTTAGTGACGATTCCTGAGCCCGAGCAGTATTTGTACCGAAAATTTCCGGCCTCCACTCTCCGAGTGTCCTGTGGGCTGGTGCTTTGCTGACTTACTCCTCACGATCCCTGGTCCTTTGGCCTTTTGGTCCAGCGAGGTCACCTTTTTAATTCTTGGGATTACCTGGTTGCTCCAGACGTGCCCTGACTCTCCATTGCTTGGAGAGTCCCCTGGACCTTGCTGGTCCACACCCTAACCCGTTTCCTCTGACCGTGTGGGTTGCAGTTGCCAAGACTTGTTGGTGCTCCAGCCGGACATCGTCCCCTCAGCTCTAGACATCCTTTGTGGGACAGCTCACCTCCAGACTTTGGTCATCCTCGATGTCTCCTGGTCCCCGTGGCTGCAGAGTCAAGCAATGCTTCTTTGCACCTGAAGCACCCGACATTGGTGGGCATTTGACTACCGAGCCCCTGGTCACCAGAAGTGACCTAGACTCTGTCCCCTCTGCTTTCGGGTTCCTATCACCTTGAATCCAGGCTTAGATTCCACCGGCCACTCTTCGCCTTCCTGGCAGCAGTACTCCTTTGCAGCTCTCCATTGAAAATGATGAAGGTTTCCGATGCCACTTGACACCTATGCACCCGGCTCCTCTGGGAAAGGTAACACAGGTACCTTGGTACTCATGGGTGGGTTGGCCTTAGAACCTCCTAAGTTCCATAGGGTTTGCTCAAAGTCTTTTTAGATGTGCCCTTAACTTGTAATTTTCCAACTGCGACATTCCCATAGAGTTGTACGAAGCACGTGTCTGCGTTTCCTCACTGTCCCCGTCCTCCGTGCTCTAGGCCGTGTGTCTAGTCAAGCCATCGTTGTTATAGCATTTTTTTAGTATATGGTTCGGTCTCCCCCTTTAGCCCGCTGTATATTGTGCTATTTACGACTATTGATTCAGTATTGTGTGCTTTATGCCCTAGTCTCACATAGAGATTAGTAGAGAATGTAATATTAATAAATACATATTTTTAAATAAACACTGTGGTTCTCCTTTCATTTAGTCATTTAGGAGGTGATATTCTGGTAAAACAAGCTGCTTTACATTCCTTCAAGATTAAGCCTGAAGGCTGCTCTCCATAGCTACCACTAGGATAGGTTTCAGTAAGGTTATCTTTGATCTCATACATCATAAGGGTCGTGTGGACTGGTACAAGGTACTCACTTTAAATAGTGGACAGCAAATACCAACCTACCTTCTCACACCCGATATACTCACGAATGTCTCAAGTTTACATACACATCGAATGCACAAAGCCTGGATTTTTTGGATATCACTATCTTTGCGAAAGACAACAGTCTTCAAACAAGAACGTTTTTTAAACCCACTGCAAAAAACAGTCTACTATCCTTCAACAGTTTCCACCCCCGCCCATTAAGGGAAAACCTTCCGTATAGCCAGTTCTTACGGCTCAGAAGGAATTGTAGCTCAATAAACGACTACAAGACGCAAGCTAAGGACCTCTGTGAAAAACTGACAACCAGAGATTACCCGAAGAGAATAATCAACTCCTGTGCGAAACGAGCAAGAAACCAACCAAGAGAATCTCTCCTCGAAAGTCACCCAAAAAGCATTGATGACAGGACCACGTGTATAACAACGTACAGCCCAATAACTAATCAGGTGAAGAAAATAATCAACCGTAACTGGAAGATTATTACATCTAACACCCTGACTTGGCCAAAACCAAGATTTGCGAACAAGAGGAGCTCGAATATCAAGGATTTGTTGGTACACACGAGACCTCCGCCAAGAAAAAAGAAACAACTAACAGGCCTCTGGAACAATGCCCCAATCACTGGACACTATCCTTGCGGATACTGCGTGGCCTGCACCACCACCAAACCAACAAAAGAGTTGCAATTACTTCCCGACATGTTATGGAAGTTGAAAAGACACACCAATTGCAACACTAGCCACGTGATATATATGATCACCTGCCCGTGCAATATGAAATACATTGGGATGACATGCCGCAAAGCAAAACAAAGACTCAGTGAACACAGGAGCAATGTCAACTGCCAGAAAAGCACGACCAAGATGTCGTCACACTACAAAGAGAAACAACACACTGCCAATGATCTCCACTGGGTAATCCTGGAAAGCCTAGAGACAATTGACAGAAATGCGGAAAGAATATTGTTCGAAAAAGAACAACGTTGGGTTCATAGGTTGAAAACAGATACCTTGGGCCTGAACGATTCCGTTCCATGGCTTTCACTTAACAGATGATTCTGAACTTCAACTTTTTGAAAAATTAAGACCACTGAATGGCAGGGCAACACTGCCAGTCTCTCTAGGGTTCACAACCCATGTACCCCACCGGTAACCCCACAATAAGCCCTAAACTGTAGTTTAAGCAAACTTCTCACGGCCTACTCATACAGAGTATTTCCCCTACTTAATTATGGTTAGTTTACCTTTAACTTTGGAAGACACCTCCGGCAATTGCTGAAGTATTTCTTCTATTTTTTCCACGCCTTGAAGTATAAAAGAAACCGGGAACCACTACACTTTGTAGTTCCGGGTGAGGAAGGGCAGAGTCAGCACATGCTGCCAGGACCGAGTAAGAAGGCACTAAGGTACTGGGTAAAACTAGAAGCGTCCAACGAAAAACCGTAAGTTTAAGGAGCACACTAGATAATATCCCCTTCTTAATACTTTGCAGTAAGGCCTCTCTCGATCAGCCTTAATTCCCCGAGGGAGAAATTTCCAAAATAAGATAAGGTATGAAAAAAAGCGCGCGCAGCGTTCTGAGCACGAATGTTTTCACTTGACACAACCTGTGAGATATTTTTTAGGCACCATCATCATGTCGCCATCCCTGGAATACTCAGAATGTATGCAGTATCACGATAGACCACGCACAGTGAGATGATTAGAGCTATGCGCTCTTCACTACAGTATAAATGTCAGAACTATGGGCACTTCAACATAAGTCGAAACGAAGCATGAGAATGGAAGAGTTGTCGCCCGAAATTGAGTATGACGGGAAGTATTGCCATTTTCTAGTTCCTTATAACATTAAGGTACTATTGTACATAATTATGTGTTTTTCCACACGCCCTCTCCCTGTTTGTCGCTGTTTGTGTGTTTGTTGTTTACTTTTACAGGTACAACGTAACCTTAAAAGTCACGAAGAATCAGGTCAAATTTCCTTTTTTCTTCTCACAGTTTTCACTATTTCACTTACCCCCATTGGTCCTGAAGAAAGCCTATAGATCTTCTGACTACCAAAGGCTGAAACATGTCGACCTCTTTTTAAATTTCCATTATAATGCACTAGACCTTATCAATTCACAAAGTGCATCCGTAATTTTTTAACCACAGTCCGAACCCAGACTTAATAAAGAACACTTGTCTGGCTTTCCGACTTTTTAGTTTCCACACCACTACCTCCTCACTTCCACGATCACTACTGCCTTAAACCCTAAGGCAAAACCTCCTGGTGGAGGGTGCACAAGACAAAAAAATGACTCAATGATTACGCACGCACGTGTAGAAAAGCGGGGATACAGTATATACCGCAAACGAGAAACCATCACTACCAACATACACGTGTATGAGAGTCATTTAATTTGGGAGAAAAACCAGGTCCTTGACTTGTGAGCCCAAGGTTTAAGCAGGACCAGTGATCCTTTCCCCCTTCTGATTATAAAGTTATCGACGGAGACTGAAAGGATTCTCACTCTGCCTCCCCCCACCCCCATGATAATACATATCTTTGATCTCATACATCATAAGGGTCGTGTGGACTGGTACAAGGTACTCACTTTAAATAGTGGACAGCAAATACCAACCTACCTTCTCACACCCGATATACTCACTAATTGATTAATGCAATCGACTCAGACTGTCTTTTCACATGATCTAAATAAGGCCAGATTCTTCTCAAACCAGGTGATGTGATTTTCCTGTATAGGACCAGAGCTTGCATTTTCAATAAGCCTCCCTTAACGTGTAAGGTGTTTATTAGACCAAAAAGTGCAGCCATGTATTCTATTATACATAATATTATCGTCTCTATGATTCCAGGGCTCCAGTGACTTAAGTTCCAGGTTGACACCCAGAGATAAAATACTGTGGTCACTCAAGTTTGTCCTCAGTACCTTGAATTCTGTACTTGCATCAAAGAGCTGATAGGATACCAACATATAATCGATTAGTGACTGCCCTAGAGCAGCATGGAAAGTAGGGGAGGCTGGGGAGTCCTCTGGGAATCTCCCATTTAAAATAACACGATCATTAGTTCTCACAGAATGCAAAAAATGCAGCCCTCGCTTATCTGATCTAATATGGCCGGGAAACGATGTATCTGAAAGAGACACGTTAGTGATAGATTCCTTACCTTAGAATAACCCCAGGCGTCAGACTGGATCCGGAAAATTTTGCGTAGCAGTACCCTTGCGCGTCGGCAGGCGTCGTCTGCGGCTCCGCGTCCGTCGTCGGCGTCGTGGGCGCCGTGATGACGTCGTCGGAGTATATAGACGCCGCCTCCGCGTGCTGACGTCAGTTCTTCTTTTTTCCGCGCCAGCCAGCGCAGATCTGGAAAAAGCAGTTCCCTGGTCATTTTTTGACTAACTTTTTGGATCTTTTTGATCTCTTTCGAAGTCTTCAAGACTCCGACGGTGCCGTTAGGGATGCCCGGATTCAAGCACTGCGGCGGTTGCGAACGACTCATGTCGGTTACGGATCCGCACCGACTGTGCCTGACGTGTTTGGGCGTCGACCATGACGACGAGGCCTGCTCCGACTGTCGGGCCCTCTCGAGGAAGGCCAGGCGGGAGAGGTCCCGCAGGCGACTCGAGATCCGCCAGTCGGCCCCGCGCCGTGTGAGTTCCCGGTCCCGGTCCCACGGGAGGTCGAGGGACAGGTCGCGGGGGCGGAGCCGTCACAGCTCCGGGAGTCGGCGCCACTCCTCCGGGTCCAAGTCGTCAGGTAAGAAGCATAAGAAGTCGAAGAGGCATCATCGCTCTTCCGACTCCCCCGACGCTCGCGCGATGCGGCCGGGGGTTCGGGTGACACCGCCCACGCGGCTCCTCAGGAGTCGCGGGCGCCGCGTTCGGCTCCATACCCCCCGGTCCCTGGGCTGAACGCGGCGCCGGAGGAGATAGAGTGCTTCCTCATGGCCATGAGGTCCCTTTCTTCTCCGACGGGTTCCGCGGCGCCTTCGGGCCCAGCGAACCCGTCTGGGGGCCCTAGTGGGTCGGGTTCAACCCCGACGCCGGCGGGTGCTTCGGCCTCGACGCCGCCGGCGTCGAAGACGCCGGCGCCGCAGGACTCTGCGATCCCGACGCCGCCGCTGCCCTCGGGCTCGGCGCCGCAGGGTTCGGCGGCCCCGGCGTCGTCGGTGCCTTCGGGTCCGACGCCGCAGGGTGCCGTTCGACCCTCGTCGGGCGATGGAGCGTCCCCGGTGGACCTTACGACCCCCCCGGGGTCGGTCCGTGTGGTGTCCCCGCTGGCGTCGGTCCCGGCCGACGCCGCCCCCAATACCTCCTCTCTATGGGTCCCGACGTCGGGACGGCGCCAGTCGGCGCCGATCCCGACGCCGTTCGGGGATTTCTATCCCTACGAACCATCCTCATTCGCTAACGACCCTGAGTCTCAGGAGATGAGGGAAGAGGAGGACTGGGAGGGGTCTGAGGACCCTCTGGCAAGGGAATGTCAGTCTAGCATGGACTGGACAGGAGACCTTGGGGAGGCCAGTGGCCTGGACACCTCTCCAGACACTGGATTCGTCTCTCGTCCCTCCGTGGCATCGGAGGAGGGCGCAACGTATAGTGTGGTGTTGGTGAGGGCTGCTAAGGCCTTGGGCCTTGAGCTTCCCGTCGCGGCCGTGAGGACTAACCTCCTCACAGAGGTCCTTAAGCCGCAGTCATGCTCCATGGAGCCAATGCTGCCGTTTAATGAGGCCTTGTCGGACGTTCTGTTGGGCACTTGGTCCAGGCCCGCTACAGGTTCGCCTGTAGATAGGAACGTGGCCAGACGCCACCGCCCGGCTCCGGGCGACCCATGTTTCCTGTCCACCCACCCCACCCCCGAGAGTCTGGTTATCCAGGCCTCTAACTCCCAGACCGCCTTCCCGTCAGCGCCCCCTGATCGGGAATCCAAGAGGTACGAGGCCTTTGGCAAAAAGGTCTTCTCGTCCCTTAGCTGTGGACTGCGGTCTTCCAACACCGCATGCCTCTTGGGCCGTTACACCCATTCTATATGGGAAACGGTGGCGGAATTGCTGCCAGAGTGTCCGTTGGAGGTACGGGCCAAACTCGGCCAAGCCCTGGTGGAGGGCCGGGATGCAGCGAAATATTCGATCAGGTGCGGACTGGACACCACTGACTCGCTGGGCAGAGCGATGGCTACGACGGTGGCGATTCGACGCCACGCCTGGCTTAGGTCCGCCAACTTCTCGGCTGATGTCCAGAATACCCTCATGGACATGCCGTTCGATGGCCGTCGCCTCTTTGGCGACAAGGCAGACCACGCGCTCGAGCGCTTTAAGGACTCCAGGGCTACGGCCAAGTCCTTGGGCCTCTCGGCCCCGCGCCAGCAAGTGGCTGCTTTTCGCTCCTTTCGTGGCCACGGAAGGGGCGTCCCCACGCGTGCCGCCAGCCACTCGCCGCAAACTGTCGTCCAACGCGGCGGCGGCCGTGGAAACCGCCGTGGAGGCGGTCGGGGAGGCAAGCGGAGCCAGTCCACACCTGCCCCCGCAGCATCCGCCTCTAAACCCTCCTAGTCCGTGCTTTTCGGCCCATGTGACGCCAGTGGGAGGCAGGGTTCGCCATCACCACTCTCACTGGCGCGCAGTCACTTCGGACAGGTGGGTGCTGCAGATCGTCCGAAGGGGCTACTCCCTCCCCTTTGAGACGACCCCTCAAGCCATGCCACCGCAACATCACCGCGTATCGGGGGATCATTTGCGGCTCCTGCAGGAGGAAGTTTCGGCCCTCTTGGCCAAGGGGGCCATCGAGCGCGTTCCTGGGCCAGAAATAGGACGTGGTTGCTACTCCCACTACTTCCTGGTACCCAAGAAGGGCAAAGGGGGCCTACGCCCTATCTTGGATCTGAGGAACGTCAACGGCTTCCTCCGGAAGGAGAAATTCAAAATGCTGACACTGGCTCAGGTCTTGGCTGCCCTAGACCCAGGAGACTGGGTGGTAGCGTTGGACTTGCAGGATGCGTATTTCCACATCCCCGTCCTGCCGGCCCACCGGCGTTACCTGCGGTTCACGGTAGGCCACGAGCATTTTCAGTTTACCGTGCTCCCCTTCGGCCTTACCAGCGCCCCACGGGTGTTCACGAAGGTGATGGCGGTGGTCGCAGCTCACCTGCGCAGGTTAGGGGTTTCAGTCTTCCCCTACCTAGACGACTGGTTGTTGAAGGCGGGCTCGCCCCAGGCAGTCGTCAACCACCTCCAGACTACGGCGGATCTCCTGCACAGGCTGGGATTTTCCATCAATGTGCCGAAGTCACACCTGTGCCCCTCTCAGAAGCTCCTTTTCATCGGAGCGGTTCTCGACTCGGCGCAGTTTCGGGTTTACCCGCCCGAACAGCGAGTCCGGGATATACAGGCCCTGATTCCGATCTTCAGGCCGTTATCCCGGGTTTCGGTCAGGTTGACGCTGCGGCTTCTGGGGCTGATGGCCTCCTGCATCCTTCTGGTGCATCACGCTCGGTGGCGGATGCGGGCTCTGCAGTGGGACCTGAAGTCTCAGTGGGCCCAGCACCGGGGCAACCTTTCCGACCATGTCTTGATCTCGGAGGGCACTGCGAGACAGCTGCAGTGGTGGCTCACGGACCGCGATTGGGTCAACGGCAGATCCCTCTCCCTTCCCCAACCGGAGCACGTAGTTGTGACGGACGCGTCCCTCCAGGGCTGGGGTGGCCACTTGGGAGAGGCGGAGATCAGAGGACTCTGGTCTCCGGCGGAATCCCGGCTCCATATCAATCTGTTGGAGCTGCGGGCGATTCGTCTGGCACTGAAAGCATTCCTCCCGTCTGTCCGAGGGAGTGCAGTGCAGGTGTTCACGGACAACACCACCGCCATGTGGTACTGCAACAAACAGGGCGGTGTGGGGTCGTGGACCCTCTGCCAGGAGGCTCTGCGCCTCTGGCAGTGGCTGGAACATCAGGGCGTGACTCTGGTGGTTCAACACCTGGCAGGTTCTCTGAACGCCAGGGCGGACGAACTCAGCCGTCGGTGCTCGATGGATCACGAATGGCGTCTGAACTTGGACGTGGCGCAAGGCCTCTTTCTGCGTTGGGGAGAGCCTTGGTTAGATCTTTTCGCCACCGAAGAGAACGCGCAATGTCATCAGTTCTGCGCGTTGGAATTTCCAAGGCGGCACTCGCTCGGAGACGCTTTTCGTCGCGAGTGGAGCTGCGGTCTGTTGTACGCCTTTCCGCCTATACCTCTTCTGCCCAGAGTGCTGAAGAAGATCAAGCGCGACCGGGCACAAGTCATCCTTGTGGCTCCGGATTGGGCACGAAGGTACTGGTATCCCGAGCTACTCAGTATGTCAGTCGATCCCCCGGTTCGTCTGCCTCTTCAGGAGGACCTTCTGTCGCAGCAGCAGGGGACGGTCCTCCACCCGAATCTGTCCAGTCTCCACCTCCATGCATGGAGATTGAGCGGCGGCAGTTGAGGCCATTTGACTTGCCTCCTGAAGTTTGCAACATCATTCTGGCAGCCAGGCGTCCCTCCACAAAAACGGTATACGCCTGCAGGTGGAACAGATTTGTGGCATGGTGCACAGCAAAGGCTGTGGATCCTCTCAATGCCCCTCTCTCTGAGGTTCTTCTCTTCCTTCTTTCTCTTGCCCAGCAGGGCTCTGCTCTGGGCACTATCAAGGGCTATCTTTTGGCTCTTTCAGCCTTTCTGAGGCTGCCTGACCAACCTTCTTTGTTCAAGTCCCCAATAGTTAACAGATTTCTGAAAGGCATCACTCATACCTTTCCTCCGGTTCCTTTCGTGATGCCTCAGTGGGACTTGAATCTGGTTCTTACATTTCTGATGTGCGCTCCCTTTGAGCCACTTCATAACTGTCCACTTCGCCTTCTTTCTTTGAAGACTGCATTCCTGGTAGCCATCACCTCTGCCAGGAGAGTGAGTGAGCTCCAGGCTCTTTCTTGCAAGCCTCCTTTCCTTTCAGTCCATCCGGACAAGGTTGTTTTGAGGACTAGGCCCTCCTTCTTGCCTAAGGTGGTCACGGCCTTCCACATTGGGAAGTCCATCACATTGCCCACCTTCTTTCCGCCTCCGCACCCCTCGAGAGAGGAGGAGAGGCTCCACCGTCTGGACCCAAAACGTGCGCTCTCATTCTATCTGGATCGCACACACCAATTCCGGGTGGATGATCAACTCTTTGTTGGGTACGCGGGCGCTAAGAAAGGGAAAGCGGTGCACAAGAGGACCATTTCTCGATGGATTATCATGTGCATCCAGGCGTGTTACTCCTTGGCTAAGAAGGAACCACCTGTTGGGCTGCGGGCTCATTCCACTCGAGCCACGGCCACTACAACTGCCTTGGGCCGCGGTGTGCCCTTGTAGGACATTTGCCAGGCGGCTACGTGGGCTTCGTTGCACACGTTTGCGAGGCACTACTGCCTGGACAGTCAAGTCCGGAGGGAGGGCTACTTCGGCCGTTCCGTTCTCCGGGACTTTCTGGTGTGAATATTGGTTCGCAGACCCGCCACCACGGGGATGGTATTGCTGGGGTATCTATTCTAAGGTAAGGAATCTATCACTAACGTGTCTCTTTCAGATGCACAAGTTACTACTTGTGTAACGATATATCTGTAAGAGACATTAGTTAGTGATAGATTCCTTACCGACCCACCCATCCTCCCCGTTCTGCGGACCGATATCTAGGGTTAAGGTCATCCCCTTTCAGGGCCCTAGTTTCTTGGCACCAGTGTCGGTTTTTGTCATGGCTCTGCGCTTCTGGCGCGGAAAAGCTGTGGCTAAGAACTGACGTCAGCACGCGGAGGCGGCGTCTATATACTCCGACGACGTCATCACGGCGCCCACGACGCCGACGACGGACGCGGAGCCGCAGACGACGCCTGCCGATGCGCAAGGGTACTGCTACGCAAAATTTTCCGGATCCAGTCTGACGCCTGGGGTTATTCTAAGGTAAGGAATCTATCACTAACTAATGTCTCTTACAGATATATCGTTACACAAGTAGTAACTTGTGCTTCAGGGACGGTCCATACATCTTCCAGCTTCTGGTGACAAAAGGCCATGGAAGAACAGCTTGAAATTTTAGCATTAAAGTATACCACCACCAATATCAATGTGCACTCTTCTGAGATACTAATTTTATGCATGCAAGTAAAAATCGATTCGGGGGCACTAGAGGGCGCACAGCAAGATGGCCGCACCCTAGTGAGGCTCTGCCCAGCTGAGCGCTAATGCGACCTTAATCCGTCCATTAATTTCTGCATCTGAGTCTTCACCACAACGGCTCGTTGTGGAGCCCTCCGGCACATCTTGAGGGTGGTTTGGGCTGCTGGAAGTTGCTGCAATAGTGCTTTAGAAGTCTGTTTTACTCTGGCGGCCGGCGAAGATAGATTGCTGAGAGTGGCTGTACACCGGTGCTTTATGGAGTGACCTTCCGCTGCTGCGCCGCCTTTGCCTGGGGACCCACATTTGAGAGCTGGTCTTCTGTGCACGCGGCTGTTTGGTGCTTCTCCTGTCTGCCCTTGATCTGCTGCTGTCTGCTGCCTACAGGCGGGTGGCTGCTGCTGGCCCTTGATGTTTTGCGGGCTGCTAACCCCTCTCCTCCCCCCCCCTGAGTTTGCTGTCCAGTGGGGCTAACCTGTGGTGGGGTGCACTTCTTCGGTGCACGGAAAAACCCTCAAAGGAGCATCACCTTATAAAACATTACTAGCACACAGAAATCTATACAAACTGTGATGTGGAGCGTACATTGAGCGCAGGTGACGAATTTGCACACTGCGACACCGCAGAATGGCCTAGACTGGGCTCAGCTGACAATTGGTTCATGATCTTTACTGCTGCTCCCGTGAATTATGTCTGCTGTATGCTTCTGGAATGGCAGGTGTTCCCAAGATCTAGTGGAGGGTCTTTGTTACGGGGCCTATGACACATGCTTACTGAGTGGGTGAGGTACTGCCCTTGCTGTATACCTCCTCTATCGGCGTGCTTGGAAAGGAAGGTGTGGTGGTGTCTCTGTGACTGGTGATTCATATTGTACTGTGGCCTACTGCAGGTTCCTCGAGAATATACCTCCTTACATTTTGTATAAGTTTGCTCGGGGTGCGAGTCCTGCACTCTACTGTACTTGTTCACTACCTTGCATAAGGTGCACTCAGAGGTTGTGGAGATGGGGAGAACCGATAAATCCCAGCCTCGCCTTACATTTAAGGCAAGAAAATTGTCCAATACACTGCAGAAGGCAGCGTCTGACTCAGAGGCGGACACTCAGAACAACAGTCCTTCTACTCTTGAGTCCACGCTGCTGGCTATGCCACGCAGTCTCCAGTCCATTGAGGGCACAATGGCAACGGTGAACCACCGACTGGACCATATGTCGTCTCAGCTGAAAAAACAAATTACTTGCATGGTGGAGGTGGAGCAGCGGGTATCTACAGCGGAGGATGGCCTGAGTGAGGTCACAGAGAAGGCATTCAATATGGAGAAAGTTTTAGCCCTAATCCAGGCCAAGAAGGAGGATTTAGAAGCGCGGTCCCGGCGCAATGACATTAAACTTACTGGGCTGCTGGAATCCACCAATGTTGGGAAAATGGGGACCTTCATAGAAAACCTAATTAAAGAAATTTTCGGTGCCGATCAGCTTTCTGACATGTTCATTGTCGAGCGTGCTCACCGCTCTCTTGCTGCTAAACCGGTCCTGGGGGCTCCTCCTCGCCAAACAATAGCTCGGCTATTAAACTATAGGGACCATGACACTATTTTGCGGCTGGCAAGGGACAAGGGCAGTATAGTTCACCAGGGTAACACACTGGCCTTCTTCCCGGACTGTAATGTGGCTGTGCAAGCAGCCAGAAGGGAGTCTGGCGCTGTGAAAAAAAGTCTACATACAGAAGGGGTCCCGTATGCAATGTTAAATCCTACCCGCCTCAGCATAGGCCCGGACGGTGATTCCAAAATCTTTTCAACTCCCAAGGCTTCCTTTGAACACGCTAAACAGTTGAAACACAGTAGGCGGAGACAAGTGCTACACATGATGATGAGGAGCAGTAGAGGGATGGGTTGATCCTTTGAAAATTGTACCCTCATGAACTTTTCAAGACTGTAGCATGCCCTTCTTTTATTCAGTGTTTCTAGGCCCGCGTGTTGGATTAGCATACTATACCTCCATGGGGTGGTGGTCTCAAACTTTGTTGGGTGCGGAAGTGATAGAGAAAGGTTACGCTGGTACAATTTACTTAACTAACTGTAATGTACTTTCACACTCTTAGTCTGGAAGATAAACAACAACATTCATTACTCTCTAGTTATAGATATGCTTACCAAATAATGTGGCCCGGGGTCCCTCTTAGTGTCTATGGCTCATTCATGATGTGCGCTGTGTGGGATCGGTGCTTGCAAGATAGCACCTTTACTAGACCTGCGCAGTAGTGTGGCTCACTGGTTAGAGGCGGCAGACCCGAGAGCAGAGGACGGCCCGGGACCAGGGTTCGATTCCCGGCGCGGCAGGTTTCTGGACCAGGGTCAGCGGACTCAATAATTCTCTCGCCTCGGTGCCCACTCTGATCAGCGATCACACTCGGCAACTCTGGGCATTAGCTTGCCTCATCTTCACTAACGGCCCCACCAGACCGCCGGGGATGCCTGGTCTCACCCTGGAGATACCCATTAAGGGACCATCTCTCAGGGAAGCCAGGAAGGGTTTCGCAGCGGTCGAAGCGCCTTGGGACCCTACGGGTAAGTAGTGCGCTATATAAATGCCAATACATACACAGCCACCTCCTACTATTTGGGAGGTTAGTAGCGCTCTGACACACCCAAATGGGTGTAACCCTTATGCATCTCTTTTGTTTTGTTCTTTTTTGAAATGGGTGAGGGACTGTGGGGATGGGTACAGAAGGGGTACGCCGGCATTGTTCAATTACAGTGAATCTAAATCTGGGAGGTTTTACAAGTTACGGTACACATGTGTGAGGCACTACTGCATTTCTAATATCTTGAAAATGTGTGGACTACATGAGTGGTATAGTAAAGTGTATGACCTGGAATGGGAGGGGACTCAACACTCCCAAAAAAATATGTTCAGTCCTGGCATATTTGGATAGAATGGATGTGCAAGTGGCGTTTCTTCAAGAGACGCATCTCACCAAGGCCTCGGAACAAAAAGTAGGCGCACGTTGGGCGGGTGTGAGAATTGCTTCCTCTTATTCTACTTGCTCCCGGGGTGCTAATACTTGTTAAGAAAGGGATCCTATTTTCTGTACATCACACAGAAGTGGACAAGTCTGGGTGTGTAGAGATGGTGCATGGTCAACTGGGTGGTATTATTGTGTTACAGGTTAATGTGCTTGGGCAGAATATTGATGAACCGTCTTTCTTCTCAGATGTGTGGCGCCGCATCTCATGGTTTTTTCCGGCCGAGATTCTCTGGGGAGGTGACTTCAATGTATATCTGGACACGGCTCTGGATCGTGTGGGCAGTGGGGTTGTGAGGCTCAGGCAGACATTTGAGGCGCTACTGCGGATCCTGGATGCGGGCAACCTTCATGATTTCTGGAGACTTCAACACCCAGGTGCCAAGGAAAGCACCTTCATATCTTCTGTTCACGGGACGTGGTCTCGTATAGACTATTGGCTTGTCTCTGAGGTCATGTGTACATGGGCTGTGAAGGTCAGTCACATGGCTTGCATGCTTTCGGATCATGCACCAGTGGTTTTGGAGCTACAGGTACCTACTTGTGAGAGGCCGCCATTTGCATGGAGCTTGCAGCAGGCTTCGCTAACAGATTGTGTTTTCAGGCAGACTATTGGGGAGGCCATTCATAACTATTTTCGGGAGCACGAGGGTTCTGTGGAGAGTGCCGGAGTGCTGTGGGAGGCATTTAATGTAACCATCAGGGGACCATTCATAGGCGCACAAGTGGGAGTGCTGTGGGACATTAGGGGCAGAATAAAAAACTTAGCTGCTTTTATCTCTACACTCGCGTATGAGGAACAACCCTCTACTGCTATGTTAGCTGATATTAGGGATCTTGTCACAGAACATAATGACACTGTTTACCAAGAGTTAATGCATCTATTTAGACGCAGTACGGCACCTTATTATGGGGTGGGGGACGCCCTGGCCGTTCTTTAGCCCCAAAATTGGTGGCACCACGTAGCATGGAGTGTATTACTGAAATTCTAGATGATGATGGAGTTGCGCATTATACAACGCCTGAGATTAGCTAAATTGTTAACTTTTACACCAAGCTCTATGCAAACAAGGGCTTGGTGCCTTTACACTCCTATTTAGATGATGTTGCACTGGGGTGGCTTTCACAGGGTCATAGGGAATATATTACACAGCCCATTGATGTTGAAGATGTTAAATTAGTGATAATGTCACTTCCTATGTGTAAGGCTGCAGGGCTTGACGGGCTCCCCAGCGAGTTTTATAAAGCTTATGTGGATGATCTGGCCCTTAGGCTTCTGGATGAATATGAGGAGGCATACGAGGAGGGGTGACTTCCGCCCACCATCAAAGAAGCTCTGTTGGTGACCCTTTTAAAGCCCGACAAGTCCGCCATTCTGTACAATTGCTACAGACCGCCCTTGATTATTAATATTGATGCCAAGATATTGGCAAAGATGATAGCTAATAGGCTTCAACCACTGGTTTCCCTCCTCGTCCTCCCCGACCAGTCAGGTTTTGTGACTGCTAGATCCACAGCACAAAACGTGCGAACAGTATTCTCCACGGTTCTTTACTTTGACCCAGACTTCCAGGTAGTGGCTGTTCTGCTCTACGCAGTAAAGTCCTTTGATTCTCTCCAATGGGGACAAAATTTTACGATCTTAGCCAGGATGGGCCTTCCCCAATTCTTTCTCTAATGGATTAAGGTTCTCTATACAGACCCATTAGCCTTGAGTGGGCATAAATGGGTCGGTGTCAGCTGCTTTTCCTATAGAGAGAGGCACGTGTCAAGGGTGCACCTTGTGCCCGATGCTGCTCTCGCTGGCGCTGGAACTGCTTGATTGTAAGCTGCGGCAACGACATGCGGCGGCTGCTTTACGGTTTCGGCAGATATATGCCGATGACATGCTCCTGTATGTTCCTGAGCCAGCCACTTACTTACCTGAACTGCTCCGGAAGAACTTCAAGTTTGAGAGATATTGCGGCTTAGGGATTAATTAGTCAGAGTCACAGGTAGTCCCACTAACTGCAGGCACTTGGGAGATAGCACTTGACTTTCTGCTGACGTGGACCCAGGATCTGGTGAAGTATCTGGGGATATGTATACATAGAGATCCAGAGCAAGTTTTTTCTGAGAATGATGGCAGAGTCAACACCCGGATCACTGAGCAGGCAGAGCGGTTGGCGCGCTTGCCTCGCTTGCATGCAGACTGCATTGCGGTGACCAAAATGGCTATATTACCCAAATTGCTTTATCTTTTTGTTAATATTCCTATAAAGCTGAATATAACGTTCTTCAAGACACTTCAGTCGGCATTGTTACATTTGTTTGGGGCGGTAAGAAACCCAGATGCAATTGGGATATCCTGGTCCAACCATTTGATGGTGGAGGTTTTGAGGCTCCGGATCTGCGGTTGTACTATCTGTGCGCTCAAGCGCATTCTATTCACTACTGGTACTTTCCGCAGAAGTTTCAGCCTCACACTGCTGTCAACTCGTATTCTGTTCTTCTCATGCCCCTGCAGGCGGCGATTTTTTTTTGGGGGGGGGGGGGGGGGGGGAATGAGCGGTCCCAGGACTGACTTCAATCCTGTACAATGTACTGCTTGGGCCTGGAAGTCTCTAGCCAAAAGATCTCCGCTCCCATATTAGTATGCCCCGACGTGGCCACTGGCTGCACACCCTAATATCTTGGCAGCTAGGGAAAAGCTAGCGCAGAGGGAATTGGCGGCTATCGGGATCACCCTCTTGGGGGAGCTGTATAGACAGGGTCAGTTTAGATCCCTGCAGGATGTACAGGGGGGGTCGCAACCGCGGCTTTATGCTGGGTTTTGTATATGTCAGAGTGTGGCAGGCAATTAGAGGTATCTATCCGAACTTCCCAATGGAACCTACTACTCTGCTGGCGCTGCAGTTGGTGCTAGCGGGGGCAGAGAGAAAGGGGCAGATTACCAAGCTATATAACATCACTTTGCGGGAAGCGGGAGTTGGGGGAACACCCCTCTTATCTCAGATGGAATGCCGCTTTGGGATCTACACTCACTCTCGAGCAATGAAAGTCTGCTGTGCGTTAACAGGCCGTCTCACTGCAAACTATAACCTTCTCATAATTCATTTTAAGTACTTGTATCAATTATATTATATCCCACTGCAACTTTGTAGGTTTAGACTGCGTGCTGCATGAGGTGTGGGCAGATGGATGCTGATTTTTTGCATCTGGCATGGCTGTGTGCTGGTATATTTGCATTTTGGTCCAAGGTGGCGAATGTACTCACTGATATTGTGCTGGAACCTATGCGCTGTGCACCAGACATTTGCCTACTTGGGAATGTTCAAGTTTTAAAGCCCTGCTATTGACGGTTGATTGCAATCTCAACCTGGTTAGCTAAAAGAGCTGTAGCACAAGGCTGGGGGGCGAAAACCACTCCTACTGTAAAGAAATAGATTTGTGATCTGCTTTACTGCACATACCAGCTTGAGGTCTACGCGGAGGAGCTCCCTGAGACTTTGCACCCAAAGGACTTCTCGGCCCCCCTAACTGTATACCTACTGTCTAATCCTTATCTGTAACACTATAATTGATCATGAGCTGCCCTAAACCCGGCCACTGTTCCGCTTGCATTGGGTATCCACCCCTTGAATGTGTTTATGCTCTGCCACTCGTGTGTTTGTTTTATTCTGGATTCACCAAATTACTCGTGTACTACATCTGATGTGCCGGTAGGGTGGAGGAGGGATAGTTTTTTTTCTCGCTGATTGATGCTTTTTGATGTGTACCTTTCTGTATGTTACCATGCTATTGAAAACTGAATAAACCTATTAAAAAAAAATAGATTCAACCAGAAAGTCAGACACACTCCTAAGGGAAATATACACATTTACCAATAAATGGGTTGGGTTCTGACCTCGTATCCCATTACCCAACATAAGTTTCATGCCCATACAAAGATTTGATGGATGGAGAAAAGCCAGATGATTCCAATTTATACCGCAGCTAAGTAAGATAGCTAGATCTCCTCTTGCATGACCTTTTGCAAAAGATTTTGCTGCACAACTGAAAACAAAAACAATCTCAACATTAAAATCAACATAGCTCCATGTTTCCTGAAGGCAAATTATCTTTTGATCATATGTCATTAGGGAATTTAACTTTGAGCTGGGTTTTCCTACACCAGCCAGGTTCCATAACAGATTTTTTTTCAGGAGGCTACCTCCACAGCATAGGGAGTTTTATATTTTCTTTGGACGCATTCGGTGAACAAGGTACCCAACTCCACCAGGCCACCTCCTCCTCACCTCTGGGTTTGGCGACCCTTAGAACTTCAGGTCCCTCAGTATTAATCACTATTTTCCCAGAAAAACTACCAACCAAGATTTGAATATCCTTCGGACTTACAGCCACCCTTGTATTAGATAAAAGTCTACCTATGTCCTTGCTATCTTTCATATGGGATTCAAGATGAACAAAAACTGGCTCCGCAAACAGGAGAACATGAATCTTAATTTTCCTGAAATTATCGACATTGGCCAAAACTAACATTGCAATTATCCATAAGCTTAAAGTTACTCTGGAATTCGGAAGTCCACTTCTGGCATCTAAAAATACCGGCTCTATATCTTTACTTTATTACCAATCTCAAGTTCTCAATTTCGGATAGCAACTAAAAAAGCAAACTTCTATGAAAGTGGGCCCAATTCTCAATCAAACAATGAAGCAAAAATCAGGGTATTAGATGATTGGCCTGACCCCTGTCCTTCACATACCGTATCACTCTGCCTTGGATCAGCCCCGACTCTGGTGTTTGTCTTATAGGTGAAGTAAAGTCAGGCCCCCCTTTGAAAAACCTCCCTTGATTAGGATCTATCCCTACCGGGAGAGTATCCCTACCAGGAAGGTTTGGGAGAAAATTATCCACAACCTGCCCTACCTCTGACGGAACATCATTTGCCTTTACTACGATAGTCTCTAAATCCTGGTCTTATGGTGCCCGAAAACCAGGTCTATCCTTGTTTTATGATTCTCCCATTTGTGCACAATTTCCCCGTTATATCCAGTTATCCTCATATCCGCGTGCCCCTCCTCTTGCCCCAACGCTACGCCCCCATGCAGGTTCATCTTTCATGATAGGGGAGGGAGAGGAATTATATCTGAACACCCTTAATCCTGACCAACAAAGGACCCAGCAGACTTGGGCTCATTTCCGTTTTGGGGCAAAAAGGAATTGCCAGGTTCCTAATCCTATTCTTCTTTTCCTTCTGTACTTGAAACCCATTACTTTATACATGAGGAGCATCCTCCCCAGGGGGAGAAACATCTAATTCAACCCTAATCTGTTTATAAAAGGGAGGGTCAATTGATGACGCTATATACTGCCCGCATTGAGCTGTGTTAATCTCGATCACAGTCTCAGAGAAGCGGCAATATTTTATTCTGTTTTATTGTGCACTGTGGCGACTGATCATTTTAGACATTGCACTGTGTAATTTGCATGTACCTTTGTTTCCCTGCAACCCGATCCACTGCAAGCACTCAGCTTGTTGGTTGTGGCGGGTGCAGGGCGGTACTTACTTCCGGCTTCCCCCTGAGGCAGGCTCTCATTGGGCGAGTATGTAGAGGCGGTGCTGAGCACTAGCCCGTCCTCTACATAAGCCAAATGGCCTCTATGACGCGCAGCGAATACGCGCTGCGACCGCGCCAAACTCGCGCCAAAGACATGCCTAAGACCTGCCCGTCTGGGCCAGACCGGGACTAGGGGCAGGAACCTATGCCTCACCAACCCTATGTCGCCCAGGTATGTCTTCCCAGCTGCTTATGTCCCTGCGACCGAAGGCACACATACAATGTAGTATATTGGCGCCATCCCAGAGAGACAAAAGTAGCTGCCCACACTGCCACTTTGCCCTTATGAACTATCAACCATACCCCGACCCTGAAAACACCAACGTCTGTTACAGAAAGCGACCAAAGCAGGCAGACACTACCTTTACTTTTTATAGTATAAACTGCAGATCGCTTCCTCAACATAAATTGGATATTCTGAATGTTCTGTTGGACAACAAACCCAGTGCCATGTTTCTCACCGAAACTTGGCTAACAGAGAGTTCAGGGCTTGATATAGCACTAGCCCTCCCACCTGACTACGCCATTGTTAAAAGAGACATAGAGGGAAAAATAGGTGGGGGCATTGCTGTTATTTTTCGTAGATTGTTTACCTGTAGTCTGGAACCAATTAGTGTCCCGGACTGTGAAGCTGCAATATTTAAGATTACACTAAATCCTAATTTTACATTCTCCGGTGTCCTGGTATACAGATCCCCCTCCGGGGATCTTAACAATTGGGCAGCCAATTTGGCCAGTTTTATTACCCCACTTCACCTCACTTCTAAAAATTTCACCCTGCTTGGTGATTTTAATATGCACTTCGATGACCCAAACACAGCCTGCTCTAATTTACTGGAAGACTTAGCAGTACTGCAACTAAGACTACTAAACTCTGGCCCCACTCATAAGGCGGGACATTTACTAGATCCCATCATCTCAAACATCCCTGAACTTAGATGGAAGACCACGACTCCAGTTTGTTGGTCAGATCACCACCTTATACATTTCGACCTAATATTACCTACATCTACTCTAACAAACTCTGTATGGCCGGTTTCGTCCATGCGAAATTGGAAACAACTAGATGCTAGCAGACTTAATGAATTTCTGGCCATCAGTCCTCCGGCTCCTGCCCCAGACATGGAGGGTATAGCCAATGCAATGCAATCCTGGTTGGAAAAGGCCGTTGATACTTGTCTCCCCCCTGTTCAAACTAAAAAAAGTGTACATCGACCCCCAGCCCCCTGGTTTACTGAATGCCTGAGGACGGAAAAATCAAGGTGTAAACACCTTGAGAGGCAATGGAGGAAGGATTACTCTGCTGAAAAAAAGAGGGAATATCAAAATGCTAGAAATAAATACCATGCTGCATGTACCAAAGCTCGCGCTCTCCACGTTGCCAATACCATCAATTCCGCATCAAACAATGCAAAAACACTTTTTAATACTGTTAAAGAACTCGCAGGTGCCAACACAACTGCTAACGCCCTCCCGTTGAACACCAAACAATGCCAAGACTTGTAAACTGATAAAATTGAAAACATTATTCATGTCATTAACTCTCAACCTCTTCCCAATGACCTTCCAGTCTTTCTGCCTCTAAGCCCACCGGTTAAAAATATTCTCAAACATTGGCCTGAAATCACCTTGGACTCACTTAAGTCCTCTCTTAGGTCCATCAAATCTGGCTCCCCCCGAGACCCCCTCCCGGTATTTATTTTAAAAACCCTTGACGACCCAGCTCTGACTATTGTTGCCAACACTCTTAACTCCTCCCTCACTCTTTCTACGGTACCTTCACTGTGGAAGCACGCCATGGTCAGTCCCTTATTGAAGAAACCCTCGGCAAACCCAGAGGTGCTGGCAAATTATCGACCTATATCCCTTCTACCAGCTTGCTCTAAGCTTCTTGAGAGACATATTCACTCTGCTCTCACCCTATTTACCGAAAACAACACCCTCCTCCATCCATCTCAGTCCGGTTTTCGTGCCGGTTTCTCAACTGAAACTGCTTTGTTAGGCGTCACGGAAGCCATTAGGAAGCGCCTAGATGGGGGCCAAACTGTCGCACTCATATTGTTGGATTTGAGTGCGGCGTTTGACACCATCTCACTTGCCAAACTGCTGACTACATTAGATAGAAATGGCATTCAAGGTGCAGCACTTGAATGGATTAGGTCTTTTCTAATCCACAGGACCTTTCAAATCACCTCATCCCTTGCCTGTTCCGACACCTTCAGTGCACCACATGGAGTCCCGCAGGGCTCTATTTTAAGCCCCCTGTTCCTCAACATCTACCTGCGGCCTTTGTTCCGACACCTTCAGTGCACCACATGGAGTCCCGCAGGGCTCTATTTTAAGCCCCCTGTTCTTCAACATCTACCTGCGGCCTTTGGCCGACTTAGCGGACAGGTCTGGTCTTACCCTTATGACCTATGCTGATGATTCTCAAATCATCTTTTCTTTATCCGAGCCAAAATCCCCAGCCCCTTCTCTCCTCAGACAGGGGCTCCTGAACATCTTCAGTTGGATGTCCAACAACCAACTAAAATTAAATGGAGATAAAATGGAGGTCATACTCCTAGGGAAAAACAAACATCTGTGGAACCCTTCCCACTGGCCAGCCGAGTTAGGGATCATCCCAACCCCAGTTGATCATGCAAGAAATCTGGGTGTCTGTCTTGACGACACTCTATCCATGAGGCAACAGGCCAACAAAGTAGTTGGCCTTTGCTTCACCATAATGAAATGGTTGAGGAAGATCCTCTGGATGCTGCCCCCTGCAACCTAAAAGACTGTAATAAACGCATTGATAACATCGCGTCTCGACTACGGTAATATTCTGTACATGGGATCAAATCAGGCCGTGATCAAAAGGTTGCAGCTTGCCCAAAACTCAGCGGCAAGACTTCTTTGTAATATCCCCAAATTCACCAGTATATCCAAACATCTGAAGGATTTACATTGGCTCAGGATTGAGCAACGCATTAGGTTCAAAGCTCTCACCTATATGTTCAAAATTAAAAATCTCACGGCCCCCAAATATCTGCAAGCACTTGTCACCCCTTACACTCCTGGAAGGATGCTGCGCTCCCACTCAGGAGCATTTTTTGTGATTCCCAGATACAATTTAGCAAGAATGGGGGGGAAGATCTTTCTCCATTTTGGGGCCCACTCTTTGGAATTCCCTCCCAGCTAATATCAGGACAGAGGAAAACTATGCCAGATTTAGAAAGAATAACAAGACCTGGCTTTTCAATAAATAATTCTCTGCAAGCCTTCCTGCGTAACTTCGCCCAGCAACATGTTGTCGGCGCCGGGAAACCCTTTTTGGGTAGCTGTGCGCCATACAAATGTAAAAAATAAAATAAAAAATAAAATAAAATAAATCATGAGACAAACTAGTGTTCCCTTATTTAGAAAAATAATAAATCGCCAAAGGATTCTTAAGTGCTGATGCATTTGTGTTTTCCCCTAAAACAGCATGCGGATGATGCGGACATTTGATTTTCGGGGGAGATACAAGACATATTACCTAACATAGGGTTATCTCTGGGCAACACAGTGGAAGGGGCCCCAGGTGATCCCAGGTCCCCACCTGGGTTCCCATTTCTGTCACCACTTTATTAGGCTGAATTGCCTGAGATTTCACATCATTACCATTTTCTGCCTTACCTAGACAAGAACTGGCAGGACTAAGCTGCTGCCTCCCCCAAGATTAGAACAGGGGATAATACATCAAGCACATGATCAGAGTTAGCGGTAGATTTCTCAAGTAAAGTTAAAATTGACGAAAGAATCCTCTCTACTGCAAAAAGTATGTAAAAATTAGCCCTCCCTCCCGCATTTCGTTGACACCCTCATTCGATAATTGCTAAGTATTTTACACCCCTTTATTTGGGGATGCGTCTAATTTTGATAGTCCCAAGGATCGCAAATGAGAAACACTAAAAGGACTGCTACTATACTAGCTGGCATACAAGGACAGCAAACAGGGTAGTCCGGTGACCGTCTCAAAGCAGATTCCTTGGCACCCTGCGTTTTTTAGTTGGCCTCAAATACTTGATTTTTTTCCATGTGTTGGTCAAAATCTGGCAATATGAAGTCCTCTAAATCCTCAGGATCTAAACTATAGTCATCAATCTGTAACACTTGTGAGAACTCTTTAAATGGAGAAGAGGGTCCTGATGATAAATCTGCAACATTCAAGGGGCTAGTTACAAGGACTGGGGTCCTGGGCTCCAACGTGACCACAGGTTTGGACAACAACTTAGCAACAACATAATTTGTTTCAGATTTAACCTTGACATCCTCCAAATCCATATCATTGTCCATTTCCATTTCTTCAACCGCTATAGTTAAAGCACATTCATCAGTGAGCTGAGTTGGAAGAGTTGGTCAAGGATCTCAAGAATTATCTTATTGGCAAGGGGGCGAGAGGCCAGCCAGTGGAGCAGCTTGCCATTTTTCTCGCCTGAGCCGTAAACTCAGGCTGTGGAGTACCTCCACATCATCTCAGCTGACTCAAGCAATATATGACATATTTCTTCCTGCAGCATATCAAGCTGCTGGCGTTTGGCCTCCCCTTCTGCCACCGTAATGCTTTGCTCCAGACGAAGAGCCTGGACCTCCAGCTGAGAGATGTGTCTTTCTTGTGTCAAGCGTTTTTGTTTGAGATAGGCTTTGGCATAGCCTTGATCATGGCCTTGCCAGCTGCTCAGGCACAGCCTGGGAGACGACCGTGCCCTCGTTGGTTTAGAAATATGGTTTGAATTCGTTTCCAATGCCCTGTTTGTAACCAGTGTCTTTGTGGAAGCCTCAAGATGGGGCGTGGAGCCCCTGATTAGCCTCCTATGGATAGGACAAGGGGAGAGTGGTAAGATATGCCATGGGCTAGGATTTGAATATAGGTGACTGCCTGGCATTTGGTGGCAGGCAAAAATATTAGGTCAATGTGGGAGTGGGTATAGTGCTCAACGGAGGTATGGGTGTATTGGAGCGTCCGGGAATTCCATCTACGCCATATATTACATACACCTAATCTGGTGGCCCACTCTGCTAATCGTTTGGTGCATAGACTTCTGTGGGAGGAGGTGTCCCAGTGGCATTTCTAGCGGGTTCCATGCCTGCATTGAAATTCCCATGCGACCACTGTCAGCCCCTGGGGAAGGGAGGATAGTACATCTACAATGGCTCTAAGAGTGGGCTCTTGGGTTGCTGGAGGCACTTAGAGTGACATCAGTTTGAGAGTTGGGCCCCCCAGCACCCCTGTATTGGCTACCAAACCGCTGTGTGGGTTTTCAATCTCTCGGGCAATTGTTGTCAGGCCTATGATTCCTCAGGGCTTGCTTGACAAAAGAACATCCACTCCCAGGCACCACCAAGTCTGAATGCTGAAATGGTGCAGACTGTTGGAGGGGCCTGGTGAGGGGAAAGGGTGTTTGGGAAGGAACAGCAGGGAAGGAGACTTCCAAAGAAAACCAAGTTCGTGAATATGTACCTTCTAATTCCTTACACTCAATGCAACATACACTCCAAATACCACTCAGTGACATATAATTACACACCACATATTCACACTGCACTCAATGCAACATACACTCCAAATACCACTCAGTGCCACATAATTACACGCCACATAATTACACTGCACGCAATGCAACATACACTCCAAATACCATTCAGTGCCACATAATTACACACCACATAATTACACTGCACTCAATGCAACATACACTCCAAATACCACTCAGTGCCACATTATTACACGCCACACAATTACACTCTACTGAATACCTTATATTTAAGTCCGTCGGTGCACTCTATTTTCACTTGTATTTTCTGAGTTAGTTATTTTTGATCTTTGTGCAACTCCTTCCCAGTGTTTTGTCTGGAAACACTACATTGATATTTTGTCACAAGGCATGAACACAGTGTCATACATGTAACGCCACCAAAAATTCAGAGCAGTAGATAGTCATCACAGGTCAGACAGGAACAACAGAACTAATCTAAAACTATTAGAGAAACGTGATTTTACCATTATACAACCATGTAGTCCTCTTTAGAATGTATATATGTGTATCAATTAACTGAGAATATGCTTATACGTTTTATGATTTATTACTGGTGAATTCTAATTGTGATTCATATGCTGTTAAGCTAGCCTAAGTTTCCTTTTCTGTTTCGTTTATAGACCCCTGATGAAGGGTCCCATATGACCCGAAATGCATAGGCTATATGTGGAATTCATGAAGCCGTATTGAAATACTAATGATATATAAACAATTTGAGAAGATAAAGGAATTATGAAATAAAAATAATTCTTAAAAAGTGTACAAAGAGTGGAACAATAATTTCTTGAAAAAGAAGAATTGGATAAGACTACTAATAGTCATTGTACAAGTGCACACACCCACCAAGGGTGGAATTCTCCACCCTTCCTTGTGACTCTACTGAATACAACATACACTCCACACAATACCACTCAGTGCAACATAATGATATGCTACATAATTATACTGCGCTCAACGCAACATACACTCCAAATACCACTCAGTGCCACATAGTTACACGCCACATAATTACACTGCACTCAATGCAACATACACTCCAAATACCACTCAGTGCCACATAGTTACACGCCACATAATTACACTGCACTCAATGCAACACACACTCCAAATACCACTCAGTGCCACATAATTACACTCTACTGAATGCAACACACACTCTACACAATACCACTCAGTGCCACATACTTATATGCTACATAATTACACTGCACTCAATGCAACATACACTCCAAACAATACCACTCAGTCCCACTTAATTACACTCCACACAATTACAGGCTACTGAATACAACATACACTCCACACAATACCACTCAGTGCCACATAATCATATGCTACATAATTACAATGCGCTCAACGCAACATACACTCCAAATACCACTCAGTGCCACATAATTACACTCTACTGAATGCAACACACACTCTACACAATACCACTCAGTGCCACATACTTATATGCTACATAATTACACTGCACTCAATGCTACATACACTCCAAACAATACCACTCAGTGCCACTTAATTACACTCAACACAATTACAGGCTACTGAATACAACATACACTCCACACAATACCACACAGTGCCACATAATCATATGCTACATAATTACAATGCGCTCAACGCAACATACACTCCAAATACCACTCAGTGCCACATAATTACATGTTATGTTGTTATGTTATGTTAAATTGGTCTTCTATAGCGAACGGCTACTCCAATACAGTGTCCCGGCGCTTTTATTAGCAACCAGAAATAGACAAACACAACACAGTAAAAAATAACAACACAGCAGAAGAATAAAACAGAACCAGCAGTAGAAAAAGAGCGCACTAACGGGCAAAGAGCCATGTTTTAAGGCCTTTCCTAAAAGTCAGTAGATTAGATGTACTGCGTAGTGCCAAGGGCAGGGAATTCCAAAGCTGCGGTGCCCGCAACCTGAAAGAGCGGCCTCCAATGCGGGCCTTTTTCACTCGAGGAACCACAGCAAGGAACAATTATTCAGATCTCAGAGATCGGGCCGTATGGTAAAAGGCAAGCCTCCTTTGGAGATATTTAGCTCCCGAGGCATACAGAGCCTTGTGAGCCAAGGTCAAGGCCTTAAACACTATCCGCTTCCGGATAGACAGCCAGTGGAGTGACTGCAAAAGGCCAGAGACTCTGGCTCACCTATGGAGGCCAAAAATGGCCTGTGCGGCGGTATTCTGGACCACCTGCAAACGTTGCAGAAGATACTCCGGCAGGCCAAGACATAATATGTTGGAGTAATCCAATCTTGAACCAATTAAGGCCTGCACCGTAGTCTTCCTATGCTCTTCTGAAAGCAGGGGGAGAAACTTCCGGAGCATCCTAAGGAGGCCAAAGCAAGTTCCCGTGAGAGCCAGGATCTGAGATCTTAGTGTTAGCCCATTATCAATATTGATTCCCAAGTTCTTTGCTAACTGGGACGAGCGCGCTGGAGGGAACATGCCACATAATTACACAGCACTCAATGCAACATACATTCCAAATACCACTCAGTGCCACATAATTACACGCCACATAATTACACAGCACTCAATGCAACATTCACTATAAATACCACTCAATGCCACATAATTACATGCCACATAATTACGCTGCACTCAATGCAACATACACTCCAAATACCACTCAGTGCCACATAATTACTCGCCACATAATTACACTGCAATCAAGGGGGCGTGGCTAGGCACACAATGGAGACGGGCGCACTAGGGCGGAGCTCCGGCCCGAGCGCCCACTTTCCCCAGGCTGATTCTCCGTCACACTTATCCGACGACAGTTGAAACTTCAGGCGAGGTGCTGCCGTGCTGTTGACCACCACCCTACTGACTTTGGGGCTAATCAGGAGCTTCCTGCCGCACCGCGGTCTTCCGAGGCGACTCTGCCGCACACCCAGCCGCCTGGCTGGCGGACGCATCTAGGCGAGGCTGGGGCTGGTGATTGTGAGCTGGGCCCCGAGACGCGGCCTGGTGGGCGGAGTGGCCGCGACTGCCTTGGGGCGCCAAACTCGGCTGAGACGCTCGCCGATGTAGCCCGTGGGGGCCCGGACATTGGCACCAGCATCCAGTTGTCGCCCACCTTGGGGGCCCCGAGCACCAAAACACTGGTGCCCCGGAACCAGGTGCTTGCCTGCCGCCGGGGGCAGTGGTCGCAGTGTCGGCGGGCCAGTTTACTGGAGGCCGTGGCTTGTGTCTGCTGGATGGGCCCCGAGACGTGGCCTGGTGGGCGTGGTACATGCCTTTTGTTGCGGGCGCGGAGACCACGGGGCACGACCGCCGCTGCAGCCCGGACCTACACTGGATTTGGGCTCCGAACTGGGACACCCCCCACCCTGAGGGCCCTACGATCTGCAAACTGAGTGAGGTGCCGACCCGAGATGTTCGCCATTGGTCACCACGGAGCGGAGCCGCCGGCTGGTGCGATTTGAGGTGAGGAACGTGTTAGGCGCTGTCTGCATGGGTGTTATGCAGTGATGCCGCCGACTGCACGTCCCATGGCTGCCCTGGGGGACTGACTCTGGCCCATTGACGGTGCCTGGACCGCCGTGGATAGAATCCATTGCCCGGAGCTGAGTATTACCTCGACTGACCCTGGGTACAGGCCCAGTGACCCTCTGGCCCTGGTCCCCTGCAGGCCGGGGGTGAGAGGCTGGGGAGGGACGCGAAAGCCATATCAGATGAAACACTTTTCCCATGTACGCCTCTCCATCTGAGATACCTGAGCTGCCTGCTGGAGCCCCGCCAGCCGCTGGAAGTTGTTGTTAAGGGTGCAAGCTTTTCACCCACCACGCTGCTCGTGTCTCGGGGGTGTTAGGACACGGACTGGCACGGGAGGCGCGCAATTGAAGGGGAAAATGGACAAGCTCTCGAAACCTGCGAATGCCGACCAGATGGCGGCAAAACTCGATACCATGCTGGCTGCTATGGAAAGATTGGAGGAATCAGTCCAAGTCACCCGCACCTCTCTGGAGACCAAAATAGACAGTGTCGCAATTGATCTCACACACCTGCGCGCCGATCATAAGAAACTGGCGGAACGCACCACTACTTTGGAGGTAGCTGTGGAAGATCTTGAACCCCGGGTCACCCAGACTGATAAGCAGGTACGGGATCTTCTAAATAGAGTCTAATTCGTGGAAGACTGCGCCGAGGATGAGGAATGGCTGGCACGGAGAAACAATGTGAGAATCGTAGGTGTGCCGGAGCGATGGGAAGGAAAGGAACCTGCGACGCATATAGAGGACTGGCTGAAGGCCCTACTACCGGAGGGGGCGCTATTGCATAACTTGCAACAATGCAACGCAACCGTGGACCGCGACGGCGCCACAGGAACAGGTCATCGCCGGCCCACCGGGTACGGGCTACAGTGGATATCAGTCCACCTGCCGAACTTGTCCATCATGAACAGTAGGATGCCCTCCCGATGGTGGCGGAACTTAGCTGCTCCCCAGCCACAGACACCTCTCCGGATGCCAGCCCCCGAGATTTGCCAAGCGATGATGAGGCTATTTATGGGCTGCCCGACTCCCAGATGTCCACGGAACAGCCAGATGTCACACCACAGATGGCGGGCTTGCTGAATTGATTGGATGGCCACATCATCTGGTATGGTGCTGCCGATCTGTGGCATCTTGGTCGCCTTGTATCCCCGAGCTCCTGTAGGCCCTCAGCCCAGACAATGCCTGGAGCATGGTCATCTTCCGGATGCTTGGCCATCGGCGCAAGGCGCAGCGAGTACTAACTTTTGGGGCTTGACCTTTGGCGAGACATTGTGCTGGTGGAGACCCTCTGATGCCCCTGTCTGCTGGGGCCCAGCTGCAGTCGTCTCGGCTGAGTGGGGAAGGACAGGGCCTGATTGACCTTCCGGATGGCGCCTCAGCCTGGGTGAGATGTGTGCGACGAGCCGTGCAGCTACTGATTGGAACACTTCATATTAGCTGTGCTTGACCGTGATGCCTGGGGGGGTGAAGCCTTCTTAGCTTGCCCAGCTATTGTGTTACCACAGCCGTGCCTAGTGCACAGCGACCCCCCTGAACTTAAATGTTAACTATCTCATTAGAGAGTTTGGACGGCGACATGTTCAGCAGTCGACCTTTTGGCATTTTTCCCTCTGGTTCGGTTTTCTATGGCCTATTGCATTGTTTGAAACATATAAGGAGAGGGTCCCCGCGAGGGAAGTGCGTTGTATGCTACACACACTACCACTACTTTAAACTAAAAAACAAAAATATCACAAGGGATTCACAGGTATTGTCATTTATTTTCAACACCAGATATCTACCACTGTAGAATTACTTCACATTCAATATAGCCCCAAACGGGGAGAGGAAAGGAACGAGGGGAAGGGGTGGTGCTCAAGGGAGTGTAAAGTCAAAGAAAATAAGCACAGTCAAAAACAATCATGTGATAAATACAATACTCAAAACAAAATCATGACAAATCAAATACACAAGCCAAAAATCAAGGCATCATTGATAAACTGCTAACCAATGACATTCAACGGTCACACACTAGAATCAAAACTGTCAGGGGCATGTGCCGGATGTCCAAGAAAGAGAGCCGTTGGTGTTTCGACCCCTATCTGTAGGCTACGTTAAGTCCTTTGGCGGGGTCTTCATCAGGACATATACAGAAGAGAAATGGAGTGGGGCAATCCTATCTGAAAAGTTAAAACACACAGTCTGTGCACCTTGTTTGCACCCTCGCCTTCCCAGACACCCTTCATACGGCAAATGACGACTGGGGGGCAACACTAAACTCACCATTCGGCCGAATGGGTGAAGTTTTTGTAAGTTTGCCCTTTGTTTGTTTTTAATCAAGTAGATAATGTGTTATGACAAATAGCCTCTAAACTGGTTGTATTTTTTATTCTTTCTCCTCTGTAGTTGCGAAACAATATCGCTGAGATTGACCACGACTTTTTGCGTGGCTTACTCAATTCCCACGTTTAGAGCCCAGCTGGGCCTTGACTCCATGGTAATTAATTATAATGAATCTATTACTGTCAAACAGGACGGTTGTAATTTAGTTTCACCACGTAGAAGTCTGACTTCTTGTTTGAACTTTTCAGATAGGATTGCCACACTCCATTTCTCTCCTGTATATGTCCTGATGAAGACCCCACCAAAGGACTTAACGTAGCCTACAGATAGGGGTCGAAACGTCAACGGCTCTCTTTCTTGGACATCCAGCATATGCCCCTGACAGTTTTGATTCTAGTGTGTGACCGTTGAATGTCATTGGTTAGCAGTTTATCAATGGATGCCTTGATTTTTGGCTTGTGTATTTGATTTGTCATGATTTTGTTTTGAGTATTGTATTCATCACATGATTGATTTTGACTGTGCTTATTTTCTTTCCCCCACATGCATCAATGTAGGATTTTGCATTTCTGAAATAGCGAAAATTAAGGAATCGCTATTTAGGAAATGCAAAATGCTATGCATCATTTTTTTCGGTATTTCTTTGTGATTCGGTAAAAATCGCATTTTTTACCGAATCCCAAAGAAATACCGAATTCTTAAGTTAATTTTCGCAATTTCCATTGATTCCTATGGGCCAAAAGGCCCATAGGAGTCAATGCAAATTGCGAGTGGCACTTAGAAAATTTCATGGGTGCAGGGGGGGGTCCAAAGGACCCCCCCCTGCACCCCTGAAATGTATTTTTCGCATCATGTTGCACACACACATGTCCTAAGGACATGTGTGTCCGTAACATGAATGTTGAAAAAAAAACATTTAAAGCATTTTAAACACTTTTTCCAAATTTACCGAGTGGTTCAACCACTCGGTAAATTTGGAACCCTAAGTGCGAATTTTCACTTGTCAAAGTGATGATGCATTGCTTTTAAGAAGTCGCACATCTGCGACTTCTTAAAAGCACCCGCAATTTTAGAACTCGCAACAATGTTGCGAATTCTAAAATTGCTTCATGCATCCCAAAAAGCACTTTTGCATTCGCAAACGGCCGATTTTAAGGAATCGCACCGTTTGCGAATGAAAAAGTGCTTGATGCATGTGGGGGTTTGACTTTACACTCCCTTGAGCACCACCCCTTCCCCTCCTTCCTTTCCTCTCCCCGTTTGGGGCTATTTATTGAATGTGAAGTAATTCTACAGAGGTAGATATCTGGTGTTGAAAATAAATGACAATACCTGTGAATCCCTTGTGATATTTTTGTTTGTTAGTTTAAAGTAGTGTTAGTGTGTGTAGCATACAACACGCTTCCCTCGCGGGGACCCTCTCCTTATATGTACTATATAACGCCCAGGTCCCCCCGACTGCATGGGTTCAACTCCCCTTTTTGTAACGTATTGCATTGTTTGGACTGCAATTTTTTTTGTTATTTTGTATTTTTATTGCAAGCACTCATGGATGTGTCTTTGGTAATCCACTGTGGGGGGGGGGGGGCGCGGGGAGTACGGGGGCGACGACTCATTGAGGAGTGGTGGGTGGGTGCGGGCAGGGGGATTACTTAAAGTGATAAAATGTCAGCGATAAAAATATGTACGTGGAACATACGGGGAATGCATACACCATCGCGCAGGTACCAGATTTATTCCTACCTTAAACGCCACCATGTCCATATCGCACTCCTACAGGAAACGCATCTGAATGGGGCAGAGGTACAAACATTACGCCGCAGGTGGCAAGGGCAACTCTATGCCAGGGGAACTCCTCATACGCCCGAGGGGCGCTTTTATGGGTAAGGCCTGGGACTCCCTTTACTGCCTCACATTCCCGCATAGACCCGGAGGGTAGATTCGTAATCGTCCTAGGTAAATTGGATGGGCAGCCGGTGGTTTTTGCTTCACTGTACGACCTTAACACAGACCAGGGAGTTTTCTTTGCGCAGCTTTCTACAGACTTGGCACCTTGGCATGGGATCCCCTGGGTGTTGGGAGGCGATTATAATTGTATTCTTGACATTGCATTGGACATTTCTTTTCTGCCCCTGGCTGGCACTCCTGTGCAGAGGGCTATGAAAGTCTCCGTAAACTGGGCCTCACAGTGGGATCTGCATGATGCTTGGTGGAGTCGCAACCCTACCTCTAAGATGTACTCCTATTATTCAGGCGCGCACACATTGCATGTACGGTTAGATCGATATATGATGTCAAGCGAACTGGTCCCCCATGTTACTGACGCTTATTACATGGGCCGCACTCACTCCGATCACAACCCACACATGCTGGAGCTGGCTTGGGAGCGCCCACACCCGCCTATACTCACTTGGAGACTACAACCAGATCTGCTCCATGACGCCCCTTTCCGAAATTCCCTAAATGCACGCACTACTCACTACTTTGAAGAGAACACTGGCACTGCATCCACCCCCCAAATAGAGTGGAACACATTCAAGTGGTGATCAGGGGACATTGTCTGGGCACACAGGCCAATATTAGGAAACAACTGTGGGGGGAACTGACGCAGGTTGAAGCAGATCTGCTTCAAAGGAAGCGGGAGGCGATGGAGGGAGATGACGGGCCGCTGCTAGAGACTCGCGCAGTGTTAATATTATTATTATTATAAAGGCTTTTGTAGCGCACTCAATTACTAAGAAAATAGTATCCTGGTGCAGAAGGGAGAGAGGGCAAAGCAGAAAGGTTCCAGGAAAAAGAAAGGAGGGAGAACCCTACACAGTGATGTTAAAAAGGTGGGTCTTCAATCCTTTCTTAAAGACAGTGATGGTAGGGGCTGTTTTCAAATGGAGAGGAAGAGTGTTCCAGGCTCTCGCAGCTCTGACTGAGATGGATTGGCCACCAAGTCTGCTGTATTTGAATTTAGGTATCGTCATTTGGCATAGATTGGCCGACCTAAAGGGTCGGTTGGGAACATAGAGGGAAAATCTTTTTCTCAAGTAAACTGGACCAGTTTGATGGACAGCGTGGTAGGAGAGGACAAGGATTTTAAAAAGAATCCTGTGAGCGACTGGGAGCCAATGGAGGGCACGGAGAGGTTGGCGGACACTAGAGCTTTTGGGTATGTTGAACAGAAGGCGTACAGCGGCATTTTGAATAACCTGGAGGCGATGTATCAGATAGGCCGGAAGGCCACAGAAGAGGCCATTCGCGTAATCCAGTCTAGATAGTATAAGGGCGCGGATGACGGTCTCTTTGGCCTCTCTCGGAAGAAGAGGAAAAAATCTGCGCAGAGTTTTGAGTGTGGAAAAACAGACCCCTGTAAGTTTTTTTAGATGATCCTCAAATTTGAGGTCATTGTTGAACCAGACTCCTACATTTTTTGCAGGGCCGCCGATAGATTTAGGACATGGCAGGTCGGCAGGCCAGAGAAGATCAATAAAGTTGTTTGGAAAGGAGCCATACAGCAGAATCTCTGATTTGCTTTTGTTGCATTTTAGTTGGGCGAGGGCAAGCCAACGAAAGACGGCTGATAGGCAGGACTGGGCTGCCGACGTGTCCAAGTTGTTTTTTGGCCATGTGAACAGAAGTTGTGTATCGTCGGCGTAAGCCATAATTTTTACTCCTAACTGTTCTGCAAGATAGATGAGAGGGGTGAGGTAAATATTAAAAAGCAGGGGGCTGAGGGTAGAGCCCTGGGGAACACCAGTTGTAAGTTTCTTGGGGGAGGAAGCAAAAATCACATCCAGACTTGTTGTGTTCTGTTTTCTAGAAATGATGTCAGCCAGTCGAGGGCAGGGCCTGTGACGCCTATGGCCGCCAGTCTGGTGAGCAGGAGGGAATGTGGAACAGTATCAAAGGCGGCAGAGAGGTTAAATAAAATCAGGGCCGCTCTGCCACCTCCATCCAGACATTCCCGGATAGCCTCAGATATTTCAACTAAAGCAGTCTCCGTACTATAGGATGCTCTGAAGCCTGATTGCGCTGGATGGAGTGCCTGAGAGGTTTCTACAAATTTGTCCAGTTGTGTAAAAGCAACCTTTTCGCATATTTTAGCAAGAGCGGGCAGCAGTGATATAGGCTGGAAATTGGCGGGGATAGCGGGATCTAAACCATTTTTTTTTTAAGAGTGGGAGAAGTTTCGCTTGTTTCCAGCAGGCCGGGACAGTTGCGGTAAGAAAAGAGCGATTAATAATATGGGTCACCTCATTACCAACTGTATCTGCAAGTCCAGCAAATACTCTAGCAGGACAAGGGTCAGATGGAGATCCAGATTTTAAGGTCGCAAGGATTTTAACGATGTCCATATTTTCTACCGAAGCAAAGTTAACAAACTGTTCAGTGTGGACAGGCATCATGGGGGAGGGGGAGGCCATTGGAGATGGAAGACTCTTGCAGACAGTGAGTAAATCATCTTGAATTTTGGTGATTTTGTCAACAAAGAATACAGAAAGTTCTTCACACCATTTCTCCGAAGAGTCAAGTAGAGGTTAAGCAGCAGAGGGTGAGACAAAGCTTTTCACAATAGTAAAAATTTCCTTGCTGTTGTTGTTAGCTTTAGTAATATGCTCTGCATAGTAGTGGCTTTTGGCAGATCTAATAGCTGCATAGTACTTTTTTTGTACCACCCTCAATTCCTTCTTAGCCTCAGGGAGATATGCTTGTCTCCAGATTCGTTCCAGTTTTTTACAGCCTGATTTAAGGTCACGGAGGGAGTGGGAGAACCAGGGTTTTGAAGGGGTAGAGCGTAGTCTGCAAACCCAACTTGTTTTTATAGATGCAGCAGTCCCCCGTTCAATCCATGAGTTGAATGAGCTGACAGCTGACTCAATTTCAAGAGGAAGCACTGGGCGGGAGGTGGCTAAACAGTTGGACAAACTGGACCAGTTTGATGGACAGCGTGGTAGGAGAGGACAAGGATTTTAAAAAGAATCCTGTGAGCGACTGGGAGCCAATGGAGGGCACGGAGAGGTTGGCGGACACTAGAGCTTTTGGGTATGTTGAACAGAAGGCGTACAGCGGCATTTTGAATAACCTGGAGGCGATGTATCAGATAGGCCGGAAGGCCACAGAAGAGGCCATTCGCGTTTCCCAGTCTAGATAGTATAAGGGCGCGGATGACGGTCTCTTTGGCCTCTCTCGGAAGAAGAGGAAAAAATCTGCGCAGAGTTTTGAGTGTGGAAAAACAGACCCCTGTAAGTTTTTTTAGATGATCCTCAAATTTGAGGTCATTGTTGAACCAGACTCCTACATTTTTTGCAGGGCCGCCGATAGATTTAGGACATGGCAGGTCGGCAGGCCAGAGAAGATCAATAAAGTTGTTTGGAAAGGAGCCATACAGCAGAATCTCTGATTTGCTTTTGTTGCATTTTAGTTGGGCGAGGGCAAGCCAACGAAAGACGGCTGATAGGCAGGACTGGGCTGCCGACGTGTCCAAGTTGTTTTTTGGCCATGTGAACAGAAGTTGTGTATCGTCGGCGTAAGCCATAATTTTTACTCCTAACTGTTCTGCAAGATAGATGAGAGGGGTGAGGTAAATATTAAAAAGCAGGGGGCTGAGGGTAGAGCCCTGGGGAACACCAGTTGTAAGTTTCTTGGGGGAGGAAGCAAAAATCACATCCAGACTTGTTGTGTTCTGTTTTCTAGAAATGATGTCAGCCAGTCGAGGGCAGGGCCTGTGACGCCTATGGCCGCCAGTCTGGTGAGCAGGAGGGAATGTGGAACAGTATCGAAGGCGGCAGAGAGGTCAAATAAAATCAGGGCCGCTCTGCCACCTCCATCCAGACATTCCCGGATAGCCTCAGATATTTCAACTAAAGCAGTCTCCGTACTATAGGATGCTCTGAAGCCTGATTGCGCTGGATGGAGTGCCTGAGAGGTTTCTACAAATTTGTCCAGTTGTGTAAAAGCAACCTTTTCGCATATTTTAGCAAGAGCGGGCAGCAGTGATATAGGCTGGAAATTGGCGGGGATAGCGGGATCTAAACCATTTTTTTTTTAAGAGTGGGAGAAGTTTCGCTTGTTTCCAGCAGGCCGGGACAGTTGCGGTAAGAAAAGAGCGATTAATAATATGGGTCACCTCATTACCAACTGTATCTGCAAGTCCAGCAAATACTCTAGCAGGACAAGGGTCAGATGGAGATCCAGATTTTAAGGTCGCAAGGATTTTAACGATGTCCATATTTTCTACCGAAGCAAAGTTAACAAACTGTTCAGTGTGGACAGGCATCATGGGGGAGGGGGAGGCCATTGGAGATGGAAGACTCTTGCAGACAGTGAGTAAATCATCTTGAATTTTGGTGATTTTGTCAACAAAGAATACAGAAAGTTCTTCACACCATTTCTCCGAAGAGTCAAGTAGAGGTTAAGCAGCAGAGGGTGAGACAAAGCTTTTCACAATAGTAAAAATTTCCTTGCTGTTGTTGTTAGCTTTAGTAATATGCTCTGCATAGTAGTGGCTTTTGGCAGATCTAATAGCTGCATAGTACTTTTTTTGTACCACCCTCAATTCCTTCTTAGCCTCAGGGAGATATGCTTGTCTCCAGATTCGTTCCAGTTTTTTACAGCCTGATTTAAGGTCACGGAGGGAGTGGGAGAACCAGGGTTTTGAAGGGGTAGAGCGTAGTCTGCAAACCCAACTTGTTTTTATAGATGCAGCAGTCCCCCGTTCAATCCATGAGTTGAATGATCTGACAGCTGACTCAATTTCAAGAGGAAGCACTGGGCGGGAGGTGGCTAAACAGTTGGACAAGATATCTGCGTTAATTTTCTGAGTATGAACAGCTGGGGGGTTGTTCACGGCTGGGAGGGATAGAGTCCAGGCAAACCTGATCAGCATGTGGTCTGACCACGTCACTATCTCAGGGCGGGCCGTGTCAATGTTGAAATTAGTACAGACCAGATCAAGAATATGTCCGCCTGAGTGAGTGGGCACCTCAACCCATTGTTTTAACTGAGCCATGGCAAGAGCTTCATTTAAGCGGACCGTCTCGGATGAGTCCGGGTTGTCCACATGGATATTAAAATCCCCCAGGAGAAGATATCTGGAATATCTCAGAGCCTGTGGGACTACAATATCCTCTAATGCCCCCAGAAAGTTACCGGCATGGCCTGGTGGTCGGTAGACCAGAGTGCCTCCTAAGGTGAAATGAGCCCCAAGTGTTAGTGAGAAATGAAACATCTCTGCATCTGCTAGAGGACCCTGGAGGTCATGAGAGAAGGCCCATTGTTCTCTGAAGATGGCAGCAATGCCACCTCCTCTGCCTAGAGGGCAATCATTTCTAACAATTTTAAAACCTCGTGGGATAGCAAATTCGACAGCTGGGCCGCATGTCTCATTTAGCCAGGTTTCCGTAATAAAAAGGAGATCAAGCTGATTATCACTCAATAGTTCAAAAATATCAGCAGTATGCTTGACCAGTGACCTGGCATTGATCAGGCCTGCTCGGATGCATGAGGAATCATTAGGCTTGAGAGCAGGATACTTTAAAATGGGCTGAAAGCGGAATTTGCACACATGACACTCCCGCGAGGGGTTGTCAGCTACCTCCCAAGTATCACTGCATAGACAGGAATTGGCATTTTGTGCCATAAGGTACTCACGGGAATAGCGAGTTATGCTCCTACGGAGCTTTAGTGGGGCACCGACAGGGGGGCTGGCGCTGGCCGCGTCCGGGACACGGACGGGCACAGACGGGCCCTCCTTTGGCGCTCCTTCGGCGCGCAGACGGCGCGCCCGCTGCGTGTCTTAGAGTGCATGACTACTTGTAGGCCAAGCCCCACCCTCCGCTGGACCGCTAACTCGGGTCCCGCAGGGTCCGGTCCACACTCAAGATGGCGCCCGACCTAGCCCTCCACAACAATCGGCACTTGAAGCCGCGGTGGAACGGGGCTCAGGGGGACCTGATGAATGCAATGTTTTGAAGCGGTGAGTTTTAAAAGGTACACACAATATTAACACAGCAATTCTTAAAATCAATTTAAAGTGTTAAAAAAACGCGATTCAATGATCAGTGGCAGTGCATGCACGTTTGCTGGACAGGCTATGTCATCTCAACTACGCGGCCCATTCGGCGCGCACACATCATCTAGGTGACAAACCCGGAAAATTGTTGGCCTGGCTGATAAAGCGGGAAGACCGGGCGACGCCTGTGGCAGCGATACGTACCAGTCCCAGTGAGGTGGTCTACACGCAAAGCAGTATCCACGTGGCTTTCGTTGACCACTACCGCACACTATATTGCTCCCGGCTGCAGGTCCCCCTTGCTGATATCCCCGAATATCTCTCAGCTATACCACTACCAGGGCTGGATGACGTATACCGGGATGACTTGGAGACCCACTCACGCCTGATGAGCTGCGCACAGCCATCTTTGCACTGTCTAATGGCAAGTCCCCAGGCCCGGACGGGTTACCTGCTGAGCGCTTTAAGACCTACTCAGATATATTGATCCATGAACTGCTGAAGGTGTACACGGCGGCTGCCGAGGACTCCTCTCTTCCCTCTATGCTGAATGAAGCCACTCTCGTCTTCCCCCCGAAACCCGGCAGAGACTGTACATACCTGGGCTCGTATCGATCTCTAGCCCTCCTGAACACTGATTATAACTGACTCCCTGACTCCCCCTGCATAATGAGGTAAATTGGGCTCCACAGGAGAGAGTTACAGCACAGCCAATTGACGAGACCCCTGAGGGCACAATATGGATCTGGGCAACCCAGAGGATGGGGCGGCCAAAAGGCACAAATTACGGGGCTAGCCCAGGGAACGCACAGCCCTCTGTGTACTAGGGCGCTACCCAGCCAAGCGTTCCCAAGCGCTGCGCACCAGTGCCAAATTACGACCCGGTCAGGGTGTTCGATCTACCAAATACAACCCACTCGGGGCGTCAGCGTGAGGGAGAACCTAATTTCGACCCCGTAGGGTGTCAGCACTGGGTAGCAAGGGACAGCGCTAAAGCTGCAGAAAAACGCGGTAAAAAACGCGTATAACCCGAATTATAGCGCGCCTGACACAGAGAAAGCACTGCCCCCTAGCGGCGCTCGGAGCGCACCGCACTCTGCTGTGGCTGCAAATCGCGTGAGGAGCGCAGAAGCGTCCCGCGATGCCAAAGGGGACCTGTAGGGGTCGCAAACACCAGCACTAACAACAAATCTACGCGCTGCCCACAGAATCCCACAAAAAACCCAGGAGAGAAGAGAAAAACCACTTAACTTGCTGCTGAGCAGCGAAGAAAGAGGAAGAGAAAGTGGTTGCAAGGCATGATGGTTGCTGCCGGTGCATAGAGACTGATAAAGGACTTACTGTTCAATTTCCTGTTTTTTTCCCTGGTGTTCATGGGAAAAGTAGTTTTTTACATGTTTTCTTGCTGCTGTGAGTAATAAAGTGAAGAAAGTAAGGCATAATCCTCGCCTCCGAGTCCTTAATAGAATTGGAACTTACCAGCACCAAGGCTAGGCAAATTCTCATTATAAGATACTTGCTTCTACACTAGCCCAGCGTCTGGCCCCCTTGGTACCCACCCTTGTGCATGGCGACCAAAATGGTTTTGTACCAACACGTAGCACCTCACATAACATACGGTGGCTGTTCAGAGTGCAAAGTTATGCTACGCTGCAGTGGCCCCGATCAGGGTGTCTAGTGCTAGATCTAGAGAAGGCCTTTGACTCTGTGGAGTGGCCTTATCTCATGGCGGTATGGCGAAAATATGATCTTGGAGACGACTATGTGGACATAGTGAGTTTACTGTACCGAGTGCGCACTGGTAGACTGCTGTCTGACATCATCCGAGTCAAAAGGGGCACTAGACAGGAATGTCCCCTATCCCCGTTACTTTTCTCACTGGTGATGGAACCTTTTGCGGCACTATTAAGAACCCAGGGCGCAGAGTGGGGGATCCACTTAACGGATGGCCTCCACGCGGTCTCTTTATATGCAGACGATCTCCATTTGTATGTCAGAGACCTGACCTGTTTGCCACTGACACTCTCAGACACATAATTTGATGAAATACGTACATGTCATGGGTAATGGTTCCCATGTGGTCCACTGGCTGGCGCAAGCTCTACTGACACATACGCCGTGTACCACCCAACCGCTGCGAGATAAGTGGGCAGCAGACAGGGAAAAGGAGTGGACAGACAAGGAATGGACAGCAGTTCTAGCCGGTGCCATTAACATTCCACGCAACACCCGCTTCAAACTAATTCAGTATTATATCTTACATCGTGCGTATTCGTCACCGGATAAAATTAATCAGTACTTTGTAGTCAACACCTCCGCGTGTCTGAGGTGTTTGCTGCTCGGTGCAGATCTCCTCCACATGCTCTGGGCCTGTCCCCAAATACAATATACAATAGAAGGGGGTTCCCCAAGGCGATACAGGATGTAGGCAGGAAGGGAGGGGATCAAAACTGAAATAGAGAAAAGCATCCTTCCAGAGTAAATACCCAATGGTCCTCTAAGGGATCCAGTTCTGTTAGTGAAGGAGCAATATTACCAGGTATCAGAGCCAGAAATTCAAATCATTTTTTTAATGAAAAATATATATTTTTATTAATTTTTATGCACATATGTATAAAAAGACATTCAGGGATTGGATATTCAGGAATTTATAAAAACAATCAATGTGATATTTCATGTCAATTCAGGAAGGAAACATTATCATACAGTTCAGTGTTCCAAACACTCCGGGGCACTTTAGGGGGACTCAACAGACATTCACACCTTCAAGGGATCATTCAGACTCATACACATTCAAACCGTTCAACGAGATAAATTTCACAAAGCCTGCAACAGAAAGATGGACAGGGGTGCAACAGTGAGAGGGCAAATTAGATGGTATAATGTTGCCGTCCTTGATGGTAGCGCCAACGCGCGTTTCGGTGTAAGGCACCTTCGTCAGGGCAAACAGATGTAGCCAGGGAGGGGAACACACACGCTGAAATTTAAACATACTTTCTTGTATTAGGTTGTTCAAAAGATTTCGTACATTTTTATCTACATATTTATCAACATGATTGTTTTACATACAGTTTATTGGTTTCGATAATATATTTAAAAACATAAGATGTTGTGGCTCTAATACCAGTAATGGCTCCTAAGATAAAGCCCCCCATGATCGGGGACTAGAGGCCAAAGAAGGATGAGGGCCTAGGTGAATACAGAAAATACAACTATCCAAGTTCATTCAGTCATGCATTCTGAACATCTATTTGTACATTCATTTCAGTTCTTAAAATTGCACCTCAGGTCTTTTCTCCAGTTAAGTTGGGCTCAGGGGTGGCAGCATCGGGATACTGTCACCCTACCCAACCAAGTTAAGGGGGGTCCAGATGGTCAGGAAGGGGTCACATTTAGATGTCAAAGAGGGGTTTCCGGAATTTCTTATCTTTTTGTTTGTAATTTTTCTCCGATCCCTCAGACATATCTATCATGGGTGGGTGGAGGCACATATGGGGCAAACGAAGTGTTACCTGTAATACACAGGGCTTCAAAGTGTTATCAGGTTTAGAAGGGTCCGTATTTTCCACATTGGGTAGGTAAAAAGGATTATTCAGTAGGAGGTAAGTTCTATTTTTCTTTCCTGTTAGAATCCAAGAAAGGAAGGAATTTTCGAGACTAAGGGCCAGATGTGGGTGTCCATTTACCGACCGGTAACGGCCGATTTCGACCGTTACCGACCGGTAAATGGTCATTTGAGATGTAGGGGCCCATTTTTACCGATTCGGTAAATTTACCGAATCTGCAAATTTACCGAATCGGTAAAATACTGAATCGGTATTTTTACCGATTCGGTAATTTTGAAATGTAGGTGGGTGAGTCCCACAGGCCTTACCGAATCGGTATTTTACCACCCAATCCAATTGGGTGGTAAAATACCGCTTCCAGGTGTGCATGCACATGTGTGCATGCACACCTATGGCATGTGACAGACGGACATGCCCTTAGGGCATGTCTGTGTGCCACATGTCACACATGCCTTAAATCGGGGTGCCAGAGGGTGTCAAAGTGACACCCCCTGCACCCTTGCAAAAATCGGTATTTACCGAATCGGTAAATACCAATTTGGTAATGCCCATTGATTCCTATGGGTATTGAAGCCCATAGGAATCATTGGGCATTACCGAATCGGTATTTACTGATTCGGCAAATACCGATTCTTACAGAATCGGTAATTCTATTACCGAATCTTTCTACATCTCCCCCACTCAATTTTACCGATTCATAAATACCGAATCGGTAAAATTCGGTATTTATGAATCGGTAAAATTAACTTACCTACATCTGGCCCAAAGTCTATATGTAACTGATGTCACGAGGTAGCAAGACATCTTGTTTAGTGCATCTATACAAAAAAAAGGGTGGTACATTTAGCAGTATATGTTATACAGGTAATTTCCTACCTTCTGGTGACAGTTGAAAATACACAGTAGTACAGTTCCTTCTTCACGGGTTCTGGTTTGGCATAACAACGAATCAAGTATTGCAATCATGAACTGCAAGATAAGAAAGAGCAGTGCTCAGATTTGATCTAATCGTTCTAAGATCTCTATACGTCTATCTGGGTTAGTTGGATCTTAGTTCCTGAATGGATATCCGGGCGTAAAGGGCGATTTATACTCCTAGTTCCGGAGGCCCGGAAACTATGATGGAAACAACAAGGCTCGCAGTATAATCTCAAGGGCAAGATGTTTATGACTCTGGGGGCTGGTCTAGGGTCTTTAGACTGCATAGGAGTATGTAGGTATTCTCACCTTATGACACTCGATATATGCAGGCCACATCTAGTCGTCAAGAGGAAGCAAGGTGGTTCGCGGCTATCTCTTCCTTCCAGGAAATGCCACAGAGACAAGTCCCTGCATGGGAAGGTTAAGTACATTAGGGATCTAAGGCGCGCTGTATTTCATGCTATAGACTCAAGAAAACAAAGTTGTCGGGTAAACATGCACATCCCTAAAGTAGATAATGAGAGACGAATTCACTATCTGAGTCGAGCTTATCAATATGGCAGGACTTAATGCACTGACCTGGTAATTGCGGGGATATGATTGCCACGTCTGGGTAGCAACCGGTAGCTGGGAGGAGGGGGGCCTTGATTGGTACCCCTTCTCACTCAGAAGGCTGGTTGGGGAAAGGATGAATCCCTAAAGAAAAGGAGCTAGGTCTGTTAACAGGTCAAAGTTACGCTCGGTGATCAGGAGACAGCGGGGGAAGCGAGCGAGTGCGCGACTTACCTGGATAGAGGTAGAATCGAGGCGCTTCCAGACAGCGGGGGCTTTAGTCCATTCTCTTCCCGTCCCGTGGCGACGTGGGGCCAAAGGCGAATATAGGTCTCAATAAAGGGCGCGATTTTATACACGTCACGATAGAACTTAACGCAGCTGTGCCTCAAATGCATTATAACAGGGGACGGACTAGCGCTTTCAATAGGAGTCGCCATCTTGGGATGGTTACCCTCACAGTGCTGATAGCCCATTCGTCGTCCTGACGATAGAGCACCATCTAAGAATGGGATTGTATTATAAAGAGATGGTATATTTTAACCACATGAGGGGGGCGTTCTTCATACAGAATTTCCTTTTGAGGGTCAAGAATATTCTATGTGTAAATTTAACGCAATGAGACTATCAGATTTAGTTAATGTTCCAAGGGCGAATAACACACATCGTGGAGAAACCTAACAAAGCTGTGCCCCGAGTGCATCAAATCAGAGGACGGACTAGCACTTTCAGTAAATGCCGCCATCTAGAGATGGGAACCCTCAAAGTGTTGATAGCTCATTGATGTCAACGGGATAGAAAGCCATATTTGAATGGAGTCGTATTATATGAAGGTGGCATATTTTGACCACATGAGGGATGCGTTCTTCATACAAATGTCTTTTGGAGGTCAAGAAAAAATGGAATATGTAAATAGGACACAATAAGACTGTCTGGCTTAGGTAATATTCTCTTTCCATCTTAAAAGGCTCTCAGTGACTAATACGGGGTTTATACATGATGTAGGGTCAGACAGCTGTGGTCTACGGGATTCCTGACCCTGGGGTCCCTACAAGGAAAGGGTCACATTAAGGGACAAATAGGGGGATAGGGGTCTAGTTTACATTCAGGGGGGAATAAGACACTATTTCTACGCATAACTAGAACTATAGCCAGATCTGGGTTGCAATACAGGTGACTCACAAGGCACAGATAATAGGTGGTACAAAAAATTATAGAAAGGTGTTGTGCCATGGGCATTCCTCATTGAGGCCCTTGGCGACAGAATTCATCAGGAAAATCCAAAAAACCTCTATTTTTTTGTGGAGATTGACGGGGTCTATTCCAGGTAGGGCCTTTATCTTTTCTAGTATGAACCAGCGAAGATCTTGTTCAGAGTGCGCTTTTTCAATCCAATGAGACACAATGGGTGCTGAGGTCTTTAGGTTTCTAATATTGGATTTGTGTTCTCCTATCCTTATGCGGCATTCGCGTCCGGTTTCCCCTACGTATGGGAGATCACAGGGGCATATTACTGCATAAATTACGTTGCTGGTTCAGGAGTTGGTCATGGTTTCATTACGAGCAACTGAGATAGTACGTTCAGTGGTGGTTAGGGTGTCGCCAATAATGGCATGAGGACACACCTGACATGTGCCACACCTGTGATTTCCAAAGATAGGTTTCAGACTAGTAATAGCACTTTGGATGCCGTTGGGGGTCTCTTCTATCTTGCCTCTAATGAGATAGTTTTTAAGGTTTCTGTTCCTTTTAAAGGCAAAGATCGGTCTGTTTAATGGAGTCCTGTTCTTTTCCAGGTTCAATAAATGCCAGCTGGAATTTATGGCCTGGCGTACCTTATGGTTAAGGTTAGAATGACGGGTGATGCATACTAGTCGGTCGGTGATCTCCGAGGGTTTGGGTTAAAATATGGTCTCCCGGTTGGTGTATCTGGCTCTTTTAAAGGAGTCCTTAACCAATTTCGGGGGGTATCCATGATACAGAAATCCCCAAATACAAACATACTGCCATGCGGTGACGTCTCTGCTAGCGAGGAGTGTGGGCAAGGACCTAGGGCACACGTGGGAGGCATGTCTACTAGGCCTATACAAAAGATTGAAACATAACAAGGTCCCTTCTAGATTCTGGGATCTCAGGCTTATCACAGCCAAGAGACTCCTCACTAAGCGCTGGAAGTGTAGCGAACCCCCACATGCTAGACACTGAAGTGCCTCCTTTGACAACTGGGCGAGAGCGGAGAGCTCCACCCTTCACAGGGAGGAGACGGCGGGGCTGAGAAAGTTCCCCATAGCGCAACTTTGGGATGACACCCTAAGGTCTTTCCGCCAGGCGTGTGTTGACCAGGGAGTTACTTAGACACTTCCCCTCCGGACCCAGCCTAGGCAGCGGGTGGGATGGAGGGCTGCGCACCCCGTGTTTCCTTCATGCCTGGCGCCTGCCTGTGAGGTACCGTGACAGCACCACGTGATGCTGCTCCTATCCCGCATGACGGCAACCCCCCACCCCCTCGGTACAGTGGGCCTGAAGCTTATTTCCCAGGACGGGTTGACCCCCCTCCTATTGAGAGACCTATATCACATCGGACTCCTGCCTCTGGGGCCCCCGCGCTGGCCTTTCCCTGGTGCCGAAGACACATATCCATGGATCCACACGGATGCACTTCTCGCTTCCTTATTTCTTTGCTTTTTCTTTTCTTCTCAGTTTCATAGTCCTTCTTTTTCTTTCTTTATTCTTTTCCCCTCTCCCCAGTTGGTCAAGTTACAGTGTCACGATGGTTCTTTCGCTTGACACGCTTGTTAAGATGTTTAGAATATAGTATTATAAGTCCATTGTTTTTATTTCACACCATCTACTTACAGGACCACCTTAAGACGGCACGCCCCTTACCTGTTGATGGATCAGGGCTGGAGGAGACACATATTTGATGGGCAAAGCCACTTTACATCCTATACACGGACCCTGGGTTGCGTTCATGCCTGATCACGCGACTGTGCACTCTCTGAAGTCTTTCTACCACACATACCACTTTCCTTTGTACAGCTTATGACTCTGGTATTATTAAGATTTCTCGTTGCCCGATGTATTGTCCCTTTCCATTACGGGCCTATTGCTTCGTGGGACTGTGATTTATCCTTGGGAATAACATGCCCTTCGAGAAAGTGGATTTCTTTTTTCTTTTACCTCATTGGACATGATGCGTGACCAAAGTCCCAAAATGCACTGTTATTGCTCCTGACTGCCTTTGTACGAATAAGGGATGGTTTGCTGCGTTTTATGTTTATCATGATGGCATGTATTGTGAATATGTATTGAAAACTAATAAAAGATATTCAAACAAAAAATAATTACACTGCACTCAATGCAACATACACTCCAAATCCCACTCAGTGCCACTTCTTTACACGCCACATAATTACACAGCACTCAATACAACATACACTCTGAATCCCACTCAGTGCCACATAATTACACGCCACATAATTACACTGCAGTCAATGCAACATACACTCCAAATACCACTCAGTGCCAACAAATCCTGAGCTCTCTGGACCCAGCCCTACTTCTGATTATTCTAAAGGTTTTGAATGCCTCCCTCACTGAAGCTAGCATTCCCAACGATTGGAAGCACGCTATGGTGGTTCCATTATTAAAAAAGGCCAACTTAGATCCTAATAATCCATCTAATTTTCGACCTATCTCTTTACTTTCATGTTTTTCTAAAATCTTGGAGAAACACGTTAATTCTTTGCTTAATTCTTATGTGGAAACTTCTAACCTTCTTCATGGCTCTCAATCCGGGTTCAGGGCTGGTTTCTCGACTGAAACCACTCTTCTTGGTGTGTCAGAATCCATCAGGCAAAGGGTGGACAACGGGGAGACCGTGGCACTCATTTTACTGGATCTGAGTGCCGCATTTGACACCGTCTCCCATTCCATCTTGTTGTCCACCCTGAGAGAGGTGGGTGTCGATGGCTCCGCCCTGGCCTGGATCTCTAACTTTCTGTCCAATCGCACGTTTCAAGTTTTTTCCTCTACTTCTGTCTCATCAACTTTTCCCTCTAATCACGGTGTCCCACAAGGTTCTATTCTCAGTCCCCTGTTTTTTAATTTATATGTGAGACCTCTTGCTTTTTTGGCGGAACAGGCAGGTCTCTCTATTTACTCCTATGCTGATGACACTCAAGTCATCTACTCTCTTTCCACTAACAAGCACCTCCCCTCTTCCTCCCTTCAAGCTGGACTTAAACAGATTTCGGCATGGATGTTGGAGCACAAATTAAAACTAAACGGGGAAAAAACTGAACTTCTCCTGTTTGGCCCTGACATCCCGCTCTGGGGCCCACAACATTGGCCGCCGGAGATGGGCCCTCTTCCCACCCCAACTCCTTCTGCTCGTAATCTTGGAGTCCTCCTGGACAATCAATTGTCCTTCAGGCAACACGTCGTGAAAGTCTCCGCCACCTGTACCACCATCATCAGGTGGCTTAGGAAAATCTCGTGGATGCTGCCTGTCGACACCCTGAGAACTGTAGTCCAGGCTCTTGTCATCTCACGCCTGGACTATGGTAACATCTTACTTCTGGGTGCCTGCAAGGAGGTAACTAAGAAGTACCAGGTAGTACAAAATATGGCTGTTCGTCTTATTTGTAACCTACCCGCCAGATCCTCAGCCTTGTCCCATATGCGTAAACTACACTGGCTGAGGATCGAGAGCAGGGTCAAATTTAAGGCATTATGTTTTATGCATAAAATAATGACCGGAAAAGCTCCACGCTACCTATCTGGTCTGGTGCAGCATTATCTTCCACCGCGTACACTTAGGTCCTCCACCCAGAACAAGTTCCAGATACCGCGCATCAAGAGAGCAAAAATGGGAGGGCGCTCATTTTCCTTCTTGGCTCCCTCTCTTTGGAACTCTTTACCCCCCCCTCTGCGCTCCGAAAAGTGCTTCCTGACTTTCCGTAAGGGAATTAAGACCTGGCTTTTCAATATGTAAGACTGCTGACTAGACTCTCCCCTCATTTTGTATACTGTTTTATACTCCCAGCGCCGGGAAACCTACGGGTAGCTGTGCGCTTAAGAAATGTAATAATAAATAAATAAATAAATAAATTACATGCTACATTATACCACTGCGCTCAATGCAACATACACCCCAAATACCACTCAGTGCCACACAATTACACATACATATTTACACTCTACTGAATGCAACACACACTCCACACAATACCACTCAGTTCCACATAATTATATGCTACATAATTACACTGTGCTCAACGCAACATACACTTCAAATACCACTCAGTACCACATAATTACACGCCACATAATTACACTACGCTCAACGCAACATACACCCCAAATACCACTCAGTGCCACATAATTACACACCACATAATTACACTGCACTCAATGCAACATACACTCCAAATCCCACTCAGTGCCACATAATTACACGCTACATAATTACACTGCACTCAATGTAACATACACTCCAAATACCACTCAGTGCCACATAATTACATGCCACATAATTACACTGCACTCAATGCAACATACACTCCAAATACCACTCAGTGCCCCATAATTACATTGCACTCAATGCAACATACACTCCAAATCCCACCCAGTGCCCATAATTACACACCACATAATTACACAGCACTTAATGCAACACACACTCCAAATACCACTCAGTGCCACATAATTACACGGCTCATAATTATACTGCACTCAATGCAACATACACTCCAAATACCACTCAGTGCCACAGAATTACACGCCACATAATTACACTGCACTCAATGCAACATACACTCCAAATACCACTCAGTGCCACAGAATTACACGCCACATAATTACATTGCACTCAATGCAACATACACTCCAAATCCCGCTCAGTGCCACATTGTTACACGCCACATAATTACACAGCACTCAATGCAACATACACTCTAAATACCACTCAGTGCTACATAATTACTCGCCACATAACTACACTGCACTCAATGCAACATACACTCCAAATCCCACTCAGTGCCACATAATTACACTTCACATAATTACACTGCACTCAATGCAACATACACTCCAAATACCATTCAGTGCCACATAAATACACGCCACATAATTACACTGCACTCAATGCAACATACACTCCAAATACCACTCAGTGTCACATAGTTATATGCAACATAATTACACTGCACTCAATGCAACATACAATCCAAATACCACTCAGTGCCACAAATATATATGCTACATAATTACACTGTGCTCAACGCAACACACATTCCAAATACCACTCAGTGCCACATAATTATACGCCACATAATTACACTGCACTCAATGCAACATACACTCCAAGTACCACTCAGTGCCACATATTACACGCCATATAATTACACTCTACTGAATGCAACATACACTCCACACAATACCACTCAGTGCCAGATAATTATATGTTACATAATTACACTGCACTCAATGCAACATACACTCTAAATACCACTCAGTGCCACATAATTACACAACACATAATTACACTGCACTCAATGCAACATACAATCCAAATACCACTCAGTGCCACAAATATATATGCTACATAATTACACTGTGCTCAACGCAACACACATTCCAAATACCACTCAGTGCCACATAATTATACGCCACATAATTACACTGCACTCAATGCAACATACACTCCAAGTACCACTCAGTGCCACATATTACACGCCACATAATTACACTCTACTGAATGCAACATACACTCCACACAATACCACTCAGTGCCAGATAATTATATGTTACATAATTACACTGCACTCAATGCAACATACACTCTAAATACCACTCAGTGCCACATAATTACACACCACATAATTACACTCTACTGAATGCAACATACACTCCACACAATGCCACTCAGTAACACATAATTATATGCTACACAATTACACTGCACTTAATGTAAAATGCACTCCACACCATGACACAATTTCACTTAACATTATTTCACAGAACACCACAGTTCCAGGCCACACAATCCAATTCCACACATTTCCAATACACACCGCATAATTACACATCAAACAACATATTTCAACTCCAAAACTCCACAATCCACAAAGTACCTCCAATACACACCATATAGTGTCACCATCAGATCACCAAACATCATTCACCACCACCATTTTGCATCAGTGCACCACCTAAGCATCACGTCAGTCTGCCCTTGGAATCCGGCATCTGTTGATTCTCCTGTAGTGTCTGTCCGCTGCCCGTGTTCTAATTAAATTACTGTTTTCAAACATCCACTCCCCCGTTACTTATGTCCCGCTCCCCCATAACAAAAGAATTATAACAAACAAGCATGAGAACAGGCAGGAAGTAGTTTCCAGCAGTGCAAGCACAAAAAAAGTAGAAGACAATTTTTATGTTAAAATCTTTTTTAATCAGGTTTTCAGTTGCATATAATGTTGCCTTTGTTTGTATAAAGGTAACAAAAATGCTTAAGACTTTTTATTATAAGTTTTCAACATAATGCACAGCAGCCACAATGCTCTACAACATAGCCAAAAGTTCTGGCTAAACACATAAGGTCCCAAAGGCGAGACCTATTGGCTATGCCAATGCTTGGTTTAAGCTTGTCGGATCCAGCCTTGTGACCTCTTTTCAGACAATATTTGGAGTAATACCAGCTTTTATTCATTCTATATGTTCTAGCTTCTTGGAGGGTTCCCATTATTACTGGCGCTAGCTGGTGCAATCCTAATTCTTCTGCTCATGCTACGCTCTGGTTGCTCATCTTGTGGTAATGCACAGACCAGGCCAATTGGGGAGAGGAGTTGGCCTAATGGCTAGCGCGGTCAACTTCGAATCTGGGGAACTGGGTTCGAGTCTTGGCAATGACGCTGAACATCCTGGGTAAATCACTTAATCTCTCTGTGCCTAACAAAAAAATTATTGTGTCCTCATGTAATGCAACTGGTGCTATGTAGAGTGCTCTGATACCCGATTCGGGTCAAATTCCTGCTATATAAAACTCTGTATAAATAAATTGCAATTGAACCGTGACTGAATGCAACAACTTTTTGGATGCTTCCCATAGCAACTCTTAGCATGAGTTATGGACTCACTTTTCGCTTTGCCTACTTCACTTGTGTGCAACCTGTTTTCTACTGTCAGTGGTGCCCCTTCTAACGAGCTTTGGAATTATGCCTCTCCAATACCTCATGTTCAGATCCAGATTATGACCAGTTGATGGGTCCCTTAGTGGCCCATGAGCAGGCCTGTTCTAGGTATGGCCGTATGGCGCGTGCAGCTGCACTTGGAGTCTTGGCTGAGTGGAATATCTCTGCGGATGCGAACAACATCTCGCAACGGAGTTTCGTCGAATATCACGCAAGTCGGCCCAATATGCTCTTGGAATCATCGATTTATGAGGAACACGTCTGTTCCTTCGGTCTACTTGATTGGATGGCATCCCTTTTTTCCACTAACGTTAGGGATGGCCTTTTGGAATGAATTGCATTCTTAAGTTCACGTAATTCAATGGATTTGCCACTTCCTTCTTTTTTTTTAAAAACAGATTTTATTGACAGATCACATAGAAATCGCAGAGCTCTGTACCCCAGAGGTATCTGCCAGGCAAAGAGACACATGTGTGACATCGCAATCCATCATGAGTTTTTGCATATATAACAAGAGAACATAATCAATGCAATGAACAGCCCTCCCCCCCTCCCCTCCCACCCAACTGCCCCTCCCCCCACCCCTCCCGGATCCCCCCCATGCACAGTTACTAACTTTTCAGCAATCGGTATACACATATCCATCAACACAGCACTCTCACATGTCCAGTATTGGGTCTTGTTCTGGTGGAGGTTCGAGCCATATACCCCTGTAGTCGTCCCACCGTTTCCAAATTTTATAATTCTTACGAGGACATCCCCGGGCAAGAAATATGGGCTTCTCCATCCCCATGCAAAAATCTAGTCCACTCTTCCACGCTATTAGTGACGGGGCCCTCGGGTCCTTCCACGCCCTGGCTATATCTCTTTTGGCCACTGTGAGCCCTAGCAGCAGTAAGTGTCTCTTGTAGAGGTTACCCCCCACCCCATCCATCACATGCAGAAGGCCCAGGCGTGGGGTACGTGGGAGCACCCACCCAAGTGCCTCATCCAATCCATTCCATACCCGTTTCCAGAACCTGTCTAATTGGCTACAGCTCCACACCGTGTGCAGGAAGGTTCCCCCCTCCGGACCACATCTAGTACAATCCGGAGATATAATGAGGCCCATCTGCCACAGCCTCCACCTAGTGAAGTACACCCTATGCAGGTATTTAAATTGGATAAGCCTAAGGCAGACAGATATGGCTGCGCCCCTGGAGCATGCCAGAGCCTCATTCCAATCCTCCTCCTCCATTGTCCCAACATCTTCCTCCCAGATCTCCCTCAACTTCTGCAATGTGGAGGAGTCAGTGTATGATCAGGGACTGGTAGATGCGTGATATTTTTTTTGTCTCAATATCGCCCATGAAAACCCTAGCTTCTAGAGGGCTAAACTCGGGAAGGGAGGTCAACCCCTCCAGGTGTGGGGCCAGAGCATGGCGGAACTGTAGGTAGCGGAAGAATTGAGTACAAGGCATATTATATTCTGTACTCAGCTCCTGGAACGACTTGAGTGACGTCCCTGACATGACATCTCCCAATTTAGATATCCCGATATCGTCCCACCCCATAAATCCCTGTAGTGCTGCCAGGCCAGGTAGACGGCTGTTACGCCATAGGGGAGTTTCTTCAGTCAGGGTCTACCACCAACCCATCCGACGCAGAGCTTGCCTCCAAATGCAAAACACTTCCTGTGTTACTGGCGGCAACACCTTACGCTTCTGCGCCGCGTATAAAAGAGTGTGTAAGGTATGAGGCTCCATCAGAAACCGCTCGAGGGCGTAGGCTGGGTCCCCCCTGTCCCCATACCCCAATTCATTCAATTCTAAGAGATGCGAAGCTTGGTAGTAGGAGAGTACATCAGAGGTCGCCATGCCCCCACCATACTTTGACCGAAAGCATGTGCGCAGCGCCACCCGGACCAAGCCGCCCACCCAAAGAAATTGTTCTAAAACGGAGTCCACTTATTTGAACCAAGGAGGTGAAATAGGATAGGGATGGTTTTGCAGCTGGTAAAGCAGTCGAGGCAGGGCCGCCATTTTAGAAATGGCCGATCTGTCATATATGGTCAGAGGCATGCAGGACCATATTTTAATATCCGCCCGGGTCCGTTCCCAGACTGGCGCCACGTTTCGCTCCCAGGAGACAGCAAGAATCTCGGATAAAAACACCCCCAGATATTTAATGCCCCCAACCTCAATCTGAAGCACTGAGATCCTTTCCCCCACTGCCGGGCCACTCCCCAACACCCAAAGTGTAGACTTACGTGGGTTCATATATAGTCCTGAGGTCTCGCCAAAGATTTGCAGGATGCGCAGGAGACAGGGCCCGACCTATTGAGGTCCGTTAAAAAGAACAGGACATCATCCGTATATAACGCGATTCTATCCGACAGGCCGCGCTCCCACTCAAACCCCCTCATCTGCGCATCTATACTACCCATGCAGCCAATGGCTCCATAGCCAAGGCGAATAGGTAGGGTGAGAGGGGGCAGCACTGCCTGGTACCCCTCCCGATAGCAAGGCACGAGGACGAGACCCCCGCCACCCTGACCGAAGCCGTCAAGTCTGTGTATAGCAACCACAAATAGGACATAAAGTGGGATCCAAAATTTAGCCAGGGCAGGAGTGAGAACAAGTATATCCAGCTGAGCGAATCGAACGCCCTAACCATGTCGGCCAGGAAAAGCGCCGCCTGTACCCCCGTAGACCGAACCGCCATCACCGCTACGTGAGCCCGCCTGATATTATGCCGTGTCGCCCGTTGAGGCATAAAGCCAGCCTGGTCAGGGTGTATGAGATCTGTAATATACGGCAATAACCTATTAGCCAACGCCTTGGCCAATACCCTGGCCTCCACGTTTATTAGGGAAATCGGGCGGTACGAGGCATGCTGCTCCGGGGGCCGACCGGGCTTGTGAAACACCACTACCTCAGCATGTCTCCAGTCATGGGGCAGGCAGTCTAGCTCCCTAGCCTCCTCTACCACTGCCCTGTAGTGGGCCCCGAATTGCAGGTGAAATGTTTTAAAGAATTTGCTGGGGAAGCCATTGAGGCCAGGAGCCTTGCCAGTGTTCAGCTCACCCAGAGCCACCCCCAGCTCTTCCTCCGTCAACGGGAGTTCAAGGCGGTTACGGCCTTCATCTGAAACTGCTTGCGGCGGTAGATCCGCTATGAACTTGTCAACTAAATCTGTGGCAATGCATTCATTTGGGGCATATAGGTCAGCGTAGTAGGTTGCGAAGCCCTCAACTAGCTTCTTGGGATCCGTGACTGGGGACCCAGTGTCATCTTGAATCCTCGGGGTCTGAGCCTGAGAGAGGCCCTGACACAGTCTATGGAGCATCGTCCCTGATTTGTCGCCCCATTGGTATACTCTACTATGGGTCGCCAGCCACTACTGCCGGTCCTCATCCAACAATAGCGAGGCTTATGACTGCTGTGCCAGCAATAACTGCCCAACTATCTGGTCCTCCCACCTCAACGCTGCTGCGGCGCTCCAGGTCCCTGATCTCCGCATCAGCTTGGTCTAAGGCCTCCCTGCGCCTCCTCCGAGCCACTGCACACCAAGCTATATCTATGCCCAGGAGTGTGGGTTTCATTGCCTCCCACAATGTCGGCTTATCCGCCACCGTCCCCACTTTTTCAGACAAATAGCGGGCTATGGCCTCCCTCATGTGCTTTTGATAGTCCACCAGTTGCAGATGCCAGACAGAGAGAGGCCAGCGAAATGGCTGTCTCCACCTATCCAGACATATGGCTACCGCGATTCGCCACTTCTTTCTTAATCATGTTACCCATGAAACGACAAACTTTTAAAACGACAATCAAATTCTTTTTTTTCCCTCTCTTTTACCAATTTGTTTTTTTTGAGCACATATGGACTCTGCTTACCTTTGAAAACTGTTCAATTCTTTGTCTATATACTACGACCTTACCAAGGGAAGGGTGTTAAATGGCAGTTACGGTCATTGTTGACATTGCTAAGTTAGCATGAGCTCTGCTGCCATGATGCTGCTTTTTGCGTGTTACTACATGTCTTTATTTTGCAAAACTCTGTTTGTGCCTTTCACATTAGAACTGTCTGCTTTCTGCGTTCTCTGCGTATTCCTGGAGTTTAGTCTGAACACGATGTGCAAGGTCGATAAACAATGCCCCTCATTATTCTGTTCTGGTCAGTCCCTAGCACCTAGACAAAACATGCTGCAAATTTCAAATAAAGCACTCCCAATGCGCTGGGGAGTCCAAGGGGTCCTGGGGCAGGGAAATGGAGCAGGCAACTCCTAGTAAAAAAAAAGTCCTCCAGTCCCCCCAGGAAAGGCAGAAGAGCCCCACAGGGAGAGAGCTTTCCAGGCATCCAGGATATCCAAGGGCTGGGCAGGGCCCAGGGAGGCGAGCCTTCCCCTGGGCCCCAGCAGCAGCACGCCCCTGGTAGATTCCAGTCAGAAACAAGAACATTTTACAAGAGGTCACAGCCTCTTTTTATACGCAAAATCCCTTTGTTGTCAAAGGTGCAGGCAAGGGGTGAACCAGATGCAACTGGTCCCTGAGCACTTTGTTTTGCTCAGCCCCTCTGCCTATTCACAGGATGGCTCAGGGACATCAGACACACCACAGGGGGTGGAGCCAGCATTATGGAGTGAAAGCCCAGCCCTATTCAGGTCCCAGGTGCACTCCTCCCCAGCCATCAACATGCAGATCTCCCATTCACCACCGGGGCAGACCCATCCTGACTCCTGGAGCCAGGCACACCAGCCAGCCCCAGCCAATCACAAGCCAGCACATTCACTGGACAGACAGGCCAGCTTCTAGAAGTGGCACTTCCACACTAGACACAATAACGCCGCACACATCATCGCGCAGCATTTATTCACACGAGTCCGCACATACCAAATTTGCATCTGCACTCCCCACGCATCAGGAACTACCAGGGATACACACATTCCCCATGCATTCCTATGGGAGGGCAAGCCATTCTCACACACGCACTCAGAAAGCGCATGCACTTTACACTGCGCCACAGTGCTAAAGTGAGCAAAGACCAGAACTCACTACAATGATGTAACATTAAAAGGCAAAAAATTCAGGGGGGAACCTGCCAGAAGGGCCAAGTCCAACATGGTTATACACCAAAACTTCAGACAAAGCTATGGTATCTAATATTTAAGACATGCTTAGAGATGGGGCCCCTAAAGATTCAACTGCAGGCCAAAAGAGGTGGGAGAAGGAGCTTGGGAGAGAACTCACTTGTAAAGAATGTGCAGACATCTATTATCGCGTGAATCACACAGCGCGTAACACAGCTAGCAGGGAGGCTGCAGTCAATGTGGCTATGTATTGGCATTTACCCCGGCCCGCTTGCACAGGGGGAATCCAGCGCACAGTCCACAGTGTTGGCGTGGCTATCGGGAGGATGGCACCTTGTTACATATATTATGGGACTGCAGGGACCTGCAGCACTACTGGAAAGAGGTTCTGGATGATATAGACCGTCAATTGGATACTGAGATACCTCGCTTCCCTGCATACGTGATTTTGGGACTGCCCAACCCCATAACATACCCGCTCAAGTCCAGGTGGGACAGATTAATGGGGATAGCTTTAGGAGCTGCTACTCAGAACATCTTATCACACTGGGGCTCACCTATGAACCCGACATGGCTGGGTTGGCTATGTGAATCATCAATATTTTAGGAATGGAACGCATACAGGCCTCCTTGTGTAACACTATGGCCAGTTTCACAGATACCTGGCAACCATTGCTTTCTCTTCTGTCACTGGAGATGAATGACATCACATGCCCTAAATACCTCGGCCTTCTCCGACTCACAGGCCTGGCTTCCACACCATAACATACGGAGGCTATCCTGTGACTTTTCTTTTCTCCCAACTGCACATTGGTACACTCGGAGGGCACACCAGTTTGGGGTGGGAGGGGAGAGTTGGGGGATTTCGGGGGAGTACAAGGGAGGGGGGTTCTTTTTCTATTCCATCAACAAGCATTATATCATATCTCTTCCAAGTTCGGTTGTTTTCATAGCGGCTAAGATGGCAGCTAGGGGAGGGCTTTGTGGCGGCTTTGTTGTTAAGGGACCCTTGATGAATAGGAGGGGTCGATTTCAGAATTGGCGTGCTCGAACGTCATGTATGACCTCCATGGAAATGTTTGTTATCCTGTATCATGAAGCAAATGCCAATAAAAACAAAGTTAAACCTAAAAGACATATTGGCCTGTACAAGATATTCCTCCATGAATCTGGAGCCTTGATAGCCCTGACATTCACAATGACGAACAGCCATGAACACTCTGCCTTTTAAAGGTGCACTGACAAGGAGGTGCTTGCTCTGCTTCAGTTTCCTTTGGAATGCATTGGACTGAAGAGGTATCTTGGAGGGGCACATTAGAAAATGATCAAATTGTAGGTATATATTTTCCTAACTGTTTTTTATGTTTTCCATTTTGTCCATTATGCAGTGCATTGATTTGTTGTGTATCCCTGTATGTGGATTTAGAAAGTGAAGTACCCACAAGGCAGCCATGTGCTTTATTCATTTATAATCCACTTGTTCCTGTTATGTAGTTGACTGGTCACTGTTTGAGGTAATACTTGAGCCTCTATTGCAGAATGATTGCTTACATAACCTGCTGTGCGATGGGAAGGAACACTTGTTGGACTAGGGAACAGGAGTGCCATCTACCATGCCTTAATTGATCAAAACTAAGAGTTGGAGGGAGCAATTGCTTTAAAAAGCTATGCACTCTTATGGTGATGTCATTTATATGTCAAACTCATCACGTTGTTGCCAGGAATACTTACAGAAAATGTGACATAGCGTGACATTTGTGGTCATGACTGAGCGCTTGCATAGTGATACATTTATAGCTTTTCCTTCTATATTCAGCAGCCAAAGTGCTTGGTTGAATTGCCATCAGGGTACAGCTGCCGTCAGAGCTGGCTGCTTGTTGGTTGTTAGTTTTACAAAATCCAAAGTTTGTTTTACTTTGAGATGGTGGGAAAGTGGGTGCTGCTTGCTCAAATCATTACAGAGACCATTGTAATCAAAGCTAACAACATAGGCTTTTGATGCTTTCTAGTGGCTGCAGAACGCTGCCCTGGCTTTCTTTGTGAGTGGGAAGGCTTTCTGCAAGCTTTCACTAATGCGTTCACTAAAAGCATGCAGATCAGTACTGGGGCACATGGCAGCCTGCATGCAATCTGTCGGATTATTACATTTAGGCTGCTGAATTTCTCCACAGGGAGGCAGAGGCTTCATCTGGTCACCTTCCATTGAAGTCACGTTAAGCCTCTTAATTAGAGCAGCCTTGCTTTCTCGAGCGATCAACAACAAGCATTCTGAATGCTGCTTGTTTGTAGATGCTAGCTTCAGTGTTTTTTTTTTTCTGTCATTCAAAACATGCCCCTTTAAATCTGGCTCTTCTAAATCAAGGTAACAGCTCTCCCGCACTTTATTTACTCTCCCCATGTGTGTACAATTTTACTTTAGATTAGCTGCTAAACTACAGCATGCTGTAGAACTTTAGAGGGGGCTGCATCTGATTATTTGACGGAGCGCTTACACAGTGATACATTTATAGCCACAGAGATCTACTTTGCACTGATGTGTGATAATATGCACATCACTAAATACTTAGTGGCCGCCCCAATTCTCAAAGAAGCAGTTGACCATCTCTGTCCCTCGTACCCCATCTCTGTAAGCACCCGCCTGAGGATGCTTCTGAATAGAAATTGGCTGAGAGGTTGGACGTTCTAGGGTGGCGCAGTGGGCATAAAACGATGGATTTAATCCAGATCTTTTGACTGGGGGGAGAATGTTTGCATTGTCAGCATTCCGTTCATCATTTGTTTGCTGTAACACTTTTCACCCTAAGTGGGATGGGTATGCCCAGACGTGGGTCCCTTGCTCACTGTGCCACTGGATTCAAGCTAGCCTTGCTGAAGAAGGGTGACATACCCTGAAACCTGTCCCAGGATGCTTGTTTCTGGTCCAGAGAGGACCTGGCTTGGTAGTTTATTGTAAATAAAATCATAATAAACCGCTAGTTATGATTATAACTGATATAAGTTTAATACGAAGAAACTCTATTCTGGAACATAGGAATTACATGGGGAGAAAAGGGTCAAACTGCAATAACAGCAAAGCATATTTACAACACATCTTCCTTTCTTACAAAATAATGAACAAAAGAAAACATACAAGAAGCTAAAGTAATAAAATTTATCACAACAGTAGTCATTGAGATATGCTGGTGGTTTACGGTACCTTGTGATTCTGGAATTAGCAACAATAGAAGAATTCTGGTTGCAAGAAGAATTTTCAGAAATATTCTGAAAACCAGAATCAGATGCATCGCCACCACCATTACAATTCCATCAATAGAAGATGAAATTGAAATTGGAAATTCAGGAGAAGATAACATATAACCACTATTCCCTTCATCAGAAAACATATCCAAAGAATCTTTTAAAACATTTCTATGAGAAGATGAAGCATTTTTTTGATACAGAGCCAGTGGCGTCACTAGGGTTGGTGTCACCCGGTGCGGGTAACTCATGGTGTCACCCCCTCATGACATACCGCATGGACCTCCTCCGCTTCGAGTCCGCCAGTGGTCACAGATGGCAAATAACGGGACCATACAGAATCCTTAGTAACAGGCCTGGCCTCAGACTCGTCACTCAGTGGTTCACTTCACAGTTCACTTCATACATCTGAAGTGAATTGTGAATTCAATCACTGAGTGAGGAGTCTAAGGCCTGCCCTGAGCAATCATGTTTCCAGCGCCGGGCACCGCATGCAAGTACAATGCCCCGGGCCAGGACTAGGAGGCTGGAAGTGAAATTAAATGTGAGCTTAAAGAAGAAACATTTGTGGAATTACTGAAAAGAAAGTGCGCCCACAGACTGAATAATAAAATGATTTTTCTATTCTGTTTGCTTCATATTCTTGCCATTTTGTAGCAATGTAATTAATAATTTCCACTAATGTAAAAGAAGTCGCTTTATTTTTTCACCTTTTGAGAATGAAGGCGTTAGTTCAGCTATATTAGAATTCACACTTGTTCCCAGCATGCCTTACGCGTGTGTAGTGGCAGCAAGCATTTAACTGACTGAACAAACTAATGGTCATTCGCAATAGAATAGATTTTTACAACATGTCCAAAACAATATTACTGCTTAAAATAAAAGTCCCAGCAGTGAGAAAACACCACCATATCTGACGGGGTTGCAATTTGTCTACTGGGAAGACCGTCACCTTTTCAAAGACAGCACGTAATTAGTTATTTATCCCATCCTCCCAGTCCCTGAATCTGTAACATCTTTAAAACACACACACATATATAACTCCCCTGCGCTGCCGTCAGTCTTGTCTCCTCCTCCCTGGCACTGACTGCAGTAGTACTGTACTAGTAGCAGTATTTTTTTGTAAGGAGGCAAAGTGGTGGCGTGCGCTTGCGGCTTGCACGCATGTCACACACTCTCAGAACTGAGCTCTCGTTCATCATCATGTAACAGTCTCTGCAGAGGCACCCGGCCCCCAGACCTTTTATGACCAATGTCAGCTCTGCCGCAGGGTTTTAGAATAGGTAGGAACTGCCTTCATGTAGTGTACAGCGCTCAACGCTCATACAGGCATGGGGAATACGTGCATGCAGCCCCTTGAATCATTCCCGGCCGGCACAGATTGTAGACCTACACAGTGCACTCTGGGACGTGAGGGGAGGCTGAGCCGTGTCTCAGACTGCAGTTGCACTGCAGAGCGAGCCACGGAGCCAGCCAGCGTAACTAACCAGATTGGTGTCACCCCAGATGGGGTGACACCCGGTGCGGTCCGCACCCCCGCATCCCCCTAGTGACGCCACTGTACAGAGCCACACTCCGTATATTCCATTTTTCTCCATTTGAAAGTACAACATAGTGCAAATAAGCATCATTTACTAAAAAGGGTCCCCTAAATTTTGAAAGACCCTTGGTTATCCTTCCAGATTTTATTTTCACAAAATCACCTTTAGCGATGTTAGAGGTAACATTTTCATTAGATTTCTTTGGACCAGAAAAAACATTGTTAGATAATAATTCTTTTAACCAAGAAGGAGTAAGTTTAGAATTTGGAATCCTCCCTCTCATTAGCTCAAAAGATGACTTGCTTTTATTTGAATGAATAGTGGTGCGGTATGCAAAGATCATATCACTTATGAAGTCAGAAACAGATTCACCCCTAGACTGAGCTATCTGGATTGTCCCTTTAACAAGTCGGTTGATTCTTTCACAGAGACCATTACCCTGTGGGTTGTATAGAGAGGTACGGTGGTGTGAGACACCAGACTCACTTAAAAATGTACACATACTATGAGATACTAACTGTGTCCCGTTGTCAGTAATTATAACACTAGAAAAACCCTCTTCTCGAAAAAGAGATTTCAAAAACTTGATAGTACTGTCATGTGATGTCCCTAACAAATTCAACACACAACCACTTGCTAAAAGCATCCACACCAACAATAGCAAACCGTTGACTGCTAATCAATTCCTCCATAGGACCTATGATCTCCAAACATAGTGTATGCCAAGGAATATTAGGAAAACCTAACTTCCCAACAGAGGAACCAACAGCAACTCTTTATCTTTTTTCACCCTCTTTACAAGTAGTGCAATTCTGGACCAAACTTACAACCTGTGAATCAATTCCAGGCCACCAAATATTTTCCTTTAACCTCTGTTGAGTGAAAGTCTGTCCAAGGTGACCTTCATGTGCTAACAGAAATAATTTTTTCCTTAAATCAGTAGGTGGTACTACCTTATCATTGCGTAGAAGAATGTTATCTCCACACATGGACAATTCATCTAATACATTAAGAAAAGGCCTAACAGAAACACTCAGACAACTTTCTCTCCTATACCCCTCTTTAACCATTTTGATGACCTCCTTCAGAATATGATCATACTGCATAGCATTAACCCCTTTCTTCCTTTGAAAAAGACCCTTTACCAATAGACAAAACATCATGAAGCCAAGCCACACTCTCATCATCAATATTCATATGACAAGATTCATCATTACGATTGTCAACATTCATTGAAAGTCTCTATAAGCAATCTGCTTGAAAATTGCGCCAACCTTGGACATGCACAAAATCAAAATGAAATCTTGCAATTTTGCTGCCAATATCTCCAATCTTGGCGAACCTTTGTCCGAACCACCAGGAGAGAGAATCCTAATTAAAGGCTTGTGATCTGTTTTAAGGATAAACTTGGTACCCCAAAGATATGTTCGAAAATATTGTGTACCCCACACAGCAGCCAATGCTTCTTTCTCTATAACATAATAATTCAGCTGCGAAGAAGATGAAGATCGGGAAGTAAATGCAATTGGGCATGCACCATCTGGATGACTTTGTAACAGAACAGCACCCAAACCTCTTGCACTAGCATCTACCATCAATATGGACGTACATTTTGTATTAAAAGGTGCTAAGATATTTGCTTCGCAAATTTCCTTCTTGATAAGTGAAAAACTTGAATCTTGTTCAGATCCCCATACAAATTTCATGCCCTTCTTCATGAGAACTCTCAAAGGTGTGGTCTTACCTGAAAAATCCTTTACAAATTTCGAGTAGTATTCTATGAGTCCCATGAAGGATCTAAGTTGTTCCTTGTCAATTGGACAAGGAGTAGAACGTATTGCTTCTAATAAATTCCTTTTAGGTTTGACACCAGAGGCTGAAATCTCATATCCAAGATACTCGACCTGTTGTGCAAGGAACGGACACTTCTCCCTGCGCATAGTAAGACCTGTGTCCGAAATCCTATGCAAAACCTGTCTGAGCACACGGTTATGATCAGCCTCTGAATCACCAAATACAAAAATTTCATCCTGAAAGTAAACAACTTTCTGAATACCTTTAAAAGTCAGACCATGCGCTGGAAAACACTAGCCGCAGATATTAAACCAAAAGGCATATATGTGAACTGAAAGATTCCCTCTGTAGTAATGAAAGCAGTTAGACTTTTACAACTTTCATGCAACTTAATTTGGTGGTATGCACTCTTGAGGTCCAATTTTGAAAAAAACTTAGCACCATCAAGAGTTGACACCAATTCACTAATATTAGGCAAAAGAAATGTGTCGGCGATAACACATTTATTCAAAGCTCTAAGGTCGACACAGAACCTCAATTTTCCATCTGATTTTAAGGAAATCACCACCGGAGATACCCATGAGGATGCATCCACTGGTTCAATAACCCCACTTTGAAGCATCTCATCCAACAATTTCTTAACATCATCTCTGATTGAAAGTGGTATCCTCCTTAATTTGTGCTGAACAGGTAGAGAATTTTTTTTCATTTTATCAGATGAGCATACCCTTTTAACTCTCCTAACTCAGGCTTAAAAACAGATGGAAATTCACCCAAAATTGTGTCAATAGAATCATCTTCAAGCACCATTATCTGATCAGGTGCGCTGGGATTGATTATAATGTATAAATCATATTGGTGGACCCAACCTAAAATCGGGGGTCCATCAACAGACACATACATTTTACCAGTAGTACACCTATTCTTAAAAACTATTTCAGATTCAAAATGACCCAAAATGTCTATTTTTTCTCCTTGAAATCCTCTAGGAGAAATGTCACTTTCGTATAACTTTTTCTCTTTCCATAGAGCCTTGAAGGTCGAATTGGGAATAATGGTGTATCTTGACCCTGTGTCTACCATCATTGATACTTCTTTTCCATCAATATTAAAATCAGCTTTTGGTCTGTTTTGTCGTCTGTCATCCTCATTTACAATGTCAACGTCATTTATGACTAAAAGTCTGTCATTCTGCAACTTATGACTGTCATCATATTCCTCCACGACAGCTACATTCTGTCTTGACTTTGTCTTGCACATTTTGGAAAAATTTCCAATCCGCCCACATTTGAGGCATTATTTAATGGCTGCGAAACAAAATCTGGATTCAGATGAGTGAGTGTTACTGCCACATCTGGTACAGATTTTATTACTGGGAACAAACTTCTTCAAGTTGTTTTTAAATTTACTTTTGACAACAGCCACAGAGTCTTCGCAGTGATTTTCACCATCTTTAAAATGAGAATGTACTTTCTCTGAAACTTCAGTGACATCCTGTATTGAACTGTTTTTCTTTTGTAATTCAATAACTTTAATACATTTCTCTGACTCCTCAATGACTTTAGCTAAAGGCTTTAGCCACTTTTAATGTGGGATTTTTCGCTGCCCACAAACGTTCTTGAATCTTGTGATTGTTACACTGTATAATCAATTTGTCTCTTATAAGTTCGTCACTCATTGCCCCAAATTTGCGCTTAATAGATAATTCTCTTAAGCGAGTGACGAAATCATCAATATTTTCATCACTCTTCTGTTTTTGCATGTAGAATCTATAGCGATTCATGACCAAGTTTTCTTCCTTTGAAAACCTAACCTCCAACCTAGAAATTGCCTCCTTATACTCATCAGGCATGCCTTCTCCATTGGCTTGAAGCGCTATAGGCAGAAATCTAAAAATACGTTGGCCTTCTTTACCCAACGTGCTCAACAAAATTGCCTTCTTTCTTTTATCAGAAAATTCTTCCCCATCAAGCGCTACTAAATAGTTGTCAAACATAAGGAGCCAGTCTTCCCACGGTATGATAGGATTACCAGGTTCATTTAAAAATGGAGGTGGGAGAGTGACATTGACTTGTTGAGTCATATTATTGTCTTTGGTGATAAGCACAAAACAAAAAATTAAAAAACTATATTCGATAACAAAGTTTTCTTTTCTTTTAATAGTCGTCTTGTGAGTAAAATCAGAGTAGTAAGCACCAATCGACAGGTGAAAATCTCAATGTTTTATGAGGAAGTTTAAAGATTACTGTGATCATCAACCATTATCTGACTATGTATGTTGAAGTCAGCTTATACATTTATTTTCCTTTACTTAATAAATATAATCACTCTCTGTTGAATCCGCTACTGTTAAATTTGATCAGTAAAACAGTAAATCAGACTTCCTCCGGTTTTATCCAAGCTCTTCCGACACTCGTGAAGCTCTTCCGATACTCGTGAGAATAAATATGCAGCTTCACTATATAAAAATGACCGCCACACTGAAACAAGACTTGAAACGCAGAGCGTACTACATCACTTCCGTCACTCCGACGTGACTCTTCAACGCAGATAGCGTAACTCGTCACAAACATATCTGTCACACAGGATGAAGGCGGGTGAATTCAATCGTCAGAACACACACTGTTGCTAAGGTACGTTTTCGAGCCGCACGCTCTACTTACGCAGCAACTGTCACTGAAGCCTTTCTTGATCCTAAAAATGAGTTGAATAACCCAAATTTCTTCCGCAATGCTTGTGAAATTTGTATCCGAACAGCACCTTGAGTATGCTTTTGCACGTCTTTTCTTGGGTTCTTTTGCTATGAGTCTTCTCTACGGTTGCGATTATTAATGTAGAAATAATCTCCTCTTGTCCTTTTTGATCAGCAGTATCGTCGCCAAAATATTGTAAATAAAATAATAATAAACAGCTAGTTATGATTATAACTGATATAAGTTTATTACGGAGAAAACGGTAGAGAGATACTCTAGCGTCAGCTGATCGACTCCAACTGACCAGTGGAACCTTAAACATAGAATCAGAACCAACTCTATTCTGGAACATAGGAATTACATGGGGAGAAAAGGGTCAAACTACAATAACAGCAAAGCATATTTACAACACAGTTCGGTCTGGACTGTGCCCATGAGGCACAGGGTCAAGACTGATTTGCATATGGCTGGGTCCAAACTGGGGTGGCGTAGTGGGCAAAAGAACAATGGATTTCACCCAGATCTTTTGACTGGGGAGAATGTTTGCATTGTCAGCATTCCGTCCATCATTTGTTTTCCGTAACTCTTTAAACCGTACGTGGGATGGGGCTGCCCAGATGTGGGTCTGTTACATCCTGTATCACTTATGTTTAGTTATATCTGCTTATGTGACATCATGAGGTTCTTGAGATGCCTGCCTGCACACCATGTTTATATTCCAATCACATTCTGGATTCTGGAAGGTGGTTGATAGAGTAAGGGCAGTTGCATCTGGACCTGGTAGCAGAGAAGCTGTAAATGATATGCTCGACATTAAACTTCAACTTAATCTACATATTTTCTTGTATTGATTTCAACAATTTTGGCGGCGAGGGAAAGAACCAAGCTACACTCCAGTCATTTGATCAGCACAAGTACGGAGTGTTTCAGAAATTTTAATATTAATTCTATTTGTGCATTGATAGCACCAGCGGCAGTTATTGAGTTTCATTGAAATGGTTGTGCACTGATGGCACCTGCGGCTGTTGTATAAAATATTTTATTCTTTTGAAGAAGATTTATATCTTTATTGTTTTGAACTCAACCTGAAACTGAATTTATCAATCTATTTGCCTTGTATACCATCTTCTACAAGTTATCATAAATTGGATTATATTTCGACTTGGATTGAATTTCGACTTATTCTTACATTATCAACGAAAGGGAAGTAGATTTTTTCTTGACACAATCTACTTAATTTTGTTTTCTTCACTCGTTGCAGCGCAACATGGTTTTGGTTTTCATCTGAATCTTGTTTAGACTCATGGATGTATTTGCAACTATATTTGTGTTTGCCCGATGTGTTTGAACCTAATTGTGCAGTTTCAGTGGCACCAACACCGCATCAAATAACTTTGGCATCTTTTAAGTTTTACTTACGGTAGTTGAACGCCTCTGCAAAGTTCCAACGGTGTCATTACAGCTTCCGATCTTCGAGTACGAATGTCTGCTTCGGCAGAGAGCTTGCAAGTACGTCATTGTACGGATATTCGTCAACACGTTGCATACTGCGTGTGACGTCATCGGTGGCCATTTGATCACCAGGGCAACAGTTAACAACACGGAAACTACGAAGATTCTCTAAAAACTACGCGACCATTCTTCTTTTATTCTGTATTTACGTCTTGTTGACAAATGAGAACTACAAAGTACAACTCATCAAAGCATTAAGATGTGGTATTCAAATTGTAACAAATTCTAGGATTATCTTCAAATGATAGTAATATATATTTAAAATAATAGTATTATTCTTGTGGTTCTATCATCATACATTTAGCTGGTTACACATTTGAGATTTACTTGATATATACACATTGCATTCAATACAACTAATTAATTATTCATAACCTATAAATATGCAATTTGACCCTCCAGCAAAGTTTTTACAAACCAAAGGTGATCCTCCCATGCCTTGGGCAAGATGGAAGGAAGAATTCATTACATACATGAAGGCAATAGATGGCGAACGCATGGGGGCAGAAAGAAAGAAAAGTATTTTTTTGCACTGTTTAGGTTCGGAGGGGCAAGGTATTATTAGATCCTTACCTCAAATTATTTTACAGAACGACGGAAGTGGTGATAATTTAAATGTTTATATTGAGGCTTTATTACGAATTGAAAAAAGATTTAAGCCTGTTATGAGTATTGCTTTAAATAGATTTAAGTTCTATCCCAGGGCACAAAAGGATGATGAAAATGTTGATGATTTTCTCACAGGTTTTAGATCTTTATCTTTACATTGTAATTTTGATTTATTAACGGACAAAATGATTAGAGATCAGATCATAGTACATGTCAAGAACAAAAAAAATACAGGAAAGGCTATGGGTTTTAGGAATCCCTAGTTTAGCTGAAGCTATTTCCGGAGACAAAGGCATTAGAACAGTCGGAAAAATGGATGGAGGTTGTCAAGGACAATTCCAATAAAAAAATAACAGAAGAGGAAGTTTGTCATGTTAAACAAAAAAATGAGAACCAAACACATCAACAGCTACAGCCTTCACGTTTTCAACATAATTATAGCAGAGGGTTGAACACTTATATGTACAGAAATGTTCAGGGTCCATCACGGAACATGACAGTTTGTTTTAGATGCGGTAATAGGTCTCATTTAGCGTCTTTTACGGGGTGTCCTGCAGTTAACAAAGAATGTAGGAACTGTGGTAGAGTAGGCCATTTTACAAGTGTATATAGGGACATTAGACGTAATGTAACACCTTCCAGAGGAGCAGTGTCTTGTGTTGCGAATAATGAAGCAGCCATACTTGATACAGTACATGATGCAAACAGTGTAGATAAGGGGTTTGTTGTTTCCATTATTGATGTAGTTCCAGATCACATCAGGAAATCACCCAATAGTGATTTTAAAATTTGTGGAGTTGACATAATATTGATGGTAGATTCAGGGTCTCCTTGGACAATCATTACACAACAATATTTTCTAGAAAAGTTGAGCAAACAATTGTTTTTAGAGAATTTAGTACCATCTGATATTATGGCAGTAAGTTTTGAAGGAAATCAGATTGAAGTGGAAGGTTATTTTGAAGTAACTATCCACTTTAGGCATAGATGTTCCAGTATTAAATTGTACATTGCAAGAAAAGGGGTTAATGTCCTAGGGTGGCGTGACCAATATAAGCTAGGAATTATATTGAATCAAAGAGCAAAATAACCTGTTACTTTATGTGATGATGCACTATATAATCAGATTGCCACTGTTGGTGACAATGTTAAGTATGATGATGAGGAGCAGAATTTGGTAAACACTTTCAAGAATGTGTTTTGTGACAGGTTAGGAAAATTAAAGAAGTTCTCTCATAAAATTGTTTTGAAACAAAATGTCACACCCGTAAAACAAAAAATAAGGGGTGTACCAATAAGCGTGAGACAAGAATTGAAGGATATGTTAAAGGAGTTATCAGATGAGAGTATTTTTTAAACCATTGAATCAGCTGAGTGGGTTTCTCCCATAGTTTTGGTCCGCAAGCCGGATCAAAAGTTGAAGGTGTGTGTGGACCTGAAAGCTCTCAACTCTAATATTGTCATAGATTGTCACCCATTGCCAAACTTTAATGAAGTATTATCAATGTTTGAGGGAGCGCAGGTATTTTCAACGTTAGATTTACGATCAGCATACCACCAAATAGAACTTAAGGAGGAGTCAAAGAAACTCACAGCGTTTATCACGCCTTTTGGTCTATAACAATATACCAGGATGCCTTTTGGCCTGGCGTCAGCGGCGTCAATGTTTCAAAGAGTAATGTTCCTGATATTTAGAGATTTGGACGAATATGTCAAATGTTTTCAGGATGATATTTTGATTTTCTCAAGGAATGAAACTGAGCATGTTTGTCATTTGAATGAAGTGTGCAAAAGGTTAGAGAGTCATAGACTTACATTAAAGGCACATAAATGTGAACTTTTTAAACGCACAGTTGAATATTTGGAACATACATTGTCTGGAAATGGAATTGTTCAGAAGAAAACTAATGTTGATGCTATAGTCAGAGCACCATCACCTGTTCACAGGTATGTGTGAATATTACAGTAAGTTTGTGGAAAGTTTTGCGACCAAAATGGAACCACTGCGAGCTTTATTAAGACAAAATGTGAAGTATATATGGTCAAATGAACAACAGAAAGCTTTTGAGTGTATAAAGAGGGATATTGTCAATGCTCCCACATTGAAACCCTTTAGAATGAAGAAAGAGTGTATAATCACTGTGGATGCCAGTTTGTATGGGTTAGGGGCAGTTTTGTCACAAAGTGAAGGAAAAGAGGAGTGGAACGTATCTTTTGCTTCACGCTCACTGAATGAGTGTGAGCGGAAATATGCAGCAATTGAGAGAGAATTACTTGCGTGTGTGTGGGCAGTGCAACATTTTAGGTTATATGTGTGGGATTATAGGTTCATCCTGAGAACAGACCATAAACCACTAGTTAATATATTGTCTACAGGAGGTGGTTGGCATTCTACAGCCAGGATTGCGAGATTGTCATCAAGATTGCAGGAGTACAATTTTAGTACAGAGTATGTTCCGGGGGAAAAAAAATTCACCGCTGATTTTCTTTCTCGTTTGCCGTGTGAACAGGACAAGGTAGATGTGGTTAAGGAAGAAGAATTTATTCCAACAATAGCTGATGTGATAGGTGATCAGTTTCAAGAGATTACAGAGGAGAAGTGGGACAGTTGTGTAAGGAAAAATGATAGGTGGAGTTCCCTTAAAAAATATGTGATGGAAGGAAGGCCCAAAAAAATGTAATTAAAGAAGAGCTTTTACCGTTTGCAAGGGTAGCAGATGAATTGGAATTGGAGAATGATTTTCTGTTTAAGTCAGGCAAGTGTGTCCCACCACAAGGTATACAAGATGTCATTCTTATGTTAGCTCATAAGACGCATCCAGGTATATCTTCTATGAAGAGGTTGATTAGGAGTTTATTTTGGTGGCCAGGAATGGATGCATTCATTGATAGAGTAGTAAGAGAATGTGAAGAATGTGTGTCAAGTGAGAAGATGCTCAGAACTAATGTTCCACCTTTAAAAGTAGTAAAGTGGCCAGACATGCCGTGGCAAAAGTTAGCCTTTGATATTTCGGGCCCATTTAAGAACTTACCAGAGAATTCACGGTATGCATTAGTGTTGATTGATTTCCACTCGAAATGGCCAGAAGTAAAGTTTGTACCTAATGCCACCACTAATGCAGTGATCTTTTTTTTTTAAAGAGATTTTTGCCCGAGAAGGTTGTCCTTCTGTGTTAGTTACAGACAATGGATTGCAATTGAAGTCAATGGAGATGGAGAATTTCTTAAAGGGACATGGAATTACACATAAGTGCACATCATTATATGAACCACATGAAAATGGCCAGGTAGAACGGTTCAATAGAGTGTTGAAGTCTTATGTAACAGATGTTGTGAGTACACGTGGAGAATGGATGAATGAATTAAGAGAAAGGTTGTGGGTTTATCGAATTACACCTCATTCAACAACACAACTTAGCCCTTTTAAATTACTAAAGGGAAGAGATCCAGCTTCAAAAATGTGTCCATGGTGGTTTAAGAATAAATGTCAAGATAAATTGGACATTAAGGAATTCTGTCTTTGACAGAAGCGGTCGCTCCCCCCACCCTCCTCCTCGATTACGACTGGTATCGTAGCGCTTCCACACTGCTGGGCATTGTGTGCTTTAAAAACTTATCTTTGGGACTGTGAAGTGCATTTTGCTGTATATTGTACTCTCGCACTGCTGGGCATTTTGTTTATCGCAGCGCTTCCGCTCTGCTGGGCTTTGTGTGCTCTGAAAACTTATCTTTGGGACTGTGAAGTTCATTTTGCTGTATATTGTACTCTCGCACTGCTGGGCATTTTGTTTATCGCAGCGCTTCCGCTCTGCTGGGCTTTGTGTGCTTTCATACCTTATCTCTGATATTGTGAGGTGCAGTCTGCTGCTAACTTTCACTCTCGCACTGCTGGGCATTTCCTCTGGTTATTTACTTCTGCTGGGTGCATTGCTTAGCGTAGCGCTTTGATTTCTACACAGCGCTTCCTACCGCTAGCCACCACTGACTCCATTCCCCCCATAGCGCTCCATCAGTAAAACAACTTAGTACCCCAACCTCGCACGGCATTGCAACATTTGTTGTTTATTGTTGCTGCCATTTTGTTTGCGGTCCTAGACCCTCCCTACACCTCGAGCCCGCCTCCCAGCTGCCCCTCCCACGCTCCACCCCCTCTACATTCCCATTTAAGACAGATGACCCAACGCGCAGCGTCCACGCGCTTCGGCCGCGCCGAAGGTGCGCCAAAGGTAAGCCCGTCTACGCCCGTCCGCGCCAAGACCGCGCCCAGCGCCATACCCCCTGGTCCCCGCACTGCCCAGCCCACTCGCATTACATACGACTCATCCACTCTCCTAGCACTGAATCCTGGCAGACTCCCTACCTGTGTCCAAGCCACACCTGGACACACCCATGGACCCTTCACATGCATCACCTGCAAGCACGCATGCACCAAGACCCACATCACATCCACAAACACCAAACAGAGTTCTGACACCAACCACCTAAAATGCATCCTTCTCAACACCCGCTCGGTTCACCAACACGCCATCGACCTGTGGAATCTACTAGGCACCATCTCTCCGGACGTCGCATTCTTAACAGAAACTTGAATGAACGCCTCTTCAGCTCCAGACATCACCATAGCCATCCCGGAAGGCTACAAAATCATACGAAAAGACCGCACCAGCCAAACAGGAGGAGGCATCGCCATTGTTCATAAGAAGTCCATCCACATCTCACCCAGCTCCGACACCAATCTCACCAGCGCCGAACACCTTCACTTCCAGATCCACACAGACCCCAAGACCACACTCAGAGGCACACTCCTCTACAGGCCCCCAGGACCCCGTGCACAATTCTGTGAAGACATCACTGACTTCATCACCCCTCACGCCCTCTCCTCCAAGGACTACATTCTACTGGGAGACCTCAACTTTCACCTGGAAAAGAGCAACGACAGCAACACCACCACCCTTCTGGACAATCTTGCCAACCTTGGACTCAATCAACAGTTAACACCCCCACCCTCTACGCAGAACACACTCTCGACCCTATCTTCACCTCCAGCAAGCACGTCTCCTTCAGTCACTCCACAGCTCTCCATTGGACGGACCACAGCTGCGCTCTCTTTGTCTACAAAAAGACCACAACCCACATCCATCCTCAACCCACTCTGCGAAGAAACTGGAACAAAATAACCATCAATCAATTCTCCACATCGCTTCTTCAAAACCCCCCAGCCTACTCATCGAACCCTAACCAAGCAGCCATTAACTCCACGCAATGGCTGACCAATAGCGCCGACAACCTAGCACCTTTGAAAAAACGTCAAACCAAGCTTGGCAGCAGAAACGCACCCTGGTTCAACAATGAACTTAAGAAATCCAAGAAACTCTGTCACTCCCTTGAGAAGGCCTGGAAAAAAGACCCAAACACCGGCACCAAGGACGCCTTCAAAAACGCCATCCGCATTCACCACCAACTGATCCGGACAGCCAAGAAAGCCTCATTCAAAGACAGACTAGACAACAACGCCCATAACAGCAAGGAACTATTCAACATCGTCAAAGAGTTTACCAACCCCACTGCCAACTCCAACAACATCACTCCATCTCAAACCCTCTGCGACTCCTTAGCTTCATTCTTCCACGACAAAATCTCAGACATCCACATCAGCTTCGACAACCAACCCGGAGACCAACCCACCCAACGTTCTACTGATCCTTCACCACCCCTGAACACCCTCAATAACTGGAACTCACTCTCCACTGATGACACCATCCACCTGATGAACTCCATCCACTCAGGATCCCCCACAGACCCATGCCCTCACCACATCTTCAACAAGGCAGACTCCATCATCGCACCCCACCTCCGAGACGTCATCAACTCCTCCCTCAACTCAGCCACCTTCCCGGAAAGCTGGAAACACGCCGAACTCAGCGCCCTTCTGAAAAAACCCACAGCTGACCCCACCGAACTCAAAAATTACCGCCCCATCTTGCTCCTTCCATTCCCCGCCAAGGTCATCGAGAAAGCAGTCAACAACCAGCTCGCCGCCTTCCTCGAAACCAATAGAGCCCTCGACTCCTCTCAATCCGGCTTCAGAGCCAAACACAGCACTGAGACCGCACTCATTGCAGCAACGGACGACATTCGAACACTACTAGACAACGGAGACACAGTCGCCCTCATCCTCCTTGACCTCTCCGCAGCCTTCGACACAGTATGCCATAGCACCCTGCTTCAACGCCTCAGAAACATTGGAATCCAAGGAAAAGCACTGGACTGGATCACCTCGTTCCTCACCGGAAGAACTCAGAGAGTCCCCCTCCCACTGTTCAAATCAGAGGCCTCTGAAATCATCTGTGGCGTCCCACAAGGATCCTCACTCAGTCCCACCCTCTTCAACGTTTACATGAGCCCCCTCGCGACCATCGCCCGCCAACACAACCTCAACATCATCTCCTACGCTGACGACACCCAATTGATCCTCTCACTCACCAAAGACCCTAACACCGCCAAAACCAACCTACATAAAGGAATGAAAGAAGTAGCAGAGTGGATAAAGCTCAGCCATCTGAAACTGAACTCAGACAAAACAGAAGTCCTGCTTCAACATCCTTCGCATGCTCAAAAAAACATTTAGCTGGATCCCCACCGAAACCAGAAAAACGGTCACCCACGCACTAGTTACAAGCCGCCTTGACTACGGAAACACCCTATACGCCGGCACCACCGCAAAACTTCAGAAAAAACTACAACGCATCCAGAACGCATCAGCTAGACTCATACTTGACATCCCGCGTAAAGACCACATCTCCAATCACCTGAAAAACCTCCACTGGCTCCCTGTCAATAAGAGAATAACATTCCGTCTCCTCACCCATACACACAAGGCACTCTACGAACTTGGCCCCGAATGCCTCAACACGCGAGTTTCTTTCTACACCACCCCCCCCCCCCCCCCCCCCCGCCAGCTTCGATCTTCCAACCAAGCCCTTGCCGCTGTTCCTCGCATCAACAAAACCACCAGGGGAGGTAGATCCTACTCCTACCTAGCGGCCAAAACCTGGAATTCACTTCCCATTTACCTCCGACTCACCCAAAACCACCTAGCATTCAGAAAACAACTTAAAACCTGGATATTCGACAAATATTTTCCCCACCCCTCCCCAAGCGCCTTGAGACCCTCTGGGTATGTAGCGCGCTATATAAATTATTTGACTTGACTTGACTTGACTTGACTTGTACATGATACAGCTAGGAGAGTTGAAGCGAAGCAAAACAAGACCATGGGTTGGTACACAAAAAAATGGAAGGTCAAAATTCATAATTTTGTTGTGGGGGATTGGGTGAGAATTATGAGACCGGGTCTGATGACAAAAGGTTCATGTAAATTTGGTAAGCCCATTCAAATCAAAAAAGTGTTTAGTAATTCTGTAATTACACAAGATGGAAAATTGTGGAATGTAAGGAGAATTGCCAAGTGTAATAATTTTGTCAATGATTTTAGTCCTAAATATAAATCCAATACTGATGTTTCAGGACAGAATGATTATGACACAGTAGCTTCAAGGATCAAACAAAATATTTGTGTAAAGAGTAGACCAACTAAGTTTAGGGACTATGTTTGAATCTTTTATGTTTGTTTTATGGAAAAGGGGGATATGTTACATTCTGTATCTTGTGTCCCTTATGTTTAGTTATATCTGCTTATGTGACATCATGAGGTTCTTGAGATGCCTGCCTGCACACCATGTGTATATTCCAATCACATTCTGATTTCTGGAAGGTGGTTGATAGAGTAAGGGCAGTTGCATCTGGACCTGGTAGCAGAGAAGCTGTAAATGCCGTGCTGGACATTAAACTTCAACTTAATCTACATATTTTCTTGTAATGATTTCAACAGGGTCCCTTGCTCACTGTGCCACTGGTTTCAAGCTAGCCTGGCTGAAGAAGGGTGACATACCGTGAAACCGGTCCCAGGATGCTTGTTTCCGGTCCAGGGTGGACCTGGCTTGGCAGTTCGGTTTGGACTGTTTCCATGAGGCACAGGGTCAAGACTGATTTGCATATGGCTGTGTCCAAACTGGTATGGCGTAGTGGGCAAAAGAACGATGGACTTAACCCAGATCTTTTGACTGGGAGAGAATGTTTGCATTGTCAGCATTCTGTCCATCGTTTGTTTGCTGTAACAAGGCCGTCCTGGTGAAGCAGCAAGGACCCTGGTTGTTTGGGACGACACTCAATATAAGCCCTGAGTTCTATCAGGCAATACTCTGTGTCTCCCAACCTGGTAAAACAGACTACTGCACCTTTCCTCAGTTGATCTGTCTTTGACTGCCTCACTGTCAGTTCAGCCACATTTTGACCCATTGTGTGGTCACCCCCACTTTAGCGCCCTATAAGCTGAGTCAATTTTTAATCTTTACCTGTGCCATTAGCTCTGATGTCCGGGTGCCCCCAAAAAAGGTTAGGGAAAATGTGGTGGAGAATAGTAGCACCTCAGACCATGAATAACAGATTACCGGGAGTGGCCACCAACCTCTTCAGCAGGAAAACACCCGTTACAACGAAAGTATTACATCGCGCTTCCATCGCAACGCGACTAGGACATCGCAGCAGGCTTCAGAACGCATGCTATAACATCGCGTGGACCATTACGTCGCTAGCGATTTCATAGCATCTACATCTGGAGGCTGTTTGGAGTCTGATTTGGATGGCGCTAAAGCGACTTCAACTTAGCATAGCCTCTTCTGATTTAACATTATAACATTGTTCCGTAACATTGCTGCTGTGTTGCTAATAACATTGAACCGGTGATTGGTAAATAAGAAATAAGTGAAAGACATGCAAAATGCATGGCCCGCACAGAGGGAGAGGATGTGGCCAGACAGAGACAACAGGGGAATAAGTGAAAGGCGTGTAAAATGCAGGCCCCGCACAGAGGGAGAGGATGTGGCCAGACAGAGACAACAGGAGAATAAGTGAAACGCATGCAAAATGCAGGCCCCGCACAGAGGGACAGGAGGTGGCAACACGCATAGCGCTGCCGACTTTGGTGCTTGAAACCAAGGATCGAGACTCGCCTGAGCCACAAAAAAAATGGACACTTACAAGTGTTTCTTTTTTATGTTTCAGATTTATGATTACCTGCAGTTTATTCGGATTGTACCCCAGAATGCCTGGATGCTCCCAATATTCAAACAATTTCAACAATGTTGTCTGGACAGCGTTGCAGAAAAGCAACGCTGTTGTGTGCGCGTTGTGTGCGCATTCAGACAGATGGATGCATGATGGGTGGGTGGATGGATGGATGGATGCATGATGGATGGGTGGGTGGATGAATCGGTGGATGGATGCATGATGGGTGGGTGGATGGATGCATGATGGGTGGGTGGGTGGATGGATGGATGGATGCAGGATGGATGGGTGGGTGGATGAATGAGTGGATGGATGCATGATGGGTGGGTGGCTGGATGGATGGATGCATGATCGATGGGTGGGTGGATGGATGCTTGATGGGTGAGTGGATGGATGGATGGTTGCATGATGAATGGGTGGGTGGATGGATGGATGGATGGATGCAGGTTTCATGGGTGGGTGGATGAATGGGTGGATGGATGCATGATGGGTGGGTGGATGAATGGGTGGATGGATGCAAGATGAACTCAGCAGCTCCCCAATGTACAATGGTCACTGACAACTTGTAAGACCCAAATTATAACCATGCCAGAGCCAACCCAAACATTTAATCCTCCCAGTACCCTTTGGAAGTTGTACCAGTGCAGCAAGGTCACCTCTAGTCCCCTGGCGCAGGTACAACTCTCACACATCCCCAGGGCAGTGTTGTGAACTACCAAAGATGTGCCTAAATCAGTCACAGTGGCACCCACCGAAATTCTTTGTCAACCATGAAATCTCAAGCATGAGGAGGTGAGAGGCACACCCTGTAGCTGTGTATGTGTGTGTGCGTGTGTGACATGCTTGTATGTGCGCATATATGAGTGAGTTACTGCTCCTGCGTTTGCACAATAACACCACCAGAGAGATTGGATTAGTTGAAGTTTATAAAATGTTTTGTTGACTGTCTGCTGCCTACTTCAAATCCAGAAATGAAACCAGAAACCAAGATGACTTGAACATTTCAGGGTGCCTAGGAACTAGTTGGTGCAGTTCATGACAGCCACATTTTGAATTGTTCTTTTGAGAGACATGAGGCTTACATTTTACGGTTGTTTCCTTTGTAAAGGATAATAATTAGCCTTGAAAGAGGTATAATGCCCCACCTGCATTGTGGTTACCTCCAATGACTAGGTTGAATTAGACGTAATTTTCACACTTTTGAAAAGAGGTAGGGCCTAGTATTGTTTAATATGTTTAGGCTTTACTACCACAAATATACACAAATAGTGCCCTAAACCATTGAACAATCTTGCATGCTGTGGCCTGTGTAGTGAGCCTGTTCCAATGAACCCACTTAATGCATGATCCCCCCTCCCCCTTTGCCCCACCGAGAATAAACACAGGCCTTTTCGCATTTCGGATGTATGTCATGACCCAGTAGCAGCCTTCTTGCATCTTAGTACCTAGGAAAAGGCGGTGGAGATTGCATCCCCTCCACAGTGCATCTCTCGTTAAATCCTGCGATGGCTCGGAACATAGGTGAGCCAGGTGGGGAGTGAAGTCACCTTTGATAATTTTCATTTCCTTAATGGGGGTGATCCAGTTTACATTACTCAGCGCACACCTACGGTAACATTTATTTACAGAGAACATAGGGTCATATTACTTCATAAAGGATGTGTTGTTGCCAGTCCAATACTTTATTTGCTCTTATTTACAAGCATATCGTACGACTATACAATTAAGAACCAAACGTGACTCCGCTGCCACCAAGTGGACGAACTCTGATTTTAAAAGCGTCTTTCATTTGATTTCATATCGCCTGCTGTATTTATTATTTGTTAGCGCTGCCTTGTCTGAACTGAGTTGTTACATTCCGCCTGCTGCTGTATTGACTATTCCATAACGCTGCCTTGCCTGAACTGCTTTAACTGTACTTGTTGACTTGGATACTCTTCACCTGCTGTGTTGATTATTGCCGCTTTGCTTCGCTAGCGCTTATTCATTGTTTCTACACTGCTTACAGTCCTGTTAGCGCGTTTAACTGTAGCGCTACGCTATGCCCCCCCCTCTGCCTCCATTTTGTTTGTTGTTGTCCTCGTGTGCCCGCCCCGCCTCCCAGCTGTGACGCCCTCCCACAGAATAGAAAGAGTGCTCCACTCCCCACATGCTTCGTGACTCGCTCCTCGCCTACAAGCTGAGTGGTCGCTCCCAGTGTCTCTTGCAGGCATCTGGTTTTTAACGCGCTGCATTGCTAAAACTCTGATTTTAAAAGCGTCTTTCATTTGATTTCATATCGCCTGCTGTATTTATTATTTGTTAGCGCTGCCTTGTCTGAACTGAGTTGTTACATTCCGCCTGCTGCTGTATTGACTATTCCATAACGCTGCCTTGCCTGAACTGCTTTAACTGTACTTGTTGACTTGGATACTCTTCACCTGCTGTGTTGATTATTGCCGCTTTGCTTCGCTAGCGCTTATTCATTGTTTCTACACTGCTTACAGTCCTGTTAGCACGTTTAACTGTAGCGCTACGCTGTGCCCCCCCCTCCGCCTCCATTTTGTTTGTTGTTGTCCTCGTGTGCCCGCCCCGCCTCCCAGCTGTGACGCCCTCCCACAGAATAGAAAGAGTGCTCCACTCCCCACATGCTTCGTGACTCGCTCCTCGCCTACAAGCTGAGTGGTCGCTCCCAGTGTCTCTTGCAGGCATCTGGTTTTTAACGCGCTGCATTGCTAAAACTCTGATTTTAAAAGCGTCTTTCATTTGATTTCATATCGCCTGCTGTATTTATTATTTGTTAGCGCTGCCTTGTCTGAACTGAGTTGTTACATTCCGCCTGCTGCTGTATTGACTATTCCATAACGCTGCCTTGCCTGAACTGCTTTAACTGTACTTGTTGACTTGGATACTCTTCACCTGCTGTGTTGATTATTGCCGCTTTGCTTCGCTAGCGCTTATTCATTGTTTCTACACTGCTTACAGTCCTGTTAGCGCGTTTAACTGTAGCGCTACGCTGTGCCCCCCCCTCCGCCTCCATTTTGTTTGTTGTTGTCCTCGTGTGCCCGCCCCGCCTCCCAGCTGTGACGCCCACCCACAGAATAGAAAGAGTGCTCCACTCCCCACATGCTTCCTGACTCGCTCCTCGCCTACAAGCTGAGTGGTCGCTCCCAGTGTCTCTTGCAGGCATCTGGTTTTTAACGCGCTGCATTGCTAAAACTCTGATTTTAAAAGCGTCTTTCATTTGATTTCATATCGCCTGCTGTATTTATTATTTGTTAGCGCTGCCTTGTCTGAACTGAGTTGTTACATTCCGCCTGCTGCTGTATTGACTATTCCATAACGCTGCCTTGCCTGAACTGCTTTAACTGTACTTGTTGACTTGGATACTCTTCACCTGCTGTGTTGATTATTGCCGCTTTGCTTCGCTAGCGCTTATTCATTGTTTCTACACTGCTTACAGTCCTGTTAGCGCGTTTAACTGTAGTGCTACGCTGTGCCCCCCCTCTGCCTCCATTTTGTTTGTTGTTGTCCTCGTGTGCCCGCCCCGCCTCCCAGCTGTGACGCCCTCGCCCCTCCCCCTCCACTATCCATATATGACAGCGGTTCCCGCGCGCAGCGTCCACGCGCAGCGTCCGCGCCCAACCCGCGCCGAAGGTGCGCCAAAGGTAAGCCCGTCTACGCCCGTCCGCGCCTGGACCGCGCCCAGCGCCATACCCCCTGGCCCCCGTCCCTCCCAGCCCCCCCGCACTACCTACGATGCCGCAACCCTCCTAGCCCTTAACCCCGGTCGCGCTCCCAACTGCGTCCAAGCCGCTCCTGGACACACCCATGGACCTTTCTCCTGCTACTCCTGCAAATTCATCGGCACCGACAACATCTCCGCTACAACCTCACCACAGATACCCGACCCCAACCACCTACATGGCATCCTTCTCAACACCCGATCAGTCCACAGGCACGCCATTGACCTATGGAACCTACTAGACACCATTTCTCCGGACATCGCTTTCCTTACGGAAACATGGATGAATGCTTCCTCAGCACCAGACATCACCATTGCCATCCCTGATGAATATAAGATCACACGCAAGGACCGCACCAGCCACACAGGAGGAGGAATCGCTATAGTCCATAAGAAATCTATCCGCATCTCAACCAGCTCTGACGCCAACCTCGCCAACTCCGAACACCTTCACTTCCAGATCCACATCGACCCCAAGACCACACTCAGAGGCACCCTCCTCTACAGACCACCAGGACCCCGCGCAAAATTCAGTGAAGACATCACGGACTTCATCACCCCACACGCGCTCACCTCCAAAGACTACATCCTTCTGGGAGACCTCAACTTTCACCTCGATAAGATCAACGACCGCAACACCGCCACCCTCGTGGACAACCTCACCAACCTCGGACTTAAACAACTAGTCACTTCCCCAACCCACATCGCAGGCCACACACTCGACCCCATCTTCACCTCCAGCAACCATGTCTCCTTCAGCCACACTACGGACCTCATCTGGACCGACCACAGCTGCGTTCACTTCACCTACAACAAACCAAAACCCAGCATCCACCTCCAACCTACCTTGAAAAGGAACTGGAACAAAATCACCACGGACCAAATCTCCGCATCGCTCCTTCAACACACCCCAGCCCCCTCTTCCAACGCTAACGAAGCCGCCGCTAACCTCACCCTATGGTTATCCAACACCGCTGACACCTTAGCACCACTGAAAAAACGTCAAAACAAACCTGGCAGCAAGAAGGCCTCATGGTTCAACGATGATCTCAAGAAGTCCAAGAAACTCTGCCGCTCCCTTGAAAAGGCCTGGAAAAAAGACCCAACCACCAACACCAAGGACGCCTTCAAAAACGCCACCCGCACTCACCACCAACTAATCCGAAAAGCCAAGAAAGCAGCATTCAAGGATCGACTCGACAACAACGCTCACAACAGCAGGGAACTTTTCAACATCGTCAAGGAATTTTCCAATCCCTCGGCCAACTCCAACGACATCACCCCCTCTCAAACCCTATGCGACTCCCTAGCCTCTTTTTTCCACAACAAGATTGCAGACATCCACAACAGCTTTGACAACCAACCCGGAAACCAACCCACCCTGCCGTCTGCTGTCCATCCTCCCCCCGTGAACACCCTTAACGACTGGAACCCAATCTCCACTGAGGACACCATCCGCCTGATGAACTCCATCCACTCAGGATCCCCCACAGACCCATGTCCTCACCACATCTTCAACAAAGCAGACTCCGTCATAGCACCGCACCTCCGAGACGTCATCAACTGCTCCTTCAACTCCGCTACCTTCCCAGAAGACTGGAAACACGCTGAACTCACCGCCCTTCTGAAAAAACCAACAGCGGACCCCACCGAACTCAAAAATTACCGCCCCATCTCGCTTCTTCCATTCCCGGCCAAAGTCATCGAGAAAGCCGTCAACTACCAGCTCGCCGCCTTCCTCGAAGCCAACAAATCCCTCGACCCCTCACAATCTGGCTTCCGAGCAAAACATAGTACTGAGACCGCCCTCATCGCAGCAACAGATGACATTCGAACTCTACTGGACAATGGAGACACAGTCGCCCTCATCCTCCTCGACCTCTCTGCAGCATTCGATACAGTCTGCCACAGCACCCTTCTACAACGCCTCAATAACATCGGAATCCAAGGAAAAGCACTGGAATGGATCACCTCGTTCCTCACCGGAAGAACCCAGAGAGTCCGCCTTCCTCCATTCAAGTCCGAGGCCTCTGAAGTCATCTGCGGCGTACCTCAAGGATCCTCACTCAGTCCTACCCTCTTTAACGTATACATGAGCCCCCTCGCGGCCATCGCACGCCAACACAACCTCAACATCATCTCTTACGCGGACGACACTCAACTGATCCTTTCTCTCACTAATGACCCCAGCACCGCCAAAACTAACCTGCACGAAGGAATGAAAGAAGTCGCCGAATGGATGAAACAAAGCCGTCTGAAACTGAACTCAGACAAAACAGAAGTCCTCATCCTAGGCACATCCCCCTCTGCTTGGGACGACTCCTGGTGGCCGGAAGCCCTCGGAAAAGCACCCATCCCGACAGACCACGCACGGAACCTTGGCGTCATCCTGGATTCTTCACTCTCAATGAACAAACAAGTCAGCGCCGTATCCTCTTCCTGCTTCAACATTCTTCGCATGCTCAGAAAAACATTTCGCTGGATCCCCTCCGAAACAAGGAAAACAGTCACCCACGCTCTGGTCACAAGCCGACTGGACTACGGAAACACCCTCTACGCAGGTACCACCGCTAAACTCCAGAAGAAACTCCAACGAATCCAAAACGCCTCAGCCAGGCTCATATTAGACATCCCACGCAACGAACACATCTCTGGTCACCTTAAAGACCTCCACTGGCTACCCGTCAATAAGAGGATCACTTTCCGACTGCTCACCCACGCACACAAATCACTTTACGACATCGGACCAGATTGCCTCAACTCTCGACTCTCCTTCTACACCCCCTCCCGCCAACTACGTTCTTCCGACCAAGCCCTCGCCACTGTACCTCGCATCAACAAGACCACCATGGGAGGCAGATCCTTTTCATACCTGGCTGCTAAAACATGGAACACACTCCCCGCATACCTTCGCCTCACCCAGAACCACCTAGCGTTCAGAAAGCAGCTTAAAACGTGGATATTTGACAAATAATCCTCCTCCTCTTCCTAAGCGCCTTGAAACCCTCTGGGTATGTAGTGCGCTATACAAATTTTATGACTTGACTTGACTTGACTTAGCTGCACAACTCAGACTTGACTAATGTGGAGGAGGGCATATTTTGGGAGTTTGGCATAAGATGCAACTCCAGAACGGACACCACTGTGGCACTGAACTCCCTTTACACGCTGCTTTCTCCACATTTAATTATTGCACGGTTATAAATGTATTGCCAAAATGTTCATTAAAAAAAAAAATCGGGAGAATAAAAAGGGAAGATTGATCGTCGTGGAGTCGCTTGGGGTGGAGGTGGGGGGGGGGGGGGTTGATGGCGGCAGTGGGGGCCAGGTGGTTGAGGCGGGATGAGGCATTCAAAAAAAAGAATACAACAAGCACTGGCGTTGCCAATAGGTCTCGCAGTAGGAAAGTTGGAGCTATTACAATTGCAAATAACAATGCCTTTTATTTTTATTTTGCATGTTAAAAACATAAAGGGCTTTGTCATTTACAAAACCAATATCTCCAACTTTCCTACTGCGAGACCTATTGTGCACTGCACAGTGTGTGTGAGCTGCGCTGCGTGTGTGAGCGGCGCTGCGTGTGTGAGCGGCGCTGCGTGTGTGAGCGGCGCTGCATGTGTGAGCGGGGCTGCGTGTGTGAGCGGCGCTGCGTGTGTGAGCGGCGCTGCGTGTGTGAGCGGCGCTGCGTGTGTGAGCGGCGCTGCGTGTGTGAGCGGGGCTGCGTGTGTGAGCGGCGCTGCGTGTGTGAGCGGCGCTTCGTGTGTAAGCGGCGCTGCGTGTGTGAGCGGCGCTGCGTGTGTGAGCAGCGCTGCACATGTGAGTGGCACTGCGTGTGTGAGTGGCGCTGCGTGTGTGAGTGGCGCTGCGTGTGTGTGGCGCTGCGTGTGTGAGTGGCGTTGCGTGTGTGAGTGGCGTTGCGTGTGTGAGTGGCGTTGCGTGTGTGAGTGGCGTTGCGTGTGTGAGTGGCGTTGCATGGTTGAGTGGCGTTGCAAGGTTGAGTGGCGTTGCAAGGTTGAGTGGCGTTGCGTGTGTGAGTGGCGTTGCGTGGTTGAGTGGCGTTGCGTGGTTGAGTGGCGTTGCGTGTGTGAGAGGCGTTGCGTTGTAGAGTGGCGTTGGGTTGTTGAGTGGCGTTGCATGTGTGAGTGGCTTTGCATGTGTGAGTGGCGTTGCATGTGTGAGTGGCGTTGCATGTGTGAGTGGCGTTGCATGGTTGAGTGGTGTTGCATGGTTGAGTGGCGTTGCAAGGTTGAGTGGCGTTGCAAGGTTGAGTGGCGTTGCGTTGTTGCGTGGCGTTGCGTGGTTGAGTGGCGTTGCATGTGTCAGAGGCTAAATGTAGCACAGGGAGACCTCCAGCGGTAAGACAATCAAAAACAACTTAGAAAACATTTCACAGTATGAAAAGATCAAACTAATGCTGGAGCGTGATACACCTCAGCTAAAAATCATGATAAATAACAACACACATTAGAAGTGAAACTGCAAGTACAGAAGGACCAGCTTTGCTTGTTTAAAACTCCCACTTCAGGCAGATAAGTGTAATGTGTAAAGCGTCTTGTGCACATGAGCAGATCATGGAGTCTGAGAATGGCAGCCGAAGCAAATACAAACAAGAAGAATGACTGTGAGGCGCATTGGTGTGAAGCACATCAAAGGGCTTCTCCTCCCCTAATTAGGTGAGGAGAAGCCGTTTCGGGGAAACTGAAGGTACAGCCGGCCTGCGGCCGGTCATGAATACTTAGGGGAGGAGAAGCCCTTTGATGTGCTGGGCTGGCTGGCCCCGAATGCGCGTGCATGTTATCACGTGGTTCACGTGAACAGCATGAAAATTGCAGGGCTGAAAGCCCTTTGGTTTGACGATGTTTTCGCCACTTGAATTCTCGCTCCGCTCGATGCGCTTGCGCACATCGATAAGTCGCGAGACCTAAAAACTGAGGGAGGACACCGCAAATCGCGTTGTAAAAATGTGCGATTTAGTGGTGTGGGAAGTAAACTACATGCGCATAGAAATCAACGCATTGCCGTTGCAACATCGTACGATGTTAAGGTACGCGATCTTGTCGAACACGCGATGTAATGACCGCGTTGTTAAAGCATGCGGTGTAATGGTTTACGATGTGTGAACATAGATTCTCTTCAGCATGCTCTAATCAATTGGTGCCCTCTGGTCTGGTGACTTCACTCCTTCCTGCCTAGCCCATCCTTTCAGTGCTGCCCTTACTGGGAAACCTGCAGTTGCGTCCACCTCCTCTTTCAGCTTTGTAAAGTGTGTGATTGCCGCCAGGTGTCTTGAAACCCATGTGTGTGGTTTCCTATTGTCTTTAACCCACAGCACAAATTGCTGCTCTGTTCCGACAGGGTGGTGGCCCTCCACTGATCTCAGGGAACGGGTCACTGACGTAAACATGCTGTAACACGCCTGGTATCTGGCTTGTGACCCAGGTGCCAATGATAATTCTCCCAAGGCCAATATCCTTTGCTCCTCCGTACCATGTACCACTCTTCTGCCTTGAAGGGCCTCATCTCTTCCATCGCCTGGGGGAGAGGCACCCGGAATTTTGCCCACTGAAGGCGCGAAAGAGCTTCAGCGGCCCACGTTCTCCACCCCTTAGACGTGCCTGGCACAAAATTACATATTCCTCAAAAGGCACCCCCTCACCAATTCCCTCAGCAGCCCCAACAAGACTTGGCAATTGCCAGATTGGCAGTTAACGGCCTGCACTCCAGCCATATTGTCCGACCAGAATATGATCCTTCTGTTAGCTAGGACTTATGGGCATAGATGGAGTGACAAAACAATTGGAAACATTTCCAGAACAGTGATGTTTTATGTAAGCCCATGTTTCTTGAGTGCGTATGGCCATTTTGTCGCACACCACTCCCTACCCAGAATGGCACCAAAAGCATCTCTCCCAGATGAATCAGTGAACAGCTGAAGCTGCTGACTGCTGCACCACGCCCGACACTGGTGCTGGAAACCAGGGTTCGAGCCTCAAGGTCGCGTCCACATCCTGTGATTCTGGGCAAATCACTTAACCTCCCCGTGCCTGAATGTGTAATGTAAATACGGTGTTCATGTAAAGCGCTCCAAAACCTTCGGGTCGAGTTTGCGCTATATAAAATATGCACAAAAAAATAAAAACTCATTCAGAAAGAACAGCTACATGCGCAGGTCATCTTTCAGTCCCTCACTAAGGCTCACTAAGGCTCACCAGGTAATGGAGTTTCTCTACTTTCACTATCGCTCTAGCAAGCAATCTGGCAAAGCTTCTCCCAGCTGGTATGATCCTACCCTCAAAGTTTAGCCTACCCAGCAAGCTCTATATTGTGGCCAGCGTCACTTTGTTCCTGCTCAGGACCTGCAGGATGTTGTTTTGAAGGGCCTCAACTTTATCTTTTGGCAGTCAGCACATCCCTGCTGTAGAATCAATTTCTATGCCTAAGAATGTCAAACATTCATTGGTCCCTGGGTCTTCTCTGGAACCAAGGGCACCCCTAGTGACTGACTAAGTTGTTGAAATGCCCAGAGGGTCTCGCTGCACTCCCTAGAATCTGCCTTACAGATGAAGAGAAAGTCATCTAGATAATGTAATGAGCTCCCTCAGAGGTTCCTCTGCCTCAATGCTCACTCCAGGAGGCAGGCAAACTTTTTGAATAAGGAACATGACACCGCGCAGGCCATGGGCATACATTTATTGTAGAAATATTGGTCGTCCCACCGCATGTCTAGTAGGTGAAAACTATCGGAATGGACTGGGAGGAGATGGAAGGCAGACTCAATATTCGGTTTTGCCATAGGAGCACCCTTGCGTGCTGCTCGCACCAAATCGACTGCCTCGTTGAACCAAGCATAACAAACGGAGCCCACTCCGTCGTCTAGGTAGTCATTTACTGACGATCTCTTGGGGTAAGAGAGATGGTGAATCATCCTGTTCTTGCGCTGCTCTTTTTTAGGCATAATCCCCAGAGGAGACACAATAAAATGTGGAAGGGGTGGTTGGGCAAATGGCCCAGCCACCCACCCCAAATGGCCCTCCTTCTCCAACTTCTCCCTGACCACCTCTAGTGCTTCTTTGGCTGAACGTAGGTTCTTGACCTCTCTCGTAACAGCATTCCAGAGTACGGAATCCTAACGCCCTCACTACAACCCCTGAAGAACAATTCACGCTCTGCTGCTCTAGGGGACTCTTTAAGGTGGGAAATGAAATGGGAGATGGCTCTAGCATGGAGTGTTTAGACTTAGAGCAATTAAGGCTGCTTTGCACCAGCGTTGGGGCCTCTTGGCTTATCAGTCTTGCCTCCTCTGCAAATGGTTGCTGGGTGCCGCCAAGCACACTTGGAGCAGGTGTGGGTGAATTTGCATGCAGTGCCCCAAGTGCAAGCCCCGTTTTTGGACAACCTGCATGCATTGTTGGCCCTATGCTGATAACCCCCTCCCACTCTGTGGGCTCTTGCCCCAAAAGGAATGCCTAAACTGCTGTTTAAAATAGTATGGTTTTGTCAGTCTGTGCTTTAGGAAGGTGGTGTCTCTGCCTGTATGGCTGTTGCCATTACCCATGTACTGCACCCAGAGCTCAATCTCCAGACAATCCCATGATATCCCCGGTGCCAGCTCGATCTTTTCCCTGAACTCTCTCTCGTAATTCAACCAGCCTGTGCCCCATTACACTTGTATTCCTAATAAATTACCCTGTTATATTTGCACAGGGCAGGCCACTGTTCGGGGTCTTTTCAATGATGACCGTGGATAACATGGCAAATGCTTCTAACCAGCTGTCTATTGTCTCATCTGGTTTAACCTTCCTATTCCCCTTATGTTTATCCACATCCTTACTCGACACTGTGATGTCTGCACCTTCCTTGGCGAACATAAGCAATGAAAAAATGTCAATGAACTCCCTGTTCCAAATTCTCTCTCTGGCTTCTAAAGGAACTCTCCATGCCAAAGATGATCTTCCTGTCAGCAAAGGCGTATCAGACCTAATCAAAACACTCTTGCTATTTGCACATGCAGTAACGTCCACAACACCCGTGCCTGACCCCCGCCCCCGTTGCCATAGAGGAATGCTGCCCTGCACCCTCACCTGACTTGCACTCGCTTGATTGGCGCTGGGACCCTGCCCCCCTGTGCCTGACTCAACCAACAATTTTGCAGAGACCATGAAGCTGTGCATTGCTTCCATCATCTTACCCAGTCCTTCTTGCATTCTGACCAGATACTCCCGGTGTTTGGCTGTGAACCAGCTCCTGTGCAGGCTGGTTGGTCTGCCTCTGTACCGCCGGCACGCTAGTCTGTGGGTCAAGTCCCTGCCCTGTGGGGTTAGCACTGTTCCCATTGCCTGTGTCTTGCCCTCCACTGTCCTTCATGCGTCTGTTTGTTCCTCTCTCCCCTTGTGAGGTTGACGGGGCTTCCGTTCCTGCTAGCTTGCTCGCCCTTGCCTTTTTTGGCTTTCTTCAATTTTCACTCACCAGCCTAGTTGGTGACATGCTTCATCATTGGGATCCCACCAGAGAGGCCGAATGCCTCCCTGGTGTGCTACAACGCCTGAATTACCGCTGTAATCCAGGCGTCGTAGCACACCAGGGAGGCATTCGGCCTCTCCGGTGGGAACCCAATGATGAAGCATGTCACCAACTAGGTTGGTGAGTGAGGGTTCTTTTAAATAAGAGGGATTCCTCGTGCTGTTACCTTTTTGACTTCTCACTTTTTCGTTGTTATTGATATTAAATAGGGGGAATAAGTGTGACTACCCCTCTTTCTCTTGGTGATGTTACGTTTCTTTAATTTTCCCCCAGCAGCCGCTCTCGCTGATCACTTCCTTTTGGCAGGTTGAGCACTTTGGACTTCAAGACCAGAATCCGTTGGCTGCAACCCCTCAGCGTCTGTCAAGGTGAGTGCTGCTGACTGTTGTGGCATCTCTTCCATCACCAACATCTTTCTTCCTTGCCCACTCTATCCCTTTTGCCTGCCCTATGGCCATGGGCCATGAACTTCGCCCATACTTTGGCATTCTTGTGGCTAGGCTCCGGGGAGAAAACCGGCGGGGAACCGTGGTCCTCCATTACTCCGAGCGTGCGTGTGAGTGAGTGAAATAAATCTGCAATTGAGAGAGGACAGCTTTACCATCATGTGCATGGGAATGTGTCACCAGAATCAGTGATTGCATTAAAGACGGCCCATTGGAATTGCCCCGCTGTACCCAAATGTACAAGACTTCATATTGGGCATGCGCCCTTCTGAAAGTTACTTTAGCGTAAAACCTTCACTCCTATTGTTGGAACTGGCTCTTCTTGCAGGGTCATCCCCGAACTTTTTGCTTCTTCCTCCCTTCTTTTTCCTGACCCGTGGCTGTTGGCAATAGGACTCTGAGCACTTTACCACTGGTGATCAGTGCTAAAGTGCATATGCTCTCTGTGTAAATTGTTATTGTGATTGGATCTACATGATTGGTATATTTGTATCACTAAGAAGTCCCTAGTGCACTGGGTGTGCCACGGCTGGTGATGACAAAGGCTACTAGTGGGCCTGCAGCACTGATTGTGCCACCCACATGAGTAGCCCCAAAATGGTGTCTCTGGCCTGCCACTGCAGTGCCTGTGTGCAGTCTGTGAACTGCCATGTCCTCCTGGTCAGTGTCCCCACTGACCAGGCCTAACTCTTCTTTTTTTGTGCACATTGGTCACCCCTATGGAAGGCCCAAGGTACCCCCCTGGGCAGGGTATGTGAAAGGTAGAGCATGTACTGGTGCAGGTGACATGCTCTGGTAGTGAATGACAGCCATTTTTCGTTTTTCACTATTGTAAGGCTATCTTGCTCCATAGGCTAACATGGGGGATGCTGGCTACAGTGGCTACCAGCATTTCTTCCTATAGGAACAAGATAGGACATAAGAGTCTAGTATCCCTGAACTCAGAATTTAATAACACATCTTTTAGGAAAGGTTGTTTTTAAATCCTGTGTTTGAGAACAGCACTTTTAGAAAGTTGCTCTTCTCTTGTTTGACTCTTCTGTGTGCCTTGGCCTGTTTGTGTATTGACTGTCTGGTTTTAGAGTGACAGGTGCTGGGGATTCCCCAGGAGGCTGGCTGAGTCAGCCCTAGGCTGAATGACTGCATTTGCAACTTGAGTGGTGGGAGGAGATAGCACCTGGGCCTGAATAGGGCTGTGCCTGCCTTCCACAATGCTGGTTTCACCTCCTGCTGGGCGGCTGACGACCCTGCCCCTCACTCTGAAAGGAAAGGAGAAGCCAGGAAAACAAAGTGCTCAAGAAACACCCAGAACTGGTTCAGACCGGGCTCAGGGCCCACTTGCACAAAGAGAACAAAGACTTTTAGGGGTATAAGTACAGGACCCCTGACCACAGAAAATTAGACCGTCCTGGAATCAAGAAGGAACCTCTGCCAAGGAGAAAGCTGAAACTGAAGAAGGAAGATTGTCCAGCTGTTGCTCTGCTGGATTGCCCTGCTGTTGCTTTGCTGCCAAAGAGAGGGGAAGGACTTTGCTGTGCTGTGTCCCCTTGCTTGAAGGAATCTCCAAGGGCCTGAGAAGAGCTGGCTCCCTGCTCTGAAGTCCCAGGAACAAAAGGACTTCACCCCCAGCTTCCCCTGAGCTCTACTGAGAGAGTTCTGTCCTTCCTGGAGTGCTTGGCCCATGTGTGGTGCCTCTGGAAGTTGTACCTGTGTTGGGAAGCTGGAAACTAAGCTTGAGAGACTTTGCTAAAGAAAAGTTAATGCATCGCTCGCTGAGGAGCGCATCCCCGACAGTGCGAGAAGTTTCCCGCCGCTACGAAGGTCAAGATCGTCGCAGCGCCTGTTGCCGCTGTCAGAGCCATCACATCCTTCGTTTGCGGGACGCACCCGATTGGTGCGGGAAGTTTTAACATCGCTGCGAGTGTCGTCGCTGAGCCTGTCGTCGCTGGGTGAGATCGCTGCACCGCCTGCTTGCGGACCGCATCACGTCGCTGCGAGAGTCATCGCCTAAGCCATCGCATCGAGGAGCTGCGAGAGAGAGATCGCTGCTGGATCGTGCATCGTCGCCCCGGAGATCGTCGCAGCCCCTACGAGTTTGACGCATCATGCCTTTGCGAGAACAAACTTCCTACGGAACCTACACACTGGAATCCATACAAGTGGCCTTCCTCCCCATACAGACCGGATTCATCACAACACGCCCGCTGCTGCAGCGGGGCTGTCACAAACGCCTCCCCAGGGTCTCAGGAGCAACGCATCGCTTGTTTTCCCCCGCACCAGCTTCTGCTTTTGGAACTTTGTTGCAACTAAAGGTACTGTGTCTGAAAGGTGACGCAACTGTTAACTTTTCACGCAACTGTGTATTATTTTATCGCAACCTAAAGGACTTTTTTATTGCAACCTTAAGAACTCTTTTGAAACCATATTCTCGAACTGTGTATGTTGGATTTTTGTTGTTTTGGTCTTGTGTAGTTTAGATAAAATACCTTTATTTTTCTAAACTGTTGTGGAGTCAGTTTGTGGTGTTTTCACTGTGTTACTGTGTGGGTTGGTACAAATACTTTACACATTGCCTTCTGATTAGCCTTGACTGCTCGTGCCAAGCTACCTAGAGGGTGAGCAGGGGTTATCTCAGAGGATTTCCTCCTTAATCTGACTAGAAGCAAGGGTCCCTATTTGGACAGTGGTACCTACCTCTGCCAACTAGGGACCCCCATTTCTAACACCTATCATGACATGAAACAAGGTAAACCTCGCTTTTATAATGGGCTTACACACTTCTGAAAGTTGTGAGATTGACTTAGCACCACTTTGGGTCTGCATTCGCCCATAACCTTGCCCTCAGTACCCTCGGTGATAAAGCCTCTGCCAGTGTCTGAGTTGATCCCTTAGGCAGTTCCTCCTATCCGGCTATGCTGTGCCTCTCCAGATTGCGTGCTAGCGACTGGATGGTGCTCTATGGTTTGCCACAATTACCTGTAAGATGAAGCAGCGAGTAATCAAATTATATTTGTTTCTTCAGTCCACGCAGATGTCACCTGGCCAACAGATGGTGATCCACATATCCCTCTTGGAACACATATTGCCAAGTCACCTGACCAAAGGTTCCTAATATCATACTCCAACCTTTCACGCATACTTCCTTGATGGTGGCAAGGGGCCCCCTCCCCCACTACGTATTTTCCTCCCTTGTGTGGGCAACCATGAAATGGAAGGACAGCGCCGATTGTCCACTCCCATTGGTGCTTGACCTACTTACTTACCATGTGTGGTCCAGCTCACTGTAACACACTGCACAGATCCTCCAGGTGTCAGAGACTCAGCTCAGCCGTGCCTGAAAAGGTGACTGGTTAATACATGGTTCCACTGTGACGCCCCACTGCCATACATACCACAGCGTGACAGGATGCCACCTAACACCATCGTATTTGTACCCCTTTTAATTTATCCTATACCTCCTCCTCCCCAATATTACAGTAACCACCAGCGCCAACATCACGCTGCCCATTAGGCACATGCTAAGTACTCCAAGTGTATTTTGTACCTGCAATAACGATCCCCGAGTAACATATTATGTTAACCTAGGCTGACAGTCCTAGTTATGATAAATCCGCACCAATTTAATAATTCACCTTCGTTCAAAACTAGCTGCATACCTGTAGAGGGTCGGTAATAGTTTAAAGTGACATAACTGGCATGTCATGCTGTAATGACAAACAGTATTGTAATTGCCTACCACTCCATTTCGCCGTCTCCTCTGAGCACGGACCGACTCACGCGGAGTTCATCCACCTGCCCTTGGTGCCTTCCGTGTTAAAATAATCTGAAAAATAAGTAAAAGTTGATCAAACAGTCCCCCGGCTCCCCCCAAAAGGTTTCCAGCAGGCACCTTGTTGCACCCAGCCACGCTTATATGTTTCGAGATGGTGTTACCACTTTCACATGTGACCGCACTTACGCCTGAATTAGGCCCGCCGAAAAGAAAGTCTTTAAAAAAAAGAATTATTATATTTAAAACTGAGGGAAAGCTACTCAGCGGGCATTCACTGCCTGCACAACTGACTGAATCTGCGCTCATCCATTCCTTTATTTATTTATTTATTCATTTTATTATTATTATTATTTTTTCAAGATGGCGGCTGCATCGGTCAGCCGACCGACCCATTGCAGGCTCTTTCCATTAATTCAAATGTTAGCCACGCCCCACATCCCCCCTTGTAGATCAGGGGATGCAACAAAAGGGTTGTTTCACACCCCAAATTTAAAAAAAAACTTGTAAGTCCCCTATCCAGAAGCAAGGATTGTTGCCCTGGGCCGTAGGCACAAGAGTAAACAAGTAGCTGGCCCCAGGCAGCCATGCTGACCATGCCCCTCAACCTCCACCCGGAAGCAGAGTTTGGCACTCTGGAATAGTGCACCAACCACAGCGCCTCAGCCACAAATGAACAATTAACCAGTCTGCCCCATGTAGGCTGGCAACCCTGGGAGACAACGAGTTAGCCTTGCCGCATAGGGGGCACAAGGGGCTGCCGCCACCAGCAGAAATGCCAGCGGCTGCCTCTATGCCCTCACATGCCAACCCTGCTCCACCCAGACTACTGGGTCTACCAGCGGGATAATGGTGGCCATGCTACAAGCTTTCAGAACTAATTCCTTCATTCTCAGACCCCGCCAGGAAGTCCGTTAGTCATTGTAAATTTGTATATTTATCTATTTTTGTACATTCTTTGCTTGCTGTGTTTGATATTGTGTTCCTCTTGCTGTGTCTTGCTATTTCTGTACGTTCTATTTTGTAACATTTCTCTCATGTAACGTAACTGGTTCTATTGTACAGAATTCTGACACCTTCTGGTAAAGTCTGTGCTTTATAAAAAATCATAAATATTAATAATAATAATAATAATAATAATAATAATAATAATAATAGAATGTAACAAAGCACCAGTTGCGGGAGGGTGAATGTGCTGCGTCACCGCCATAGATGGAACACCAGCAGCTGCAACCAGACGCAGCTGCCCCCAGACCAGTCGACTTCGGCGGCCTTACCAACACAACCAAGAGGCAGAGATAGCCGCGGGGCAAGGGGAGTGTTGCCACTATACAGGGAACACCAGCAGCTTCCCATCAACTCTGGCGATTACGTTAGAGAGCAAACCGGCTTGCTGCAGACAGCCAAGTCAACTGCTGCCCTTTGACCGAGGACACCTAGTGACCATTCATGTCCGAGGCAACCTTTTATTGATATTAGTGCTGGAGGGTGGGGGGTATTGTTTTAATTGTAATTCTACGGTGAAATGGCGGGTGTGTTACTGCACCGCACCCTTATCCTGATGTTGGTACGACAGAGCTGCAGCCTCCCCCACTGTCCTTCATTTGCTCACCTCTAGAAAACAAGCATTTACATTGCAATAGGTCTCGCAATGACATTATTTTGAGATATTTGCATCGTAAATGACATTTTTAAAAAAAAAATTCCCTTTCTAAAAAACAAAGAAAATGCTCTAATGCAAAATGGCAATAGCTAACTTTTTTGTAACTGCGAAATCTATCGCATTGCATTTGTACTAGTGTGAGTTATCGGTATTGTAAATGCTACTGGTCCTTTCACTAAGAGAAAGGTTACACAAGCATTTGCAATGCAATAGGTTTCGTACTTGCAAGATTTTTAGGTAATGGCATTGTAAATGGCAATGTCTTTTTTTATTTGTTTAAAAAACCTGCACTAATAAAAGATATCGTCATTTACAATACTATGTTAAAGTTTCGAAAATGCGACCCCTATTGCTATGCCAATGCTTGTTTTCCAATGGCAAGACCTAAAAATGGGTATGTTCGCCAAGCACATATCTTTTGCGTTTTTGCACTTTGTTACGCAGCAAGGTGCATTAGTCAAAGCTATTTCGGTTTCTAGATTTTTTTGTATTTGATATCGGAGTATTTTTTTTTAGTTTCAACATTCAATTCCAGAGGAACAGAGCAACCTGTAAAGAGTCTGCTGAACCCAATTCCCGGCAATAAATAGCAAGTGAAGGAGGCTGTCGAAGACGGAAGCAGTCGCAGGGATGTGCTGAGAAAGGCTGAGTCTGAAAAGGCACAATTATTCGTGAACTGCCCAGTGCAAGAAACAGCATGGGGTTTACAGGAAGGAAGATTAGTCATGGAGAGGACAAAAAGAGAGCAGGCCTGCAAAGGAGAGACTGGACTGTCAGTTGAAGAGAACCAGGTGACAGGGCTCGCACAAGAGTTAAAGTCTATCTGCATAAAGGGTAACAAGGCTTGGAAAAGTGGGAGGATGAACCCGAATAAAGCACAAGGCGAGAGAGGGTAGAGAGGCTACAGAAAGATACATGAACTGTGAAAAGGGTACAGAGAAACATAGGTCCTGCTAGCTTGTTGTGGTGATGGTGGTGCAGCTTGACTTTACGTTCCCACCTCTGTCCTTGACCTGTTAGTCAGTTTTCCTGATCGGGTAATGATAAACCGTTCTAGGTACCTTGTTCTTTTTTAATAAGCAATCCACCCTACTGAACTAGGTTCATGCACACTAAAACTCCTCTGTCCTGAGGAAGGCTCAGCAGATTTAGCTTTCGGGTCAACACACTGACACTTCAAATCACTTATTATTTTGAAACAACTCATCATTAAGCTCAACCGTGATTTCTCAATATTTAGGACTGATGGATTTCTTTTTTCTTATGGGGGGTGGGTTTAAGCTCCAGGACAGGAAAGGCACAATTGAAGGAGAAACCTTCATCACCACAACGGAGACCCCGTGATGCGTTGTTTTTCTCACCCTACAATCAGTGTGTTAGAGGTTATATGTCCTCCGGCAGAAGACAAAGATGACTGTCCTAAAGTAGCCCTCGGAGCCTATCTCTTCCACTGTAACCCCAGACTCACCACATGGACTTCCCTACCGTCCCTCAAAACTCATTCTCCTGCACTCGACGCACAAGCTCTCCCTCACCGGTTCACTCAGCACTTGCTCTCTCGAGCCTTCAATTCCCCCTAGAGGTTCTGCCACTCGCAGCACACTGCAGCCTGTCTCCCACAGTCACCTCGTGACACTCGCCTGCAGCCGTGTAAGGTATAGTCTTTCTTCCTTTTTATTGTGTTCATGATGTCATTCTGATGTAATGACATTCTGTATGTTAACACGTTCCACTTCTTGCATCCTCGAGGAGAGTGTATCTTCAAACATGTTTATGTTTGAAGATGCGTCTCCCGAGGATGTCCTTGCAGTTTAAGCTACAGCTGTTAATTGATTCATTGGGCTGTTGGTATTTTGAAGAGCCGGTTGCACTCCCGTGTTGATGCTGGAATAAATCTTAATTTGGATTTCACCCGGACCTGTTTATTCTCATTTCTGCTTAACCACCTCTACTTTACATTTGGCGACGGGATTTTGGTAAAAATAAATCATTTCTGGCATCTTCACTAATTTCTCAGAAGGCTACGCTGCTTCGTAACCACCGTCTTCTGGGAATATATTTGTTGCACTTTGCTGATTTTGAAGTGAAACGTGAGCTTTTCACCTTCCTGCTACTTCGGATCTCATACGAGGAGTTTTCAGCAGGATACACATTTAAAAGTTAATCCGTGATTTCAGACGGAACCAAGCAGCCTTCAAATAACGCGAGAGGAGAACGTGGTGACGTCATTGTAAAACGGAGGAAGTCATTTTCTAATACAAATTTCATGAGTTTAACGCGATGCGCACAACTTAGTTAAGGAGAAGTAAATATTTCAGTTGAAAGTCGTTGTGTTTGCGCTTAATTGATATTGGGGTCGTTTAAAGATTTCAGGAGAAACTGAATGCCATGTGCAAGTTTTAATTTACATTTATCGAGTGATGTTCATTCATGGTAAGCTGTTTGACAGTATTTCTTGGCACATTTTAAAGACTGTGGAGATTTGAAAGAGTTAAACTGAAATCTTTTTAGAGCTTCAGTTCTTTGATAGATCTTCACAATGGTATGTGCAAGTTTATAATTGTCATTTCACGAGTGATTTTGGAGTTTTTCAACATTTTTTAAAAAAAACTTTGGAGTTTTAAAAGACTGCTTTTATGTAAATTTTAAGAAACATCTCTTTAAAGACATTTGACTGAAACAGCTTCTGGGGCATTTTAAAGGCATTCATCATTTTAAAGACGTTTAACATTTTAAAGACATTCAGCATTTTAAAGACATTCAGCATTTTAAAGACATTCAGCATTTTTAAAGACATTTAACATTTTTTTTTAAGACTACAAAACTCAGTCAAAAGCTGTAAGAAAGGAAGAGTACAAAAGTTGCATATTTACAAACTATATTATTTTCAAAGGAAATTTATTTATTTATAAACATTTTTAAAAATGGCTAATAATCAACAGGTGATTATTCTGAACAAATTCTTACCTGTTAATGAAAAACCTGTGGAACCGTGGAAAACCTGGTTTAGAAGCTTCGAGAATTATTTAGTGGCAATTGATGCAGAGGAATATGCTCCTAAAAGGAAGCTTGCTATTCTTTATAGTCATTTGGGAAGAGCTGGTAGAGAAGTTTACGATAACTTACCCCTTTCAATTCCACCTTCAGGAAGAGGCGAAGGCTGGAATGTTTACCGAGATGCAGTTCTAAGACTTAATAGGAAATTTTTGGACCTTCCGAATGTCATTCTGGAGCGTTTTAATTTTAGAAAGAGAAAGCAAAACTTGGAGGAAAGCGTAGAAGATTTCATTTCAGTTTTGCGGAACATGTCAGCTGATTGCAACTTTGGGGCTGATTTAGACATTTACATCAGGGATCAATTTGTTTATGGTTGTTGCCATAAAAAAATTCAAGAACGAATCTTAAGTTGCAGGGATCCAACATTGGCTGAGGTGGTTGATATGGCTAAAAGTATCGAAAGGAGCATTGTTTCTTCAAAAAGTATTATGGTTGAAAATGTTTCTCCTGTTAACTTTGTGCAGAATGATGTTTCTGTTAATGCAGTGTCATTTAAGAATAGTTTTAGTAAACCTCAGCAGAGAGTTAATAACACATTGTGTTTCAGGTGTGGATCGAGAACACATCTCAGTAACAGTCCCATGTGTAATGCTCTAGGGAAGAAGTGCACGAACTGTCTGAAGTTTGGTCATTTTAATAGTGTGTGCAGGGCCAGGCCTGTACACGTTAATTCTGTGTCAACGCGTGAGAATGTTGATCAGCATGATCAACATGATGTTTTTTCAGGGTTTGATGTGGTTCCCTTAAAATCTGATATGCAACATGTTAATATTAAGCCCTTAGAATTACCTTCAGTTTCAAATGAGTCTCTTCTGGGAGAAATTGTTCAACTATAGAAACTTTAGTTTCTTTGGGGGTGTTTGAGAAACCTAAGGGTTTAAGTTGGACCACACACTTTGTCTTATTGGGTTTTCCACAAAAAACATTTTTTATTTAAAGGTTTGGCAAGAACTTTTCATTGTGAGTTATATTTTGATGGATGGAGATTAAGGGATCCCACCTTTTTTTTCCACATAGCATCTGTGGGATGGGTGCATGAAGTTTACTTGGGCTTTGGTAGGCTTTAAGTGCTTATTTCTTCTGATTCTCTTCATATTATTATTTTTTTTTGTGAAGGACTATGTAGACATCAAAATGTCCGCTTTTTATTGAAAAGAAGGGGTGGTGGTGTAAAGGGTTTTTCATGGTTATAGCTAAAAGAATTCTTTGTTATTAATCTGATTCTCCCCATGATGTATGTTCACATTTGTCTTTAGTTACACTTTCTGTTTATCTTTTGTCTTTTCTTCTTTGTTTATCCTTTCATCACGCCTTTTGCTATGTTGCAGTATAGTGAAATGTATGAATTTTTCAGGTCACATTGGAAAAGTTCTATGCTCTCAAAGTTTAAGGATTTTATGTGTCTTGCTTAATTTTATTGTTTAAAGTTTTGTTTATATAGGAAGGGAGAGGATGTAAGGTATAGTCTTTCTTCCTTTTTATTGTGTTCATGATGTCATTCTGATGTAATGACATTCTGTATGTTAACACGTTCCACTTCTTGCATCCTCGAGGAGAGTGTATCTTCAAACATGTTTATGTTTGAAGATGCGTCTCTCGAGGATGTCCTTGCAGTTAAAGCTACAGCTGTTAATTGATTCAATGGGCTGTTGGTATTTTGAAGAGCCGGTTGCACTCTCGTGTTGATGCTGGAATAAATCTTAATTTGGATTTCACCCGGACCTGTTTATTCTCATTTCTGCTTAACCACCTCTACTTTACAAGCCGTCACGAGAGCTGCCTCTTTCACACACCGCCTGCCGGTGCCGGGTCTGTAGCCCAAGGCAGGTGCGAGCGTGAGCCGGCACGTCACCTGTCAGCTCTGGGAAGGAAGGCCTGTTCCTGCCTCTAATTTCTGAACATGCGGAAGGCGTGCCGTCACCCAGAGGCATGGCAAGGGTGACAGGCGTACAGTACACTGGAGGCACATCCTCAATGATAAACGTGAACCACCAAATGGGCTCCCCAATGACAGACACGCGTCGAATCACACAAGGCTTCTCTGTGATTGGTGCGCACTGAATCAGGGGTGTTCCCTACCCTACAATACCCTAGTAATAAGCATGCACTGCACCATAAACTCTCTCCTGTGGCTGTTGTGCACCACACCAGAGGCAGCACCAGAGTGACAGGCGTGCAATGCACCACAGATAACACCACTGTCACCTATGAATGACGTGCAATGCACTTGAGACAACCTCACCATAGTCACAAGCAGTGGCGACTCGTCCATGAGGGCGTTTGGGCGTCACCCCCCACTGCTATCTCACCGTGCGAGAAGGCAAACAAAGGAAGTTATTACCATAATAACTACCATTTGTTTCTGCCTTCTCGCACGGCGAGAAAGCAGAAAGTTCCGATGGGCGGTGTTACTCGAGGGCAGGGGGGAGCGGCTTGCCCACTGTTATTAATACTGTCTGTTTGGGCAGCCTGAGAGGCTGCCCAAACATACAGTATTAACACAGTAGGCAAACCGCTCCCCCCTGCCCTCGAGTAACACCTCCCACTCTCCCTGTCTCTCTGTATGCTGCAGCATACAGAGAGAAATGACGTGGGTAGGGCAGCCGGCTGAGCTAATCACAGCGCTGGCTGCGGTGGAGGGGAGGGAGGCTGTCTGCCGCCTTCTGATGATGAGCTCAGCCCAGAGGTTGGAATTCTAATACAGCGACTGCGGGAAGTCTGGAGCCTCAGTCAAGACTTAAGAAAAGCGGGAAGCCATTATTTAAGCCAAGGTAAGTTTGTTAATATTCATTGGCCATTCTTTTCCGGGATAATCTAAGCTCGACAACAATTAGGCAAGTGCTGTTTGGATTCTTAAGGATATAAGTGGTGTTTGCATTTGTTTTCCTAAGCAGCATAGGTTTGTGTCTGTGCTGTGCTTTGAGTGTTATTCATAAAATGGTGTTTTTTTAACTGCTTCATAAGCTCTGGTTTTCAGGCTTCACCTTCTGGCCTGAATATTATTAAGGAGTTGAAACCTAGTGATTTCTACCATCTGAAGTGCCCTGGATGTAAATAATGTCTGACAGTCTGTGATCTGCTGCTAACATCCTTTCTTTCTGCCACGCTCTCAGGTGCAATACATAGGCCTGGTATATCTCTGCTCTCTCCACCCACTTTGTTTTCTATCCCTGGAAATATGTACAGCTCTTATTAAATCCCCCTGGCGCAGTGGCTCATGATCCGTGCTCTTCAAGCATCTCAATTCGAATAATAAACCGTATGAAAGTAGCACATGCTCTCACCAACGGTCTCAACCAAGGCGAATTAACTGCCGCAGGGAAACACAATAAAGCAACAAAGATGTTCAAAGGTGCCAGTATAACGAAAGGTGATTTCTCCTCGTGTAGATACTCTGCTGTTTTTCTCTTGGTTCAACAAATGAATGGTTGGACTGCACCCTTATTCCGAGGACAGGCGGCAAGGGCAGAGTGTTGTGGATTTTTTAGTCGGGAGACTGCTAATCCTTCCCAAAGGCTTGCCAACTGGAAGCAGGAATTTGTTAAAAAACTCCTTCAGTGTTGAATGGGCTTACTGATTGCAGGCTTGGTGGAAACACAACATGGGGATTTACATGCTGGCTTTGTTTACACATCAAATCCAGTAAACCCTATCTGCACACCACTGGTGCCAACTAGTATTAGTTGTTTCAAGGTGCAGAGCAGGAAATATTTCAGCAGTTAGGATGGGACGCTAATAAGCAGTTTGCTCAATTGTAAAGTCTCTACCCATGTGTGAAAAATGTTGTACTCCCGCCACTTTCAAATGTCACCAGCCGCCACTGGTCACAAGTGTGCACTATTACACACAAGCTTCCCCATGTCAGGTAAGCCCTGAATCAGATACCCCCCAGTTGTGTTGTGCAGACACCAGAAGCAGCATGTCTGTTGTGTGAGGAAGAAAGGGCATAAAAGAGAAAAAAATAACCTGTCTGTAAATGAGGGAAGGGAAAGAGAGCGAAACAGACAGAACCAGCACTGGCGTTGCCAATAGGTCTCGCAGTAGGAAAGTTGGAGCTATTGGTTTTGAAAATGACATTTTATACTTATGTTTTGTGATTTACAATGCCAATACTTTTAACTTTAGCATATGTGACACTTTTAGTATTTGTAATGTCACATGTTTTGTATTGACGTGACTTAGATGTATTGATATTACAATTAACAAGGCTTTTATTTTTTTTAAATAATTAATACTTAAATAAAAGTGATTGTAATTTTTAATGGCAATAGCTTAAACTTTTGTAAATAACTTTTGTGAAGATTATGTTCAGTGACGAAAATCCAAGAACAGAAGTGAAATATTAACATTTTTTTGTGACATTTGTAATAAAGCTTGAAACATTGAGAGAACATATTTGAACCAGTGATGCTGTGGTGGTGCTGAGTGATGCTGTGGTGGTGCTGAGTGATGCTGTGGTTGCGCTGAGTGATGAGGGCTGTGTGCACTGAGTGAGGCCTGTGTGCAGTGTGAGTGAGGCCTGTGTGCAATGTGAGTGAGGCCTGTGTGCAGTGTGAGTGAGGCCTGGGTGCAGTGTGAGTGAGTTCTGTGTGCAGGGTGAGTGAGACTTATGTGCACTGAGTGAGTGCTGTGTGCACTGAGTGAGTGCTGTGTGCACTGTGAGTTAGGGCAGTGTGCACTGAGTGTGTGCAGTATGCACTGAGTGCGGACTGTATGCAGTGTGATTGAAGGCTGTGTGCACTGAGCGAGGCCTGTGTGCAGTGTGAGTGAGGCATGTGTGCAGTGTGAGTGATCCCTGTGTGCAGTGCGAGTGAGAGCTGTGTGCACTGAGTGCGGACTGTATGCAGTGTGATTGAGGGCTGTGTGCACTGAGTGAGGCCTGTGTGCAGTGTGAGTGAAGCCTGTGTGCAGTGTGAGTTAGGGCTGTGTGCACTGAGTGACGGCTGTATGCACTGAGTGAGGCCTGTATGCAGTGCGATCAAAGACTTTGTGCAGTGTGAGTGAGGCCTGTGTGCAGTGTGAATGAGGCCTGTGTGCAGTGTGAGTGAGGGCTGTGTGACCTGTGAGTGAGGCCTGTGTGGAGTGTGAGTGAGGCCTGTGCGCAGTGTGAGTGAGACCTGTGCGCAGTGGGAGTGAGGGCTGTGTGCACTGTGAGTGCGGCCTGTGTGCAGCGTGAGTGAGGGCTGTGTGCACTGAGTGAGGGCTGTTTGCACTTAGTAACACCTGTCTGCAGTGTGAGTGACCACTGTGTGCAGTGCGAGTGAGTGAGTGCTGTGTGCACTGAGTGAGTGCTGTGTGCACTGTGAGTTAGGGCAGTGTGCACTGAGTGTGTGCAGTATGCACTGAGTGCGGACTATATGCAGTGTGATTGAAGGCTGTGTGCACTGAGTGAGGCCTGTGTGCAGTGTGAGTGAAGCCTGTGTGCAGTGTGAGTTAGGGCTGTGTGCACTGAGTGACGGCTGTATGCAATGAGTGAGGCCTGTATGCAGTGCGATCAAAGACTTTGTGCAGTGTGAGTGAGGCCTGTGTGCAATGTGAGTGAGGCCTGTGTGCAGTGTGAGTGAGGCCTGGGTGCAGTGTGAGTGAGTCCTGTGTGCAGGGCGAGTGAGAGCTGTGTGCACTGAGTGAGTGCTGTGTGCACTGTGAGTTAGGGCAGTGTGCACTGAGTGTGTGCAGTACGCACTGAGTGCGGACTGTATGCAGTGTGATTGGAGACTTTGTGCACTGAGTGAGGCCTGTGTGCAGTGTGAGTGAGGCCTGTGTGCCGTGTGAGTGATCCCTGTGTGCAGTGCGAGTGAGAGCTGTGTGCACTGAGTGAGTGCTGTGTGCATTGAGTGAGTGCTGTGTGCACTGTGAGTTAGGGCAGTGTACACTGAGTGTGTGCAGTATGCACTGAGTGCGGACTGTATGCAGTGTGAGTGAGGGCTGTGTGCACTGAGTGAAGGCTGTGTGCACTGAGTGAGGCCTGTGTGCAGTGTGAGTGATCACTGTGTGCAGTGCGAGTGAGAGCTGTGTGCACTGAGTGCGTACTGTATGCAGTGAGTGAGTGCTGTGTGCACTGTGAGTTAGGGCAGTGTGCACTGAGTGTGTGCAGTATGCACTGAGTGCGGACTGTATGCAGTGTGATTGAAGGCTGTGTGCACTGAGTGAGGCCTGTGTGCAGTGTGAGTTAGGGCTGTGTGCACTGAGTGACGTCTGTATGCACTGAGTACGTTTCAATTCACTGAGATTTTACTGTGATTTACCCTTGTATTTTTGGCTTACTCCTGCATTCCAGAAGAAAGTCAGGAGTAATGCAAGCAAGTGTAAGCCCCACCAACTCGGCAAAATCTTTGCAAAGACTGTGCTGCCCACTCTGGCATTTCCTCAGTAGGCTGCAGGGCAAATGGCTATTTTCAAAGCATGGAGGGCTAAAATGGCTCAACCATTGCTTGGTGGCCTCAGTGTGCTGGTTTGAGTGTTTTCCTAGTCTTATGTTGATTTACAGTCTGGTCCTGATGTTTGTGGATTGCGATCAGCAACCGTAGCACGCCATCAAAAGCAGATTCAGTTCACGATCTACTATGGTAACCTCTGGACCGCCGAAGGTACCACAAGGTGGTAGAATGTGCGCAATACAAATGCCAGTATCACAACAATAGACGGTAGTGTTTCCTATCGCGCTAAAACGACTTGTAGCATTTTAACGTGCCTCATCTACTGCTGACGTGTTGTATTAATCGTTAGTGCCCCTTAGACCTTGCCTAGCGAGAACTCTACTGTTACTGCAGCAAGTTGAAGATGACACCCCCCACCACCTCCCCCTTGGGCCTGTAGCACTCCAGCCCAGAGCAGGGAATCGTTGCAGTGCTGCTGGAGCGGACAGGGCGGTGCTTTATGTGGAGTCATGCTGGCTGCGGTTGGTATTCTTTTATATTGACCGCTCAGAGTGCCTCGGAGCTCTGCCCACCACGCAGGATTTCATGCTCATGGGAAATCTGGCGTTCAGCCGAAGGAATGCCTTGACGGGCCCGAGACGCCTCCTTCATGGAGGCATTTTTCACTACCTGCATTAGCATGACAATGATAAAGGTTAGCAGTCCAGCTCCCTGGCTGGCTTTAACTCTGAACATCCCTGTTGGGGAAAGTGGCGTGACGCAAAATGACGCGTCCCTCTGCAGAACGGAATGAGGTTCCGGGAGTCTCCCATATTTATGATGTATTTATTGGCCATGGGCTGGTCGCTGGACCCTTAAAGCAGTGGGGCCCCTCTGCGCTATGCCTATAGTTGGAAGCTTAATGTTCCTTGTTGCAGCGCTACACGGGTAGTAAGCTTGATAAATTACAAGAAGAGATACCCCCCTCCTTGCAGGAATGCAACATGAGACGGTGGGGCTGTGGAGGACTAGTGACCTTCTATCAACATTTTCATGCGTTGTGTCTATTCAAGATATTTCCCTTTTGTAGAAATTGTCCGCCGTTAATTTACAGGACTGTTTCCTGGTATCTCTGACTGTAACGCGGGGCCCTCGTGCCGCCCTGTATTATATTAATCTAAATCTGTGGTCACTTTTTACCCCCAGTACTACCCACCCCTCGTTTTCTGCTGGTTTGATTTCCCTTGGGTATGTATGTAATTGCAGCCACAAACAGTTCACATTCACTTGAGAACCGTAGCTACATTACGGTAAACTGCACAGTTTTCTCAAAAATGGACTTCTCAAAAACACCTTACTATGTGTACGTGTATATCGGTGTGTCCATTGATTGTTTCACACTGATTTACTTGCCCACTCCTGTAATCTGAATTCGCCTGTATCCCTCCTTCCCTGCCCTAAAAAGAAGGTAGCCATTATGGTATGTATGGTATGGTAACGCAGCTTATACGTAATCATCACGAAGCCCGCACCAAGACTTTTCCTGAGAACAGATCTACAAACCTTTTGACCATGGTAAGTGACCCAGACCAGCCGATTGCCTGACTGTCAAAGTTGCTTTGTGTGAGACTACATTGTCTCACTCGTAGGGGGCTGTATTACACCTCAGCATAATTTAATGTGTGCTTACATTTAAAGCGGGCCAAGGAATATGAGTGCAGTTTTGTATTTGAAGCATTGTTGTAACAATTACGTATTGTTACATCAATCCCGATGCATTTCTATCATAGCAAGTTATTTTGGAGACACAAAGGGTAGGAAAACAAGAGCGGCCGGGAAACTGAAAGTACGGAAGAGGAAGCATGAAAAGGAGGGGAAGAGAGAAAAAGAGAGGAATCATGAAAGAGAGTGAGAGAAAGAAAGGAATAAAAATAAAGGTAAGAGAGAGTGCAGTGAAAGGGACAGAAAAGAGTGAAGGTGAAAAAGCGAAGTTTAAAAAAGTGGAGAGATACAGGGGAGAAGGTGTAGAGGTAGCAAGCGAGAAGATGAGCGGCCGGGGCCGGGAAACTGAAAGTACGGCCAGCCAGCCATGAATAATTAGGGGAGGAGAAGCCGCAGAGCGCACGCTGGGAGAAGCCCTTTGATGTGGTGGCGGCCGTGAAAAAATGCAATTAGGAGGAAGGGAGGGAGGCTGATGCGCGTGCTTGTTTGGTCACGTGATTCACGTGAACTCGAAGAAAACCGCACAGAAAAAGCCTTAGTTTGACGAGTATTTTGAGCACTAGAATTCTCTCCATTTTCCATTCCTGCGGAATGGAAAAGGCGAGACCTAAAACATGCATTACAAGGATGTGAAAAAACAGCTGGCCCCTGCGCACGCAGACTCGGACAAAATGAAAACACAGATGGCCCCCCTAAAGATAAGAAATTGCTTTGCGACAGCCGCAAAGCAGACAATCCTGTCCAGATGGGCCGGACGAAAAGGGGAAAGGGCGGCAAAAAAAAAAACTAATTTCCAATTGCAGGCCACCGTTTAGCATAAACGGTGACGCCAGCCAATGAAAATGAGGGTCGGGCTTCAAGTCTCCTTCAGAAATCTCCTCTCTCACTATAGGTCTTACCGAGCGAGTAGCTTATGCGTTGCAACGCTAGGCAAGACCTAAACAGCTACCATCTCAGCAGTCTGTCCTAGGTCCGACCGAATGCTAACCACCAAAGAGGCCCTAGGAGGCAACCCCTTATGAGCCCTCCCCGTCTACTCCTCTCCTCCTAACACCCCAGGCCATAAACTGAGGGGATGACCCACCTTTCACTCTACGGTAGTCCGATTGGCTCGCCTAGCCTTGTAGCAGGGGAGCAACACTCGGATGCTGTCCACTCTATGTCGCCCTGCCTGCGACGTGGCCACCTGCATAAACATCGTATTTGGGATATTGGAGGCTTAGGAATGACGTGTTTTGTGTTTTTGGTCACTGAAAGTTATCCAAGCATGTGTGTAGCGGAAACAGTGACACTAGTATCTGATGTTGCAAATGTGAAAACTAAGCTGTGTTAGTATAACACTAATACTTTGCATGATTATAGCACCCGAACTTCCTTCTCGTCCGGATTGTGATCTATTTAAATGGCAATACATCCTCAACAGTGGCACCATGTTTTGATTCTACCGCTTCTTTTAGCACCATCAGCACTGTGTCCCCAGTTTGGCCTAGTGTGCTGATAATACATTCTCTAAGTAGTGAGTTTACATAGTGATGGGCGCAGAGTTATTTAACTACCTAGTGGACACAAGGAGAATCGTCAAAAACAATCCTGCTTCACAGGAAATCATGTAGTCTCAAAAAAACAATGCAGTCAAAGCACCCCTTGTTGTGGTTTTATATCCTTCTATAATGTACATTATATTTTTATGCTATTTTGGATTGGCCATAGATTAGTACTGTGAAAGCATGAAACAGAGGTACCCACTACCCAGAGTACCTACAGTTACTTAAAGCCAGTGCCCTCTTAATGAAAGTAATGCACCTTACTGAGAAGTGCTGACACTCCCATCTAATCAAAGGAAGCCCAAGTAGGCAGAGGCTGAGATTACGCCTCCCGTAGCCTCGGCCAGTTGGTGCTGCTCACTCTCTCCCCCTTAATCTTATCAACTAACATTTGCTGTTCATTCAAAGATCGAGAACACATGTCAGAAGCTGTTTCCAAGGGGGCATCTGTTTCCTTTTCTTCTTTCTGTGACTTCAAAGTGAGAGAACCCACACACCCATGTTGCTGGTCCTGTATTTGACTTCTACCAGTATCACGCGCCCATCTAGTTTAGCTTTGTTGCAATTGATAGTAGGCCAGCAAGGTTCTGGGGCAAGTTGTGGACCGACTTGCTTCCTCTGTCGTAAATCACACCCCCGTAATCCTGACCTCCGTGTGGGTCTTCTGTGGGGTCATTCACAAATCTACAACCCTGGAGGTGTGGATGCCTATGCTTCAAGCACTGTAGCTCTTTGGATCTTTAACTGAAAATGCCCCGCCCGTTATATTGCAGTGGGTGAGTTTTAAATCTAAAGTAAAGAGATTCACTGGTTTGAGAAGAAAGGGGGCCATCTGTTCACCCTATGTACACATCAGCAGGGAGACAGTGACATCAACCAGCTAAATAACCAGACAGGCAGCAAAACAAGCCCAGAGCCATAAAGTATGTTGATTGTGATCAAGGCACGGTGTGTTGCCTGGATTGTGTACATGTGTATACGTTTAATGTGTGTTGGCAATATGCATGTGATGTGCCACTTGTGTAGCCAAATGCTAATCTTCTGTTTTTATTTATTATTTACACCCACTATATGTGTACAAATCAGGCGGACAACTAGAGCCAGATTTCGGGGGGGGGGGAGGGGGGGGGGGGACTGAAAAATATTTCGGCGGGGGCTGATTCTTCCAACCACAGACAGAGTGGCTGTAAGAATTGATGAACACACAAAAAATCCTCATTTACAATTAATGGTCTTTTAAAGACCTGTTAAGTACTCGGGTGCGGCTGCAATTAAGATGCTCGCCAGCCCGCGAAGACGTGTCAGCCCGGGCTGACACACTCGCCGAGGGTGGGGGGGGGGGGCGCCTTAAGCTCCGTGAGCCCAATGGGTTTTGCGCGCCTGGTGCAAATATAGCGTTTGTTGCCATGAGTGTGTCTATATTATGTGTTCATCTCCGCTAAACTGATTTAGTTAGGAACATTTACATTGTGTTCCCAACCAAGCAGGATTCATGTTCGATTGGAAAACGCCTTTTCTTGAACAACCATTGTCCATTCTCCCTCCCCTGCCCTGGCATCATCCTTTGTCAGAAATGATAAGTGCAGGCTCCATTTAGCCAAGCTGCTGTTTATTAAATTGCACTTTGTATTGCTCCTTCTCTCCTTCGCAGTAGGCTCATGTTCAGATTTCTGTTTTCACAACCCTCAGCCTGTTTACACTGTGGAATCCAAGTTCTAAATTGAACTCTAGCCAGATTACGGATGCCTAGTGTTGCCTTTGTTGATCTGGATAGAATGCCCCGGTTAACCAGCGATTATCTGTAGGCTGTGCTTTCAGGTGCATTGAGAGTACCATGCACTTGGACATTATTGACCACGTCAGGTGCCCACTGCAGTGCTTGTTGCAGTTGAGGCATCATATGGCACCAGTGCACCATGATTAAGCACAGCACCACTTTAGCACCCCAGAGCACCACCTCAGCACCAGTGCATCAGTGCAACACCACCTCAGCACCACATCAGCATCACGCAGCAGCACCACCGCAGCACAACCTGAGCATCACCCAGCAGCACCTGAGCACCACAACACCATCACAGTACCACCTCAGCCCAACACAGCACCATCTCAGCAGCAGTGCTGTATCACCTCAGCACCATCCCACCACCAGCCCAGCCCCACCAGCACATAACCACCTCCACACTAGCACAGTCCCTGCTCTACACCAGTGCAGCACCACCTCATTACAAGGACAGCACCACCAGGAGCAGAGTCAAGACTGATATGCATATGGCTGGGTCTAAACTGGGGTGGCATAGTGAGCTAAAGAACGATGATGAATTCAACTCAGAACTGTGACTGGTGGTGAGTGTCTGAAAAGTTTCAGCGCTCTGTCCATCATCTCCTTGTTTGCTTTCATCTGTGCAGCACCTCCTGAGCACCACTGCAGCACCACCTGAACATCAGTGCACCACCTCTTCAGCACCAGCTAGCGTCACTCAGTACCACTTCATCATCACTCAGCAGTACCACTGCAGCACCACATAAGCATCTCTCAGCATCACCTGAACCTCAGCACAGCACCAACTCAGCATCACTTGACCCCCACCTCCGCCCCAGTACAGCACTACCTCACCACCAGCACAGCACCACCTCAGCACCATCACAGCATCACCACCAGAGCACCGGCACAGCAACACCACCTCAGCAGGACTCAGCACCACCTCAACATGACCAGCACCACAGAAGCGTCACTCAGCACCACCTCAGTGTCATTATCAACCGAGCACCACCTCTGCCCAAGCACACCACCATATTGGTATCACTCAACACCATTTCAGTACCAGCGCAGCAAAACCTCAGCATCAGCACAGCACCACCACAGTACCTTCTCAGCATTAGCACAGCACCACCTCTGCATCAGAGAACCACCAGTGCAGCACCACTCAGCATCAGCACAGCACTATCTCAATATCAGAACAGCAGCACCTCCACTTCAGTGCACCATCACTAGTGCAGCCCCAACTCACCACCAGCACAGCTCCACCACAGTATCAGTGCAGCGCCACCTTGGCAGTAACTTGGCACCAATGCAGCACAGCCCATCTCTTTCCTTGCTATCTCTGTCTGCTCACACACCTCTGTCGGTCTGGTGCCAATCCTTGGTGCCCCGCTGTCAGCTGGTGGGTGATCATTGACTCTCTTAACACCTGTCTTACTTTGAGGTTAACCCCTTCGCTGCTAGGCCTTTTCCCCTCCTGTGCTGAGCCCTTTTTTGGCAATTTGGGGTAGTGCGCGCTTAGGCCCCTGTAACTTTTTGACCACATAAGGTATCCACGCCAAATTTGCGTCCTTTTCTTCCAACATCATGTGGATTCCAAAGGCGCCCAGGGTTTGTGGATTCCCTTGGAGGGGGTCCCAGAAAGTAACCAAAATATAGTGATTTTTTTGTTTTTTTTCAGAAAAATTGGAAAAACGGGCTGCAAATGAAAGACTCTGGGTTTTTCCCTAAAAAAGTTATCAAAAAAGGGTTTGTGGGGCTGAAATCTCCATTTTCATAGCTTTTAGGGAAGGACAGTCTTTTGTCAGAGAACCGACATTTTTCACACAGTATTGGCATTTTTCTGTGACATAGCCTATTTTTGCTATTTTTAGAGCTTTCCACCTCCTTCCAGTTAATGGTAGAAAAGAGTTTGAAAGCAATAATGGATCCTGGAATGCTGTACATTTCCGAAAAGTACACACAATTCTGAATTCAGAAAGGGGTCATTTGTCTAAATCCATGAAGGTTTCTTTATAGAAACTAACAGTTAAATATTGGAATAATTGAAAACTTGTTAAAAAAAACAGCCTTTTGTCTCAACGTTTTCACCTATAACTTTTTCTAATTTTGAGAGCTCTTGGAAAGCAATATACCGTTACATCCGTTAGACCTTCCTGGTTGTGGGGATATATAGGACTTGTAGTGTCACTAAGAACCCGACAAACCCAGATCCAAAAACTGAGCAGCAACTTGCAATGGTATTTTTTCATTTACCGGGTATAGAGCACTTTGTTTTGGAAAATGTATACATGGAAAAATCTGTATGAAAGACACCTATGTATTTCTAAATTGGGTACAAATTATAGAGTTCGGAAACAGTATATAATTGCTCATTTTCAAAATTGGGAATACTCATACTAGCATGAGAATTATTGGTCATTTTTCAAAAAATTTTTTTTTAAACACAATGTGTTTCATTGAAAGGGAGAAATGCATGAAAGCGCAATTGGTAATAACAGTTAATTTACAAATCTGAATTACCCCGATTCTCCCGATAAAAACGGTACCTCACTTGTGTGGGTTGGCCTTGTGCCTGCGACAGGAAACGGCGCAAAATGCAACGTGCTCACACCTAAATTTTGCAGTTACAAATTGACCCTTTTTTGGCAAAGTGCCTACCTGTAGTTTTTGCACCCTAGCTCTGCCGGCACCTAGGGAAAACTTGCAAACCTATACATTTTTGAAAAGTAGACACCCAGGAGAATTCAGGATGGGGTGACTCGACTGCCTACCCGCAGGTTTTGTTACCCAGAAGCCCTTGCAAAGCTAAGAATTTGACAAAAAAACACATTTTCCTCACATTTCTGTGGAGGAAAGTTCTGGAACCTGCGTGGATCAACAAATTTCCACCCACCCAGTGTTTCACAAGGTCTCCCCAAAACAATGGTACCTCACTTGCGTGGGTAAGCATAGTGGCTGTGACACGAAACAGCGCAAAACGCAACATGGTCGCACCTCAATTTCCCAGTGAAATCTTGCGCTCTTTGGACAAACAGACTACCTTTTGTTTTTGAGCCCTAGCTCTGCCAGCACCTAGGGAAACCTTGCAAACCTATACATTTTTGAAAACTAGACACCCAGGGAAATTAAGGATGGGGTGACTCGACTGCCTACCACCAGGTTTTGTTACCCAGAATCCCTTGCAAAGCTAAGATTTTGACAAAAAAAACACATTTTCGTCACATTTCTGTGGGGTAAAGTTCCGGAATCTGCATGGATCAACAATTTTCCACCCACCCAGCGTTCCCCCAGGTCTCCCAAAAAAAATGGTACCTCACTTGCGTTGTTAGGCATAGTGGGTGCGACATGAAACAGCGCAAAACGCAACGTGGTCGCGCCTCAATTTCCCTGCGAAATTTTGCACCTTTTAAACAAAGTAACTACCTTTTGTTGTTGCGCCCTAGCTCTGCCAGCACCTAGGGAAACCTAGCAAACCTATACATTTTTTAAAACTAGACACCCAGGGGAATTCAGGATGGGCTGACTCGTCTGCCTACCCCCAGGTTTTGTTACCCAGAATCCCTTGCAAACCTAAAAATTTGACAAAAAAAACACATTTCCCTCATATTTCTGTGAAGGAAAGTTCTGGAATCTGCGTGGATCAACAGAGTTCCATCTACCCAGCGTTCCCCCAGGTCTCCCGAAAAAAATGGTACCTCACTTGCGTGGGTAGGCATAGTGGCTGCGACATGAAACAGCGCAAAACGCAACGTGGTCGCACCTCAATTTCCCAGTGAAATTTTGCGCTTTTTGGACAAAGAGACTACCTTTTGTTTTTACGCCCTAGCTCTGCCAGCACCTAGGGAAACCTAGCAAGCCTATACATTTTTGAAAAGTAGACACCCAGGGGAATTCCGCATGGGGTGACTCGACTGCCTACCCCCTGGTTTTGTACCCAGAATCCCTTGCAAAGCTAAGATTTTGACAAAAAAAACACATTTTCCTGACATTGTTGTGATGGAAAGTTCTGGAATCTGCGTGGATCAACAAATTTCCACCCACCCAGCGTTCCCCCATGTGTCCTGGAAAAAATGGTACCTCACTTGCGTGGGTAGGCATAGTGGCTGCAACATGAAACAGCGCAAAACGCAACATGGTTGCACCTCAATTTCCCAGTGAAATTTTGCACTTTTTGGACAAAAAGACTACCTTTTGTTTTTGCGCCCTAGCCCTGCCAGCATCTAGGGAACCTAGCAAACCTACACATTTTTGAAAAGTAGACACCCAGGGGAATTCAGGAAGGGGTGACTCCTCTGCCTACCCCCAAGTTTTGCTACCCAGAATCCCTTGCAAAGCTAAGATTTTGACAAACAACACATTTTTCTGACATTTCTGTGGTGGAAAGTTCAGGAATCTGCGTGGATCAACAAATTTCCACCCACCCAGCGTTCCCCCATGTCTCCCAGAAAAAATGGTACCTCACTTGCGTGGGTAGGCATAGTGGCTGCGACATGAAACAGCGCAAAACGCAACATGGTCGCACCTCAATTTTCCAGTGAAACTTTGAGCTCCTTAGACAAAAAGACTACCTTTAGTTTTTGCGCCCTAGCTCTGCCAGCACCTAGGGAAACCTAGCAAACCTACACATTTATGAAAAGTAGACACCCAGGGGAATTCAGGAAGGGGTGACTCCTCTGCCTACCCCCAGGTTTTGTTACCCAGAATCCCTTGCAAACCTAAGATTTTGACAAAAAAACACATTTTCCTGACATTTCTGTGGTGGAAAGTTCTGGAATCTGCGTGGATCAACAAATTTCCACCCACCTAGCGTTCCCCCATGTCTCCCGGAAAAAATGGTACCTCACTTGCGTGGGTAGGCATCGTGGCTGCGACATGAAACAGCGCAAAACGCAACATGGTCGCACCTCAATTTTCCAGTGAAATTTTGAGCTTTTTGGACAAAAAGACTACCTTTAGTTATTGCGCCCTAGCTCTGCCAGCACCTAGGGAAACCTAGCAAACCTATACATTTTTGAAAAGTAGACACCCAGGGAAATTGAGGAAGGGGTGACTCCTCTGCCTATACCCAGGTTTTGTTACCCAGAATCCCTTGCAAAGCTAAGATTTTGACAAAAAAAACACATTTTCCTGACATTTCTGTGGTGGAAAGTTCTGGAATCTGCGTGGATCAACAAATTTCCACCCACCCAGCGTTCCCCCATGTCTCCCAGAAAAAAATTGTACCTCACTTGCGTGGGTAGGCATAGTGGCTGCGACATGAAACAGCGCAAAACGCAACATGGTCGCACCTCAATTTTCCTGTGAAATTTTGAGCTTTTTGGACAAAAAGACTACCTTTAGTTTTTGCGCCCTAGCTCTGCCAGCACCTAGGGAAACCTAGCAAACCTATACATTTTTGAAAAGTAGACACCCAGGGGAATTTAGGATGGGGTGACTCCTCTGCCTACCCCCAGGTTTTGTTACCCAGAATCCCTTGCAAAGCTAAGATTTTGACAAAAAAAACACATTTTCCTGACATTTCTGTGGTGGAAAGTTCTGGAATCTGCGTGGATCAACAAATTTCCACCCACCCAGCGTTCCCCCATGTCTCCCGGAAAAAATGGTACCTCACTTGCGTGGGTAGGCATAGTGGCTGCAACAGGAAACGGTTCAAATTGTACGGTGGCAAATTTACAATAACCAATAGCAACATTACCTTCTCCTTTGGGGGGGGGGGGGGACTGAGTTTTTGGACCGGGGCTCGGCGGGCATCTTTGGAAAGTCCCAAAACCAAACAGTTCTGAAAACTAGACACCCGGGGGAGTCCAGGGAGGTATGGCATGCATGGGTCCCCCAATGTTTTCCTACCCAGAAATCCCTGCAAACCATAAATTTAGGTTAAAAAACAATTTTCCAAACATTTTTGCGTGGGATCTCCGTGTCGGCACAAATGTCCTACCACCCAGCGTTCCCCTTGTTCTCCCGAGTAAAATGATACCTCACTTGTGTGGGTGGGCCCAAGGCCTGTGTCTAAGGCAGGGGGGCTTAATTTGTAACACTTAAATACTACTTTTTCAAAAGTCATTTTCGGACTGTTCTGCTTTGGGGCACCCACACAAGTGAGGTATCCTTTCACTCGGGAGAACAAGGTAAACGCTGGGTGGTAGGACATTTTTGCCGACACGGAGATCCCACGCAAAAAAGTTTGGAAAAGTGATATTTTTACCTAATTTTAAGGTTTGCAAGGAGTTCTGGGTAGGAAAACATTGGGGGACCTACGCATGTCATACCTCCCTGGACTCCCCCCGGTGTCTAGTTTTCAGAACTGTTTGCGTTTGGTACTTTCCAAAGAATACCACGAGCCCCGGGCCAAAAACTCAGGTGCCCCCCCCCCCCCAAAATCAAGGTTGTTTTGCAATTGGCTATTGTAAATTCACCACCGTACGATTTGAACCGTTTCCTGTTGCAGCCACTATGCCTACCCATGCAAGTGAGGTACCATTTTTATCGGGAGACCTGGGGGAACGCTGGGTGGGCGGAAATTTGTGTGAGCCCAGTGACGCCACGCTTTCCCACACAAAAAAAGTGTTAAAAAACTGATTTTTTCAACATAAATTGAGGTTTGCAAGGGATTCTGGGTAAAGGAACGTTGCAGGATCCACGCAAGCCATACCTCCTTGGAAGCCCCCGGGTGTCTACTTTTCAGAAATGTGTGGGTTTGGTAGGTTTCCCTAGATGGCCGTCTAGCACGGGGCCGTGCTAGACGGCCATCTAGGGAAACCTACCAAACCCACACATTTCTGAAAAGTAGACACCCGGGGGCTTCCAAGGAGGTATGGCTTGCGTGGATCCTGCAACGTTCCTTTACCCAGAATCCCTTGCAAACCTCAATTTATGTTGAAAAAATCAGTTTTTTAACACTTTTTTTGTGTGGGAAAGCGTGGCGTCACTGGGCTCACACAAATTTCCGCCCACCCAGCGTTCCCCCAGGTCTCCCGATAAAAATGGTACCTCACTTGCATGGGTAGGCATAGTGGCTGCAACAGGAAACGGTTCAAATCGTACGGTGGTGAATTTACAATAGCCAATTGCAAAACAACCTTGATTTTGGGGGGGGGGGGGGGGCACCTGAGTTTTTGGCCCGGGGCTCGTGGTATTCTTTGGAAAGTACCAAACGCAAACAGTTCTGAAAACTAGACACCGGGGGGAGTCCAGGGAGGTATGACATGCGTAGGTCCCCCAATGTTTTCCTACCCAGAACTCCTTGCAAACCTTAAAATTAGGTAAAAATATCACTTTTCCAAACTTTTTTGCGTGGGATCTCCGTGTCGGCAAAAATGTCCTACCACCCAGCGTTTACCTTGTTCTCCCGAGTGAAAGGATACCTCACTTGTGTGGGTGCCCCAAAGCAGAACAGTCCGAAAATGACTTTTGAAAAAGTAGTATTTAAGTGTTACAAATTAAGCCCCCCTGCCTTAGACACAGGCCTTGGGCCCACCCACACAAGTGAGGTATCATTTTACTCGGGAGAACAAGGGGAACGCTGGGTGGTAGGACATTTGTGCCGACACGGAGATCCCACACAAAAATGTTTGGAAAACTGTTTTTTTAACCTAAATTTATGGTTTGCAGGGATTTCTGGGTAGGAAAACATTGGGGGACCCACGCATGCCATACCTCCCTGGACTCCCCAGGGTGTCTAGTTTTCAGAACTGTTTGGGTTTGGTACTTTCCAAAGATGCCCGCCGAGCCCCGGTCCAAAAACTCAGCCCCCCCCCCCTCAAACAAAGAAGGTAATGTTGCTATTGGTTATTGTAAATTCACCACCATACGATTTGAACCGTTTCCTGTTGCAGCCACTATGCCTACCTACACAAGTGAGGTACCATTTTTTTCGGAAGACATGGGGGAACGCTTGGAGGGAGGAAATTTGGGTGAGCCCAGTGATGCCACGCTTTCCAACATAAACATTGATGAAAAAATTGATTTTTTAACTAATATTGAGGTTTGCAGGGGATTCTGGGTAAAGGAACGTTGGAGGATCCACACAAGCCATAGCTCCTTGAAAGCACCTAGGTGTCTACAATTAAAAAATGTATGGTTTTGGTAGGTTTCCCTAGTAGCCCATCAATTCCAGACACATACACACATACTGGTTGGATTTGGCACGAGGGCAAGTGATGGTTCAGTATATAAAAGAACATTAACAAGAGATTTCCCAAAAATGAAATGCACTGTCAATTACATGGACAAAGAAACTGAACCAATGACTTGCAGCTCGTGAGCTGTAAAGCCAGCGTCAAGGCACCAACAGCTTTACAGGCCATTCACACTCCTTTCATACCTGAAACAAAGAAAAACAATCACACCACCAGGCACAAAAGGAACACATCACAACATTTACCCAAAAAAAAACCACAGAGCACCCTTACTGAAAAATATATAAAAAAAACACAGCAAACAAGTCCTCAAACACACACAGTGGTTGGATTTAGCACGAGGGTGAATGAAGGTTCAGCATATACAATTCTATTAGCAAGCGAAATCACAAATAATGAAATGCACTGCTAATAATTGAGAGAACGAGAAACTGAACCATTGACTCACAGCTCGTGAGCTGTAAAGCCACGACAAGGCACCAACCTCTTTACAGGCCATTCACACACCTTTCATACATGTGACACATACAAAACATTCACACCGCCAGCCGCAGGCCCTTCACATCAAAACACTCACACCAACAGACAGCGCCATTCAAGGGCCCATCACATTCACATGCCCACATTCCAGACACAGCAAATACGCAAATTGATGGACTGGGTGGAGTGGCACTCAGCTAGCACTGTGTGTAGTGACCATCAGAAAGTAAATACTCACACACCGCCAGCCAAGCGCAAGTCCACCAACACCACCAACCAAGCACTTGTCCACACACACCGCCAGCCAAGCACCTAACCTTGCACACAAACACCAAAGCACCATCCATTCACACCGCCAGCCGAGCACCAATCCTTGCACACAACCAGCAAAGCACCATCCAATCACACCGCCAGACAAGCACCTAACCATGCACTCCGCCAGCCAAGCAAAAATCCACGTACCCCCCCAACACAACTCCAATCCATGCACTATGCCAGCCAAGCACCAGACCACGCACACCACCAGCCAAGCGCCATCCACTCACACCACCAGCCAAGCACCTAACCATGCACTCTGCCAGCCAAGCAAAAATCCACGCACCCCCCCAACACAACTCCAATCCATGCACTATGCCAGCCAAGCACCAGACCACGCACACCACCAGCCAAGCGCCATCCACTCACACCACCAGCCAAGCACCTAACCATGCACTCCGCCAGCCAAGCAAAAATCCACTCACCCCGCCCCCAGCACAACTCCAATCCATGCACTATGCCAGCCAAGCAACAGACTACGCACACCACCAGCCAAACGCCAGTCCACGCACACCGACAATCCAAGCACAATGCTCCACACACCACCATCAACATTTTGACTTTTATTAAGATATACCACAAATCAAATGAAGAAACCTACAAATCTGCTAACACAAATTCAAAAACTAAATGCTGTGCACTAATGCACACCTTGAAGCAGACTAAAAAATATTACAGAATACAGACCAGACAGTACACTTACAAGCTCAATGAAACTCCCCAAACTTCTTTTGTGTGTGGTACGATTTAAAACAAGCTGGCACACACAAACCAGGTTTTGAAGGACAGTCAGGGCAGTACAAACGAGACTCCCTCCGCACTTCTCTTCGACAACAGACTCTACATCTTTTAGTGGGATTGTCTTTTGCAGTTTTGGGAGGAATGTATTCTGGAAAGTGGCGATCTTTCAGTCTAGCCACTTCCTCCACCACTCCAAATCTTGGGACACTTGCCTGTTCCACTAGTACAAGGCTGCCTATTATAGTCTCCTGAAACTTAACAAAAGGCATCTTTAACTCAGGACAAGATTTCTGGAACACAACAAAAGCATTAAAGGATGCCAAGTGGAAAAGATGAATAGCCAACTTCTTGTACCAAATGTAAGACTTTCGAAGAGCAGCATAATGTTCCAACATCTGATCTACTCTGTCAACACCACCCATGTACTTATTGTACTGTAAAATGCACACAGGTTTACGCACTTCAGCACGCTCACCCCGAACAGGCAGAGCTTCAGTGCTTTCATCATGGATTGTAGTCAGCATGTACACATCTCTCCTGTCTGAAAACTTCACAGCTAGAAGCTTCCCACATCGCAATGCAGTAGACTGTCCCCGCACAAGCCTTTTGCAAACAAGTTCTATTAGGAAACCTTTCCGGTTACTGCGCATCGTGCCACAAGCAACAGTGCCCACTTTGGCCAATTCCTTGAACAAACGCACACTAGTGTAGAAGTTATCTACATATAAATGGTGGCCTTTGTTAAATAATCGTCTACCTAGTTCCCACACAATTTTCTCAGTCACTCCAAAAGTGGACGGACAAGCAGAAGTGTGAATGCTGGAATCCTTACCGGTGTACACCCTGAAATTATAAACATATCCAGTCTCACTGTCACACAGCATATACAGTTTGATTCCATAGCGTGCCCTCTTACTAGGAATGTATTGCCTAAAAACCAAGCGGCCCTTGAACAATACCAAAGACTCATCCACAGCTATTTGTTTTCCAGGAGGAAAGATCTCAGAAAAACGATCAACAAAGTGATCAAGGACAGGCCAAATCTTAAAAAGACGGTCACAATCAGGGTGATCGCGTGGCAAGGCTAAATCATTATCAACAAAATGCAACATGCGAAGAAGAAGCATATACCGATCATGAGTCATAACTGCTGGAAATATAGATGTTGCCATCAAGGGACTAGTGGACCAATAAGAAGACATTGATGGCTTCCTTAGCAAGCCCGTCAAAAAAATTAATCCCAAAAACGTCTTCATCTCTTCAACATATGTGGGAGACCAATGGAAAGCTCTAGAATGGGGCTTAAGGCTGGCACTGTGGTCCCTCAAATACTGCTCTGCATACAAATTAGTTTGCTCCACAATCTCTTGCAAAAACTCATCGTCAAAAAACAACTGAAAAAATTGAATTGGCAGAAAATTGTCAGTATTCACTGTACACCCTGGAACACCAGTGAAGTCTGGCAATTCCGGCTGCACCATGCCAGGGGCAACCCAGACGTCATCACTAACATCGGAAGAAGAAGCCACCCTAGCCTGCAGTCCAGATGCCTCTTGCTGCACTACATCAACGGGAACACTTGCATCCCCAGCTGCCTCTTGCATCTCAACATCAACAGAAGAACTCGCCTCCCCAGATGCCACTTGCTGCTCAACAACAACAGAAAGATTAGCAGCACCAGATGCCTCATGCTGCTCTACAACAGGAAGACTAGCAGCACCAGATAACCCTTGGCGAACCACAGCAATGTGAAGCCTTTTGGGCGCACCCTTTACCACACTTGCCTCTTCCCGACGAGAAAAAAAGGGAAACTTTGAGGACCTAGGCTGCCGCTCAGATGGCTCTTGCCTCTCTACCGGCACATCAATGTCCCTCTCTACCACAGGCACTTCATCAGCACTAGAAGAATCATCATTCGATGATGATGATACCATGCGAAGAGAAAACTCACTGCCTGAATCTTCTGCAGCTTCCTCATGCTCCGAATCGGAGTCAGTGTCTGGACCATGCTTGGAGGAAGACTCAAAAAGCAAACTAACAACGTGCTGAGCAGTCATTCTGCGAGCAGCCATTATCCTTACAAAGCAAGAAGACTACACACACAAGTGAACAACAAGCTACACTGTGCAAAGTAAGAAGTAAACAAGGTAGAGTCTTCACACAAAGATCAATACACTTTAAAAACAATTCAAATCTAACCAAATATAAGAACACTCACCAGCACCTACTCTGCTGAAACACAGCAAAAAGAAAGGAAATCCCACTAGAAAGAAAAAAAAAGTACAGATTAGACAAAGTACACATCAAGCAGCAATACAAAAAAAAAGTTAACAATCAAGAACCACAAAGCCACACAAACAGCAATAACTAGACTTTTCATAAAAACACATTCATCTAGGGAAAGTAGTACAAAAAACATTTACTTACCAAGCACATGCAACTACACAAGCTGCAAAACCAGCAGTAACTGAACCACAACCTACACCAATACAAACAGCAAAAGCCTGGATCAAAAACAAAGAGGAAATAAAAAAATTAATACTACATTTCACCAACAACATAACAAATGAACAAACAACACACAAATTTACCCACAAAATCACATCCACACAGATGGGCCATCAAAAAGGGCAAAACGGACAAAAGTACGGGTTGATTTGCCCACCGGGGGGGGGCAGAAAATCTAAGTTAAAAATCCAACCCTCCAACAGGAAGCGACCCTTGCAAAAGGGGTCACTTCCTACAATCTAAAATAAAATCCCTGGTGCTAGTGGGGGCATTTCCACCGCACAAACGCAATGCTGTGGCAACCGTGAGGCTGGAAAGAGACATCAGGAGAGAGGAAAATCACTTGCCTCTCCCCTGATGCCTCTTTGCGGCCCCACACCCCCCAAGACTCTCAAAAATAAATTAACACCTCCAGGCGCAGGAAGCAAATGGCTTCCCGACCGCCTGGGAATCCCTGAAGATGTTGACGCATGCTGTGCGCGCTGACGTCATCAGGGATTCTCATGGGGAGGGGGGCAACAGAATTACTGTGGATAACTGTGATGCTGGACAGAGGCACTTGCATCCTTCACTTTCACAAGCTAAATCCAAAAACAGTTCCTATCACCAGGAGCTTCTTTCTCCCCATCTGCTGCTCTCATCAGTCTGTGACCATTTATACACATAAGAGGCATGTGAACACGCACAGAAGACCCCCGTTTGGCCCCGCCCACCAACTAGCGGAGTGCACCATCTTTCCTAAATTTACCCACTATGATGGACAGCTCACTCAAGGATCCTGTGCACACATCGGTGCTGTGGCATAGTAACACACGGTCACTGGAGACAAAGCAAGCGCTCGAGTTTCAGCACAAATTCAGGAAAACATTCATCAGCCCAAAAACATTTGTGACCTTCCCACTATGATGGACAGCTCACACAAGGGACCCCTGCGCACATCTGTGTGATTGCATAGTAACGCACACATGGACACTGGAGACAAAGATGGCGCTCGAGTTGCAGCACAAATTCAGGAAAACAATCATCAGCCCAAAAACATTTGTGAGCTTCCCACTATGATGGACAGCTCACTCAAGGGACCCCTTCGCACATCGGTGCAATGGCATAATAACACACACAAAGGTCACTAGAGACAAAGCAGGTGATCGAGTTGCAGCACAAATTCAGAAACACATTCATCAGCCCAAAAACATTTGTGACCTTTCCACTATGATGGACAGATCACACAAGGGACCCCTGCGCACATCTGTGCGATTGCATAGTAACGCACACATGGTCACTGGAGACAAAGATGGCGCTCGAGTTGCAGCACAAACTCAGGAAAACAACCATCAGCCCAAAAACATTTGTGAATTTCCCACTATGATGGACAGCTCACTCAAGGGACCCCTTCGCACATCGCAGCGATGGCATAGTAACACACACATGGTCACTGGAGACAAAGCATGTGTTCAAATTGCAGCACAAATACAAATAAACATTCATCAGCCCAAAAACACTAGTGAGCTTTGCCTAGGCAGGACAGGTGTGTTATTTAGCCACTTCAGATAAACACATAAGTATAAGTAATGAAGGACAGAGGCACTTGCATCCTTCATTAAAATGAGCATTGTAATTGTAATTTAAAAACAAGCATTGGAAATGCAATAGGTCTCGCAGCATTAGAGTTAGTGCTTTTAGAATTGTTTATGGGTTTTTTTGTAAATCTTTAGCATTTTTGTTTCCTGTAGCCAATGCTAAAGAATTAAAAAAAAAAGCCATAAACAATTCTAAAAGCACTAACTCTAATGCTGCGAGACCTATTGCATTTCCCCCCCAGCTTTTCGCACGTTATTGCCACAGGCACATTGCTCCCACAGAGACAGCACATGGTGACCCCCCCCCCCCTCTTTGCACACAGAGCACACGCATGAAAACACACACAGATCACAGGAGGGCCATTGCCATGTGAGACACTTCCAAGTGCTGATGGTATAATCCACTTTACATGCTGGCGCTCCTTTTATGCTCGTCCTAAACATAGAACTGCAAGTCCCGGCATGCAACCCACCGCTCGCTGCAAATCCTATAAAGGTAAAGATAGAGCACGTGACAAGAGGTCACATGACGGGTATGCACACAAAAACAATGTCCCTCAGAAACAGACTCTCATACCCCCACCCACAAAGGACGCAACTACCTGGCAACACAGTAAACATATGGTCGCAGCTGCCGAGGCAGTATGACTGAACGTCATTATTGTAGCTCGAACTTGCTGTACCCTTGCATTCGCTACTGTTGGGAAGCGCCCTGATGCCTTCGAGCCATGTCCGCACTATAAAAATTGTAAGAAATAAACAATACGCCCAATGCACGCGGGACACTCACCCAGAAGATGATGTTGAAAGCAAAGAGGGAGTACTTGACGCAGCAGCTCACTTCGGGCCCCCTGTATGGCTGCTGCTTGCTTGACATAGTGCAGGGTGAGATGCGGGGGGCAGGGGGAGGTGGGCGGACACAGGGGGCAACCAGCGGGCACATACAATGACCAGTGAAGAGATCGGGGGCACACGGTAATGTGGGCAGCAGCAAAGCTCCGCGGAGACTGCAGGGCCCTGGGTCGAGTGCCAGGCTCTGGGGGAAATAGCTGGGCTACAGGAGGAGTGAGAGTGTGTCAAACTATAGAAGCTGAGAGTGTTAAACTGCAGGAAGGGAGATTGCCGGGCAATAGAGGAGGAGGGTGTCAGGCATAGAATTTTAGATTGCGAGAGACGTCCGTGTCAGGCTTCAGGGGCGAGTGTCATTTTCTTGCTGGGATGTGAGGCTTGAGGCGAGAGTGTCGGCCTCTAGAATAGAGTGTTACTCCATCGGCGAACGCATCAGGGAGTAAGAGAAGGCTTGCCTATAGTAGAGTGGTCCAGGCTTGGAGAGAAGGAATGTGAAACTCAAGAGGTGTTGGAGTGGGGAGAACTAATGCGAAAAGAGAGCACCGGATGCGAGGGAGAGGGTGTTGGGTTCGAGGAGTAAGGGATGTCAGTCTCTGTGAGCACCTCGTGACAGACTATAAAGGCAGGGGTTGGCAGTCCTTAAATAAAAGTGCATTGTCGTCTCTCCGATGCGCCACATGCTCAGTGGCAGTTTTACGTTGCGTTTTTTTGTGGAGAGAGCACTGGCCTCAGCAGTCACAGATTTTCAGGAGAGCAACATAAGCACGTGTGAGCTTGGGCAAGTGCAAAATACAGGGCGAGGAGTGGGCTCCGCAGGCAGCACGCAGTTTCTGGGAGTGAGGGTCCCGCAGGCAGCAGGCTCTGAGCGTGAAGGCTTCTCAGGTTCCGGGCTTGAGGGTCCCGCAGGCAGCAGGCTCTAGAAGAGGGACAGATGCAGGAGGTTTGTTCAGACGAGAACAGTCACAATCCGAGCTAAGCAGGCGTCAGTCACCTTGGGGTTGTCAGAGCCAGGAAACACTTACAAAGGGGGCACGCACAAGCAGGGAACAGGCGTTCAGGGAACAATCACAAGAAACAGCCACTGCCTGATAGGGAACAGTCACTAATAGCCTGGGAGTACTTAGGGGCATAGGGAGGGTTCGCAGTCAGAGCAGTAACAGGGTAGGAGCGTTACAGACAAACAGCGGCTAGGGGGCAGACTCTCGCAAGTAGGGAGCAGTCACAACTAGGGAGCAGTTTCTAGCAGGATGTCACCGCGGGAAGGTAGCAGGCACATGGAAGAACCACAGATAAGATGCAGTCGCATGTAGGGCCCAGGCACACACATGTAGGATCCCATTAAGGGCACTCTCTTGGGTGGGGACGAGGCCCAGACAAGAAACAGTCGGACAGGAAGCAATCGCAGGAGCAGGCTCATGTGTGCAGCAGTTACAGAGCGCACACACACAACTGGAGACCAGTTACAGTCAACGAACAATCGCAGGCAGGAGCAGTCACAGGCGGAGAGAAACGATGCGGTCACAGACATGGAGCAGTAACATGTAAGGGAGGGGTCGCCTGCAGGAGGCAGTCGAATTCGGAGAGCTGCTGCAGGCACGCGGTACTCACAGGCAGGGCTGGCGCAGGCAGGGGCTACACTCGAGGAGGCTGCGGGGACCAGTGGAGGGGGGAGGAGAAATGCGACACGGCGGGAAGGGGAGGGACAACCAAACAAGACGGAGGGAAGAGAGGGGAGGGGGGAGGAGAAATGCGACACGGCGGGAAGGGGAGGGGGCGGAGCGGGTAAAATAAACAAACGAGACGGACGGAGGAGAGGGGAGGGGGGATGAGAAATGCGAACGAGACGGAGGGGGGAGGAGAAATGCGACACGGCGGGAAGGGGAGGGGGCGGAGCGGGTTAACCAAGACGGACGTGCACGCGCTTTTAAGCTCAATGCGCATGCGCATTGAGCTTAAAAGTCACGGGCACTGCAAGGAATCGCCACGATTCCTTGCAGTGTGGATAAAGAGTGGATAAGTCCCAATACTCTCGCTTGCTCGATGCGCATGCGCATCGACAGGCGAGACCTAATGACCCCCATCAGCATTTTTTAACAAAAAACGGCCATTTCCAAACATTACATGCTCGAAAAGACTTCAAAGTTAATGTTCCCCCAAAAAGGGGAGCGATCTTCCCCAAGGGGCCGCTCCCCGAACAACGAAATTGAACAATAAAAAAAAAAAATTAAATCCCTAGCATTCCAGCTGCACGATCGCACGATCGTGCAGCAGGAATGCTCTAAAGTGGCATCGAGGGAAAGGAAAAGCCTTTCCTTTCCCTCGATGCAAGTTTCAGCACAATCCCTCCCGCCCCAGCCGCAAAACGAACCTGTTTTCCAAACGACGCGCAGGAAGCAAATGGCTTCCCTGCGCGTCGGTAAACAAAAGGAACCTCCAGTGACGTCAGCGCGCCTTGCGCGCTGACATCATTGATGACGCGGGCGGGGAGGGCGGGGGGAGGCAGGGGAAGGTCTTCCCCTGCCATCCCCGCAGAAACGAACAAAATCGGGCAGACTCGGGGGGAGCGCTGGCGCTTCCCCCGAGGGTGGGGCTCATGAGGAGCTGGGCTCGTCATCAGCGTGCGAGCGCCCTACTCCATGACGAGCCCAGCTCGTCATCAGCCCCGAAGGGGTTAATAAGGTTTCTTTGGTAAGAGCAGCCAGTCCCACTCTCTTTCTCTCTCTCTCTTACTCTCTCTCACCCCTCTTTCTCGCTCTCTCAGACTCTTCCCACCTCTCTCTTGTGGTTGATTTCAGATCTTCAAGCACAGTTTCTTTCCAGTGCCTTTTCAATGTTTCTGTCCCTCAATCCCACACTTTGCTCCTCTTCTTGGGGTGCCTTCGCCGTACACAAGTGCTTGCTCTTTATGCATCTGTCACCTACTCTCCCCTTCCTTCTCTCTTTCTCACACACTCTTTCTTCTCCTCTGTCTGGAGTTTTTTTTTTTTTTATAATAATAATCTTTATTTAGATATAAAACATATCTTTAAAAGAATTTACAGTTCACAGCCTGACCAAAACTTAGGTTAAAAACTTCTAGTAAATAGCAACACAGATATTGATATAAAAACACAATCCATTTCCAATCGTTATAAAAACAGGGATTTTGTCTCATAAAATGTTTTTAGAATCACAAAAGTTAAAACAAGGCACCAGCTTACATTGATTATCGCCAGATTATTTTTGACCTTGCTAAGGGTAATGCCAGTTTTTACTAATTACGATGAGTGAAAAAGGTTAAGCACTTTAACATGGCCTCCTTAAGTTAAAGATGTAATATGCTTGCTGAACAAATTTTGTAAATTTTATATTTAGCACTGTATTTTCCGGATTTACATCTGCCATGATGGCTTGCCTGCAAGTCCGAACCTCCAGCCTGTTCCATTCTAATTTTAGTCCGGACCTACGTTCTGCGTTAAGGGCTGGGCAGAGGCAACTTACATGCAACATGGTTTCCGCTGTTTTCCCACACCCTCTACAGGAAAGATCTTCCGATGTACGTCGCCATGGTGGGAGGTCCTGCAAGAAACGCCAGTCGCCCATTCGGATGGCAATAAAGCTGCGTTTCAAGTATAATGGGTATGTGCTGGCCAGATAGCAAACTGGGTCTGGGTGTCTGTAGGAATTTATCATGGCCCAGGCATGACTACGTTTTAGAAAAAGTGCTTTGTCAGTAAGACAGGAGGTCATTCTCACACATTTTATGATAGCTTTTTTAAAAGCTATCTGGCCTGGGTTTAGAGCCCACAGATCGCTTGCTGACATTTGCTTAATGGCGTCTGTGAGAAGGCGTCCATACAAACCCCCCGGGTTAATCTGGCTGATTTCTTGCCAGACAAGGGATTCTAAAGTGCCTGGCTCAGCTTGCCTTAACTTGTGACACAGGTTAAGGTATGCCCCATTGGCAGAGGCCTCGTAGTTTAACAGCCCCATCTCCAACCTTATCTGTGCTGCTGAGGCGTTATTTGGCAGCCGGAGCACCCTTTTATAAATTTTGGTTGTCTGTTGGTTCAGGGTTGTGTTCATTTTGCCACAAGAAATCTCAATGCCGTAGGATAAAGTAGGGCCAACCTTTGCTCTCAATACCTCCAAGAGGGGAGCCAAGGTTGGACCGGAAAGATCTTTCGCAAGTTTACCTATTCAGACCATTAGGGTCACTGCTTTGGCTCCGATCTCTCCTCGCTGTTTTTTGTAACCACATTTTGAGTCCAGGTGGACGCCTAGGTATTTATAGGACTGGCCAGTTTCTAGACTGACATTATTGAATGACCAACCGCCCCCTGTATGTCGTTTCTTGCCAAATGTAACTACTTGCGTTTTCTTTAGGTTAACCTCGAGTTGGTTGTTGATCGTATAATCAAACAGTTTGTCGAGGAGTCTTTGTAACCCTACCCTGGTTAAACTAAAGAGAACCAAGTCATGGGCATATAAAAGATTGCTTAGGGTCATGCCACTCACCTTCGGGGAGTGGCTGTTAATGTCGTCTAGGGCCGCCGACAGGTCTGCTACAAATAGATTAAAAAGAAGAGGGGCCAGCACACAACCCTGCTTCACTCGTCTAGTTGTCATTATTTTGCCTGAGAGGTGTGTGCCGGTCCCCAACTTCACCCGCACCCAGGTCCTGGTGTGGAGCTGAATAATTCCCTCTAGTAGTTTATCTGGGATCCCCCACATCTTTAGTTTGGCCCATAGGAGTTCATTCAGCACTCAAAGCACAAACTACTTATCCCTCTCTCTCTTATTGTCTGAGCAGCTCTCACCCCTATCTATACACCATGCTACATAATTCCACTACAGAAATCAACTCTCCACCACACAATTGCACACCACACAATTCCACAACAAACAATTCCAATTTACCTTACATAATTCCAATCCACACCACATACAGCTACTCCACTCCAAACCAAAACACATGGGTAAAAGGCATTGTCATTTACAACTCCAGTAGCTCTAACCCTCACAAATGCAAGACGTATTGGCTTTGCCAATGCTTATCTTTCTTATTACCCTCCTATCCCTACGGGGCCAAGCCCCCTCTGCGCTGCTGCCTATCCATTAAATGTTCTTTTTTAAGAGTTGCCTTAAAAGATATAGACTGGCCATCTTGACATTCCTTCTATTGAGAGGTAAGTTAAAGCCTGCTTACCTCAAACCCAGTGCTTAATTTATTAAACAAATACGTTTTTAAGGCCAGGTTTTTCTCAGAAGTCCATCAGTGGCACACCTGAGTGTTGGGGTTGCTGAATTCCAAAGCTGAATGATCTTGCTTTCACCCCATGCTTATTTCATCCCCCAACATACTCCCCTAAGCAGTGGCGGCCGACACAAAACTAAAGTTATGGGGTGGAGAGATGGGGGGTTTGGAGAATAACAATTTTAAAATAATGTTACCTGTCCTTCTGCTGATGCTGATGCTGCCAGCCACCATGGTGCCTCTCTCTTCTCGGCAGTCACTGGGCAAACAGCACAGGCTCCCCAACCAATCCAAATGCTGCTCTCATGCTATACCTCATGCCATGCTCTCATGCTATACCAAAAAGAACCACTGATGGACAGAATGCAGAACAATGTCATACATTCGCCCAAGTACAAAGATCTGGGTCTAAATCCATCGTTTTTATGCTCACCATGCCATTCCAGTGTGGACCCAGCCAAATGCAAAACAAGTCTTGACCCTGCGCCCAATGGGAACAGTCCAGCCCGAACTGCCAGGCCAGGTCCTCCCTGGACTTGAAACAAGCATCTTAGGACCGGTTTCGGGCTTTCAGCCCTCATCAGCCAGGATAGCTTGATTCCAGAGGCATGGAGAGCACGAGACCCAAGTCTGGACATACCCATCCCACTCATAGTGACAAATGCAAAAATAACAATCGATGGACAGAATGCAGAACAATGTCATACATTCACCCCAGTACAAAGATCTAGGCCTAAATCCATTGTTTTTTGCTCACCATGCCATTCCAGTTTGGACCCAGCCATATGCAAATCAGTGACCCTGCACCCAATGGGAACAGCCCAGTCCGAACTGCTAGGCCAGGTCCTCCCTGGACTGGAAACAAGCATCCTAGGACTGGTTTCAGACTTTCAGCCCTCATCAGCAGGATAGCTTGATTCCAGTGGCATGGAGAGCACGGGACCCACGTCTGGGCATACCGTCCCACTCGGGGTGACAAATCCAAAAAGAACAATTGATGGACAGAATGCAGAACAATGTCATACATTCACCCCAGTACAAAGATCTGGGCCTAAATCCATCGTTTTTTTGCTCACCATGCCATTCCAGTTTGGACCCAGCCATATGCAAATCAGTCTTAAACCTGCGTCCAATAGGAACAGTCCAGCCTGAACTGCCAGGCCAGTCCTCCCTGGACTAGAAACAAGCATCCTAGGACCGGTTTCGGGCTTTCAGCTCTCATCAGCCAGGATAACTTGATTCCAGTGGCATGGAGAGCATGGGACCTACGTCTGGGCATACCCTTCCCGCTCGAGGTGACAAATGTAAAAAGAATAATTGATGGACAGAATGCGGAACAATGTCATACATTCACCCCAGTACAAAGATCTGGGCCTAAATCCATCGTTTTTTTGCTCACCATGCCATTCCAGTTTGGACCCAGCCATATGCAAATCAGTCTTGACCCTGTGCCCCATGGGAACAGTCCAGCTTGAACTGCCAGGCCAGGTCCTCCCTGGACTAGAAACAAGCATCCTAGGAACGGTTTTGGGCTTTCAGCTCTCATCAGCGAGGATAACTTGATTCCAGTGGCATGGATAGCACGGGACCCACGTCTGGGCATACCCGTCCCAGTCGGGGTGACAAATGCAAAAAGAACAATTGATGGACAGAGTGCAGAACAATGTCATACATTCACCCCAGTACAAAGATCTGGGCCTAAATCCATCGTTTTTTTCCTCACTGTTGGACTTGGCCCTTTTGGCAGGTTCACCCCTAAACTTTTTTTGCCTTTTATGAGACCTGATATTAGTAGTTTTTGGCCTCTGCACACTTTAGCACTGTGGCCCAGTGTCAAGTGCGTGCGCACTCTTGAGTGCGTGTGGTGAGATTAGCTTGCCCTCCCATAGGAATGCATGGGGGATATGTGTGTCCCTGATAATTCCTGGTATGAGAGGAGTGCAGGGGCGTGTTTAGTATGTGTGAACTCGTGAGAATAAATGCTGCGCAATGGTGTGCGCAGATGTATGGTGACTGGTGGAGAAATGCCACTTTTAGGAGTTAGTATTACTGTGTACTGTCTGTCTGCCTGCCTGATGTGAATTGCATGTCTGGCTTGTGATTGACAGGTGCTGGATGATGTGGGTTGCTCCAGGAGCCAGGATGACTCTGCCCAGTGGTGAATGGGGAGATCTGCATGTAGATGGGAGGGAGGAGTTAAACCTGTGAACTGAATAGGTCTGTGCCTTCCCTCCACAATGCTGGCTCCGCCCCCTGTGGTGCGTCTGAGCACCTAGCCCTTACCTGCTCCAAAGCTCCCCTATACCAGTTCTAACTGGTATCCCATCCCTGTGCTGTGCCACAAAGAAAAAGGGTGTGTAAAAGAAGGGGCTGTGACCCCATGAACATGTTATGTTGTTCTGATCCTGACTTGGAGGGGCCTGCTGTTGCTGGGCTCCATGAGGAACCACCACTAGGAACTTCCTCCCTGCTGGAGGGCCCTGTGAGCTGGCCTGCCTGAGCCCAGCCTTTGCCCCCTTGAACCTGGCTTTGATTCTGGGGGAGAGCGCTTTGTTTTGACCCTGAACTGTGGACTTCTCTCCTAGCACTTTATCCCAGTGTTAGACCTGACATCATTGGCTTGAGTCTCTCCTCCATTTTTTCTGTTTGCCTCCACTGTTTTTCGATGTTTTGCTGGTATATGCTTTGGGCGCTGTGCCACTGCTGATCCGTGCCACAGCGCAAGTGCTCCCTATGTTAAATTGAGGTATCGATTGTATCCATGTTTGGCTTATTTGGTTTACTGTCAGTCCCTAGTCTAGTGCACCAAGAGTGCCGGGGCTTGTAAATACAAATGCCGCTCGTGAGCTTGCAGCACGTGTTGTGCCACCCACAGGAGCGGCCTCGTAAAAGAATGTCTACGGGTCGGTCATTGCGAGACCCACGTACAGTCTGGTACTGTCACGCGGGCTGCGCGAGTATACCTACTTGCCAGCCCCTCAAACCTTCCCTTGACTTCATGTTAGTCACCCCTATGGTAGGCCCGCGGGCAGGGTGCATTGTAAGTATAAGGTAGGACACGCCTGACCAAGTTGGCATGTCCTAATAGTGAATTACCGCCATCTTCGTTCTTCACTATTGCGAGGTAGCCTGCTCTCCATTAGTTAGAATGGGCCGCCGGGATTATTAATGCTATGATCCTAGCTGGCTCGGGGAGCATGGTGCAATGTCGAGTTTGGTATCCCTGAACTCGGGGTTTAATTACGCGTCCGTTGGTGTGGATGGTTTTTGGACTCTGGGTTCGAAAATAGCACTTTTAGAAAGTGTCTATTTTCTTGTCTAACCATATCTGGTTTCTGCTGGTCTTGCGTGTGTGTGACAGGAGCTGGGTGGCTCCACAGGTCTGGATGAGTCAGTGTGGGATGAGTGGGACATTTGCGTTGAGAGTAGGGGGAGAGTAGTTGCTGATAGCCTGCCCTGCCTGATACAATGCTGGCTCCACCTCCTGCCAAGCGGCTGATGGCTCTGTGCCTGCCAGTGTCAATGCTGGCTCCACCTCCTGCTGGGCGTCTGAGGACCTAGCCCTGCGCAATAATTAGGCCAGGTGCTACTGCCTGGCTCCACCCACAACAGACCCAGGATGTTGGGAAATCCCCGGCATGGACAAAGGGATCAAAGCCGGAAAGGGGTATAAGAGAAGGACCCCTGAACCAAGAATTTAGATCACTTCTGACAAGGAACCCTGTAACCAAGGACAAGAGGCCTGCTGATCTAAGGACTTGCCTACCCCTTCTGCCAGAGTGCTGTTTGCTGGGGGGAATCCTGCAGTGCTTCTTTATTTTTGCCAAGGAACCAGGAGAGAGGAACTGTGTGTGTACTCTCACGCTTGCTAAGAAAATCTCCAAGGACTGGAAGAGTGCCAGTCTCCTGCTGAAGTCACAGGGCTAAAGGACTTCATCTGCTTAAAGTGCTATTTGCTGGAACCTGTGAATCCAGCACCTCTGAAAGAACCAGCAATCTCGACGCCGACGGACGTCGCCGAATCCAGCTCGACGCAGTGGGTAACGGCCCCAGTGTCCCGCTTCCTCGGCGACCGGCCGCCGGGCCCGACCGACGCCAGCAGCAACGCCAGTGAGTGGGAGTACGGCTCTAGCTCCAGAGGACCTTGTGTCTGCACCGCTGCTGATCGCATCAACTGTGTGCCCCCTCGACGCCGTGAGCGCTGCTCACTCTGTGCAACCGCATCATCGACGACGCCTGCTGAGGCCTGATCGAAACCGAAGACGCGACGCCGGATTGCTCGACGCCGCTGATCATCGCATGCTTCATTTTCCTAAAGGTACTGTGTTGTTGGGGGTCCGTGTGACTCCTGGCTCGACGTAGCGCTCCTCGCGGTCGACGCCGAACCTTTGGAATAACTTTGCCTCGACGTCGCATAGCCCCCGTGTGGGTTACCCTGTTGCTAAGACCTGTATTGCCAAGAAGAAGAGTTGCTTTGATACTAAAGACTTTTGTGCTAAAGAAGAACCTACCTTTGAACTATCCCTTTTTCCTTCCCAGAGTATTTATTAAGATTGTGTACATTTTTTGTCGTTATCTGGTCTTGTGCTAAGCCTTATATAAAAATACTTATTTTTATAATACTACTGTGTCGTGTCCATTTGTAGTGTATTCACTTTATTACTGTATGTGGTCATAATTGCTTAACACACAGCCTCTGAGATAAGCCTGTCTGCTCTGCCAAGCTACCAAGGGGGTGAGCAGGGGGTATCGAAGGGTGTGATCCCCTTGCCCTGACTAGAAAAGGTGTGTCCCTATTTGTCAGAAGTGCATACCTCTGCCAACTAGAGACAGCCGGTTCTAACATTGGATGCAGCGGTGAGGATTTGGACCTTGCATTTATGACCCATGTGCAGTGATTAGTGTGCGCTACATAGTGAAAGCAGACCATAACGCAATCACAATCTAATTTGGAAGGATCCTATTTTTGGTTCTCCGCTTTTCTGAAGCTTGATTTTTTGAACACTGCCAGTTTTGACCATGAGTGACAATGGAGTCACTGCCCCTGTTGTTGTTGTTGAGGAGGAGGAATTCGACAGAGCGAAATTAAACGACTACAGATTGGAGGAGTTGAAATCCTTTTGCAAGAAGTTTAAAGTTCCTACCAAAGGTCTCAAGGCTAAGGAAACCTATCTCAAAGCATTGCAGGCCTGGTTGGAAGCCAGAGATCCCACTGATCCGGTGGTGGTACCGCCAGTGAAAGGGGATGAGGAGGCGCCAGTGAATGGGCCTGTGTCCTCTCCCGGTAGCAGTGTTTCCTCCAAAGGTCTTTCCCCTGAAGAACAAGAAGAAAGGGCGAGCGTACAACATGGAAATGGCAAGGCTAAAGATAAATGGGCAGTTGGAGTTAGAAAATGCAAGAGGTAGAAGGGAAGCTGATTTGGAGACCAAAAGGTTAGATTTTGAAAGAGAGAAGTTAGCTTTGGAGCGTGATACCAAGTTGAGGGAGTTGGACATCCAAGCTAAGAAGTTAGAGTTGAATCCCTCTGGTGGCAGCATCCCATCTGGGCCTGCAGAAAGTAAGTTTTACTTTCCCAAAGATGTGATAAAAGATTATCATAGGAACGAAGATATTGGTCAGTGGTTTGAAGCATATGAGTTAGCATTGTTGGCCCACCAGGTCCCTGAGAAGAATTGGGGAGCGGGGTTGTGGGGTCGCTTTGTGAATGAGGGGAGAGATACCTTGTTAGACATGCCTGTTGCGGATAGGATGTCGTATGCTCATATGAAAGATGCTTTAATGTTGCGGTATGGCCTAACCCCCGAGAACTACAGACAAGCTTTTAGAGAATGTAAGAAGTTGCCTGGTACGACGTGGGTTGAATATGTGTCTTATTTTTGCAGAGCCATGGATGGTTGGGTAAAGGGCAGCAAAGTGGAAAGTTATGAAGCTCTTTATGATTTGTTTGCTTGGGAGCATTTGTCTAATAACTGTTTTCCAGAGCTGCGCCAGCACCTGATTGATAGCAAGATATCTAACCCTAGAAAACTTGCTGAGGAGGCGGACCGCTGGGTCAGTACCAGGGTCCACAAGGGTCCAGTGGGAGACTCAGCCAAAGGTGGGCAGGGTCCCCAGCAGAAGAGTGGGGGGGACAAGGGTAAACAGAAGGAGTCTCAGAAAGGGCCCCAAAGTAATCCCCAAGGGAACCAAGGGAAAGGTTCCCAGCCTCCCCCTGAGAAGAAGCCAGGAGCCCCGACGGGTAAACCTGTTCATAGGGGCCCCCTAACCTGCTACACTTGTGGGCAGGTGGGACACCGGTATTACGATCCCCAGTGTCCCATGAAGAAATCGAATGCACCGCCGAGTGCACCCCCCGTCAGTTGGCGAGTGTAGCCTTGGGAGGGGAAGAGATGGTTGTCCATGGTGGGAGGGGTCCCGCAGAAATGTCCCTGGTCTCGCTAGGAGACATGCAAATGGTCCCTCCACCCCCTCTGCCTAGTAACACTAGTAAATATAGGCAGTGGGTGACCATTAATGGCCATAGAGTGGAAGCTCTCAGAGACACCGGAGCGAGTGTGACAGCTGTCAAGTGTCACTTGGTGTCCAGAGAGCAGGTGGTTCCCCACGCATTCTACCCCGTGATAGCTGCCGACAACTCCCAGAAAGAGTATGAGGTGGCTCAGGTTTCCTTTGAATGGGGGGGAGTTTCAGGTACTCTTCAGGTTGCTGTGAGGCCCGCCATGCCTGTCGATTGTCTCCTGGGCAATGATTTAGAAGACTCCCCTTGGGCTAAGGTGGAGAGAGAGGCGCACTTGAAAATGTTGGGTGTGCCAGAGTGGGTGTGTGCAACCACTCATTCGATGACAGCGAGTAAGGGTGTTGATGGGGTCCCGGAGCCTGAAAGTACGGCCCAGGACCCAGCTGTGAAGAGAAGAGGCAGAAGGCGCGGGAAACCGGCCCCCGTAGTTCCCGTGGTCCAGGAGGAGGTAGACCCTGAGGGGGATGCCCTGGAGCCCACAGGGGAACAAATTGCCGAACTGGGAGACCTGCCCGAGCTGACCCACTGGCAGCAGGATGGTGGTCCCTCCAGGGAGGAATTCTGTGCAGAACAGAAGGAGTGCCCTTCTCTTGTGGGTATGAGGCAGCAGGCCTCAGCCCAATCCTCAGGTGATCAGTCAGGGTCACATTTTGTGTACTGGGAGAACGACCTCCTGTATAGCGAGCCTAAGGCTGCTGAGCCTGGGTCAGCTCGTGTGCTGGTGGTACCCCAGCGCTTCAGAGCCTTCCTACTGGGTTTGGCTCATGACGTTCCGTTAGCTGGACATCTGGGGCAGGACAAGACCTATGACAGGCTTGTCACCCATTTTTATTGGCCTCAGATGCGTAGGGATGTAGACATCCATTGCAAGACTTGTCGGACTTGCCAGGCAAGTGGGAAAAATGGAAAGAAGCAGAAGGCTCCCCTCCAACCTTTTCCAGTGGTCAGTACCCCTTTGACCGGGTGGGTATTGACATTGTTGGGCCCCTGGACCCCAAGACAGCCCTGGGCAACAGGTTCATCCTGGTCTTGGTGGACCATGCCACACGGTACCCGGAAGCCATCCCTCTCAGAACAGTGACGGCCCCCGTGGTGGGACGGGCACTGATGGGTGTTTTCTCCCGGATGGGGTTCCCCAGAGAGGTGGTGTCAGACCGAGGCACCAACTTCATTTCGAACTACATGAAGTCTCTGTGGAAGGAGTGTGGGGTAACCTACAAGTTCACCACTCCTTACCACCCTCAAGGAAATGGGCTGGTTGAAAGATTTAACCGGACCCTGAAAGGCATGATCATGGGTCTTGAAGAACCAATGAGGCGGAAATGGGACGTCCTCTTGCCATGCCTGTTGTTTGCTTACCGAGAGGTGCCGCAGAAGTCTCTAGGGTTCAGCCCCTTCGAGCTCTTATACGGTCACCCGGTAAGAGGGCCTTTGAGTCTGGTCAAGGAAGGCTGGGAGCAATCTCCCAGGAAACCTCCCCAGGATGTATACAGCTACATGCTGGCCTTTCGGAACCAGACTCGGCGCTTCAGAGAACTTGCTCAGGCAAATCTGGAGGCCAGCCAGGAGGAGATGAAGCGATGGTACGACCGGAATGCCACTCTGGTAGAGCTTCAGCCTGGTCAGGAAGTGTGGGTCATGTCCCCTGTGGAACCTTGTGCGCTCAAGGACAGGTGGACTGGACCGTTTAAGGTTGTGGAGAGGAAGAGCGATGTCACCTACTTGGTGGACTTGAAATCTCCCAGGAACCCCTTGCGGGTCCTGCATGTCAACCGTTTGAAGCCCCTCTTAGAAAGGTCCGAAGTGGGCATGCTCCTAGCTACAGATGCTGGAACGGAGGAGGAGAGTGAGCCTCTTCCTGACCTCCTGTGTGCTAAAGAGCAAGACGGGTCAGTGGATGGTGTGGTCCTCTCTGACACACTGACCCTTGAGCAGAAACAGGATTGTCGCCACCTGTTGGGACAATTCCCGGATCTGTTTTCCTTGGTTCCGGGTTTCACTCATTGGTGTGTCCATGACGTTGACACCGGAGACAGCCCTCCTGTGAAGCACAAGGCTTACAGGGTGACTGACAAGGTTAGAGCATACATTAAGGAGGAGGTCTCCAAAAAGTTTGTGTTAGGGGTGGTTGAGTCCTCTAGCAGTCCTTGGGCCAGCCCAGTGGTCTTGGTCCCGAAGGCTGCAGCGCCTTGTGCTTCACCAGAACTCCGGTTCTGCGTGGATTACCGAGGACTCAATTCGGTCACGAAGACTGATGCGCACCCCATCCCCAGAGCTGATGAGCTCATCGATCGGTTGGGGGCTGCCCGGTACCTTAGTACGTTTGATCTAACATCTGGGTACTGGCAGATCGCCTTGACTGATGGGGCAAAGGAGAGGTCCGCATTCTCCACACCAGATGGGCTATACCAGTTCCGGGTGATGCCCTTTGGGATGAAGAATGCCCCTGCCACCTTCCAGAGGTTGGTCAACCAGGTCTTGGCTGGACTGGAGGATTTCAGTGCCGCCTACCTGGACGACATCGCAGTGTTCAGCGCCAGCTGGGAGGAACACTTGCGCCACCTCCAGGAAGTGTTGTTGGCCCTGCGCGGAGCAGGCCTCACAATCAAAGCCAGTAAGTGCCAGATTGGGCAGGGTTCGGTGGTGTACTTGGGGCACCAAGTAGGGAGCGGCAAGGTTGCCCCCCTGCAACCCAAGATTGATACCATCCTGGCTTGGGCGCCGCCCAAAACCCAAACTCAGGTGAGAGCCCTCCTAGGACTCACGGGTTATTACAGGAGGTTTGTCAAGGATTACAGTAACATTGTGCACCCCTTGACTTCGCTGACTTCCAGGAGGCAGACACGAAATGTGATCTGGACTGATGCTTGTCAAACGGCCTTTGACACCCTGAAAACTGCAATATGCACAGCACCTATACTCCAGGCACCCGACTTCTCGAAAGAATTTATTGTCCAGACGGACGCTTCAGAGCATGGCGTGGGGGCTGTTCTAGCTCAGGTGAATGAAGAGGGCCGAGACTTGCCTGTAGCCTTCATCAGTCGGAGGTTACTTCCCAGGGAAACGAGGTGGAGTGCGATAGAGAGAGAAGCATTTGCTGTGGTCTGGGCGCTGAAGAAGCTAAGACCCTACCTGTTTGGGACTCACTTCCGGGTTCAGACAGACCACAGGCCCCTCAGATGGTTGATGCAGATGAGGGGTGAGTATCCGAAACTGTTGAGGTGGTCCATTTCTCTACAGGGGATGGACTTTACGGTGGAACACCGCCCTGGTACCGATCACGCCAATGCTGATGGTCTGTCCAGATTTTTCCGCCTTAGTGATGAGGACTCCCTAGGTCAAGGGTAGTTCTCCCCACATTTCAGCTGGAGGGGACACGTGTTAGACCTGACATCATTGGCTTGAGTCTCTCCTCCATTTTTTCTGTTTGCCTCCACTGTTTTTCGATGTTTTGCTGGTATATGCTTTGGGCGCTGTGCCACGGCTGATCCGTGCCACAGCGCAAGTGCTCCCTATGTTAAATTGAGGTATCTATTGTATCCATGTTTGGCTTATTTGGTTTACTGTCAGTCCCTAGTCTAGTGCACCAGGAGTGCCGGGGCTTGTAAATACAAATGCTGCTCGTGGGCTTGCAGCACGTGTTGTGCCACCCACAGGAGCGGCCTCTTAAAAGAATGTCTACGGGTCGGTCATTGCGAGACCCACGTACAGTCTGGTACTGTCACGCGGGCTGCGCGAGTATACCTACTTGCCAGCCCCTCAAACCTTCCCTTGACTTCATGTTAGTCACCCCTATGGTAGGCCCGCGGGCAGGGTGCATTGTAAGTATAAGGTAGGACACGCCTGACCAAGTTGGCATGTCCTAATAGTGAATAACCGCCATCTTCGTTCTTCACTATTGCGAGGTAGCCTGCTCTCCATTAGTTAGAATGGGCCGCCGGGATTATTAATGCTATGATCCTAGCTGGCTCGGGGAGCATGGTGCAATGTCGAGTTTGGTATCCCTGAACTCGGGGTTTAATTACGCGTCCGTTGGTGTGGATGGTTTTTGGACTCTGGGTTCGAAAATAGCACTTTTAGAAAGTGTCTATTTTCTTGTCTAACCATATCTGGTTTCTGCTGGTCTTGCGTGTGTGTGACAGGAGCTGGGTGGCTCCACAGGTCTGGATGAGTCAGTGTGGGATGAGTGGGACATTTGCGTTGAGAGTAGGGGGAGAGTAGTTGCTGATAGCCTGCCCTGCCTGATACAATGCTGGCTCCACCTCCTGCCAAGCGGCTGATGGCTCTGTGCCTGCCAGTGTCAATGCTGGCTCCACCTCCTGCTGGGCGTCTGCGGACCCAGCCCTGCGCAATGAATAGGCCAGGTGCTACTGCCTGGCTCCACCCACAACAGACCCAGGATGTTGGGAAATCCCCGGCATGGACAAAGGGATCAAAGCCGGAAAGGGGTATAAGAGAAGGTCCCCTGAACCAAGAATTTAGATCACTTCTGACAAGGAACCCTGTAACCAAGGACAAGAGGCCTGCTGATCTAAGGACTTGCCTACCCCTTCTGCCAGTGTGCTGTTTGCTGGGGGGAATCCTGCAGTGCTTCTTTATTTTTGCCAAGGAACCAGGAGAGAGGAACTGTGTGTGTACTCTCACGCTTGCTAAGAAAATCTCCAAGGACTGGAAGAGTGCCAGTCTCCTGCTGAAGTCACAGGGCTAAAGGACTTCATCTGCTTAAAGTGCTATTTGCTGGAACCTGTGAATCCAGCACCTCTGAAAGAACCAGCAATCTCGACGCCGACGGACGTCGCCGAATCCAGCTCGACGCAGTGGGTAACGGCCCCAGTGTCACGCTTCCTCGACGACCGGCCGCCGGGCCCGACCGACGCCAGCAGCAACGCCAGTGAGTGGGAGTACGGCTCTAGCTCCAGAGGACCTCGTGTCTGCACCGCTGCTGATCGCATCAACTGTGTGCCCCCTCGACGCCGTGAGCGCTGCTCACTCTGTGCAACCGCATCATCGACGAGGCCTGCTGAGGCCTGATCGACACCGAAGACGCGAAGCCGGATTGCTCGACGCCGCTGATCATCGTGTGCTTCATTTTCCTAAAGGTACTGTGTTGTTGGGGGTCCGTGTGACTCCGGGCTCGACGTAGCGCTCCTCGCGGTCGACGCCGAACCTTTGGAATAACTTTGCCTCGACGTCGCGTTGCCCCCGTGTGGGTTACCCTCTTGCTAAGGCCTGTATTGCCAAGAAGAAGAGTTGCTTTGATACTAAAGACTTTTGTGCTAAAGAAGAACCTACCTTTGAACTATCCCTTTTTCCTTCCCAGAGTATTTATTAAGATTGTGTACATTTTTTGTTGTTATCTGGTCTTGTGCTAAGCCTTATATAAAAATACTTATTTTTATAATACTACTGTGTCGTGTCCATTTGTAGTGTATTCACTTTATTACTGTATGTGGTCATAATTGCTTAACACACAGCCTCTGAGATAAGCCTGTCTGCTCTGCCAAGCTACCAAGGGGGTGAGCAGGGGTTATCGAAGGGTGTGATCCCCTTGCCCTGACTAGAAAAGGTGTGTCCCTATTTGTCAGAAGTGCATACCTCTGCCAACTAGAGACAGCCGGTTCTAACACCCAGCATTACCTTGTGTCTGTTTCAACCCCTCAAGTAAAATGTATTTAGAAAGGAATAGCAAATTAAGTCATGTGTTTTTCAGGTAGCACATAATCGTGTGCTAATGGGCTGAAGCTGACAACAGCACATCTGTGTTACATGTCATCTGTACTAAAGTCACCTGACGAGTTGTTTTCAAAAGCCAATAGGTCTCACCTGTGGGACCTTATAAGTGTTTAGCCATGCAACAGTTGATGTTGTTGCACCAAGGCTATTGTGTTGCATAACTAAATACGTATAAAGTCCCAAAAACGAGACCTATTGGCTATGCCAATGCTTGTGTAAATACAGTTTGTACAAATGGCGGACATAAAGCCTGAGTGGTGCTGAGGCAGGAAAACACAAGAAGAAGAAAAGTGGTCCCCTAACGAAGACATAAACACCTAAAGCTTCAGGATGTAGTACTTGGCCAGTGCTGCATGGAGAAAGCTGGAAACAAGAAGGAGGGATAAAGTTGACGGATTGCCCATTGTCAAGCAAGTATTTGTAGAGGACACTAGCCGAGACAAATAAAAAGCAATCAGCAAGCAACGGGTGGAGTTCAACTCCTAAAGCATACACAATAGGTCGTTAAGTGACAGTGCAAGCCTGATTGCCAACCTAAATAATAATAAAAGAATAGTTCTAACAGCACAAAACATTAGGAATGGAGAAGGCAATTTATGTTGATGATTTTAGTACAATACAATGTAATTTGTGGTCTGGGTGGTCAGGACGTAGTATATTCTCAGCATTTGCTAACCGTTGGTGCTTTAATTCCAGGGGACATCCAGCAGTGGGAGTTGCAGATCCCTTATGTTGTTCCCCTAGGGGCATCTTTTATAGGCAACACACAAGCTAACAATATGTGTCCCATGCCCGCACAATATCACTTGAGCGCAGTCCCTTGTTAGCTTCTTTCATAGGTAGCCCATTTAATTAGCTCTGACAACCAACCCAGGAGATCGGGTCCCCCTTGATTTTTCTAGCTCATAGAAATCTAGCATATAGGCAGGATCAAATGCAGGTCTATTATTCAGGTTATCTTATTAGCTTTAGTTCTTGCAACTTGTCCCACTAAATATGTCAGCGGTGTACAATCAATTAACCTTTCTGCATCATGTGCAAGATATTGTAGGACTGTGGCACTGTTTACAGATAGTGAGATAAAAATTTGAAAACAATCTGCACTCAGTTCCTCATACCTAGGACAGAACACTTGTGCAACAGAATACATATGATTGATCATCTTGGGAGTGAGGTATACCCGGTGCAAATTATAGTATTGTATCAGCATGAGCATGGACTTTCTAGAGATTCAAAGGGTATAGCGAGATTACATCAGTGGGAGTCAGCAATTTGAACCTCTGTATCAGCTGCTCATTTTTCCTCACAGTGTCTTCAGATCAGTCTTTGACAGTCCTACAAGTGAACGATATAACACAGTTACTGTGCACATTTTTCCATCTGTCATATACATACGCTTTAAACATTTTTGTTCTGCTAGTTCAGCCATGCCCAAATGCCACCATGCTCAAACAGATACCTTCAGAGCACCGTGAAGGAGAAAATGACCAACTGGTATATCATATGTCAAGTCTTGAAAATTAGTGCAAATGCCTCCCAAATATAAGCTGCCTTCTGTAATGAGGCCCCCCTTGGACCATTGGCCAATCACTCTCCAGTTCACTTGGTGAGGTATTACTGTGAGAGAGCATAACGTTATTAGCCTTGTGTAGGGAAGTTTCTCATGCGTCCTCTGCAAGGCTCAAGCGTAAACCTACCGGAACGTACTCAACAAGATGCCCTTTGCCTTGAATAACTCTTGGCAGAACGGATGTAATAAGAACTGTGTCAGAGGATCCTGTGAAGGCGCATCCACAGTCCATACCTGAACACCTTCCCATTAAGGTGTGTGCCAGCAAGCTGCCCTTTGCAATAATGTGTGTGGCAAGTTAGTAGAGCTCAAAGTCTGGGGCACCCAAACCTCCCTCATCATCCGCCGGCAGGTGTTGTTTAGTAAAAGCTACCCTATGACACTGTGTGCCCCAGATGAATCCCCTTAATATTCCGTCCAGTTCCTAAAAGCTGAAAGGGCAGCAATGTGAAAAAATACAACAGTCTGGGAAGCGGATCACTGACACAATATCGGAGTAAACAATATCTTTGACAAAAATATTGTGTCAAAAATATCGTGTACCACAATATCGTCATCCTGTACTTTTAATGGTAAGTACAAAAATATCTGAAAAGAAATATTGTTGTTTTTTAATATAGAGTCTAAAGTTGTAAACGTTATATATTTATATATGGAAATGTAATATAATGTAACTTAAATATATTCCACTCATATTAACTACTTTCTATAAATATAATATATACTTACATAAACACACAAATACATATGCATATATGTTTTTATTAATATCCAACTACCCAGTGGCGGTCGCCACTCAGTAATTATAATTAGGTCAGCGTTTTCATAGGAAATGTGTTTTTTTGGTTCAAATAACTTTGGTTCTGTTTGACACATCTTCACAAAACTTTCTAAAAAAGTGCTCTTGTGCAGGGTGATCCGTCAAGTGTGGGGCGAGATAAATGGGAGTCCCAAAGTGCAAATTTCCAATGTATTTTGCATCAACTTCTTAAGGCAGCGCTTCCGCAAAAACTGCAGAACGGAACTATACCAAATTTTGCAGGGAGCTAGATCGTGGTCTCAGATTGTGCAGTTGGTCTAAATACCTTCAGTACTTTATGAAAAATAAAAGTTTAATAATATTTGTATATCTGGACAGTTGTGTTCAAGGGACTCTCGCGAGAGTCCCTCAAACCCAATTAAAAAAATAGAGCTTTCTCATTGGCACAGGGAGCTTTTTTCCCCTTCGGCCAATTTGCTCTAGCGGGAATCAGACTCCCGCTGGAGCGAGCGCCCTAATAGGCTGCCAGCAACTTGAGAAAAATGTTGCTGCAACCATTACTGGACTTGGGGACTTAGTCCCCTGTCTTGAAGTTAAAAAAATAAATAATATAAGGACGCAGGGGAGGGATACCCTGACTCCGTAGGCCCTGTGGGGGGACCCAGAGGAGACCTCGGGCCAAAAGTATGCATATATTTATTTTTATCATATATTAATTTTGTAATATTTAAATATATTAACAAGAAAATATATATGTATGCACATGTTTGTAGTAATACATTAAACTATTATAAATATAATATAAAATAGATATTTTATTAATAATATTCATATATATATATATGTGTGCGTGTGTCCCTAAATGTGATTATTCTGCATGATTTACCAAATAAGAATGAATATCGCCAATGCAATGTTTGATCACTGCGCTCACCATGACATTTTTATAGTGGATCTTCTCTAGGAGTGATGCCAGCGTAAGGAGTTGCATGAACACTCCTTTTTCTATTTTCACTAGTAGAGTAGCTTGTGTGATTATTTGTATATTCAGATGGTTCCTGATCACATGGTAATTAATGTCTCTTTTACCTATAATTTTAGAGAAGGCAACTAGTAAAATTCCCCCATTATGTATTGGCATGCATGATGCAGAGCATGTGAGAGTGTCACCGACAAAGTAGCTCACACAAATTGTGTAACATAACCATAAGTGTCTAGGGATCTTGCCTAAACTCGGTCCTGAAGAAAGCTATATGACCCCTTTGGGCGATAACGTTGGCTGAAACATGTCGACCTTGGATGTTGGGGTACTTCGCATGCCACAAGATCATCTTCCTTTGTGTTGGACTTGGCCCTTAAGGCAGGTTCACCCCTAATCTTTTTGCTTTTAGATCTGTGATATGCGTGGATGATTTTCTGGTCTGTGCACACTTTTTCTCTGTGTCCCAGAGTAAAGTGTGTGCATGTAGTTAGGCTGGCCTGCTCTCCCATAGGGATGCATGGGGAATGTCTGTGTCCCTAGTAGTTCCTGATGTGTGGGGAGTGCATGCTCGAATTTGGTATGTGCGAGTTCGTGAGAATGAATGCTTCGCAATGGTGTATGTAGTATGTGTGTGTCATGAGTAGAAATGCCATTTCTAGGACTTGGCATATTACTGTAAAATATGTCTGCAGTGTGATTGGCTGGAGCTGACTGGTGAGCCTGGATCCAGGAAGGCTGGATGGGTCTGCCCCTGGTGGTGAGTGTGAGATTAGCATTCTTGATGGCTTGGGAGGAGTGCACCCGGTCCCTGATGGGCCTGGACTTTCCCCAGACAATGCTGGCTCCACCCCCTGTAGTGCGACTGATGGTCTTAGCCCTGCAGTGAATAGAGAGGGTGGTTGAGGTAAACAAAGTACTTCAGAACCAGCTGCGACTGGTTTTCCCCCCACCCTGCACCCTGAGACAAAGGGTTTTTCTGTATAAGAAGGGGCTGTGTCCCCATACAATTTGTCCTGTCTTTGGTTTCCTTCCAGGATCTTGCCAGAGGGGGCTGCTGCTGCTGCAGGGGCCAAGAGGACCGCCACTTGGCTGTCTCCCTGCCTGGAGACCCAGTGTGCTGGCTCTGGCCCTGCCTTGCCCCCCCTGCCTGCCTCCAGACCCTGCTGGAGCTTTGCTGTTGCCTGGGAGCGCTGTTCTCTTGTCCCAGCGCTGGGAGCGCTTTATTTCTGCCCATTGGCACTGTGAGCGCTTTTCCCTGCCCTGAAGCGCTTGGGAGCGCTGTGGATTGCCCCTAGCGCTAGAGAGCGCTTTATTTTACTTATTGCGCCTGGAAGCGCTTTTGTTGCCGATTTTGGCGAGCGAGTGCCCACCTCGCTTTATATTTTAATTTTGGAGGCCGGTGCCCACCCGGCATTGCCCCGTACTTGGATCTTGTAATTACCACGAGGGAGCCCACTCCTCGGGTACTGAGAGCCCACCTGCCTGCCTGGTGCGAGCCGCCGCGCTGCCCGCGGCGACCCGGAAGTCTTTGGCCGACCGGCCAATCGCTGCGCGGCCCGAGGGAGGGTGCCACGGAAGTCCCGCCCCGCATCCGAGCAGCGCAAAGGAGGAGGCAGCCGGCTCTGCCCTCGAGGCTCCCGGAGTGAAAGGGAGCCCCGCGCCGACGAGAGGAGAGGAGCCGTCCCGCCAGCAGACACCCGGTGAGTGCCTGGAAAGGGAGAGGGGCGTCGGGACACATTGCCGGTGTCCGCCCCTCCCCTGTAGCGCGACCTCACGCTCGTGAAGATTGGGAGCCCCGAGGCTCCAGGGGCAAGTTGCGTGTTGTGAGCCTGAAAGGCTCTTGGGGCAGTAATTGATTCCAGAGTCCCCCGTGAGGGACTCCAACGATCTGAGGGGCATATTTTGTTTATTGAGCCACGAGAGGCTCCACCTGCCCAATTGATTTGCGAGCCAGAGAAGCTCGTGGGGGCAAATCTGTTCTCGAGCCCCGGGAGGCTCCTCGCCCGCATTTTCATTGATTTAGAGCGCTGAGCTCTATTGGCACATTTGCTTGGTGAGCCCCTGAGAGGCTCCTTGCCCCCTTTGTTCTTGAGCCCTCCTGGCTCCAACGTTTGCCCAGTTCTATTTAACAACTGTCCAGCACTTAGTGGACAGTTGCCACGTTTAGGCTTTGTGTCTGTGCTGCCTGCGCAGACCCCCCCCTGACACTGAGACTCAGGGCATTCCGCCCCTTTCGAGGCCAGTTGGCCTGAGGGACATTTTGTGAGTGTTGTGCTATGTGCACCCCGCGCATTGTAATTTCTTGCTATGTAATTCTTGCGCATGTGTTCTAATCTGCACCTCTGTGTTTAATGCCTCATGTGCAATTGTTTATGTCCGCTTACCTTTTCTAAAAGTGACCTGATTAGGTATTTCATGTTTATCCCCTTTGCTAAGAGTGATCTGCATAGAGGATTGTTGATGTCCCATTTTATGTTTATCCATTATGCTAAATGTGACCTGCATAGTAGATTGTTGATGTCCCATTTTATGTTTAGGTTTCCTTCCCTTTGCTAAGAGTGAATTGCTTAGGTGTTGGTATTCCTTCCTTAGGTCCTGCTGATAAGGTCCTAGTTACCTGCATGATTACCTACAGTGTTTTAGGGTTGCGTAGGAGGTCTTGACTCTGTTCCAGTGATTACTGGATCTGTGTTGCATTTATAATTTTGGTGCTACTCATTCTATGTTTACGACATAAGTGTATATCTACCAGTATTATTTTCTGACAAGTGCCTACCCCTGACAGTGGTCCATGTGGCCCTGTCCTGTACATAATTCCCCTTGTAAATTCTGCCCGTGCCTCTGGCACATTGTACAGTTTGCATGTGTTATCTAATGTGTTGTTTATTATAATACAAAGGCTATTTTTTATATATCCTTGTGTGGAGTTTTCCTTTGTGGTGGGCCTTGGGTGTTGTTGCTGGGGTGCGTGCGCAAATACTTAACTCATACCGCCTCCAAGTTTAGCCTAGACTGCTCGCGCCACGTTACCTAGAGGGCGAGTGGGGGTTGCCTTGGTGTGTGACTCCCTTGCCCTGACTTTAGAGATGGCGATCCCTGACTGACCTCGACGCGAGTCTTGGCCGGCCAGGGGCCCGTTTCTAACACTTTGTTTTTAACCTTGCCTAAGGTATACTGAATAAAGCAGACTGCCAGTTACACTGGGCAATTTTAATGTTGGTTCCCCTAGGAATAGGAGCGTTGCTAACCAATAGTGTCGAGCCTATCCTTAAACAATAGGTGTATTGGGTGAGAACCTGAGGATAAAGCATGCCACTGGTGGTACTAGTTGGTGAGGGTCATTTTATAAAACCTAAGGGGTCACTTTATCCCTAACGTTTTCTGAAATTAAGTATAAGAGAAATATAAGTATAAAGGTCCTCTCTTTTTTATATTAGCTACACGAGGTTGGAAGCTGAGGGTCTTCTCTTTTTGTTGGTTCTTAGTCCCTGTTTTTGGTCTTTGAAATATTCCTACCATGGTCAGCAGGGCTCTGCATTGGGCACATTGAATAGTTATTTGTCTGCTATCTCAGCTTTTCTGCGGTTGCCAGATCATCCTTCCTTTTCAAGTTCCCTGTTGTAAATAGGTTCCATAAAGTTTTTCAGCACGATTCCTCCAGCCTCCTACGGGGCCTCAGCTTTGTTCTTACCTTTTTAATGTGTGCTCCCTTTAAGCCACATCATAACTGCGCTCTTAGGCTCCTCGCCATCAAGACAGTCTTTCTGGTAGCAATTACATCTTCCCGTAGGGTCAGTGAATTACAGGCGATGTCATCTCACCTCCGTACATTTCCTTTTACCCAGGCAAGCTGGTCCTCTGGACTTAAGCATTCATCTTGCTGAAGGTAGTCACCCTGTTCCACGTAGACCAGTTCATCACCTTGCCTACCTTATATGCTCCTCCTCATCCCTCCAAGAAAGAGGAGAGACTCCACTAGCTGGCTGCAAAAATAGCATTTTCGTTCTACCCAGACCTCACAAAACCGTTCTGGGTGAACATTCAACTCTTCGTGGGGTATGTTGGAGCTAAAAAAGGGAAGGACGTTCAGAAACTAACCATCTCTTGTTGGATGCTGCCCTGCATGAGGATCTGCTATTCGGAGGTCCGGTCCTGAACGCCTGTCAGTCTGCAACTCAGGCTTCATTGCACGTGTTCACCAGGCACTGCTGCCTGGACAGTCAGGTCTGTCGGGATGGGCACTTTTCCCGTTTGGTCCTGCAGGACTTTCTAGTCTAGGTTTAAAGTATTTTATTAAGGTGCAAAAAAACATGGGGAAGGGAATAGGAGGTCAAGCGAACATACAGTACAAGAAGCGGAACGTTGCAGCGGTTCAGAAGGAAAGTAGGAAGGCAGGAAGCCCCAGAGGGTAACAAGGAATAAGTCATAAGGCAATAAGGCATTGTGAATGACCCCCCAGTAGACCCCCACTCCCTGAGCAAGCCCGAGCAGGACTTTCTAGTCTAAATCTGGGTTGCTGACCCTCCTCGAAGGAAAGGAATTTGTTGCTAGAAGGCTCTATCAGGTGAAGAAGCTGCATAGCTTCGGTAATGCTTTATCTGATAGAGACTCTATCTATCTCCAGATTCTTTACCCACCAACCCATCCTCCTCACTGTGTGAACATATTTCCAGGTACAGGGATTTCCCCTTTCAGGGCCGTTGTCTCACACACCAGTGGTAACTGTTCTTCATGACGGTGCACTCCTGATGTGGATATTCACAAAAAGAAACTTACGTCATTGCACGAGAGTGGCGCTTATATAGGCAGAGTGCACATCACTTCTGAATCAATCTGACACCTGGGGATAATTTTAAGGTAAGGCACCTATGGCTAGATAGAATCTCTACCAGATAAAGAGTTACCAAAGGTAGGTAACTTGTTCTTTCTTGACAACAATATTTTTGCATCACAATATTTTATTTCCAATATTTCTGTCTCTGGATATTTACAATATTTTATCCAAGCACCCTGGGAAGCTTTGCTATATTGCTCAAAGATATTCTACCCATGACCAAAAGGAACGGCGCATTCTATAATTTGATTGGATGCTAAATGTTTGCCCCTACATATCCCAGTTATGGATTCTCAGCTAATATTTGCACTTAACCCGGAGGGTCAGCCCCTCCTTCAGTGTCATGGCTCCCATAGCTACATGACTGTCCTCAGTTCATGCTCGGTTCTGAGACAGCCGGAAGAGGATTCAATGCCTGCGGGGGGGGCGGAGCTAGCCGGCAAGCGTAATGGCCGCTTAATCCCGCACCTCCGCCGTGCACGAACCAAACTATCCTTCTACATCCTTTCCCAGCGACGACCGAAGACCGGCCCCGGCTCTCGCGACCTGCCCGGGATGTGAGAAACGGGCCGACGACCCGGCGGAGGCGAGAGAGCAAGATCGTGGCAGAACGAGAGAGTGCAGCGCCTCGGTGGAGCAAGGCCGCGAGGCCGCGGGCTAGATTTCTAGAGCACCCGGGTGGCGTGACAAGACGTGTGGCTGTGGTCGTAGAGAGGTACCGGTCCAGCTGCTCCTCCCCCCTCCCGAGGGCGGAGAGTTCACCGACGGTGTGCCTGGGGTTGATGGCCCCCCCCCATATCCCCCGCAGCTCTGCCCTACGAAGCGTGACCTGGGGAATTTGCCCCCCCTTCCTCCTAGAACATTGATAAGGGGCGAAGGAGCGATACGCCCCCCCACCCCACCCCCTCGGGGGTCACGCTGACGAGAGCCTGACTTTGGAAGACCCCGGGGCTTCATAACGGCGCACATTTGGGGGTGGGCGAGCTCGGTGCTCCTACCCTGAACAACTTACGCGCGGCGCAGGACTACCCCTTGGAAGATCTTCGCGCCCTTTCTACACTTGGCGCCTGCTGGGCTGGAGGTGCGGGGCGCCTTTGAGGAGGCTACTGCAATCGCACCTGAGGGGGAAAGTATTTCCTGGTCCCCATGAGGCCGGCCTCTTGACCAACGGAGCCCCCGTTCCTCCCAACTCGCCCGACAGAGATGAATCTGGCTTGATCCTTTCTCCGGCGGTCTACGCCCTGGTACCGACGGCCCGCAATACTGTGGAACCCCAGTCGGAGGGTGGTACGAGGTGTGGAGCAGACTGCAAGTGCCTAAGCCTGGTGAAAATCCGCCCTGAGGCCTACCGTTTTTGTGTGGCCTCTAGGAGCGAGTGGTGGCATAATGGGCAAGGGGGACAGGACTCAAAATAAACTCCCCTTCTCGCAGAAGCGTTTATTGCAGCAGAGCCCGGCTGCGGAGGGCGCCTCGACGGAGCGTTTGGTGGAGGCTCCGAGCGTGGACTCAGACTTAAAGACTATGCTACTCTCCATGGAGCAGGGCATCCAGGCCAGCATCTCTGCCCTGGGGTCCAAGATCGACGCGATGCCCTACAGAATGGATCGAATGGCGGAGAGGCTGGACAAGCATGCTGAGAGGCACGATATGGCCGAACGCAGAATGACGGAGGTGGAGGAGGCGCAAACCAATCTGGACACGGCGCAGAAAAAGATGGAATGGATGATGCGGACATTGCAAGATAAAACCGAGGATTCAAATCAAATCAAAATAGGCTTTATTCGATATTCACAAGGATATCATAAAAGCATTCATTACATTGTTTAAAAAATAAATCTGCAATCAGAATAGAAGCATAATCATAAAAACAAGGGATAAAACCTCTTTCATATAAACTGTGTTTAAAAGGTTAGGATAACCAAGATTAAGAAACCCATAAAATACATAAGCTATCGTATTGAATTCCTAAATTTAAGCAGCAATTTCAAGAACTGTTCCATAGTGCATATGACATCCCTATCCTCCAACTGTTGTAATCGATCAAAGGCATCTTTACAAGACCTCAAGCCCCATTTCTTCAATAATGGTCTCAACAAAGATTTCCTAGGGGCTACATAGTATTTGCAGAACAATTATGAATGGATATTCTATTGAGAAGAAATGTCATCACATGGGCAGAGGCGCAAATTTCGAGTCCAGTCATTACAGGAAGGAAATGTTATTAGGCGGAAAAAGGAGCCCAGTCTGAATCTGGAGAGAAGCATTTTAGTAAAACAAGAAAAGTCAGTGGAAAGATACAGTTGGAGCCCCTTATTCAAGGTAATCCTTTGAAAGTCCAGGATTGTTTTCTTGAGTTTTTGGATAGCCCACCTCTGGCTTCCAAGTGGTCCATTAAAATCTTTCTCAAGGCTTTCCTTGAGATGTGCTCCAAAGTCAAAGGGTCAGTGTAAAACTCTGGTCGACCAATATCGCAGAACACACTTTTAACATATGCCAGCCATTTCGTATGTTTTACCCCCTCCAGCTTTAGATTGTCCAAAATGATGTCTCGATCTAATGCAGTCTCTGAGGTAGTCCAGATCTTATGCCACAAGAGGAGCGGCTCAGTTTTGATTACGTCTGAAATGAAAGGTAGCCCCAACTCTATGTGGATCATATAGGTGGATGTTGATTTTGGTATCCCTAATAGATACCTTAGAAACTGATTTTCCACTATCTGGATGGATAATATGCTATCGATCCCCCAGAGACCGGCCCCATAGGTTGCCGTTGAGGCACATTTGGCTTTATAGATGGTGATAAGCTGCTTTACTGGTCTCCCCCCTATTTTGCTGGCAAAATCTCGGAGCGCCCAATTGCTCTAGAAAAAGCACGTTTCCTAGCTTTAATGGCAGGCTGCCAGGTCACCTTTCTGTGGACGCAAATGCCCAGATATGGAAAATGTTCAACTGTTTCTATTTTTTGACCTTCAATGAATATGGGACATGGGATTTTCTTTATTCCCTTACTGCATACCATGGAGAATGTCTTACCAATATTCACTTTCAGGCCCCTTTCATGCATAAAGTGTGTAAATGCGGTGACTGCTCTTTGCAGCCCCAATCTTGTTTGAGACAATATAGCCGCATCATCGGCATACAAGATTGGGACGGCATGACCCCCCACTTTCGGATAGTCACATTCAATGTTTTTCAAATGGTCACCGATGGCATTTATATAGAGAGAAAAAAGCAGGGGGGCTAAAATGCAACCCTGCCTCACCCCTCTAGTGATAGTGAATCTTGGAGAGCACTCCCCCCTCAGCCCAAACCGCACCCTGGCCCCCGCATCTCTATACAAATTAATGATAAAATTGAGGATAGATGGATTCATCCCCAAATGCTCGAGGACTTTCCATAGCTGTTCATGGACCACGCAATCGAAAGCTGAGCTTAAATCTATAAATGTTACATAGATGTTACCCTTTTTGGCCTCCACGTATTTAGACATAAGGAGATGTAAATTCAAGCTCTGTTCAACTGTGCACCTTCCAGTTCGAAAGCCATATTGAAGTCTGGAAAGGACATCAGCCTCCTCAGTCCAGTTGTGTATACGTTTTAAAATAATACGTCCCGCGACCTTCATTAAAGAGTCAAGCAAGGAGATAGGCCGATAGCAAGATGGTAAATGCCTATCTCCTTTTTTATATATGGGTACCACAATGGCCTCTGCCCAAGTTGGAATTTGACCATAAGCATTAGCAGAGTTCAGGGCAGAGGTTAATACTGGGGCCCAAAAATCTATTTCCACTTTGAAGACGTCCGCTGGTATGGCATCTGGACCAGGAGCCTTCCCCGCAGGGCTCTCTCTTATAGCGAGCGTGACCTCCTCACATGAAAAGACAATGTTAGAAGGATCCTTTCTCAGATCCATTGTGGTAATAATTAAGGAAGGGGTGGGATCCGATGGAGAAATGTTAGGTGAAATAGGTTTACTATATAGTTGTTGAAAGTAGGCGGCCCATGTATCACCATCGATTGCAAGGTCCAAACTCCTCTCAGGCATTGTGACCCATGGAAGTGGGGTATTTACAAATTTCCAGAATGCTGAGGAATTGCGGCTTTCACAGGTTGACAACAGAGTCCGCCAAGCTTCCGCCTTCAGAGATCTTTTCCTATTCTTTATGGCAAGGCGGTATCGAAGTCTAGCCTGACGTATCTCTATAGGTAACTTTGGGTTCGAGTGTAAAGCTTTCTTCAATGATTGTAGGGCTCTAGTGCAGTCTTTGTCGAACCACCCTTTAGGGATAATAGGGCCTGGCTTGAACTGGCGGGTAAGTAGCTTTTTTAAACTTTCCTGAATTTTTAAAAAAGCTTCAAGAATTGTTTGCGGATGTTCAGTCAGGGACAAACACGTGTGAACCTCCTCCCACCTCAACTTCAAGAGATTTTTAAGAAGACTAGCTGGATTGATTTTTTCCCATTTTAGGGTATAGCCATTTATTGCCCCTATTTTGATAGGTTGCTCGTAACTTATGGGAGGATTGTTTTGGCAATTTGTGTAAAGCGATAGCACAATGGATAGGGACAGGGGGTAATGGTCACCGTATGTGTGGTCAAGGGTATCCCAGGAGGATATAAGGGAAGAGTGCATCTTTGAGAAGAGAACAAAATCAATAGCCGAGTTTGCTGCTCTTCCATGAAAGGAAGGTTTAAATGGTCTCGGTGGAGAGCATATGTCATTTGCGAAGGCTAAATTAAAAGAAGCCATACAATTATTTAATACCTCCCCTGTTTTTGAGTGTAAGAAGTGATTTAAGATCTCATCATCAAATTCATTTTCTTGTGTGGGAGAAAACTCACACAAACCCCTTGAAACGTGTTGGCAAGTATGACAATTAAAATCGCCCATAAACGCAGTCACACACTCACCCCCGCACCACTCTTTAATCGAAATGATGACATGGAACAAGTCATGTAGGACTTTCTCCAAACCCTGAAAAGGCATATTATTATAAAAATTGATTATTAATAGACTCAAGGATGGGCCTATTTCAATGACAATTATTTGGTAGGAATCCTTAAGGAGATGTTTCTGAATCCTCAATCCTATGCCAACACTAACATATATACACATACCCCCCCCTATGTCTGCCTTGCTTGCTCTCTATCGCTGGTGAATGAAAAGTCTGAAAACCCAATAGATGTGTCGGGGTTTGCACCCAGGTCTCCTGGAAACACAGAACTGAGAAAGAATTGACCACATCCAACCATGCCGGTTGAACAATTTTCGAGGAAATGCCAGCCACATTCCAGCTGAGAATCTGTAATTTAGAAGATGATTTTTGATTCTCCGAGTGGATACAGGAAGTATTTATAGTATTTGGCTGGTGAACACGAGGCAATGTAGTTGTTAAAACCATAGTGGTTGCCCCGCTTACTAGCCCCTTTTCTCCTGGCTTTCTGCACCCCAGATCTCCATTTATAGATGGTGCATTGGATGATATACAAAGTACATTCCCCATCATGGGATTATCAGCGTCAGGTAAGGAGAGTCATTCTATGTCGTCCAAGCCGCAAAGCGGGGCGTAATGGTTGTAGCAAGGAAGATTCCATGAGGGAGTTATGGGTGGTAAGTATTGGCCGTATCCAGCAAAATCATGTACAGGGGTGGAGGAAGTATATTTTCCATCATTCCATGCCTAGGGGGATAAGAGTTGTAAGGTAATCTTTGGTGCCGGGGGAAGGAAAGGTTGTCATAATACGGTTTAGGGCTGAACGTTTTTCGGGGCATTAGAGCTTCAGGATAGAAGTATGATAACACTTTAGGTGTAATCGAGCCTCTGTTAAAGTCTGAAAACCAGTCCCTAATATGCGCGATGATTCTAGGGTCTTTGAAAGTGATAATTACTACGTCGCCCTCTATGTCTTTGGGACGTACTCCAACCCAATTAGTTTGTAGCACCATGATGATTTTGCCATTTAAGTGGGGTGGCAATGGCCTGTTGTTTTTTAGCCAATAGATGACTTTATTCTTTAGGCTAGTGTGGTTTTCGTAAGATCCTGATGATAAGGGCAAAACCCCCGTTAAGACAATAACGTTATGTGAGGCGGCTGGAGGTAGGTCCACATTTCTTTCACGTGGAGCTCTTGTGGGCTTTAAACCAACCTTATTCGTGTCCAATGTGGGCTTTGTGTTCCCCATTTTGGCAGATTCCATAAGAGAGTTTATTTGAGAAGACTGTGCCTGTGGGTTTAAAGGCGGTTTTGTTGGGGCGGCGGTCACTTTATTAGCTGACTGTAATTTAGCTGAGGAGGCTTGTATAATGGGAGTTTTTACTACAGGTATGTTTTTGACCTTATTTGAAATTTTATCTGCCTCCTTTAAGTTAGGTGGTTTGGCTATGTCCTTACTAGTTGTGGTTTTTAAAGTAGGACATTCCATAAGGGTATCCAGTTGGACACCCAATCTCTTAACTCTCTCTACTATTGGGAGTAGTAGGGCTTTCAATAAGTGTTCCATCGCATCAACAAAATCTTTTATGGAAGGTGGAACATGAGAGGGAAGTATTTTTTCAGGTGCATTGGGTGTCCCTTCCACGATTTGAAGTAATTCTTTCCTAAGTGAGTCCTTACAAGGCATTAATTTGCGGCGGGAGTATCTATATTACTCAAACCTCTTTTCCTGCGTTTTTTCGGAGGTGAGCGAATAATTCCTGATTCTTTTTTGGGAGGTTAATAACAGTCGATGGCTTTAGGCCCGCACATTGAGAAGTAGCTAATTGGGTTTGTGTTTGCTGTACGACATCCAGGGATATTTGTGCCCCTAAAAGGCTTGAACTAACATGCTCAGAAGCCTTAAGAGTTTTGGGGGTAACCAGGTCAATAATAGGATTACTGCTAGGGAGGGGTAGGTCAAGTTGAGTGGCAGCAGATGTATCATTTTTAGGGGACGAGCTGACCTGAAATATTAAGGGAATATTTTCTGTGTTAAACAGATCAGCGTCTGTATTTTCCATGGAGGCGTTATCCAGATGTGAACCAAGGGTAACTTTGGAAGAAGAGTCAAGTGCAGTATTTTTAAGTTGCTCGATGGAAAGACGATGAGCAGCTCGGCGCTCTGCCAGAGCCATGTCTCTGTCGACTTCAGCAATAGCTCTTGAAAAGAATTTATCCAAGGGACCCAAGATGGAAATACCTACCCTTGGTGGCAGGTCGTCCGCAACAGGTGTAGACATTTCTGGGGCTTATTGCCAATAAAAGTAGTGAATATAATCACCCGGGTGCAAGATGGTACACGTTAGTGGGTGTGCCAAGCCGAGGCTTGTATGGCCTTGGAGGGCTGTCTGGCGCTGTGGGCTCTTCAGGCTGCCCGCTCTGCCTCAGTCCAATGGCGCTCAAGGTAAAAATTATGCTCCCCCGAGGATTTGGAAGCGCGTTCTCGGCGTTGTAACTTACGCATCACGGGCCTTCCGGAGTATACGCGATGGGCCCTATGGAGCGCTTTGTGGAACAGCTTCTAGTGAAACTTCTGGGAGACGGAGTATTCTCCAATATGTTCACAGTGGAGAGGTCACACAGATCGCTGGCACCCAAGCCGCAGCCGGGGGCACCTCCGCGCCCTGTCATAGCGAAACTTCTCAACTACAGGGACAGAGACACTGCACTCCGCTTGGCACGCACGAAACAGAACCTGCAATATGAGGGGTTGGCTATATCCCTGTACCCAGACTTTACAGCTAAGGTACAAGAGGAGCGGAAGCAGTTCATACCGCATAAAAAACGTCTGAGGGAGATGGGTCTGGACTACGCGCTGTTGTATCCGGCCAAGCTGCGTGTCAACAAAGGAGGCCACTCTCTTATTTTCACGGATCCCAAAGCGCTGCAACAAGCAATGAAGCGATGGTCGAGGGAAGCGAAAGGGAGCTCGGACAAGAACCATGAGGACGGCGAAAGCGACAGCCGACTGGACGACCTGGATTGATTCTTTCTTGTTTGGGTCACCCCGCGGTTCGCTGGGTGGATGACCAGCGGGATCCCGAACTATTCTCATTGTGGCCAACTCCAGGTGGGGTGAAGGACCACATGATGCACTCTATGAATACTGCAAGCCGCACAGATAAGTGCTGCGGGGGGGAGGGGGGCTGCCCTGGTTTCGCGTTCTGCGCGCCCCCAAGTCCTGACACCTGCAGGGGCATACTACATGGTACATTTACGTAGTTATCAAGGGCTGAAGGAACTGGACCTTGGACAATTGGCCGGTCAAGGTCATGGGCATGTCCCACACGGGGGCGATGTGACACTGGTTATTGTTATTTTGCAGAACGTTGCACTAACTAGGGTTCCTGTGCATGGCGGGAGCGGGTAGAAAGGCTGACATGAGTTCTGAGACATAGGTTGAGACTATGACATTTGGCTACCTAGGCCCCGCGCGTTAAGCATATTGGTTTGTTGGTTGACTTCAGTTGGGGTGGGTGCTCTGGGGAGTGGGGTGGGTAGAACACTGCCGGACCGGGTTGGGGTGGGTCTGCTGTGGGTGGGGGGGTTGGAGAGTGATGCTTGGGGAGTTGCTGTTCCTGGGGGGGCAGGGTGGGAGGTTGGGGGGGAAGGGGGCTATTTTCGGACTGTTCGCTGTACCCTCTGGATGATTTGAGTAATGTTGGTGTCATGGCAGTATTGTACTATTATATGACCTCAGTTGGCTCCGATGGCTAGTGCCCGGGTGACGAACTTGGATAATCCTCCTGATACCTTAAGGGTGCTGACCTGGAATGTTAGGGGTCTCAATGACCACAGGAAGCTGAGGAAAGTACTCCATTATCTACAGAGACACCATATAGATCTGGCGCTCATTCAGGAAACCCATTTACCTCTCACCAGCAAAATGCTGCAGCACAGGGGCCTATTGGGCAATTCCACACTAGCGGGCTATCCTACACATTCTAGGGGTGTAACATGGGTGAATCCGCGCTCTAACTTAGTCCTACGACTGCTTAAGGCGGATCCTGAGAGCTGTTACCTAATTTCGAGGTGCGAGGGTAAGGGCCATGACTTAATTGTAGTGAATGTGTATGGCCCGAACTATGACTCCCCTGACTTCTATTCCCGGTTGGCACTCTGTTGTAGGACTTATGCTTCAGCACACATGCTCTGGGGGGGAGATTTTAACCTAGTGCTAGACCCCGGGTTGGATAGGTCTTCTGGTCCAGCTGCGGCGGCTGTAACCCTACAAGCAGAGTTGCTGACATTAGATCTAGTGGATGTGTGGAGAAGCAGGAATGCGGGCAGGGGTGGGTTTACACACTACTCTTCCTTTCATGACATACATACCAGGATCGACTACTGGTTGGCCTCTCATTCCATCACTAGCCAGATTGTAGCATGCACTGTACTCACGCGAACACTGTCTGACCACTCGCCAATACTGTTGGTCCTGGCGACACCGAACCGCAGGATCCCCCCGTTCACCTGGCGCTTCTCGCCATATGCCCTATTGGATGATACCTTTAGAGGGGAACTGGCGGAGGAAATAGACCTCTTCTTTGAGAAGAACCTGGGCTCAGTGGATAACTTCCACACGGTCTGGGAGGCATTCAAGGTCTTCATTCACGGGAAAGCCATGTCCAGACACTCCAGTGTACTGATGGCCATACGTCAGCGACTCCGCACCTTGGAGTCTCAACTGGCAGACCTGGAGTCAAAACTCATGACTGACCCGGACCCCACGGTGGCTGACAGGCTGAGATCCCTAATCTCAGAATTCAACGAAGAGGCGGACAGGGAGGTCTGTTACATGGGGAAATACGCCTCAGCGAGGACTTACGGTGAGAGCGAGCGCCCGAGCTCGCTGCTAGCCAGAATATTGTGGGAAGATAAACGAACCCCCAGACTGACGGAACTGGAAACCTCGGGAGGGAACACGGTCACGACAGACGGGGACATTCTCTCTACCTTTCGTGACTACTACTCTGACTTGTCCACTACCAAAACACACGATCTGGAGGCGGACATGGACGATTACCTAGAGCATATACAACTACCATTCTTGGCGCAGTCGGATAGGGAGTTTCTCATGTCGCCTATACAGGCGGACGAGCTCTCGGAGGCCCTAGCTACCATGCGTGCACACAGCGCTCCCGGGATCGATGGCCTGACAGTCGGCATCTATAAAGCCTTCAAGGACAAACTCATCCCACACCTCTTGTCCCTGTTTGATGAGATATGCGAGGAAGGCAGCATGCCCTGCACAATGAGAGAGGCCCTATTGGTTACCATACTGAAGCCGGGTAAACCCCCTGGTGTCTGCAGTTCATACAGACCGATATCGCTCTTAAATGTCGACGCTAAACTTTATGCCAAGGTCCTAGCCGCCGGACTGTCCCTGATCGCGCCGGAGGTGGTTGCCCCAGAACAGTCCGGTTTTGTACCGGGACGGAACTTGTCCTATAATATACGCACGGTGTTGGGTACTATGCAGCATGTGCGTCAGTATGCGAAAGCTGTCGCCATCTTCCTGGACATGGAGAAGGCGTTCGATTCTGTTGAATGGCCATTCATGCTAAAGGTATTGCGCCGTATGGGGTTGGGGGAGCAGTTTTTACAAATGATTGGCGCGCTGTACTGGCGACCGGTGGCTAGGGTGCGACTAGGAGATCGGGTCTCGGACCTCTTCCCCGTCAGCAGAGGCACGAGGCAGGGCTGCCCCCTGTGCCCGTTGTTAGACGCCCTCGTGGCTGAACCACTCGCGTGCGCACTGCGAGAGTATCACTGGCGTAGGGGGGTTAGCTTTCCGTCCTACAAAATAGTCATTTCGACATATGCGGATGAAACGCTACTTTATGTTCGAAATCCGGAGTCCAACCTTTCACCGGTTCTCCGGGAGGTAGTGCGCTTTGGCGCCCTCTCGGGCCTAAAGGTTAACTGGGAGAAATCGGTGGCGTTCCCACTGACCCCAGTGACGGATCGCTTTGACATGGAATTTCCGTTACGATGATCAGTAGACCCGGTACGGTATCTTGGCATAATGATTCACACTGATCCAGAGGTACTTTTCAATGAAAACTATGTTGTGGCTTTCAGTAAGTGTGAGGACGACGTAGAACGATGGTGTAAGCTCCCGCTTTCCTTGATGGGCCGTGTAGCCATCATGAAGATGGTGATTCTCCCGAGATTTTTATTCCTGTTCCCCACCCTGCCCATAATTCTGTCGAAAGCCTTCTTTCGAAACCTAACGAAACTCATGACCCGTTTGGCTAGGGGGGGGCAGACAGCCGCGTGTCTGATGGAGCATTCTTACACTCCCGTGTGAATTGGGTGGCCTAGGTGCGCCTGATCTGGAGAGATATTATAGAGTGGCCCAGGCCGCGCACCTGCACACATGGATTCATGGTGACGAAAACATTCCGCACGTACGGATGGTGCGGCTTTTTGCCGATCCGCTTTCACTTCCGGCCACGATCTGTACTCCGGTTGATCGTAGGGTGGGTGTTGTGGACTCGATAACGGCTACTAAACACTCCTGGAATGCCTTACTGCAGGCTAGGGAATAAGTGCTGCTATACTCCCCTGCGATGGCGGTGTAGTGGCTGCAGTGGCTGGCACCTGTTGGGGACAGGAACGTACTCAGGGCGATGCATGAGCTAGGGCTTGAGACTGCAGGGGATCTGTTTGAGGATGGTAAGGTCAAAACGTGGGACCAGGTTACCCAGGGCGTTGAAGGCCCAACTCTGTTACAGCGGTTCCAGTTCCACAGGCTTAGGAGTGCCCTGAGAGGCGTCCTGGGCCCAGATCTAGCTGAGCCACTGGATATTCCGGAACTCTCGTACGTCATAGCTACGGCGTCCCCACGGCATTTGACGACATCTGTACAAGAGCAGTGTCTCATACAGAGCGCAGGAGCCTTCCAAGGCCCGACTGGCTTGGCAAACTGACCTCGAGATAGAAATAGATGATTCGATGTGGGCATATTGTTGTGCCAACACTAGGAAAGTATCTCTGAATGGACGCCACAGATTAGTACACTTTAAATTCCTGCAGAGAGTTTATTACACTCCTGAACGCTTGCATCGCTATGGCCTTAGACAATCCCCTGAATGCGAGCGCTGCCACACTCCGGTGGCGGACTTCCTACACATGGCTTGGGGCTGCCTCAAGATATATGAGTTCTGGGTGGCGGTTATTTCGGAATTAAGCGAGATACTCGACCATGAACTGCCGGTAGATCCGGCGTTGGCTTTGCTGGGCTATTTGAAACCCCTGCCGGTGGCGTGCAGAAGGTTGGCGGATATGGGACTAATGTTGGCGAGACGTACGGTGGCGCAGTGCTGGATGAGGGGCCCGACCCGACCAAAAAACGATGGGCCAGGGACATGGTATACTGCTGCACGCAGGCGGAACACTACATCAAACTCCTCCCTCCCACCAGCAGACCTAAGAACTTCTGGGGCTTATATAACCTCTACAGGAACACTAGGGAGGACACAGTGGAAGCGCAGCGGGCGGAGGGGGAGGATACACAATAGATGACACAAACACGCCACATTCATAAGACCTTAGTCGAGGACGGGGATATGTTGATTAGGGAGACATGGCGACGGCTGGGTGGAGTATTGAAGCCTGGCTGTCCTGGGGCGAGAGGCAGACGTTGATACAAAGGGGTGGTCACACAGGGAAAGGTCGACACACACCCGGATCACTCAGTGGGAGCCACACTAGGGGCGAGAGAGGTAGACACCAACACAAAGACTACAACATAGCAAATTCAACAGCAGTCGGATCTGCGCACGGGTAGGATGCTATGAGGGAGGGGGGGGGGTGGGAGTTCTATGGGAGTTCTCTACTTGTTTGAATATGGGGGGGGGGGGCAGTTCACTGTAGGAGGAGGAGGGGGGATAAAATACAAAATACACCTACATTTCTAGTTTCACAGCATACGACCTACATATAATACCTTCCATGAGCGTGGAGGTACTCCCAGATACATCGTCATAGTATCGACAGAAGTTCATGGGTGGTCGGCCCACTGTAAGGAGATGTAGCGCCGCCGTACCCCCGGGTTGACAGCATCGGGCTGTGTACTTCGCATGCACTGTTTATGGTCTATAAGCATTATTACATCATTATTGCATCGCCGGCCCGTAGGGTTGTAGGCGTAAAGCTGTGTATGACTTGGTCCACTTTAATAAAGGTTTAAAAAAAAAAAAAAAGGATTCAATGCCTGCATTGCATCCACCACATCTGCCACCTCTTCCTGTAGATAAAACAGCATGTTGTTGTTGTCAGCGTACAGCGATATATCTCATCAAAAGCATTGCAAAACTGCAAAATTTGTTTAAATAAATATGATTTAATCCATGTTTTGAAGTAAGGTTTGGGGTTCTCCCAAGAACATTAGGAACAAAGTAGAATCAAACACTGCGTTTGAAGCACTTTGCACTAGAAACATTGGTAAAATCTAGATTAGACTGAAAGACAAAGTCAAGGAAGATTTATGGTATGCCCCAACAGATTTTGAGAAACAATATGTGGCAAAAATACCACATTACAAGGATCCTCGATCTAAAACATTTATGAAAATGAATGATATTACAGGTGGATCTTAAATACATGCCTCTGTCCCTGTGCAGTGGCATAACATTAGCACCCGCCGGACGGCCCCCTCCGGCACTGTGCATGGACGACAGGCCCTGGGCTCGGGAGCTACTGACTGGGTCCAGAGCGTGGAGCCCCCAATGTACTTTGCAAGGGGGCCCCCTCAAGTTTTATTACGCCACTGAATGAAATGCTTGTGAGATGTCAGTCCATGAGAAGTATAAAGATCATTATATGGAATGTTAAGGCTTAGCACCCATAGTGAACAATGTAATGTGCACGCCTTAATTAAGAGATCGGAAAGCACAGTTAGGTTTCCTGCAAGAGACACATCTTAGTGAAAAAGAGGGTCTTGCACTACAGAATAGGTAGCATGGGATCTTGTATTATACTCCATGCTTGCATTCGCTAACGAGGTACTGATGTGGGAGAGCTCTGGCGTACCCTTCCAGCCTTCCACCAAAGCATTGGATACTAACCGTAGATACACGGTTGTATGGGGCAGGCTTAATGGAAGAGATATCGTTTATATAAGTGTATTTTCCCCAAATACCGATCAGCAGGATTTCTTAAATGGCCTGGTCCCACATCTCTCAACAGTGTTGCAGCACCCGTATATAATTGGAGACAACTGTAAGAGATGTGTGGGTGGATAGGTGGCACCTTCCCCTTCTCATGGCGGGGACAAGGAAATTGGCCAAAACTTTCACAGAATGGAAGACACTATGGGAGGTGACAGACTCCTGGAGAACACACAGTCTGCAGATCAGAGCATGATCATATTATTTTGCAATACACGATTTGCATGTCCAACTGGATACACTCCTGTGCTAGCTCATTGCTGCTCCCAGGCTCACACATGCATAATACTTACCTAGAACATACTCGGACTGTAACCCCTCACACATTATCTCTAGGGTGGTGTACTCCCAGGGCTGTTATTCCAACTTGGAAGCTAAGGGCAGAATTGTTAGAAGACCCTGTCTTTAAAACATTGCTAGGGGACATATTACACAACTATTTTTCGGAGCATACTGAGATGGCTTCTCCTATATGAGAGCAGTAAAAGACCTTTAAAACTTTGGTTATCGGCCACTGTATAGCAGATAAAGTGGACCCATCTCCAAGAATACATCAAGCAACACGAAGTATGCCTGGATGCATTAGAGAGGGAGCTGACCCCGTCACTGATGAGCAGGGGCCATGTTCTTTAAGTGAAAGAAAAACTATTGCTACCGATAGAACGCCTGAAGATTTATGACTATAAACCCTATATCAGGAGAGCGCAAGACGAATGGGAGAAGACTGGGTGGTTGCTTGCATGGCTGATCTCCCAAGACAAAAGCAATCTCCTAACCTGTAGCATTCACTTGGACGATGCCAGGATGGTATATTCTCAAGCGGAAATTAAGTCACTACACCACTGTGGATGCTGTAGATGGTAAGAAACTAACAGACTACATGTATATGCTCAACCTTTGAGGCACTTTTCAGAAGTTGAGGATACATTGGGAATGGAGATAGCAGTGCAGGAGATAATGGTAGCTATACAGGAATGAATGAGTAGAAATGTTTCGAGTTTAGGTGGCCTTCCTCTTGAGATTTACTCAACATATGCTGATATTCTCATCCCTAACCTCATTGATATGTACAATGCATCCAGAAGAGTAGGGCTCCTACAAACAACATTATTTTTACAAAGATATGTCTCAGGTGTCCTCCTTTAGGCCACTGTTAATGCTTAAAGTTAATGACAAGATTTTGAGCAGGGTCCTCGTGTACAGGTTATTACCCAACATTGGGAGCATAATTTATCCTGATCAAAACGGGTTCATGCGTAAGCGCAGCAACTGTCCCAACATAAGGTGCCTTCTACAGGTACTGAGCAGCTCCCTGAGGAATTTTCTAAAAGCCCTGGTGTGGTCTATGGACATCAAAACGGCTATCAATTCCCTTTGTTGAGACTTTTTATATGCAACTATGGGAAAGGGTTGTAGCTTTCGAAACTAAACCAACTTGCTGCATACTAATACCATGCCTTGAAACCAGATGGGTGCTGTTATATTGGAGGTTTGCCAGGTGTGCTTGGGTCAGTGGCGTAATTAAACTTGAGGGGCCCCCCTGCAAAGTACATTGGGGGGCCCCACGCTCTAGACACATGCACAGTGCCGGAGGGGGCCGCCCGGCAGGTGCTAATGTTATGCCACTGCACAGGGACAGAGGCATGTATTTCAGATCCACCTGTAATATCATTCATTTTCATAAATGCTTTAGATTAAGGATCCTTATACTGTGGCATTTTTGCCACATATTGTTTCTCAAAATCCGCTGGGGCATACCATAAATCTCCCTTGACTTTGTCTTTCAGTCTAATCTAGATTTTACCAATGTTTCCAGTGCAAAGTGCTTCAAAACGCAGTGTTTGATTCTATTTTGTCCCGAACGTTCTTGGGAGAACCCCAAAGTTTACTTCAAAACATTGATTAAATCATATTTCTTTTCACAAATTTTGCAGTTTAATTGTGCACCTAAAAAAGTATTTGCGATTGCTACAGATTTCCCTAGAATGCAACTGAGGGACAGCAGGATACAAAATCTTCTGTAATGTTGTTTAAGCTCCATTCAGTTTTTACCAAACACACTGGACAATTGTGCTTACAAATGCACCATTATCACAAAATAGGTAAAGTAATAACAGGCCACTATCCAAAATAATAAAATGCTTTACACATGTATTATCGTTCTATGTTGTTAACTGTTTTAAAAAATCAAAGCTGAGAATCACGCTTCCATCTCCTCCTGACCCCCCGTTTAATTTGGTGTTGCTGGTGGCTGTGCTCCCCAAAACCTACACTAGGGGCATGTACGTAACCTTGAGGCCTCTGTATCTCATGTGTCCTAACCTGGATTCTTGAACCCTCTGTCAATCCACTTCTGGCTATAGCTTGAAGCCCCGACTGTACTTCTCCAAGCCAGAAACCTCCAACTTGCAATCTAGAGGGCCTCGCATACCCCATGCATAAATCCAGGCTATTCTTTGACTCTGTTCTGCATGTCGCTAGATGTACTTCCCAACGCCATGCTTGTCCCATCATTACACTGCATAAGTTACTTAAAACAGAGAACATCTGGTTCATTTATACACACCTTATGCAAAATGAGCTCATAATTATTGGGGCTGGAGTTTACATTTTCATTTCTTGTCCGAAATAAAAACATCTGATATGGGCAATTAAGATAATGGAAGCTCCGCCTATGCTGTAATAGGCGTCACAAATTGCAAGTGACTTCAAAGTAAATGGAGAGGCAGCGGGCGCTTCTGGAGCACAGTACACACATGTGCATAGTCAGATGCACAAAATTGCATACAGAATAACTGACTATTCATTTCCTCACACCAGAAACTGCCAGCCTTCAATGAATGACACCCATGCTTCATAAAAATTAACCACTACGTATCATGCAGATTTAACCACCCATTTTACCTCAGACCGCTTAATTAGTTGTATGTATGTATATAATTCTGAATGCCTCTCTATTTACCTTACATATGGGCTGGGGAAGGATTTCAAACTTTCCTCATATTATTATAAATCCAATACTACAAACAATTTACGCAGACAGACATAGTTGCCTCTAAAGCTGCTAACCTACATGCACCGGGACATGGGGTTGGAAGAAGGGCTGTGTAGACTAGGCCATATGATGCTTGATATTTAGTTTTACAAATGGGTCCCCTTAAGGATTGTTGCTCTTCGGTTGGACGGGTTTTAACAACTCATTCGGCAGTAAAACACCTGAAGTTCCATCAAGTAGTTGGTGTGAAACCCGAGCAGTGGTTAATGACTTGTGAATGTTGTGGTGCACATTGCCGGTACGTGTGCGCAGGAGCGTAACTAAAACGAACCGTTCCAAAATCTAGTCAGTGAGTGTTCAGTGTTGAGGGGGGCCCTGGAGCGAGGGGGCCCCCCGCACTGCGGGGCTGCAGGGGAATTTGTTACGCCCATGATTTCATTGCATAAGACCCATGACATGCCCAAGAGCCATCTTCATGTCTAGTTTTAAGACTCACCTCTATTATTTCCAAAAAACATACACAACAGAACCAACAACTACCCCAACACTTCCCACTGAAGACAATCACAATGGCGCATGTCATCCAAACTAAATAAGTAACAACTATGTAATCCACTCACTAGATTCACATTACGGTACACTATCTATAAGTGCTATGAGAGGGGAGGGGGAGATACAGAAGAGAAGATCAAATGTAAAAGAGACTCGCTCTGCCCTCAGCCAACCAATTTCTTTGCTAATGTGTATTTAAAAGTATATGCCCGCTGCATAAGTCAGTAGCATAGCGGAAGCCAGCCAGGTTCAGCTATTAGTTACATAATTATATCAGCTCATCTACGGTGCAGGCATGACCCTGGTTAGTACCTCACTATTTTCAGAATGTGCGCAATCACCTGCATCATGGTTTCTACTCCATACCCAAAACTGCATCTGTATTTGCTCCACTTGAGGTTCCGTGACAATCGTAAGTGGTGTTTCCGACTCGCCCGAATATGGTCGAGTCTGGTATCTATGAACCGCAAATGACGAGTTTAGTGGGTGTACGCGTTTTCGCTGTGCTAGCCTAAACCGTTTGTTTCGTGGGTTTCTTCATCTGAGCTCACGGGTTCCATTTTAGATACGGCATCCATTTTGTTTCTTGCCCTCAAGTAGCCAGCGAACGGACGTTGTCCGCTTCGCGACCCTGGGATTCCCAAACTCTTGTGGAAGACACGTTTTCCTTTGAGGGTGTCTTTATGATGAGGGGGATGATACTGTAAGGCAGATGGCCCCGCTCGAGGCTCATCTTGCCGTGCCGGTCTATTGTCTCAGTTGTGCATTCATTAAGCACGTCTCCTTTGATCCCTGCAATCGTGTTTCCTGTTACCACCCTTTTTACACTCTCTTCGATCTGTTCGCTATCCTCGTCTTCCTCTGCAGCTGTTTCTGTCTCTTCCTTGATTCGTTTACAGCCAAACAGAATGTACTAATGGTGGGAAGGTGTACTTTTACAGTTGGGAACTGCCAAATGCTACTGTAATTATGTTCCGGGCCCTGAATACATGAAAGCGACCCTCTATGACATTTACTGTGGGAACCGGGTTGTAACCTTTGTTTGTCATGTTATCCTATGACGAAAAACTGCATAAAAAGAGCGATCCACAGATACAATTCGAAGCAGTCTCCTAGAACCTACACATGCTGTACTTCTGTGACTTCTGTGTTCCCTGCAGTAATAAACCTCGAATCTTTGACGCCGAAGGAAGTGTCCCGTGTCTCTGTCATTTGTACGCCAGAACAGGTTACCCACGAAGGTTTCAGGTGTTATCCCTGGCACGGCTGGGTCTTAGAAAAACCCAGTCCTTCAGTTGGCGCCCAACGGAACTTCGTGTGAAATCTCCGAGGGAAGGTGCACCCCGCTTCATCGATCCTGTTGTCGAAACAAATGGCCCGACGACTTTTCCCGTGAAGATCCCCGCCTCCTGACGGCTGCGACGGACTGCTGCCCTGACTGTAGACCTGTTTTGGCGCCTGGCGTAGACCTTGGTATAGCGAGACGATTGACGGGCCTTCCTGGTGACGCCATTGAGCTTTGAGTTAAGTGTTTGTGGGTGGCTCCCAAAGTCCTTTGTTGTTTTGGGAGCTTAGTTGTTGCATGGTTCCATTGCATTTGTGGTTCTTGGTAATTTGTCCTTCGTTGTACTATTTGACGTCTGCAGTCGCCAAAAACCGAGGGTTTTTGCACTTTTGCAGGGACATTGTAATCCAATTACCCTTGACGTTTGTGAAACTCGGTTAGTGTGCACGATGCCTGGTCGTAGTACTTTGTTCAGTTGCTTTAGAGGTTGTGGTGCGGATTCCCGGCTGGAGGACTCGTGTCCGATACCTCCGGTTGGAACTCCAACTTACGAATTATATAGTCGACATGGTTTGGGTCCAATCACATTCAATGAGTGTTGGGTTCGCTACACCAAAGATGACGGTGTCCTTAGTTGGCCACCTCATGGTAGTTTTGAGGCCCCGATTTTAGATAATCTTGAAGCTAAATTGTTCCAAAGAAAAGCAAGGCCGGCCATGTTTGATTCCTTTCGGCTGTGGCGTAAAGAAGCCAAGCAGAAAGAAATCAAGCAGCTTAAACGTAATAAGAGAGAAGGTATTGTTACGACGATGAGAAATGCAGAGCAGTTTCAGCGAGATAAAGAGGAGAAGGAAAAGGAAATTTTTGATAGATTGCAGCGTATGACAGTCGATAAATGTTACCCCGCTTTACCGACGGGTACGGATAAGAAGGGAGAGGCAGCAGTAGAGGACCCTTTGTTGTCTTATCTACAGAAATCACCACCTCCATATGCACAGGATACCACAGTTCCCGTGGTTCCTCCTGTTCCCCAACCTGCTGTTCCAGCAGCTGTTCCTCTTGTTCCTGTTCCTCTACCTGCTCCTGTTCCTACTGCTCCACCGTCTATACCTTCTCATACTCCTGTTCCCGCTACTTCCACTCTTGTGGCTACTCCTGCTGCTCCTTCTGTTTCTGGCTCTTCTATTGTTACCCCTTTGCTTCTCTCTTCTACCCCTTCTGTTCGACGTCGTGTTCCTACTGTTGCTGCTAACTTCTACACTTCTCTTGGACCGATTCTTGGGTCTGCTGGTTCTGATGCTCCCCAAAGACGAAGTCAGCTTCCTGGCGGTAGGGAACGTGACACGCTATATAATATGGCAAAAAATTGGATTAGATATCACCTTAGGAATACTCCACGTATGGTTGTCGATACGTTTTCTCAATTCAATGAGCCGACACAAAGATTTGTGTTTGAAGAAATGTGCAAGCTCTTACGTGATGAGATATCAGTAGATGCGGCTGATGATGTATTGGCTGCTCTAACTGACCTTCAGCTCCAGTTTTCGAGCGGAATAATGGTGGGTAGCAATGTTCGACGTGCTGTCGAGCAGTTGCTATCTTTTCGTCCTGCTATAATGCCTCAAGCATTGTTTAGAGACGAAACTGAGGAATGGATGGCAACGCCTGGTCAGTATCCCATGCGAGAAGTTCCACCAGTGTGGATGCCAGGTGATGCTAATGCTGTTCCTATTGTTCCGCCACATTTCCAGAGAGTGTGGATACACCTTCCATGGAAGCGATCGGAAGTCCTGCAGGTTAAGCAGACTCTGCCCGACCCTCGTAAAAATCCTGCAGTGTACTATAAAGAATTGTCGCAGCTAGTGGATGCTACGATAATGAATCTTGCCGACATCGATATGCTGTTCGGCAATGTCGTACCACAGCATGTATGGGTGAAGATTCGTCAGGAAAATCATGTAGCTGAGTTAGGCGGTGATTGGCCTGCTCTTGTGGCGGCGGATACACGACAAGTTGGTGGGGCTAAGCCTGAACAGCTCATTACCGATCTTCCTCAGCGAATAATTACTCTTATGAAAACGCTTATGCCAGTTATGAAAGTTAACTGGGACAAATTGTCCGCTTGGAAGCAAAAGAAGGACGAGAGTGTCTCCGATTTCTTCACGAGATTTGAGGAGGCATTCATTGATCACAGTGGCCAAGATATGGGCACTGAGGGAGGTCAGAGATTGTTTGTGGACAAATTTGTGTCGAATTTGTTGCCGGACCTAAGCAACAAATTAAAGAATTCAGAGAGTGCATGGGCTGTTTCTACTTCTGCTCAGATATTGGCTACGGCCCAATATTATGAGAATAGAGAGAAAGAGGAAAATGATTGTGCGGACAAAAAGACGAAAGAGCTTAAAACAAAGGTGTTGTTGCAACAAGCGTATCCTCCGCGCTCGAATCAGAATGATTTGCAGCAACGGAACCGATCGCAATCGCAGTCGAATAGGTCACAATCGCGGAATGACTCTTCTTCGCAGAGATCTATGCTTGGGTACAATCAGTGTGCCTATTGTAGAGGTGAGGGTCATTTGAAATTTGACTGTCCAGTTTTGCGTGATCGAAATAGTGGTAATTCATCTAGAGGAGGTCGTAGTGGTCCTCAACAGGCTTCACGAGGTAGAGGTCGTGGTGTTACGCAAAATCAAAATGATCACTCTAATAATTCCTCTGATTCTAATAATTGTTTCGATCAGCGTGGATCATCACAAGGCAGATCCGCCCAGTACAATGTGGATGATTATTACGTCGATCAGGGTGCTGACGACTTTAATTACTAGGACAGCCATAGACAAGGAGAGGGAGTAGTATCAGTTCCGGTTGATCAGAGAGGGCCTTACGTCGCAGTTGCCACCTCGGGCGTAGTTGAGCCTTTTCTGTTGGACACTGGTGCAGCGAAAAGTTCCATCATGCATTCGAAACTCCCTGGCGCACCTTTGTCTGGCTTAACAAATGTTTCCGTTGGATTCTCTGGCGCCCCTGTTAGCAATCCGGTTTCTCGCCCTTTGCCCCTTACAATTGGGCCTCGTGAGCTGAAAGCTCCTTTGATTTTGACTACTGGTTGTGGTGAAAATCTTTTGGGCCTGGATTTGCTGAAACAACTGTATGCGACTTTGTATTGTTCTCCTGCGGGAGTAAAGCTTACATTGGGCGAGAAAGTTATCTCTCCTATGTACTTGTCCATCGATAAGCTCCCACCGGAATTGAGTTCTCTTCCTGCATCTTTGTGGGCAACAGGTCCCAATGACGTGGGCCTGCTTGACATCTCCCCTTATGTTGTTCACTTGAAATCCAATGTGCGTTTACCACGTATTCCCCAGTATCGTATCTCCCTTGATGGTGAGCGAGCGCTGTTAGCGATCATCTACGATTTGATCGAAAAAGATGTTATCGAGGAGACTCGGGGAAACGTGTGCAACAGCCCTGTGCTGCCCATTTTGAAACGCACTGATCCATCTAAGCCTCCTGTTTATCGTTTTGTCATCGATTTACGGGAGGTGAATACAATTGTGATTCCTCAGTTCCCTGTGGTGCCCGACATTACGGCTTTACTGACTCTGATTCCAGCATCTGCGTCCTGGTTCTCAGTGATCGATCTGAAGAATGCTTTCTTTAGCATCCCGATTGCTGAGGAGAGTAGGGACCTTTTCGGTTTCTCTCTAGGTGGCCGCAGCTTTAGGTTCAAATGCGCTCCTCAGGGCTACTGTGAGAGTCCATCGATATACAGCCAAGCCTTGAAGAGCCAACTTGACGCGTTTGTGTTGCCGGCCGGTGCGGCCTTGATCCAATATGTTTATGACTTATTGGTGGCTGCGGATACACAGGACATTTGCAAAATTGCTACGGTGTCGTTGTTGCAGCATCTCTGTGACTTACATCACAAGGTGTCACCTTCTAAACTGCAATATTGTTGTCAAGAAGTAACCTATCTAGGTCACTTATTGTCAAAGGAGGGAAGAAGGTTGACCCCAGAGAGGATTGCAGCGATTGCTCGAATGACTGTGCCAACAACTCAGAGAGATGTGCGTGCCTTTTTAGGTATCACGTCGTACTGCAGGCAATGGATTCCAAATTTTTCATTGCTAGCAAAACCATTGGTAGCTCTTACGTGCAAGGATGTTCCAACTCCTTTGCCATGGACGGAAGAATGTCAGAAAAGTTTTTCTGAACTGCGTGATGCGTTGTGTTCGGCCCCTGTGTTAGGTACTCCTGACTACAGTAAGCCGTTTCGGTGATCGAACTTGCCATTCCACGTGGATTTAGGATCGCGAGGATGGATAGACCATCTGGCAGGGGCGGCGGTGTGGCGGTTATCTACCGTGACCATTGGGTAGTGGTGAGTGAACCGCCAGATTTACTTGGCGATGCTGAAATGCTACACTTTGCTGTGGTCCTTTCCCCCCACTTCACCTTGGGAGGCACCCTTATCTACCGCCCCCCCGTCTATGCCGGTAGTTTTATGGGCAATATCGAGGAGGTGATTGTGCCTCGTGCCCTTAATTTTTCTCGATATCTCCTGCTGGGTGACTTTAACATCCATATGGACATTGGGGACCTGCCCGAATCAAGGGGTTTGGCTGATGTCCTTGCGGTGGCGAACCTAACACAATGGGTGAACTTCCCTACTCATCGGGCTGGTCACTGGCTAGATTTAGTTTGTTCCAACTTCGAGATCACCATGTCACCCCCTATGAGGGTCACCTGGTCGGACCATGTCCTTCTTCGGTTCACCTGGCCCTTGGGTCCTAAAGTGTTGAGTGATTTGCCTGCCCCTCAAGTTCACGCCCAGAGAATAAATGTAACCACCTTTTCAGATTCGCTTATGGCTAATCGGCCAACGTTGCCGTCTAACCTAGAGTCTGCAGTAGATTTATTCAATGCTTGGGTTAATCAAAGTGTCACTGTGCCCACCAATAAAGGGGGCTGCACACGGGTTAGGTCATCACCCTCTAAACCCTGGTTCTCCCACGCTCTCAGGGAACTTAAAGTCGGCTGTAAAAAATTGGAGAGAGCCTGGCGCCGCGAGTTCCGCCCTGATTTGAAGACTGATCTGCGGAGGGCGCAGAAGGTTTACTACGCGGAAATTAAAGCTGCTAAAAGCAGGTACTTCTCTGATAGGATAGAGAAGGCGGACAACAATGGCAAAGAAGTTTTTGCCATTGTTCAGAGTTTCCTCTCTCCCTGTGCGGCCTCCCCAGTTCTTCCGGCTTCTGTTCTTTGGTGTGAGGAACTGTCCTGCTTTTTTGATAACAAAATCATCAAAATCCAAGAGGAGCTCCGAAATTCTTGCGATCTTCTTCAGCCCGCGTTACCCTTTGCCAGTTCTGGGGTGAAGCAATCTACCAGCCAATTTTCCACCTTTGAGCCAGCTGTGCAAGCGGACGTGCTGGCCATCCTAGAGTCTCTTAAGTCGGGCTCTCCCTCTGACCCGTGCCCCGCTAGGGTTCTGGGGGGTGCTGCGAGCTTGGTATACCAGGAGGCCACTCATGTGGTCAATCTGTCTCTGGCCTCTGCCTCTGTGCCCCTTTGTTGGAAACAGGCGAAATTGCTTCCCCTCCTTAAGAAGTCCGGCCTGGACCCTCTAGCCACGTCCAGCTATCGGCCGATATCGCTGCTCCCGGCACTAGCGAAGGTTTGTGAGAAGGTGGTCTTTAGGCAGCTGAATAATTTTATTGAGTCCTCTCAGGCCCTGCATCCGGCCCAATCGGGCTTCAGGGCGGCCTTCAGCACCGAGACGGCTCTGGTGGAAGTCTCGGAGGCCATCAGGGAGTGTTTGGACGGAGGCGGCAGTGCGGTCCTGGTTTTGCTGGACCTATCTGCCGCCTTCGATACGGTGCCCCATGCTCTGCTGCTGAACCGGCTGGCCGAGGTTGGTCTGTCTGGCGCGGTTCTGGCCTGGCTGTCCTCGTTTTTGTCGGAACGGACGCAGCAAGTTTGGATGCCTCCCCACGCCTCGTCTCCCAAGAAGCTCAGCACAGGGGTCCCCCAGGGGTCGACGTTAAGCCCTCTGTTGTTTAACATTTATATGACCCCGCTGATCCATCTGGCTGAGCAGTGGGGAGCCAAAATAATGGCGTATGCCGACGACACTCAGCTGTTGTTTACCTGGCCTAAAAATTGTTTAGATGCCAGTGTCGTCCGCTCTTGTCTATCCAACGTCTTTCGGTGGCTCCTTTTAGCCCAACTTAAATGCAACGAGGACAAGACTGAGCTGTTGTTTTACGGCAATTTTCCGGCCAATTTTCAGGATCTCATTTGGCCGTCCGATTTTGCTTGCCCCAGCTCTCTTGGAGGCCTGGCTAAAAACTTGGGGGTCTGGTTTGGACAGGATCTTAAGTTTGAAGCACACCTAAAAAAACTTACGGCGACCTGTTTCTTGACCCTCAAGTCACTAAAAAGATTCCTTCCACTGCTCCACAGGGAAGCAAAAGAGACGGTTCTGCGTGCTCTGATCCTATCAAGGCTGGATTACGCCAATGCTCTCTTTAGTGGTCTCCCTAAATACCTCATTAACCGAATGCAGATTATTCAGAATGCGGCGGTTCGACTTCTCTTCTCTCTTCCAAAAAGAACTAGCGCATCTGTTTATCTCCGAAAGCTCCATTGGCTTCCAGTGGCACAGCGTATTGTGTTTAAATCCTTGGTTCTGGCCTTTCGTGCCCTGCACCAACAGGGACCACAATATTTGCACAAAATGTTCATTTTCTATACCCCTCGCCGAGCACTTCGATCAGCTAATCTCCTTCTGATGGACATGCCTAAATTCAGATATATGAGATTGGGTGGTCAGTCTATTTCTGTCCAAACAGCCCGAGCCTGGAACACCCTGCCGCTCTCTCTGCGAGCGTCAGCGACACTGATAGAATTTAAGAAAGGATTGAAAACCCACCTTTTTAAACTCAGCATCTAGCTGTTTTTCCTCTCTCTTTGGTTTGGCTCTGTTTTAGCTCACATATCGCGCCAGGATACTCTGTAGTAGCAGAGCGCGTAATAAAATATTTTATACATACATACATTATACGTTCACGAGAGGGAAGGTTGTGCGTTGAGTGTTTTGACGCAACAATTCGGTGGTAAGCAGCGTCCATGTGCATATTTTTCCTCGACCTTGGACCCGGTAGCTAGAGCATTACCGAGTTGTTTGAGAGCAACAGCGGCAGCTGCGGTGTCCATCCGACAATCTGCGGGATTGGTCATGGATAATATGCTTACGGTGATGGTTCCGCATGCAGTTGACACTCTCTTGAATTGTACGAAAACCCAACATCTGACGAGCGCAAGGTTGTCTGGTTATGAGTTGATGCTTTTGGCAAGTCACATTCAAATAAAGCGCTGCAATGTCCTAAACCCGGCGACTTTGTTGCCAACCAATATGGAATCAGACGAGGTAGCACCGCACGACTGTTACTTACGAACTGAGGAGGAAACAAAAGGTCGTGTTGACCTGAAAAACACTCCATTGGAAGACCCCGATGGTACCTTGTATGTGGATGGTTTGTGTTTTAAGTTGCCGAATGGTGATGTGACGACTGCGTATGCTGTGGTGAAGTTGAGTACGGTTGTGGAGACTGCGAGATTGAATCAGAATTCTGCACAGGCGGCAGAGCTGATTGCCTTGACCAGAGCGTGTGTTTTGTCGAAAGGGAAACGGGTGAATGTGTTTACGGATAGTCAGTATGCGTTCGGTGTTGCGCACAGCTTTGGACGATTGTGGAGAGAGAGAGGTTTTATGACATCGCATGGTACGAAGATTCAGCATGGTCAGCTTGTGAATGATCTTTTGGATGCACTTACATTGCCCAAGCAGGTGGCAATTATTAAATGTAGTGCACACCGTAAGGTGACGGATGATGTTGGTCGTGGCAATGCGTTCGCTGATGAAATTGCTAAAGAGACTGCAAGAAACCTTGCAACTAGAATGTATGTGGCGAGTTCGGTAAGGTGGCCTGCAGAAGCTGGTATGTGTGAGGACACTATTGAGAGTGTGAAAGCGATTCAGAATGAGGCCACCGAGATTGAAAAGACCAAGTGGAAAGAGAGTACGGGAAAGCTGGATGCGAATGGCTGTTGGATTGATTTGTCCGAGAATAAAAGGTGGATGTTGCCAGATGCGTATGTGCTGGCTGTTGTGACTATGGCACACGGCTTGTCACATATTAGTGCGAAAGGTATTTGTAAGTTGTTGTCCCCTGTATGGAAGAATGATGGTATTGCTAAGTGTGCTGAGAGATTGGTCAAGAACTGTATGATATGTATGATGTACAATCCTGGTAAGGGAACTCCTACACCCCCTGGCCACTTTGCTCCTCCTTCATGTCCTTTTGAAGTAATTCAGTTGGACTTCATCCATATGGAGCGATGCAATAACCTAAAATACGTTTTCGTTGTGGTTTGCGCATTCTCCCGATGGATCGAAGCCTACCCTCTTCAAGACAATACTGCCCTGTCCATTGCAAAAGTCCTACTGAAGGAATACTTTCCTTGGTATGGAATGCCACGGATTGTATGGTCTGATAACGGAAGTGAGTTTGTGGGGAGTGTGATGAAGAGTGTGTGTAAGGGCCTTGGAATTCCACAAAAATTCCACAGCGCCAACCATCCCCAGTCAGCAGGTTTGGTTGAGGGATACAATGGAACCCTCAAACTAAAACTCGCAAAGATTCAGGCCACGACTGGTCTCTCGTGGCCTGACGCTTTGCCCGTAGCTCTTTTGTCAACTAGGGCGACTGTACACTCTCGAGTAGGGCTCAGCCCATATGAGATTGTGTTCGGCCGTCCTGCCAATGTTTGGGGGGTCCCTAGACCCAGTGTGTTCGCTGATCTTGAGTACCCAATGTTGATCGATTATCTTCATGATCTCACTGCTAAACTGAGGTTAATTCACCAACAGGTTTTTGAAGCACTACCGACGCAGACGGAGGGTCCAGGCCACCAGCTCCAGCCCGGAGACTGGGTGGTTACGAGGAACTTTGGCCGAAAACAAAATCTGGAGCCAAGGTTCATCGGACCCTACCAGGTGCTCCTTGCCACGAGAACTGCTGTTCGTTTGGAGGGCCGCAAGCACTGGGTGCACGCCACCCACACCAAGAAGGTACCTATACCTTTGCCAGCAGACTCGTGGGGGAGGAAGGGCATCGCCTCGTCTGAAGCTGAGGTTGCGCCGAACTTTGTTCCATTCAGCGACGCTCAGCCTGTGGGAGATACCTCAGTGCAGCCGGACGATACTGCTGAACATTTGTCATCAAAGAACTCAAGATCTGAACCATTGTCTGGTCGACAGGATTCTGTTTCATCATCTGACCAACTGTTTGAAGATCAGACTCGTCCTGGGAGAAGCAGATATTTCCTCCGCTCCAACACTAGAGACTAATAAAAAATATTTTTTTGCTTCCTCCCCCGACATTCACGTTACCCCATTATCACTTTGAACATTTTTTAATAACTGTGATTTTGTAAATTCTGAGTCCTTTTCTGTATATGTGTTTGTTTCCACAGCTAGGAGATTTTGTATATATTGTTTAATTAAAAGTACCTTACATCCGGGTGGACCGTAGGGCCGTACGGGTACTTCCTTCTGTTTAGTAGGTCCTGACACTAGGTTGGAGACCGTCGGTTCCTAGGAACTCCTGGGGATTGACTATTGCTACACAGAACGAAGTGCGTCAAGAACGTTGCGGACGGTTTTAGAGGATGGCTTTCTCTAAGCTGTCGGAATTGGAAAAGACTCAATCTCAAAGATTCGAACTGCATAGAATTGCACGTACCAAATGCTTCATGTTTCAGGTGTTCCTTCTATTCCTAACTGTTTCTTCGTTGTTGGTGGGTGGGGTGTATTATATGATACAGTCGTTGCTGCCTTCTGCCTCACCTACCCCTTCTTCTGAACCTAAACCTACCTCCACTGTTTCTCCACACTCCTTCCACATCTTAAACCAACACGAGCAGGTTAGACGTGCGGAATTTATGAACAATTCCTTCGTTCAGCTCCTTCATCAGCATCAGTTGGTGATGAACACTACCAATTGTTGGGTGTGTGGGTTAATGCCACATACCACCGACAAGGGAATTCCATACTTGGTCCTTCCTTACAGTTCCCAGGGTTCAGCTCGAGCATTCCAAACAATGTTTCGTAGCGCACTAGATTCTTACCCCAATCGAGAGCCACGTTCTCCACACTTTGGTCCCGGCCCGTACCATAAGTCTTTGGCAATAGCGATTGCTGATTTAGATAGGGATATCTTTGATCCATCGCTTATCCCGGAGGAAGAGGTGCGAGCCTATAGGGATCTGAGTGAGGCTGAGTATAGTGTGCTAGTGGGTGATAGACAGCTCAAAAGTTCATCTCCAATATGGATCGTACCCCACCTTGGTAATTTCTGTTTGAAAGGTCGTGGCCGAAGCCCGAGAGCTCACCTTGGGGAGAGTGCTTGCACTGAAACGTATGTTTTACCAATGCTCTCTTTCCCTGTTCTCCTGACTGCCAAGGGTACATACTTTGTCTGTTACGACCGAGCATATACATGGTTGCCCCTTGACTTCTCAGGCACATGTTATATTGCGAACTTGTTGCCCCCGACCTTTACTGTTGGGTCGGATTATCACAAGACCAGGGTTGTAAGAGGCGTAATTAGCGATGAGGACACTGCCGGTCAAGAAGCAGAAGACTTCTTTAAGGGTTTCTTGCCGTTTTGGGGACCTATGATCAATAGTAGGAACCTGAGACAGTTGACTCGAGTGGTGGAATCAACCGCTAATATCACTGCCAGTGCCCTTGGCAACATCACAGCAGAGCTTCAGGCGGACAGGCTTATGACGTTACAAAATCGTATGGTTTTAGACGTCGTCTTAGCAGATAGAGGTGGAGTATGTAAGGTGATCCATTCGAGCTGTTGCATTTTCATTCCTGACAACGCTCCATCTGTCTATCAAGCCATCTCGAAGTTGCATAAGATCTCCGAGTCCATACACGTGGACGTAGGGGATTGGACGCTACTAGGGTGGTTTTGGGGCCTGATGTCGACTTGGGGTTGGAAGATTCTGATGATCATTGGGGTTGTTGCGGCATTTCTGTTCACGTGTTGTCTTTGTGTGCAGTGTGGTCCTGCCTTATGTGGCCTCTGTGCTACGACGTGTATAAGGTAGCCGCCTGTTACCAAGGAATCGCTGATGGATAGAATAATGTTGCAGCAACATCTGGATGGTCTGATGAATATCGAAATCGATTCTGATTGCGACTAGTGCTTGCCTACATGAGGGCAAAAGGAGCGTCTGAGGTTCCGTGACAATCGTAAGTGGTGTTTCCGACTCGCCCGAATATGGTCGAGTCTGGTATCTATGAGCCGCAAATGACGAGTTTAGTGGGTGTACGCGTTTTCGCTGTGCTAGCCTAAACCGTTCATTTGTTTCATGGGTTTCTTCATCTGAGCCCACGGGTTCCATTTTAGATACGGCATTCATTTTGTTTCTTGCCCTCAAGTAGCCAGCGAACGGACGCTGTCCGCTTCGCGACCCTGGGATTCCCAAACTCTTGTGGAAGACACGTGTTCCTTTGAGGGTGTCTTTATGATGAGGGGGATGATACTGTAAGGCAGATGGCCCCGCTCGAGGCTCATCTTGCCGTGCCGGTCTACTGTCTCAGTTGTGCATTCATTAAGCACGTCTCCTTTGATCCCTGCAATCGTGTTTCCTGTTACCACCCTTTTTACACTCTCTTCGATCTGTTCGCTATCCTCGTCTTCCTCTGCACCTGTTTCTGTCTCTTCCTTGATTCGTTTACAGCCAAACAGAATGTACTAATGGTGGGAAGGTGTACTTTTACAGTTGGGAACTGCCAAATGCTACTGTAATTATGTTCCGGGCCCTGAATACATGAAAGCGACCCTCTATGACATTTACTGTGGGAACCGGGTTGTAACCTTTGTTTGTCATGTTATCCTATGACGAAAAACTGCATAAAAAGAGCGATCCACTGATACAATTCGAAGCAGTCTCCTAGAACCTACACATGCTGTACTTCTTGTGACTTCTGTGTTCCCTGCAGTAATAAACCTCGAATCTTTGACGCCGAAGGAAGTGTCCCGTGTCTCTGTCATTTGTACGCCGGAACAGGTTACCCGCGAAGGTTTCAGGTGTTATCCCTGGCACCGCTGGGTCTTAGAAAAACCCAGTCCTTCACACTTTCAGGACCTCTAAATGGGATGTTGCCTCCAGGACCCTCAATTAGTCCATCCCAGCCTGCTGTTTTGCCGGGTGAGTCCCCTGACTCTTTCATGATCGCTCCTGCGTCCGAATCTGCAGCTTGTGATGCACTGAGTCCTTGGGTAGAACCCCCTTGTATCATAAGTGTCTAGCTAGTCATTCCTTTTTGTTGGATTAGTCAAGAAGAACATTTTCCCTGCCACCTTAATCTTCAGGCACACTGTAAACATTAATGCATATTGGCCTCCAAGCTCTCTCAGTTTATTTTTCACATGACGCTCAGCTTTGTTGTACCTGTGCTGTATGAACCAGGTAGAGTGAGACCATGGCATTACAAATGGCAAAAGGGTCTGCTGTGCGCCCTTGGTATAGGATGATGTAATCACAATCCCGAAAGGCATCAGTCGTGCTGGGGTGCCTCAAATTATGGAGATCACGCAGGCACCCTATCTCTCTCAAGTGCCTAAAATCTGGAAGGGCCCTCAGACAGCACCACCTCCTGGAGTCACTGTTCCAGATAGGAAATCATGGAGGCACCGTCCATGCTTTCAGACATGCCCGCTACTCTTATATTGTTGGCCTGAGATTACTCCTCTTGGTTTTCAATTCTATCTCCCAAAACTTGTAATTGCATGATAATTGTGGCCATTTGTGCTTCATGAGCTCTCCTTGTAGGTGCACCTTCGTCTTACGTACATGGTCTGCAATCTTCCTTTAGTCTTCCCTCATCAAGCAATATCAACCACTAAATTGTTCATCTTGTCTTTTAAAGAATCCCTGGTGGAGCTAATGGCCGTTATAGTTTTCAGAGGGCCTGACACCTAAATGTTGTCTTGATGTCACTGTGGTTTACCTATGTTTGCAGAGATGGAGGGCTGTCCGGACAACCCAGAGAGCCACCTGCAATTTCTGTGTTAGATTCACTGGTTGCAGAGGAAGGGAAGTGTTAGTGTTCATGCAATGAAGACCACACCCTCATATGTGCCCCCAAAAAGCAACATAATGGTCAATCAAGCAGGGACTCCCACTATATAAGCACTTTAGGGCCTGCTCCTGGTAAGCTACAGTGATCTTTGCGCTTACAGATTGCCCTCTCAAATTTACAGTGCATACCTGAGCTTCAAAAGTCAGTATGGGCAGACATATTGAAAGTAAGTAGTTGCAACACCAAGACACTTTCCTCTAGTTGAAGGGACAGTTGAAATGCGAATACTTTACCCATGAAGTTGGGAGACCTGTCTGAAGCTTCCAGATTTTAAGCGACTATGGTTTAGGTGGACCGGCCAGTAGCAGCATCACAAAGGCCCTCGTGGGCTGACTGTTACCTGTTTTGTAGAAGATAGAGCTCCTTGCCCCCACCACTCGGCCTCTTCCTCACCGCTGCGGAATGGCCAGCATGCGGCTTTACGCACACACCCCTGAGCTGACGCTCTCCTAAGGGCCTGTTCCTACGCAAGTGTTTGGATGAGCGCCCCATCTTGGTATCATTGCACTAGCCCGGGCACTGTGCTCCCTTGTAGTATGACCGAAACACCTGATGAGCACACTGGCTACCTACTGGTTACTTCCCCTCCTGATTATGCACACCCAATGGGCAGTGTACCGACGGATTGTTTATGTAGACCCTAGGGTGGCCAGTAGCGGAGAAGTGTGGCTCAATGGTTAGAGCGGCAGACCCTGATGCAGAGGTCTAGCCCGGGACCAGGGTTCAATTCCCCGCCTCGGCGGGTCTTGGGCTCAAAATTCCACGGACCTGATAATTCTCGCCTCGGTGCCTATTCTAATCATGGAGTCCCACTCTGCAACTCTGGGCAATAGCTTGCTTAATCTCCACAACGCTAAGGATGCCTGGCCTCCACCTTTGGGGTGCCCAGGAGTGGACATCTCACAGGGAAAGCCAGGATGGGTTCCACAGCAGTATTCGTACAAGCGTCTTGAGACCCTTGCAGGTATGTAGTGCGCTATACAAGAATCAATTTACACCCGTTCTAGTATACCGGTTATCTCTGCCTCCCTGGGTAGAGAATTAGGTATAGTAGATAAGAATTAGGGTTAGTGGATGAAAAGAAGGGATGATGAATGAGAAGCAAGGATGTGAAAAAGGGAATAGGGATGAGAAGTGATAGTGACATGTATGATGGATGAAATGTTGATTATGAGAAGTAGGGATGATGGATGAGAAGTAGGGGTGATGGATGAGGAATTGTGCTGACATTTTCTGCTCAGCTTCAGAGATATCTGTACAGGTAGTGGATTGAAATTTAACGTAGCCAGGATAAAGTTTATGACTTTTAGCCAACACCCATCTTTTAAGGGGAAAATACTTATGAAGGATTGCCCACTTGAAAGAGTGAACTCGTTTAATTATTTTGGTATCACCATTTTTCTCGAGTGTGTCTTGGAAGTCATACATTGATACTGTCACACTCAAACAGAGACATATTACAGGGGTTATGAAGAAAGAGCACTGCAAGTCCTATTGTGAACCAATTGATCCACTTCTTGAGATCTACGAGGTTAAGGCTGTGGGTTCAGCTCTTTATGGATCAGAACTCTGGGGATTCTCTAATCTGACTGCCCTCTCCAGATCAGAGAATACATTTTTGAAGAGCATAGCTCACCTTCCTATAAACACCCTGCTTTTCCCTTTATTTCTTGATATGGGCAGGAAGGCTATAGTAAGAAAAGCTGGATTGCGGCCTCTCTTATTCTGTAGGGGGTTTTGGTTGACCCCGGAATTATTTCACTGTGTGAATGCACTTCAAGTTATTATAGTCTCCAATAGGTTTAATGACATGGTCTGGCTGCAGCAAAGCAAAAACACGTTAACCACCCTGGGCTTGAAGGAGCTCTGGGAAAGTCCATCTAGCCATTTTCGATCTTCGAGAGAGTCCTTAAAAAGGCAATATTGGTCTTGGTTTGATGTTCGAGCAACTGAAAACTCATCATTGTCTAGAGCTTTTCTAGATTTTAAAAGTTCTAGTTATTGTGAGCCCTTTTGGGATATTATTACCATTCCTCTGGATAGGAAGCTATACTTTCAATTCAGGGCTGGTGCTTTACCCCTGAAATCGCTTACGCATATATGGGTCTCAAATGATGGATTGTCATGCCCTGTTTGCAATGCTACTGTTGAATCTCTAGCCCATGCTTTATTGCTTTTCCCAGCTATGACAGACCACGAAGAAGATGGATCATGCCTATTTGTATGCATCTGGGCGTACATAGTTGCGGTATAGCTCTCAGAATTCTGAGATTTGACCCTCACCCATTATATGCTAGCTCTGTTGCCAAATTCTTGGGCTTCATGTGGCAAATGGGAAGACAGACTGTTAATTCTTAGCATTAATAGGGGGTGTGGGTTGATTGTTGGCCTACTGTATTGTACAAGATGTATAAGGAACAAGGTAATTATGCTGTTTTAATATAGTACTGTACTGTGTATCCTCTTCAGCATTATGGATTTGTTAGATTGTAGTTGATTGAGTTCAAATATACTTATATCAGTTTTTTGGCTTGGCTCTTTTTTACACCTATCATGTACTTTTAATGCTTGATTATTTTTAACTTGACTATTTGACTGAGAAGCAGGGATGTGAAATAAAGAGTAAGGATGAGAAGTGAGAGTGATATGCATGGATGCTGGATGAAAAGTAGAATATGAGAAGCAGGGATGATGGATGAGAAATGAGGTAGAGAATTAAGGATCATGGATGTGAAGTAGGGTGATTGAGGAGATGTAGCAATGGGAAGTAGGAAATATGGATTAGCAGTAGGAATGAGAAGTGATGATTGTTGATGGATGAGAAGTAAGGATTATAGATAAGTGATGAGAAGTTGGAATAATGGATAGTAAATAGCAAGTAGTGATGAGCTGTAAGGATGATGGATGGGAAGTAGGAATGATGGATAAAAAGTATAGATGCTTGACGAGATGTAGGGATGATAGATGACAATTCGGGATGATGCTTGTGTAGTAGGGATGAGAGGTAGGCAGTTGGCTGAGAAGTATAGATGGGAATTGGGTATGAATATAGGAGGGAGACTTAGGGCCTGATTAGGATCTTGGTGGACAGAGTTATTCCGTCATAAACGTGACGGATATCCATATGCCAAATTACAATTCCATTATATCCTATGGAACTTGTAATTTGGGGGACGGGGTATCCATCACCTTTGTGACGGAGTATTCCATCCGCCAAGATCGTAATCATGCTCTAAGGAATGATGGATGATGGATAGGGATGTTAAGTATAAATGGCAGATAAGAAGTAAGAATGATAAGAAGGAATCATGGATGAGAAGTAAAAATGAGAAGCACGGGTGATGATGGATGAGAAGTATGGTGTTGAAGGAGCATTGAGATTTGAGAACGCATTAATGAGAATGTCATACAATGGATATTGCACAGAGATAATATCAACAACTTACAATACAAGAGAGAATTCAGACTAAAATAGATTTTACTAATCTGATACTTCAGTGACTCAATAATTGATGACTGCACATGCAAAGCAATTTCCTCAAGAACTTTTGAACAAGTTAAGAATAAGCTTTATTGTTATTCCCTAGGCTTATAAAGCTCTAAACATATTTGTGGCATTGATTGGCATAGAAATATGGTCTACGAATGATGCTATAGAAATGACTTCAAATTCTCGCGAGCTCCTGAATAGATTCTCAAAATGGAGAGCAGGACAACTGCTGAAGGGGAAAAAAAACGACCAGGCACATTTACTCTCGTAAGTTTCAATAAATGTGGCTTTCTGTCTACAGATGGAAAATGTGTTTTAATATTCCTGTTTTGTCGGTTCAATGATCAACAAATGTGACAGTTAGAATCAATGACATATATACTACATCCTGATAGGTGCAAGACATAACAATACATATCAACAGGTTTTAGTTTAGTGTGAAATATGTAGTAAAGGAAGATCAAGAGTCCACTTGATAGGTTAAGATCCTTTATTCAGGTTCCTTCCAGGTTAGACAGATAGATTACTTTATAATGTAAGTAGATAGGAAACCCCACCAGGAGCTCGCTGTTGGTAGCTCAGCCTCAGGTGACCAACTGCCACAACAGGGAATAGAGAGGTACAATCAACTAGAGAGACACCCTGGCATTCTATGATGTCATAAGTATAGAAGTATTGTCTAGCCAGAGAGGAACAGTGAAGATAGTGTTTACTACATATCCTCTCTCTTTATAGAGTAATATCAAAACAAAGGAAAAATCAGTAACAATACCTCATATGTCTCAAACAGCAAGGAAGTACACATTTTAGAACAACGAAAAGTAGTAGTGTACAATAGAAGATGACTTTAACATGAGGTATTGTTATTCGAGAAAAGAACAAAGATTCAGCATTATGACATCAGAATTATGGCATAATACACCACATCCCCTCTCCTTAACAAAAGAGTGAGGTTTTGAAACAAACCAAGACAACCCTCAACACAACCCTTGATGAAGAAATGCCAACACTTGATGTAAGACAAGAATGTAACTTGAAATCTCACCTAAATGAAGCCCTGGCCAGTAGCTACAAGAAGGTAGACTCAGATAAAACATAGTGTAAACACAATCTTTATCAATAACAGGAGAGTTTGAACCTGAGAAGGGTACTCTGCAGGACAGCATGGCTACACTGCAGGACAGCATGGGCATTGATAACCCAAAAACAACAAAGTTTCCCCTGGATAGGGTACACCGCAGAGTAAACAACAATATCTCTGGGAAAAGGGGCATGGACTAGACATAAATACTTATGGGACCTACTATGGGTGTTGACTACCCATCAACAACCCCAAACAACCAACCATGGCATGGACAACTACAGACACTAACGTCCCTATGGGAGGGTACAGCATATAGTAAAAACTATAACCCTGGGACAAGAGGTGGAGTATGTACTACCCCTAAACACCTAGTACATGGTATGGGCTACGCACACCAAAAGCACCACCCTACGCACACCAAAAGGACCACCCTTATGTAGAGTACAATTTCAGGATACCAACCCAGACTTCATGAATAAACAAGCACTATGACATGGGCAAGGACTACCCACACAAAAATAGCACTATAACATTGACAAGGACTACCCACACAAAAATATTTACCCTAGAAAGGGGCACCTCAGAGTGTTAATCCTGGATGGGCATCGACTACCCACAAACACCAAACAACATCCCTAACTCAGAATGCAGACCAAACTGTATCCCCAACGCAGAATACAGAGTTTACGCATGAGCAGAACAGATTTGCCATATTAAAAACACACCACATCCCAGAAAAAAAACAGAGTTAAGTCAAAAGCATTAATGAAATAACTGCAACACGAATACATAAATAAATAACGATATTACAGATTTGCCATATTAAAAACACACCACATTCCTGAAAAAAAAAACAGTGTTAAGTCAAAAGCATTCATGAAATAACTGCAACACCAATACATAAATAAATAACGATATTAGCTCCGGTGAGCGATCTCTCACCCGGGTTCCTGCAAGTAGCTCCATCCGAAGGTAGCAGACCAAGTGAAAAGTTCCTGACTGTTGCTCGTAAGCATGCTGACGCGGGTCACTCTGTGGAGCGGTATGCAAAAAAACAGAAGCGTCACAGGAGCGCGGAGTTCAACACGTCGAGAAGGAAACAAACAGCAGCCTTGAGACACGGGAAGCGAAGCACGCTGTTGTCCTGGCAACCTAACACACACAAAATGGCCGGCACGTCAGTCAAGGAGACGTAAGGAGCGTGAGGAACGTCTCTCCAAGGAAGACGTCACAGGAACAGAGAATGCAGATTCACCAATACCCCCCAGCATTCTAGAGACGTCATCAGATGGAGGAAGCAGAGCAGACGTGAAGATAGCTCCCAGCCAACCGTCGGGCAACGGACATCAACAGTCAATGAGGTGAGAAATGTCACACAAGAGACAAAGTGTTGTCAGAGGGCTATGCCGATGCAGCGCTGAAATTCCACACAGGAAGCGAAGTATAATCAGAGGGTTGAAAACGGCTGAAGGAATACACGCGCTGTTTTGAGCAGTCTTGAAATAAAAGCGCTAAGCAATACAGTATGCCAACATGCGCCCTGAAAACGGCTGAAGGAATACACGCGCTGTTTTGAGCAGTCTTGAAATGAAAGCGTTAAGCAATACGGTATGCCAACATGCGCCCTAGCTTGAAAAAGTTCTCCACACTGCACAGTCACAGCCAGAGTCATTGACACGTGTTTGTACAGACCTGAAAACGTTCACAGCATTTGTTCCTTGAGCTGTAAAACGACCACACACATAAATAGCCAGATTCTGTCAACGCTTGACACTTCCCAAACTGAATGGAGGTCAAATAGAAAAACAACGTAGACCTCAGGGAAGAGTTAACTTTTCCAACAGAAGCAAGGTGACAGCAGGCAAGACAAAAAGAAACGCCCAGGTGGCAGGCTCAACAGGTAACACGCACCCAGATTGCAGGCTGTCCAGAAGGTGGAACGGACACTGGTGGGGTTGGCTGGGGCATTACCTTTGGATTTCAATTTGAGCTTGAGAGTCCACAAAGTCTTTAGTTCCTTATCCTTGAGTTCCTTAGTTGTCCTTTCTCCTTAGTGCACGCAGAGGTTCATCCTTCTTAAGAAACGTCGCCAAACTGTAGTAAAGGAAGATCAGGAGTCCACTTGATAGGTTAAGATCCTTTATTCAGGTTCCTTCCAGGTTAGACAGATAGATTACTTTATAATGTAAGTAGATAGGAAACCCCACCAGGAGCTCGCTGTTGGTAGCTCAGCCTCAGGTGACCAACTGCCACAACAGGGAATAGAGAGGTACAATCAACTAGAGAGACACCCTGGCATTCTATGATGTCATAAGTATAGAAGTATTGTCTAGCCAGAGAGGAACAGTGAAGATAGTGTTTACTACAAAATACTTTCCAAGGATATTATTATGCATGAGTGTTATTAGGAACATATATCATTTTCAACATTTTGGCTTGAGATGTTTCATTTATGTCATATTGCAGTGTGGGGGTTCTTACATTTATGTAGATCCCACTCTTTAAAGATCCTCTCCACGGATCTCTAAGCTAACATTATTTAAATGTATATTTTATATTGAATGCTCATACAATGCCTAGTATGCCATTAGTATGCAGCACTCTTGTTTTCTCTGTATCATGTTCTACCAACATATTGTATTTCCAGTCCACCTGAATTGTTTGCTCACTACAACAACTAACTGTACGTATAACGTCTCTCTATAGGAATGTTGACTTTGATGGACTACCGGTTGGTCTGGCATATGTAGGAGGCATGTGTAGTGATGGCATTTCAACTTCAATTATTCAGGTATGCTGACCCTTTCTCCAGAGTTTTGCAAAAGGTGTGTTTTAAACAGGAGCAAGCAAGCAAGCAATTTAAATAGCTAATACTTTGGATAATTCTCTAATTTTTTGGACGTTGGTTCTACCCAAATGAGGCACACAATGGGCTATAAAAAAACAGATTTTTTTTTGACAGTGTTTAGGTTTACAGGGAAATATGAGGTTTAAAGCCTTAACGACCAATATGGAAAAATTTTATGTCAACTATATACATGTGCCATATAAAAGGAGGAGAGTGCATGGAGATTAGTTGACTGAGGTTGACCGAGTACTGTTCTTTTATTACCTAATCGAAAGTATGAAGGGCCTTAACATGCAATTTCCTAGTGGAGTAGGTCCTTCTGCCTCTGCACAATACAATTGAGATAAACATGCACAATTTGTTGCATCATTTTCTATGGTCTTAGAGCCCCATAAATCACCCAATGAAGATAAATTGACCTTACTAATAGAAGACACATTTACTATGTTGACTACTATAGCTGCAAAATTCTGCAGTTGGAAATATTGCTGAGAATCTCTCCATTATGTGATTTTCTACGAATCTGAGTGAAAAGCTGGCCCAGTTTTCGATTTTATGTAACAAACTTGTTGTTGGCTGGACATCACATTTTGAAGCCTGGATCTTTTAGTCAAACTCTGACTGGGTACAGAACTCTGTCTTCTTTTATGTATGAGTGTGGGTTATATATAGACAGTGAAACTGCAGTTTGTAATGTCTTGTCTGGAACAGTACATGACTCCTTTAATTTTATGTTTCGGCAGGAAGACATTTTAGGGAATCCTGTGGTTTAAAAAATAGTCATTGACTGAGTCATCTGTTCACATGGGGTCCGATTCACAAAAAACCTCCGCACTCGTGGCAGAATCTCCGTAATCAAAACTGTGATGCAGACTTTCCCACAAGAGTGTGGTCTCCGCAATGACTATAGATGCTCTTTGTCAATTGTATCCTTGGCATGTTTTACACATAAAACATGATGTAGTCACATTTCCTGTTTCTGTTTCACATACTCTATGTCACACTTGACTTCCAACCATATTGACTTCACGTGTATTAGTTGTAAAATCCCTAGCAAGTGTTCTGCTAAAGGTGGAACATATTTTATTGGAGTTGTATGGGTACTTTATAGAGAACACAAAATTCATCCCAATATCAGTTAGAGTAGCATTGACAGGCATTTCCATAAGTATAGGGATGGTAACAAGAGTCACGATAGAAACATGCAGTTACATTAGCAGCAGATACTGAGTGAATACAGTGGGGTGGGGAAGTTGACTGGAGGAAATTAGGGTTTTTTTTTTTTCTACTTAGGTAAGGTATAAAGCATCCAGTCCCAGATGTATGCGTAGATAATTCAAAAGTTTGAGCATAGAAGGGAAAATCATCCCTTGTTTTTTTTTAACTTTGAGCCTGTTAGCGCACATACGCTGTCTGCTAGACCTGCTGTAATCAATAACACCACCATATTCCCACCTCCTGCTTACCGTTGGTTCATTCAATCTTCACACTTATTTGCAGCCTTGTGTCTCGTTCCTGCAGCCGATACCGCACTTCCTTTCATTGCTGAGGAGCACCGATAAAGTACAGTGTGCATACCCTTACCTTCTATATCTCCTATTAGGATGAAGTTTTTTTTTAGTTTTTTCTTTTACAGCCACCCCACTTGGACAGGCTCCCCTAACTTACTGCTGGCGTAAAAGTTGTATTATCTTCTTTATGGGTCCAACCAGAGACCCCCATAAAGAAGATAATAAACCTTTTATGTCAGCAGGAAGTTCGGCCGAGCCCGTCCAAGTGGGACGGCAGAAAGAGAGGAAACTGTCCGTCATGGCGAGCGCTTCGAGCGCTTGTTCCGATTGTGAGCTTGTGTGGCTGTGTGGGTGCACATACTCCTGTGGCGCAAAGCTGAGCATCACTGAAATAAAGCACGTACAGCCACAGCATTTTCCATGTTGGCCCATGTGGGTAAGTACACGTCTTGCCATTGCCTTTCACTGCAACGCATGCTTTAAACACCGGAAAAGAACATGTCAGGGCCGTGTGCCTTTCATTCGGAGCATACATACAGTCTCTGTCTTCTTTCCTTTATGTAAAGTGCACGCACGCGTGTAATGGCCCTTTGCATGTTCAAGTTCAAGTTCAGAAATTTGTATAGCGCACTACTCACCCAGAGGGTCTCAAGGCGCTTGGGTGAAGGTGGGTGCATTACTTATCGAATAGCCAGGTTTTCAGCTGCTTTCTAAAGGAGAGGTGGTTCTGTGTAAGGCAGATGTGAGTGGGGAGAGAATTCCAGGTTTTGGCCGCTAAGTAGGAGAAAGATCTTCCTCCCATGGTGGATCTCTTGATGCGTGGAATTGCTGCAAGGGCTTGATTGGATGAACGTAGTTGGCTGGTTGGTGTGTAGAAGGACAGTCGTTTGTTGAGGCATTCGGGTCCTATGTCGTAGAGGGCCTTGTGTGCGTGGGTGAGGAGGCGGAACGTTACTCTCTTGCCGACGGGAAGCCAGTGGAGATCTTTCAGGTGACCGGAAATGTGGGCTTGACGGTGGATGTCGAGTATGAGTCTGTCCGAGGCGTTTTGGATGCGCTGTAGTTTTTTCTGTAGTTTGGCTGTGGTTCTGGCGTAAAGGGTGCTTCCATAATCCAGTCGGCTAGGGACTAATGCGTGGGTGACTGTTTTTCTGGTTTCGGTGGGGATCCAGCGGAAGATTTTTTTGAGCATGCGTAGGATGTTGAAGCATGATGATGTAACGGCGTTGACCTGTTTGGTCATTGAGAGGGAGGAGTCTAGGTTGAAGCCCAGGTTCCGAGCGTGATCCGTGGGTATGGGTGCTGTACCTAGAGCCGGTGGCCACCATGAGTCGTCCCAACCTGAGGGGGATGATCCTAAGATGAGGACTTCCGTTTTGTCTGAGTTTAGTTTTAAACGGCTGTTCTTCATCCATTCGGCTACTTCTTTCATTCCTTCGTGTAGATTGGTTTTGGCGGTGTTGGGGTCTTTGGTGAGGGAGAGGATTAGCTGGGTGTCGTCAGCGTCTGAGATGATGTTGAGGTCGTGTTGTCGTGCGATGGTTGCGAGGGGACTCATATACACGTTGAAGAGGGTAGGACTGAGTGATGATCCTTGTGGTACGCCGCAGATGACTTCGGTGGCTTCTGATTTGAATGGGGGGAGGCGGACTCTTTGTGTTCTTCCAGCGAGGAACGAGATGATCCAGTCCAAGGCTTTTCCTTGTATTCCTACGTTGTAGAGGAGTTGTATGAGGGTGTTATGACAGACTGTGTCGAAGGCGGCGGAGAGGTCAAGTAGGATGAGGGCGACTGATTCTCCGTTGTCCAGTAGCGTTCGAATGTCATCCGTAGCAGCGATGAGGGCGGTTTCGGTGCTGTGTTTGGCTCAAAAGCCGGACTGTGAGGGGTCGAGTGAATTGTTGGATTCAAGGAAGGCGGCGAGTTGGCTATTGATGGCTTTCTCGATGACTTTGGCCGGGCAGGGGAGGAGTGAGATGGGGCGGTAGTTCTTGAGTTCAGAGGGGTCCGCTGTGGGTTTCTTCAGAAGGGCACTGAGTTCGGCATGTTTCCAACTTTCTGGGAAAGTAGCGGAGTTGATGGAGCAGTTGATGACATCGCGAAGATGGGGTGCGATGATGGAGTCTGCTTTGTTGAAAATGTGGTGTGGGCATGGGTCAGTTGGTGAACCAGAATGGATAGAGTTCATCAGTCGGATGGTGTCATCAGTACTGATTGGGTTCCAGGCGCAGAGGTAGTGAGAGTGCTGTTTTGGATCGGAGGTGGGTATAGTGGGTTGTTCTTCAGATAGGTTTCCAAAGCTGTTATGAATGTCGATGATTTTGTTGTGGAAGAAAGAGGATAGGGAGTCGCCGAGGTCTTGGGAGGGAGTGATGTCGTTGGAGCCGGCGCTGGGGTTGGTGAATTCTTTGACGATGTTGACTAATTCCTTGCTGTTTTGGGCGTTGTGGATCTGATCAATTGGTGGTGTTTGAGGATGGCGTCCTTGAAGGTGGTCAGGTTGTTAGTGGTTGGGTTTTTTTTCCAGGTTTTCTCGAGGGTACGACATAACCTCTTGGATTTCTTAAGGTCATCGTTGAACCAGGGGGCCTTTTTGTTACCTTGTTTGATCTGATGGTTTTTCAAGGGTGCTAATTCGTCAGCGCTGTGGGTGATCCATTGTGCGAGTTTGGTGGCGGCTTCGTTTGGGTCCGATGGTATGGTGGGGGGGTTTTGGTTAAGTGATGTGAAGAGTTGGTCGGTGGTGATTTTGTTCCAGTTTCTTCGAGGAATAGGTTGTGGTGGGATGTGGGTCGTGGTCTTTGTATAGCTGAAGTGAACGCATATGTGGTCCGTCCAGTGGAGAGCTGTGGTGTGATTGAAGGAGATGTGCTTGCTGGAAGTGAAGATAGGGTCGAGAGTGTGTCCGGCGAGGTGGGTGGGGGTGTCAACAAGTTGTTTGAGTCCGAGATTGGCTAGGTTGTCCAGAAGGGTGGTGGTGTTGCTGTCGTTTTTCTTATCCAGGTGGAAGTTGAGGTCTCCCAGTAGGATGTAGTTCTCGGAGGTGAGGGCATGTGGGCTGATGGAGTCAGTGATGTCTTCATTGAATTGTGTGCCGGTTCCTGGTGGTCTGTAGATGAGGGTGCCTCTAAGTGTGGTCCTGGGGTCGTTGTGGATCTGGAAGTGAAGGTGTTCGGCGGCCGCAAGGTTGTCGTCGGAGCTGGCCGTGATTTGGATGGTGTTCTTATGGAAGATGGCGATGCCTCCTCCTGTTTGGATGGTGCGGTCTTTTCGGATGATCTTGTAATTGTCCGGGATGGCTATGGCGATGTCGGGTGCTGATGAGGCGTTCATCCATGTTTCAGTAAGGAAGGCGACGTCCGGTGATGTGGTGTCGAGTAGATCCCAGAGTTCAGTGGCGTGTCTGTGGATCGAGCGGGTGTTCAGCAGGATGCACTTCAGGTGGTTAGAGTTGGAGCTGTGTTTGGGGGAGGTGGATTTGGTGTGGGTCCTGATACTTGTGAACTTGCAGGAGTGGCATGCGAATGGTCCATGGGTGTGTCCTGGGGTAGTTGTGCAGCATTGTGGTGAGCGTCCGGGGTTGAGGGCAAAGAGGGAAGCGGCGTCGTACGTAATGAGGGTGGGGGGGATTTGCGAGGACCAGGGGGTCTGGCGCTGGGCGCGGTCCAGGCGCGGACGGGCGCAGACGGGCTTACCTTTGGCGCACCTTCGGCGCGCATGGGGCGCGTTCGCTGCGCGTCCATTGCTCTGCCATAAGTAGATGGTGGAGGGGGTGGGGCGAGGGAGGGTCAGCTGGGAGGCGGGAAGCGGGGTGGAGCTGCAGGCTGCGACGGCACAACAACAACAAGATGGCAGCAATAGCGAAGCCTAAGAGAACGAGGTTGGGTGGGCAGAGGTGCCGGCACGGTCAGACAGAAATGAGCAAATAAATTAGAAACCACCAGCAATTTATGCAACTAGCGTAACGCTAAGGTTTGGCTACATTAAAATCAAAATAAATCGATTTTACAGTTCAAGCGCAGGCACAATCAAATAGCGTAAGGCTAAGGTTTGGCTAGATTTAAAAGCACAAGTCAAGCGCAGGCACAAGCTACGATACCACAGGAAGCCTTGTGAGAGAGCGATGGAGCGTGGGGGAGCGACCGCTGCAGATGGAGGCAGGACGGTCACAGCGCTTACTTGGGAGATGCGAACCAGTACTCTATCGTGGGAGGGAGGGTCAGCTGGGAGGCGGGAAGCGGGGTGGAGCTGCAGGCTGGGACGGCACAACAATAACAAGATGGCAGCAATAGCGAGGCGCCGGCACAGTCAGGCAGAAATGAGCAAATAAATTAGAAACCACCAGCAATTTATGCAAGTAGCGTAACGCTAAGGTTTGGCTACATTAAAATCAAAATTAATCGATTTTACAGTTCAAGCACAGGCGTAATCAAATAGCGTAACGCTAAGGCCTTCACAATATAATGTGGCCCAATGCCCTGAGGGGTCGATGTCGGAGTTGGGGAGTGTTGTAATTGAATCCAGGAATCAAGTAACATTTAGTTGGGATTTATTATTCAGCACAGCATTCATAAGCTAACAGCTTCCAAGTCCAGATGCAACTGAACTCTCCTTACCAACCACCACAAGAATACAGAATCTTATTAGAACATAAACATGGCTCATGGACAGCAGCTCAGGAGCACAATGATGTCCCTTACCCAGATGTTAATAAACATAGAAAAGGTATAATACAGAATGTAACAGGGAGCCAGGTTCGAGTCTGGGCAAATCACTTCATCTCCCGTGCCCATCTGTAACGCAACTGATGCTCATGTAAAGCGCACTGATTCCTTCGGTTCTAGTTCAGCGCTATATATATAAAAAGAATAGGATCAGCTCTGTTGGTTCTCTATTTTTTTCTACCACTAGTTCTTATATACAGAATACAGCCGCTTGAGTTGAAGCAGTTGTATTTGTTCTTGTAAATTATATTTATATGTCGCTTGCTACTCGTGATGAGTTATTGACGTGCTTTGCAGCGAGCAACATAACAAATTCTCATTATACACTCCTGGGCAGGTTGTGTAACTAGATACAAATATGGTGTACTTAGGTACACGTTTCTTGCACACAAACACACACAATATGCACGACAGCGGTAGCAGCAGTTCAGGCCCCCTGAAACCGAAAGCGCACAACCGTCCAGGATCTGCTCACTATACTACAGTATATGCAGCTGTTGTGTGAGAGAGAGACAGGCACCCATCCACCCAGGATGTAACTACTATAGGTGCAGCAATTGCAGTGACACCATGACAGGGGGGCCATTGACCCTTGATAACTGCTATATTTCTCTTAATCAACAGCAGTCAAATGGTCCATTTTCCCTGGTTGCATCAGGGTCCGTGGCATCGCTGCTACACATAGGTAGTAACAGTACAAACATCACTGACACACAGCAGTGATGGATGCAGTGTTGGTTTATTAAAAATAGTTTTAAGTAGCTTCACTTTGTGGCTCCAAATATTCACAGGCTATCTTGTAAAATATTTTGCCTGACAGCCAGATGTCCCGAGGCCTGGTCTCTGTTCAATGGCGATGGCTTTAAAACTGTGGGGCGCCCCACAGGAAGGTGCAGCTGGGTGTCAAGGGTGGGTGTGATTCCGGCACAGAAGAGCACGTAGCCTGTCCCAGACGAGCACAGACAATGTGCATCATTTTGGTAAAGAGTAATGTCATATTATGAACGTAGACAACGTATCATGGGGCAGAAATTAACAACTTTTTGTCACTCATGCCCTGCTGGTAGTAGGTGTCAAGGAAAGGATTCCAGACTCGCTCATAAATTGACTGTATCATGGGACGGTGTTATTATTTCCGTGTTATAACGCGTGCATTCATACTGTGTTGGTGGGTCATTGCCCCTTATTCCGAGCAGCATAAGCACGTCGTCTCCTGCGGGTTTTACTTTGTATTATTGAGTTTTTTCGTGAACTAACTTTTTCTTTTGCTTTAGAGCAGTGCCATGTAGTATGTGGAAAGTGGATTGCTGTTGATTTATTGTTTCATGCACGTTTGGCTTTTGCTGAGCTACTTTATTATATCAGACCTCACGGTTAACACATTTAAGAACCCTGTTATATAGGCAATTCCACTTAAATATCGAATGCACCCGACGGGGAAAGAATAATGTATACGGCATCTGGCCTCTGCTAAGCACCATTGTCTACAATTACACTCATTCCTCATACATAGAGGAGCTATAGGGGTAGAAAACAGGTCATCCCCGTCTCAATATCTCAAATACAAACTAGGACCTGCTCACGCTGTGAATCAAGTCCTCAAATCCCTACCTAACAATTGAAATGTTTGTTGGGGCAGCAGCTAACGTTATGCCGTCTATGCCTTACGAATCTGGGTCACCCTTTCAACGAATTAAAACTACTTTAAAATGTTGCGCTGTATTCCCCCGCTGTCATCCCCCCTCAAACCCTCCCCTCATATGAAGGAACTCCTTCAAGTGAGTACAGGGGAAAGAAGGAGAGACAAAATGTGTGAAACAGGATGGTGGAGCCTCACGGGAGTAACACCATGGTGGTAAGCAGGATGGTACTCGTCTGCTATCTTAGGTTCTCATCATCAGCATCTGCCAAACACTAACAAAAAATTGTGATAGTGCACATAGAAAAGGAAAATAATGGACAAAGGTGCTAGGATGTCAAAACCTGCCTGTACATCAGAATAGATCCAGTGTACCGCAGATCCAACTAACAATGAGGTACTACGAAACCAAACCCTTTGGTGCGTCTGTCCTAAATTAAAACCGAGCTAGACCACACTGGCTAATGGACCTTTATTCAGTGCTGTGTGTCTGCTCATTTAAAAGCCAACATATTTCATGCCAACCGATAACTCACTGCAATTTCATCAGGGTGTGGGTCTGTCACTCCACCCTGCACCAATAATCTTATATTGTTAGTGTTCCTGCAAAAGACATAATTGGAAATCACCGGAACATCATCAGTCAGCACCTATTCTTAGTAACTGGTATTGTAATTAAAAAAAGAACAACAATTAGGTTGTCATGATCAATTTACCGAGATAAGGCCCTCTACGGGCATACCTGTACCCTCGTGCATTTGGGAATATGTGCTTGGTCACTCTCTCACTAGTTGTCACGTATACTGCCAACGTCAGTCTGTAAAACATAGGGTATTATAGTGAATCTCAACAATATTTCAGTAGACACAAACGTTTTGTATTCCTTCTTCCTTTTCAGTTTATCTGTTAATGTTCTCTCCCCACTTCTAACTTTCTGTCATTTTAGTGATATCATATATTTGCCACTGGGAGTTGAGAATCATACTCCTCCCCAGCCCGCTGTTTAGCAGTTGTAACCTCGATTTATTAAACAAGGGCCATTTACAAGTGGATCATATATGCTGTTAATTCTTCTATATTCACTGCGGCGTGCTCGCATAAAGTACTCTCGTTGTTATACATAATGTAACTGAGCTCGCCTTCTCTTCTACTGCTCGCAATTTGCCGTGTAAATCCTGCGTTTAAAACTGTGTAAAGCAAAATGCAGCCGTTTCTCTGGTAAACCCTCCTGCTGGTGTACACTCACTGTGACCTCATTTGCAGTAGAGCTCTATCTCGTCACCATTCGGGTTCGGTCTATGGTAGCACACTATGTACAACCCGGGCATGCCGTGTCATCACGCAAATCACGTGTCGCCCTCCCAGCTTTCAGGTGAACGTGGCTGCCATCTAGAAAATGTGTCAAAAGGACGAGTTGGATCCCTCCTTACAGAAGGACACATATTAAGATGTGCAAACCTGGAGCAACCCTGTATGTTTCTACAAAGTAATTCTACTTTTCTGCCATTATGCAAAAAACAGACATACAAATCTAACTATCGGATTATTCGAAAATTAGTGGCCAAATCAATATTTTGATACAGGTAAATGTTTTTAAAGTATGGCATGATGTACAAGAGTGTTCTGTGTGCCCGACCGATTGTGTAAAGTCCTCTATACCATGCACCCAGAGTTATCACGCTCCTACTCAGACACAACCCATTGTCAATTTGAAAACTTTATCGGGCCTGGAGGTTAACTGACCATGTCGGGCATAGTGCACCCCTTGTTCATACTGTGCCACTGCTGGCGATGTAACTCAAATGATGGTTTCTAGCTCCTGCAGAGTTTGATGTCATGGTCCTATTCTACATCACTTCTAGTGATGCCAGTAGTTAACAACCCTAGTGTCTAAATATACACTCATAAAACAAAAGAGCACGGGAATAGGATGTCACTGGGGTGCTCAGTTAGATGTTAACCTTACCCCATTCAATTAGGTCATTAAGCCCATGTTGGTCCACCCCTCCTGGTAAATCCAACACGCTTCTCTCGTGCTGAGTCTACTTTCGATGTTAAAGTGGTCACCTATAACCTTCTCAAGGACTACCCAACGGATGTCTCTCGGGGTGTGTTTCAGTTCCTGGAAGTGCTGCACCAATTTAGTTGTGAGTTTCCCTGCACGCAAAGTACTCAGGTGCTCTTGTATCCTGATTTTGACTTTACGTGGCGTGAGACCAATGCAATGTAAGTCGCACAGGGACATAAGTCTGTATATGACGGTGGTATTACAATTACTGTACTTGTTCAGATACCAAGTTTTGTTCCCTACCAAAGTCATGCTTTTCGTTGGTGCTGTTAACTCACATACCGAACAGCTACCACACGGAAAATGTCCATGTGGCACGTTGGTTTCTCGTGATCCCTGTTTGGGCCGGGTATGGACCAAAAGCGGTCACAGAATTTAGCTGATTGCTTAAAGGAAAAGCGAAGTTGAAGCATTTTCATGCTCTTTGTAGTTAAAAGATGCCAATGTCATATAATATTCTGTCTGATTGTGGTAGACAGAGGTCCAAGGGTGGTAACCACTGGAATGCATTCTCCACGGCTCTTCGGTGTCCTTTCTAACAGGGCTGCACATGGAGTGTTAAATGCTCATTTTTGTGCCTGTTTGATCACTTTCCTCGGATAATCACGCACTTCCAATTTCACTGAAAGGTCTTGAGCTTGTTCGGTGAACTCTTGCAGTGATGAACAGTTCCGGAGGTATCTTAAAAATTGACCCACTGGTAAATTGTCACAAAGGGCTCGTAGGTGATATAATCTGTAGTGTGGTAGCGAGTTCTTGTTGGTCGGTTTATGATGCCCACTGGTCACCAGCTTATTGTTTTCCGCTCGTATATCAAGATCAAGATAGGTTACTGTGGATCTACTGATAGTCCACGTAAACCTCAAGCACTTGTCTAGATTGTTGAACCAGTTAAGGAACTCATTCAGTCTGCTTTCTGAGCCTGTCCAAATGCATAGCACATCATCAATATATCTCTTCCAGAGGACAATGTTCCTCTGTAAGAGATTGGAATTGTGATTGAGGTAGTGTGCCTCAAACTGGCCTTCGTAAATGCAGGCCAGACTCGGAGCAAATGTTGCCCCCATCGAGGTACCAGAGACTTGTAGGTACATCTGGTCCTTGAAAGCAAAGAAGTTGTTAGTCAGGGCAATTTCTATGCACTGTAAGACAAACGTTTGTTGTGTGTCATAGAACCACTCGCATTCCCCCAGGGCGCGAGCTGCTGCCACCAACGTCGCTTCCCGGTGGATGCTTGTGTAAAGTGACTCAATGTCTATAGTGACCAAGGGTTGGTTGTGCTGGTCATAAGTAATGTCCTCCAAAATTCTCAACACATCTGTAGTGTCTTGTACATATGATGGTTGTGTAACTACACACTCCCTCAGAAAGTAGTCTGAAAATTGTGATAATGGTTCCAATAATGATTGGATACCCGAACCTATCGGGTGCCCGGGAGGTGGTCGTTGGGTCTTATGAATTTTAGGCACTATATAAAAAGCCAGCATCCTGGATTTGAGATTAATGAGAAACTCTGCTTCTTTACATGTTGCCCATTTCTTCTCTTTAGCCTGTGTGACTAGCTCTATTATAGTGGTCTGTAATTCCTTTGTTGGGTCCCTCACAAGGGGTCTGTAATTTTGGCGATCGCCCAGTAACCAGGCAACTTCTGCTTTGTAATTCTCGGTGTCCATCACCACCACTCCCCGCCCTTATCGGCCGGTTTGATGGTGATGGCTGAGTTGTTTTGGAAAGCTCTTAAGGCCTGCCAGTCCTTCCTGCTCATATTTGTATGGGGCACCCTACTCGTGTTTTGCTCCAGGTTTGCAATATCTTGTAATACCTTCTGTTCAAACACTTGCACTTCAGGACCTGCTGAATTAGTAGGTGGACAGAAAGTGGAGGGGCATCTCAAATTAGTTGAAAAAATTGAGGGATTATCTACTTCTTTTCCTTCAAAAACATTTTAAGTTTGATTTTTCTCATCAAGCCAAATATTTCACCTCGTAATTTAAACCCATCATGTTTTGGTGTAGGGACATAGCCTAGGCCTTTATTAAGAACCCGCAACTCATCTTCTGTCAGCTGGTGTTGCGAAAGGTTGACCACAATGGTCCTATCACTCATGGTTAGTGGGGGGTCCTGCCTTGGCTGAGTGTTATCCTAGAGGAGAACATCTGCCATGATGCATTCAGATTTTGACGAGCACGTCCTCGTCCTCTGCCCCTGTGACTGGCCTTTCTTTGGTTTGTAGGTTGTGTGGGCTGCTGACCTAAAAAAAACCCTGAAAAGGGCCCCTAAGTACTCATTCGCTCTGTCCTGGTGGTCAAATCTCACCCTTTGGTTAGAAGTATGTGGCTGGGCGTTCAGATCTTCATACTCGCTGCTTGTATTTTCAAATGTCCAGTTATTAGGAGTCCTTTGTTTGAATCATTTTGCACACATGTTTTTTTAAGGTATCAATGTAGGCACTATATTTGGCATTGTTCCCATTAGATACATAAAGCGATATCCAGGATTCTTGAATAGAGACTTTTGCCCTATAGGACTTGTACCTTAATTACTGTGTAGTTAAACTGATCTCTGATGTAAATCATTTATCTTCAATAATTGGTGTATGCTAGTTGTGTGTTCCTTTTACTGCCAATAGTAAAGATAACAAATGCATGATCAGTCGTGAGAACTTGTGAAAAGCCACCATAAAATCCTGACTACTGGAATGGAGTATGGCGAAAAAAGACCATATTAGGTTGTGCTGAAGTGCTATCCATGTCTTTTCCCCATTGCAGGAAGATAAGGTGGCCTACACATGCTACAAAGGAAGTTCCTTGCTCAGATAATTTGCGCGAGTTTAAGCTATTGGCATTGTAAGTGACAATGCCTTTTATTTATGTTTTAAAAATAAAAACAAAATAAAAGGGATTGTTATTTGCAATGTCAATAGTTCAAACTTGCGTAATTGCGAGACCTATTGCATTGCAAATGCTTGTTTAATGATGCTTTCGGCATGTCGCTGCTTGTTTTGATGTCTGCTTCTGTCGCTTTAATGCAGGTACTACTTTTAAGGTCTCGCCTACGCAGCCCGCATGCGCTGCATAGGAGAGACCTAATGCCATTGGTCCCCTTTTTCACCCACAACAGTGCACACGTTCCATTGCCTTCAATGGCAACGCGTGTACATGTGGAGATTCACTTGCGGGAGCGGGCCCCACCATATGTTAGCAATTATCGCTCCTGCAAGTGAATCAAGCAGGCCCCCCTCCTCCCCCTGCTGCCGTGCAAGCTTGTCATTCACTGTCACAGCCATAAAATTGGGAGGTCAGGCGGAAGTTGCAAGTTGAAAGACACGCAGAAGAGGACGATGTACTGACCGGTTGGCTCTTGAGTGGAGACTTGCACTACTGAAGTCACTGAGCGATTACCCTACTATGGGTACACATTTTCTCATAGAAATAATTCTGTGCACACAAGTGACTGGCATTTACCAACTAGTCTCAAATCTGGACAGTGGTTCGCTCACACGAGCAGACTGTTCCCACAATCGCAGCCTCTCGCGCACAAATGACTATACACCTCCCTGCATCCTCGTTGCTTGGCCAATAAACAACCTTCATGAGCCCTGGTAGCCAATCCTAGGCAACTTCACATATCATCTCTTTGGTGTCCTCCATCCAATAAACAACGAACAAGACCTGCCGCTACCAATAACATGCTTTTAACCTTTGCTCACATCAGTATTAAAATTGTTGCGCCCACGTGAGTGGCTCAGAGTCGCTTGGTGCCTCGGAATTGACCATGCTCCACATAATTACCGTACTGACTGGACAAAACGAACCCTGAAAAAGAAGTAGAGAAACAATGTTCAGTCTTAATTAAGGTATAGCCGGCGACCCTCTGGACATTGTGGTTACCATCTTGACCAGCTAACACTGTAACGCCTCAAGACACCCAGAGACCACCGAGCAGGCTCGGATTCCCATATGTGGCATCTCTTGCAGTAAGAATTCTTGGAACGTGGTTTTAGAAAACATCTAGCTGCAACAAATATTTTTTGGGGGGAGTGGGTCCTGATATTGCGCTGTATTACATTGCTGTTTTACACTTTCTAATGCCATGATGCCACAGTTTCTGTCGCCATTCTTCTCTGTTGGGCAGCTCTTAGATATTGGACGGAAAGTGACCATAGGAAGCCATTGGTTATCTTGATTTTTGCACTTTGCCCTGCCCAAGAAGTTGTTGTCAAACTTAAGAACTGAAAGGGGTGAATGAACTGAAGACACTGTTTCCTATAAAACAGTTATCTATGGTCAAAGTCAGAGACTAAAAATGCATGCAAATTCTCCATACATAATGGCTTTGGAAAATGAGTCTTAGAGAAAAGTAGGAACTAGGGGCCAGATGTAGGTCGGTCGGCAACGGCCGAAAATCGGTATTTTCGGCCGTTACCGACCGGTTTACAATATTTGGCATGTAGGGGGCAATATTTTACCGAATCGGTAAAATTACCGATTCGGTAATTTTACCGATTCGGTAAAATAAAAAATCGGTAGATTTACCGATTTGAAGCCACCCATATGTAGGTGGGACTCTTCAGAGTCCCAGGAGCCTTTACGAATCGGTATTTTACCATCAAAACCAATTTGATGGTAAAATACCGATTCCGGTGTGCATGCACATGTGTGCATGCACACCTATGTCATGTGACAGGCAGACCTGCCCTTAGGGCAGGTATGCCTGCCACATGGCACCTGTGCCTGTTTTGGGGGTGCCAGAGGGTGTCAAAGTGACACCCCCTGCACCCTTGTGAATTCTCTAATTACCGATTCGGTAAATACCGAATCGGTAATGCCTAATCATTCCTATGGGCTTCAAAGCCCATAGGAATGAATGGGCATTACCGATTCGGTATTTACCGAATCGGTAATTAAAGAAGTGTTAAGGATTCGGTAACGAATCCAGATGTTGGGACCTACATACCATTTACCGATTTTGAAATACCGAATCGGTACAATTCGGTATTTTAAAATCGGTAAATGTTTTTTACCTACATCTGGCCCTAGGTGTTTTTATTGTTTTTATACAGCTTTGCTTTTGTCAATTTCTTGGACTCTTGGTATTGTTGGATTGCAGTATCGTATGTCATCTACAATAGTAAGTTTTCACCTCTAAAGTAGGCTTCATTGTCATTAAACATCGTCAATTCTTCTGCCTGACCTTTACAGGGAGAACTGTGAAAAGGAAATATATGGGTTATCTACACGAATACAGTTGTTTAACCCTTGGGAGGGTATGTGTATATATGTGTGTGTGTGCGTTTTTGTATATATATATATATATATATATATATATATATGTATATATATATATATATATATATATATATATATAGGTGTGTGCGTGTGTGTGTGTGCGTGTGTGTCTGTCTCTGAATATGTAATTTGTTGGTACCCCAACTAGGGAGCTACGAAGGCGTTGGCCTTTGCATCCATTATCTGACAGAGGCTGTCACGCTTCTAAATTGAGTGTGAATGTGGGTGGGTTTGGGTGTGTGTGTGTGTGCGCACATGCATGTATGTATGCATGTTTGTGTGTGTTTCCTTTTTTTGTTTTTGTGAGTAGTTGCTTTTGTTTGTGTTTCCTTTCTTGTATCATGTGTAGTTCCCAAGGAGGCCTTCTCAAGACTGTTAAACTTTGCAAGTTCCTCACAGACCAAGAACTAGTTTGTCCGTGTTGGTCATTTTGTTGTGTTCTATGGTAATAACAAGGAGTGTGTTGCCTATATGTCTTTGGGGCATGCACACTCCCAGAAGGACTCACACAGAAGGGGCCAGTGTTGAACCAATCTTTAATATCTATGTCAGAGTTTATTTAAGTGTATTTTTTGCTTAGGGCACATGTGTCATTAGAGACATCAGATTTTTATTTGTACTTTGAATCGTGCAATTATTTAGCAAAACTCATACATCATACAAATACATAGTTTTAGATACTTAAGTGTTTTTTAAAAGTAGGTGGGGAAAGGCATCACCTGGGGAGACAGGTTGGTGGAAGCAATACAAAGGTTGCCAGAGGGGGGATGCAACACCGAGCAGTGAGGGATGGAAGCAACATGGAGGTGCCGGTGAGGGTAAGTTACACAAAGAATCATGGAAGCAACACAGAGGTCAGGGTAAAAATACACTACATGGGAACATGGAGCGCTCCGGGGTAGGATAGAAGCACACAAGCAAGAGATACGAGCATTGAGTTTGGGAGGGTAAGACCTGTTGTAGGAGTGCACAGCTTCAATGAAATTTGGTGAATGATTGCCCCCAGCAGCGGGCTAATAGGAATATATTAAAAAATGCATGACAATACAAGTGTGGTAACATTATAACTGCAGGGTATTCCACATGTATTGGAATGCAACTCTAAAGGAACTGGAGGTAATACTGAGCTGTCATATTATTCCTTCCCCAGATTCAAAACTAAGAAGGTCACCACAAGATTTATACACTTAGATCTCCTGGTCACCAAAAGGACGATATCAATGAGATGGAAGTCTGCCAGCTCCACACATTCCTGCATGTTTAATATGCTAATAACAATTATTGAAACAAGCATTTGCAATGCAATAGGTCTCGCATTTGTGAGTTTAAGCTATTGGCATTGTAAATAACAATGCTTTTTATTTATGTTTTAAAAATCAACAAGTAAATAAAAGGCATTGTCATTTACAATGCCAATAGCTCAAACTCTAGTAAATGCGAGACATATTGCATTGCAATTTCCTTGTGATATTTGCCTTTGCCACAGGCTGTTTTGTCACTGCTCCTTCTGGTTGTGACTGTATTTGTTTTTTCTTTGTCCTTCTCTGCCTCTGTTTCTCATTTGTCGTTTTGTCATCTCTTCGTCTATCATTGCCTCTGTTTGTTTTGTCATTGCCCGTTTTGCCAATGTCTGTTTTTTTGCAATTTCTTTGCTTGTCTTGACCAGTTTGTAGTTACCAGTGTTAGTTCTGCCACAGTGCTTTGGCTCTAACTATGCCTGGCTTTTGTCTTCTCTGTCGCTGCTTTTCTTACTTTGTAATATTTTTTACCTCTTTCTTGCTACTTCTTTCTCCTGTGCTTGTTGTCACCCCTGCTCTGCTTCTTGTGGGCTGATTCCGCTCTTCCTGTCCCCTCCTCCCCACCGCTCCCTATCTCCTCTTCGCAAACCTCCTGTTCCTCATGCCCACTCATTTCCTGCTCTCCCATCGCCCCTCCTAGCCAAACCCCTGCACTACTTAATGATGACCTCTGTGCATACACACAGTGGACGCCCACAAAAGTGCATGCCGTTGGAGCTTCCAAAGCTCGCCAAAGGCAAGCCCATCTGCACCCATCTGTGACTGGTCAACGGGTACCCCACCCACCCTCTACTACCCTGCGGGGGCCCTCCACACTAATACAAGGAGCATTCACATGCACCTTGTAGATTCTCATGCACTCTGCCTCGTCCAACATGCACAACTCCCATACCAACAACACCAACAGCACCTAACACCCCATCCTTCTCAAACACTCATCAACCAATCACCACCCGCACATCATTCCCCTCTCACATCATACTCCTCAACATCCACTTGGGACCTGCTGCATAGTTGCATGCTAGGCCCTGCTCTCCCTCACAGAAACGTGGCTGAACCCAGTCTCAACACTAGACATCACCACAGCAATTGCCGCTGGCTAAAGGATCACCAAACAGGTCTGCCAGTATAAATGCAGAGGCAGAGTCACCATTATTTTCAAGGACACCTTCAGCTGAACCACCTTGATGGAAACAGTGGCCAGCTACATGGAACAGCTTACCTTCAAGCTACGAATCACAGCCAGTTTCACTTTGAATTCGGACCAACTGGACCTTACACTACCCCACCCTAAAACCCCTGGTTTACATACATCCCTGCCCAGGGAGTTATTGGACTCAGAAAAAAAAAAACGTTGTAACAGGTGGCGATATGATCAACTGTGTGGTAATGGCACAAAACAGCAGAGACACTACAATCGCGTGGCAACAGCATGCACAGTAAATGTGTGCAATGTAATTGCTTTTACGATGTCACAACAGCGTGGTGATTGCTTGTGTTGTCCCGGTTTGCGATGTATCATCATTCATCCTGTTGGGCTTAGGAACCTCAGTGTTAGAACTGGGGTCTCTAGTTGGCAATGGTTTGCACCTTTGCCCAAATATGAGGTCTCAGGGGAGTGAAAGGAAATCTCCAGCCCCTACTCTCTATTCAGCCATGGTCCTATTCAGCCCAGCCCTGACTCATCAGACTTCTGGACCTCAAGCCCTCCTGTCACTCACAAGGCAGACATGCAATACACAACCTAGCAGAGCAAGGCTGAATGGTTAAATAAGAAAATACCTACTTTCTGAAAGTGGTATTTTCAAACACAGAATGTAAAAATCACCTTCACTAAAATATGTATTTTAACATTCTGAGTTCAGGCATACTAAATTTGTTTTTCAACCACATTTCCTGGGTCAGTTAGGATTATAGGATGTTATAATCAACTGCCCATTCTGGCCTATGGGGACAGGTAGCCTTGCATTAGTGAAAAACGAAATTGGCTGTAATTCACTATTAGAACATGTGACACACACCAGGGCATGTCCTACCTTTTCCTTACAATATACCCTGCCCTTAGGCCTACCTTAGGGGTGGCTAACATGTAGAAAAGGGAGGGCTTAGGGACTGGTAAGTGGGTGCACTTACCAAGTCGACATGGCAGTACTAGACTGCACACAGGCTCGGCAATGGCAGGCCTGAGACACACTTTACAAGCTGTTTCTGTGGGTGGCAGAATCAGTGCTGCAAGCCCACTAGCAGTATTTGATCTACAGGCCCTGGGCACACATGGTGCACGGAACGAGGGTCTCACAAGTAAATCAAATAAGCCAATCATGGAGTCGCTCATCCATTACAACAATTTACAATAGGGAGTACTTGCACTGTGACACTAAATAGCAGTGGCATAGGGCCCAAAGCATGTAAACCAGCAAAAACATAACAAAAACAGAGGAGACAACAGCAAAAAATGGAAGAGAGACTCTGGCCAATGGTATCAGGTCTAACATTCAGCCATGAGTTTTCTAGGTCTTCCAGGTCGTTTACTTCTTCTAAGTTTGTCTAATGAATCTGAGCTTCCGTTCTGAGGACCTGTTTAGACTCATGTGGTCTTACAGGTGTGATGGAAGTTGTAGTTTTTAAGGTAGAGCCTGATGCAGAGTTCGGGCTGACGCTTAGTTCTTATAGGGTGTCCCTTGCAATCTACTTCCGTTCTATTCCTTTGCCCGGCCTGCACTTATCTATTGCCTTGGGGTCACACCCAGTAGTACTGTTTTTTTTCCAACCCCTGAAGATGTCACAAGATTGTGATCATCGAGCGTTGATATTTCCCCTCTGGCCTTCCCTACTGTGGTAGTTTCTTTTTTCGATCGGCTCTCTTCCTTTTCCTTGTTTGTCTGCCAAATGTTTTGGCTTAAATCTTGGCTAATAGGTTCCATTTGGTCCGGTATGGGAACTATTGGTCCCAAGGATGTCAGAGTGATTGTGTTCTTTTCTTTTCCAGCATTGGTAGGTGTTGAGAAGATTTTGGCCCCTGGGTTTTTAAGGAAGGAGAATGCTCTATTGTTTCCCATTGTACCTCCAGATTCCTGATTCCTAAATAATGTTATGATCAGAGAAATTAGTGGGCTCTGTGGATTTATGTCTGTTCCTTTTATTATCTGATTTGTATTTTGCCTTTTTTCCTCTGGGCTGGTACCACTTGTTTTCAGGGTCTTTTGGTTTTTTTGAGACTGCTCCGGGGTCCACCTAACTTTGCCTGATCTCATCCTTCGTGGCTGTCGTGGCTGTCAATCTCGTATTCAGATTTACAATATCATTTTATGAGTGTAGATTGTGTAATTGTAAATTGCGAATTGAGGGCTGTGGGTTTATCTTAAGCCACTCCTCACTAGGCTCTTCTACCATCACAGCCTTGCTGCTTTAAGGTCGTCAGTGTGTGTCTTTATTTCTTCTCAGGGCTGCCGCTGCCACTGACTCGGGTCGCTCCGTGCTGTGAATGCTATGCGGGCATACTACTGCAATGGATAGCAGTCACAACCTCTCGGGCTTGTTTGGCCACGCCAAGTGTGCAATTGCTTCTGCATGTAATTCATTGTCCTCTACTAGATTAGCTCAGCATCCTTACTGCTACAACACTCAATGCCTCGGGCAGCCTCGTACTGCCTCTATTCGCACAGCCTCTGTTTGACTCTGCTCTGTTCTTTCAAATGCTGTGGGGCAGCTCCTTCTGACCGGGGCGGGGACTGAGCTGACTGTGCCTGTGGCTCGAGCCCCCCCCCCCCCCCCCCCCCTTCCCCCGGTAGTCAGCATATCTATTCTGACCACACTGCACTAGACTGCTGGGCAACACTTGTTATTTTATTTTACTTTATTTCTTTTTCCTTTCCTCTCACCGCCCCTGTGACTCTACAGCTCTGCTGTACACCTGTGGCTCTCTGACTCTATGTGGCTCTCCCCAGACTCCCCCGCCCGCTCATTTACCGGAGCGAAGTGGAAACAGTTGCAGGGCACCAGGAAGCAAGGCACAAGGAACACTGGCCCCACTAGCCCTCGCCTTGCACCTCTACTCCAGGGGTTCACCTAGTCACTTGATGGCGCTGCTCCCGCCAATAGAGAGACGCCGCCGCTGCCTCTCTGCACAGCTCAGCTCTGCACTCCGCTCACTGCCGCTGGAGCCGGAGCCAGTAACAGTCCCAGCAAACTCACGGCGGAGTGCGCGTGGTGAGCTTCTATGCGGGCCCCTCGCCAGCCACCCCCTCTTGGCCTGCCTCGGTTTCACTCCGCTGATCCGCAGGGCCACCTACGGGAGGGCTCAATCAGGTGGCACGGACAACAAAAAACAGCACAGCTTCTTCCAGCGGGATACCAGCGCCAAACACCAAACGCGGACAGAGTGCAGCTCTCAGACAGCACCGGAACCAGAACAGTTACAAGAAAATCTTGTTGTGGTCTAGAATAATATGTAAAGAAGTAAAAGAGGTCTCTGGGTCCCGGAACTGGACTATAACTGTCAGGAACAGGAGAGCATGTTGAGTGAGGTGGTGGAGGAGCCAGATATAGTGCCTGCCATCACAGGTCTGGACAGAGAGGCCTAGACACCATGATAGGATGGAAGAGATGTTTGACTTGGTGGGTGAGGATGGCTTCAGTACCACCTACAGCACAAGGCTTGCCTGGCTAGAAGAGGAGGACACAGATTTTTGGGCTGTGCTTTATTGGCAGGGGCATGGGGGTTAGACGCGGGCAAAAGGGAACCTAGCTGTATGGTTAGATCAACCTACTTGCTGAGGGGATTGGTTACAAGAATGTGTATGCAGAAAAAGTTACCATGTATGCTAATAGTTCTATTTAAACTGTACGTTCCATGTTCTCATGTGATGAGAGAATAGATTTTGCCTTTCTCTTGTTGCAATGGCTTGATTTTATTTATAAAATGGAAAAAAAGCATTTTTTTAAGTATGAAGTTACGACCAACATCTGATTAACAAAGTCTTTCATTTGCCCATTTCAATTAAATGACCAACAAGTTAGTTTGGGAGATAGTGTTTCACTTAAAGTGGTCTGAAGGAATGTACTGTATAGTTAAGTATATAATCAGATATAACTGCTTATTGCTATACTGCAAGCTTTACACTTTTGTTTCCAAAGTAGTGCAAGATAGTGTACTTTTCATCAATCCAATGACCAAATTAACAATTTTCAACACATCACCGGGTCTTTTGCACCCATTCGAGGCTGCTATATTATGAGCCAACATTCAGTTGTGAGCTTGTCCCCGACCAGACTCTTAAGAATTCCAAAGACCAAATTCTTCACAGAACTTCAGCACAGCTTTTCATTTAAATATGATGCAAAATCTTCATGACAATACTTGCATGTGGTAATAAAAGCTGGCTCTTGCAGGCACTAGGGATCTTTGAAAGTTTATTTTGTGACCACATAGCTTCCAATATGAGAGCCTCAGGAAAACCTAAAAAGATTTTTGGGAAGGTTAAAATATTTTATGAGTGCTTGTCAAATAAACCAGAGTCCAGCAATTAGACTGACTTCCCCTGGGTCCACAGATTGTTATACAATTTCTGTTAAAACACAGAAGAATAGTGTAGCAGTAAAAACGCAAGTCTGTTATTGTACTAGGAATTTTGGTGCCTTGATATTCCAAGTGTCAAAATGCTGATCATCATAAGGTAGTGAGGTACTACTGGTTATAACTCAGCTTTACCACGTGAGGACAATATTTATTATAATTTTACATGGATGTTTCCACAACTCTATGCAATGCTTCATTATGCTTCATTATGCAAATTGTTCAAATGAGCAGTGCTGATCAACTTTTGTGCAAAAAATAAAACCTTTGCACCAAAATTTGATATAAATGCTACAGCATAATAATTTGCTTCCCAAACCAACAGGCCCCGGGACGTTTTGTTAGCTCATTAAAGTGCCTTGCTAGACACCTCTGTACTGTGATTGCTTCACACAAGTTCTGGGTGGGGAGACGTTTGCACTTCCCTTTGTGACCAGTTGCTCTTGACTGCCTGTATTTTCACCTTGAAAAATTAAACATACTTCTCTGCTGCTCATGCAATATTGAATAAAGAAGCAGGAAAAGGTGATGCCCTCTTTTTCTTATTTCAGAAATTATGAATACAGAGGGAGGAGAATAACATATTCTCATTCTTTATAAGTATAAAGAGACTATTTTCAATTTATATTCTTTCATAATCTGTGCACCTTTAAAAACTAAATGTTGGCATAAGATTTCAGAGAGACATTATAACCAATCACTATTTGACTATGTGCATGCCTATTTTAAGGACTCACAAGTTGCAAAGCATATTCTGATATTGTAGTGTTGTGTGCTTGTGGTGGGCGCAGCAGGCAATATACACAAAGCCCTACATGTCTTGGTCTGGGCCCCGGTTATAGTTATAGACACAATTGCCATGCACCTTATAGTTGTGTTGATTTTGTATGTACACTTATTTATTGTGTGAGCAAAAAACTTATGCCAGGGAGAATCTTTCTATGTTGTATGCTGTTTGAAGAGCATTTCAAGAATGAGGAATAAACCACAATAATATGCAAACTACCTCCAGTGCATGTCATTTCTTCCTATTCGGCTGCAGAGGAAAGCAGCAACGTATATATATATATATATATATATATATATATATATATATATATATATATATATATATATATATATATATATATATATATATATATATATATATATATATATATATATATATATATATATATATATATATATATATATATATATAGTCTTGAACACAGCAGGATGTCCAAACCAAAAGGGGAGAAGCGTAGAGGTACTGATAGAATCACCCTCCAAAGTAAGCTTTTGTAACCACAGAGATTCTATCAAAAAAGTGAATAGGTGATATTTTTTTATATATATACAATTTTTTACCGTTTACACCAGGGTGCTAGGCTCTCTCTTACACATGGAAAGATGGGAGCACAATGTGCTTGTTAAAATACCCCTCACACTCTAAAAAACCAAGTAGAGTCATGCTTCATCATAGGGGTCTTCCCGCCCCTATAACGGGACGGGGCGTGCTACGACCAGACGAAATACGCGGGAGCACTAAGATGTGACAGAGGCTATGTGTAGGTGTATAGGAGTCAGTGAAAGTGTAGGGACCTAACACTAGTGAGTGTGCAAAAAGTGAAAAAATGGAAAAGATTTAAAAATTCCCTGGCTAGTAGAAAAAACACATTTATTAGCTTCTCCAGCTGGGAACATTAAGAAGGGGTTGTGTGGTAGAGCATTAGCTACTACCTTGTCGACATGTTTCGTAAGCAGTCCCCTACTGCTTACTCATCAGGACCAAAAGAACAGTCCCTACTGTTATTTACTCAGTTTCTAACAAGTAATGCCTACTGTCCTATAAACAACCAACAAAAATAAGTTGGCTGTTTAGGCCTCAGGGCATGAGTTGGCCCACGTGAGGCAGAAAAAATCGACCTATTATGGTCTTTATCTCAGCAGTTATCTATGCCCCATGAGGTTTGCAGGCGAGGGGTAATCTGCGCAGTTTTAGTCTCTGCTAGCAAAAAGAAAGCATTGTTCCTACCCCCGTGCACGGGGGTAGGAACAATGCTTTCTTTTTGCTAGCAGAGACTAAAACTGCGCAGATTACCCCTCGCCTGCAAACCTCATGGGGCATAGATAACTGCTGAGATAAAGACCATAATAGGTCGATTTTTTCTGCCTCACGTGGGCCAACTCATGCCCTGAGGCCTAAACAGCCAACTTATTTTTGTTGGTTGTTTATAGGACAGTAGGCATTACTTGTTAGAAACTGAGTAAATAACAGTAGGGACTGTTCTTTTGGTCCTGATGAGTAAGCAGTAGGGGACTGCTTACGAAACATGTCGACAAGGTAGTAGCTAATGCTCTACCACACAACCCCTTCTTAATGTTCCCAGCTGGAGAAGCTAATAAATGTGTTTTTTTCTACTAGCCAGGGAATTTTTAAATCTTTTCCATTTTTTCACTTTTTGCACACTCACTAGTGTTAGGTCCCTACACTTTCACTGACTCCTATACACCTACACATAGCCTCTGTCACATCTTAGTGCTCCCGCGTATTTCGTCTGGTCGTAGCACGCCCCGTCCCGTTATAGGGGCGGGAAGACCCCTATGATGAAGCATGACTCTACTTGGTTTTTTAGAGTGTGAGGGGTATTTTAACAAGCACATTGTGCTCCCATCTTTCCATGTGTAAGAGAGAGCCTAGCACCCTGGTGTAAACGGTAAAAAATTGTATATATATAAAAAAATATCACTATTCACTTTTTTGATAGAATCTCCACAGCAGGATGTCGTCTGCAGCCTGACGTGTTTCAGAGCCCTCCCCTCTTTCCTCAGAGGCTCAGCATTACCTTGTGCTACGACACATCCACTTTTAAATGCCCTCCAATGGGCTCCTCAGATGAGTAAGGCGCACAGATTTATGGACTATGTAGTGCGTGTCCTGAATTTTAATCCTGAATGGATGCACTTTGAATATCCCAGTGTCCAATTATAGGTCCTGGATGGACCTCGGTGTGCTGCTCAGTTTATCCTTTGTCCCCTTCCCACATATGCGCTTGTCTGTATGTCAAGCAGGTTGCCACCAGTCCTCACGGGGTGGTGCATCTCTCGCCGCTGAACTGCTGCTAAATATCAAAGCTCCAAACTGCCCCAATTAGAGATGCACTCAGGAGGAGACTCGCTGTTAAAGGCGTTTATTCAGGTAAAAACTGCTCAGCACACCAGTCTTGAACACAACAGGATGGCGTATGCAGCCTGACGCATTTCAGAGCCCTTCGCTCTTTCCTCAGAGGCTCGGCATTACCTTGTGCCACACCGACTTTTAAATGCCCTCCAATGGGCTCCTCAGATGAGTAATGCGCACAGTCTTATAGTCTATGTAGTGTGTGTCCTTAATTTTAATCCTGATTGGATGCACTTTGAATATCCCAGGGTCCAATTAAAGGTCCTGGATAGACCTTGGCGTGCTGCTCAGCCCTGTATCCTTTGTTGTCTTCCCACATACGCGTTTGTCTGTATGTCAAACACCAGGTCTCCAGTCCTCACGGGGTGGTGCATCTCTCGCGGCAGGACTGCAGCGAAATATAAAAGCTCCAAACTGCCCCCAATAAGAGACACACTCAGGAAGAGACTCGCTGTTAAAGGCGTTTATTCAGGTAAAAACTGCTCAGCACACCAGTCTTGAACGCAGCAGGATCCCGTCTGCAGCCTGACATGTTTCAGAGCCCTTCGCTCTTTCCTCAGAGGTTCGGCATTACCTTGCGCTACGACTCAACCATTTTTAAATGCCCTCCAATGGGCTCCTCAAATGAGTAAGGCGCACAGACTTATGGACTATGTAGCGTGTGTCCTTAATTTTAATCCTGAATGGATGCACTTTGAATATCCCAGTGTCCAATTATAGGTCCTGGATGGACCTCGGTGTGCTGCTTAGTCCTGTATCCTTTGTCCCCTTCCCACATAAGCGCTTGTCTGTATGTCAAGCACGTTGCCCTCAGTCCTCACAGGGTGGTGCATCTCTCGCGGCGGGACTGCCGCTAAATATCAAATCTCCAAACTGCCCCCAATTAGAGACGCACTCAGGAGGAGACTCGCTGTTAAAGCCGTTTATTCAGGTAAAAACTGCTCAGCACACCAGTCTTGTACACAGCAGGATGCCGTCCGCCTTCGCTCTTTCCTCAGAGGCTCGGCATTACCTTGTGCTACGACACAACCACTTTTAAATGCCCGCCAATGGGCTCCTCAGATGAGTAATGCACACAGACTTATGGACTATGCACTGTGTGTCCTTAATTTTAATCCTGAATGGATGCACTTTGAATATTTCAGTGTCCAATTAAAGGTCCTGGATGGACCTCAGTGTGCTGCTCAGTACTGTGGGCCAGATGCATCAAGCTAAAAACCCGTTGCAAAGAGGCAGATTCTCAGAATCTGCCCCTTTGCGACCGGTATCTTTGCATTTGGGATGCATCATCCCAAATGCTAAAATCGCAAATAGAGAATTCGCTAAATTGCGACTGTTTGCATTTAAGGAATCTCAAATTGAGATTCCTTAAATGCAATGCATGACAGTTTCAAAAATAGCGAATTCACTAATAGGGTACGCAAATTACCACAAAGTACAACTTCATAGTAATTTGCAAAAATGTTGAAAAATGCACTTTTGTGCATTTTTCAAAGTTTCATGTTGCGCACACACATGCCCTAAGGGCATGTGTGTGCGCAACATATGTGCACAGATCAAATTCAGGGGTGCAACAGGGTGTCCTTTGGACACCCCTGCACCCTTGAACTGGCAATCTCAATTTGCGAATCGCTAATTGCGATTCGCAAATTGAGATTATCTTCCCATTCATTCCTATGGGCCTCGAGGCCCATAGGAATGAATGGGGAGGTATTCATTAATTGCGACTCGCAATTTGCGAGTCGCAATAAAGGAATTCTAATAGATCGCTATTTTTGTAGTGATTGCTTGTTGCATTCCATTTTGCTATTCCTTATTAGCGATTCCTTACTTTTTGCTAATAAGGAATCGCAAAATGGATGCTTGATGCATCTGGCCCTGTATCCTTTGTCCCCTTCCCACATATGCGCTTGTCTGTATGTCAAGCACATGGCCCCCAGTCCTCACGGGGTGGTCAGTGTATGTGAGAGTTGGAGTATATAATTAACTATACGTGAGAGTCAGTGATTGTGAGAGTAGCTGTGGGGATAAGAGTGTACTTGTATCAGTTAGTGTGTAAGAGAGTAAGTATGCGTTTTATTCTGTTTGAATAAGTCATGTGGTGTGTGTATAACTGTATAGGTCAGTAAATAAAAGTGTGATTGCTTCTTTGCATGGATGAGTAGCTGTGTGAGTAACTCCATGGATGAGTGGTGGTGTGTGAGTGTCTGTATAGGTGTATGAGTGCCTGTGATAGTGTTCTATTGATGAGCGACTGCATGTATGAGTGACTTTATGGGTGAATGAGTGGATGTGTGTGTAGACCTAGGACTCAGTGAATGCGTATGTAGTATTTGGTATTGGTTTGGCGATGGTTTCGAAAATGGTAGTCTGTATTTTACAGTGGGTGTATCAAAGGTTATATTCGAGTGTGAGGAGGTGCATCAGATATTCATGAGGATGATGTAATCAGTGATGTCATTTGAGATGTCATCGGTGACGTCATCAGTGATGTCCCTGACCATATCATGAGTATGTAATATGTGACGTTATCAGAAGAGCATTGCGGGTGCACACGTTGTAGTTAGCTGAACTAACTATAATGGGGCAATTTCTATGGTTCTGTACAAGAGAAATATCCATCTAACTATGACATCCCTGAAAACTATGTATATAAAATAAAGGCTCCTCCTCAGATCTCACAGCGTCACAGACAAAGCGCACGCCGACAAACGAGCGAGACGGACCACAGGAATCAGCAAAGGTAGTTTATTGCAGCAACAACACAGAGAACAGCTACGCGTTTCAGGCTAACTCGCCCTTGTTCACGCTGTAACATTGCCACAAATGAAATGCTATTTTATATTTGCTCAATCGTGTTACCACCCACTTCTAGTGACATCACCAATCATGTGATATGAAAATAAAAAGTGAAGAAATACTACTACTTGTAGTTTGAGCAGCTAGGATGTTTGCACAATTAGAACTATAGGATATGAAAGGATAAATCCCCATATAACAACATATGCGACAAAAATCGACAAAGAATAATGACATGTATTTTAAAATAAATGTTAAAACTATGTCTAACCAGTATTACATATGCATGACAGGACTGATAAATAATAACTATATATATATATATTAGGATCCAAGAGATCGTTTTATCTGTATTAATTGATGAATTAATGAAGTTTCTGGTGTACAGATGATTGGACCTAGTATATACATTTGAAAAATTTGAGAAATTTACACCATTCACATTTGCACTTTATGTATTTAATGTTTTGGTATGCACTTTTTGCACTTTCTTGTTACCTCTCCAGTCCTCTAGACTACATAGTGTGCCTAAACAATTCAAAATTATTAGAAATAACAAAACCGTCAATCAATAGCGCATCACATGGTGTGGAGGTTGGTTATAAACGGATTTAACCGGTTATACATTTCCCTATGCTAACGTTGAAGAAAATGGCAGATACAAATGGATTGATCCTTTGTAGAGAGGTTGTTTTAAAGAAATTGAACTGTATTTATTATTTTAATAAGTTCAGTGGCACTCGTGCAGTTCACATGTTATTTTAAATTATATAATGAACATGTTTATTGTAAATATCTGTCGCGTGTCAATAGCAATATGCCTTTTTGAAAACATTGTGAATGCGAACGGTAAAAACACATTAGGATGTTTTCAGTGTTTTTGCACATGTGATCTATGACGCCAAGAGTGGGAGGGGCACTTTGCACTTTAAATGTAGATGATGGTGTATTCAAACTGTGACACGTGATCAAGGGCTTACGGGCTTGAAACGCGTTGTGTTGGGTCACTTAAAATAAAATCACTGCCCACTTGAAATACCTCGGAGGTCTGTGTCTCTTTCCTCGCCTGTCTGCTGCTGCGGAGTATCAGGAAGTGGTTCGAGTGTTTCCTGATATATATATATATATATATATATATAAAGTCTTGTATCGCTTAATGCCAACGGCATCACTCTTCCACTCCACTGGAAAAACGAACAAGTCGGACCCAAGTCTTAGTGCAAAATTAAGTGTTCTTTATTTTCATCGAGTAACACCCAAGCTGTCCTGCATGACGCGTTTCGCCTCTAGCCAGAGGCTTGATCACATGATACGCTAGTAGAGCTAAAAAGAGGGTATGTAAGGCATTTGTAAACCAATGAAAGGCGGAGTTCTATACATAGGAAAACCGCCCAAATTAACTCATTGTGGTCTCGCTTTCTGTACATATATACATAGCGGTATTTTGTTCAAAGTTGTTATAAATAAAAGGCGTAGTGCCCTAGTTAGTAATGCATCTTCAGTTCTTAGTGGTATCAAAGTATCTTCTGAAAATTCCGTAGAAAAATATATCTCGTATTTACACAATTTAGGAATTACATCAATTAAGACAAATATATATATACAATTTCATAAATAATTAAAATTCATGATATATACATACTATTTACAATAAAAGACATAGTGTCTGCAATGCAAATCCTATATGTAATCCATATTTGTAGAAATATCAAATTGTGCAAATTCTAGCAGGTAAAGTGCAACGTGCTGTATACATTTTTTAACCTGTAATCTCAAAGTACCATACATTTTCTAAGAACATAATCATACGAATTGAATATGCATCTAAAGAAGTAATACCACTGTCAAATTATGAAAGACAAACCCACAAGACCACATTCATACTCTGGTTTCAACGAAACTATTGGTAATTTTGTGCCCCCATGTTGTAACCTCTTAAAGACTCCACGAAAAAGAAGACCCCAGTGCAAATGATATACAACTGTGAAAAAAATAATAATAAAGTGATTATTTCTTTTCCTTTTCGTTTTTTTATATATTTTGTATTTTTCTACGTGTTGAAAAAATATGACATGTACTACATTGTCACAATCATGGAGTGGGAGGTGAAAGAATATACTTTTAACTTGTATTGGATGTTATTTCTTTCTTATTTATGGTAGACCACGCACACCACCTCCAAGATGTAACTTTACCACTAATCCCACAAATTACGACCCATTCAGTTAATTTATCCAGTCCAAGAACATTCTATGGGTTATGTATTTATCCTGGGGTGTTATTCTGATTTTTCTGGGGCTGTAGGCTACGTTGTTTATTAATTATAAACAAGTGTACAAATCTTCCCCCGCATTCAGGCCCCTAGGGGCCTTACTGTCAAGTTCGATAATGTACCTTGTCTCCAAAAGGCGTAGCTTGGCATCCCTGCCTCCTCCTCTTTTTAAAGGCGGCACGCAGTCTATAGCATAATACAGAAGGCCCTTCGGATCATTGTTATGGACCTTCTCAAAATGGCGTGCCACCGGGTAGGTCTGGTCTTTCCCCACTATTGCCCTGATGTGCTGCAATACCCGTCTGTGCACTGGCAAGCGAGTGCTGCCTATATAACGGCGCTCACACGGGCACTGCAACACATATACGGCAAAGTCAGTTTTACAGGACATGTGTTTTTTTATTTGAAATGGCTTGCTAGAGAACGGTGATATGTACTGGGTTTTGCTGCACCCATTTTTACATGCCTTGCATGAAGCACATTTTTTGAAACCGCCTCCCAAAGCTCCCCAAGTATCAGAGATAGGTTTTTCCAGGAAATTCTTAACAAGTCTGTCCGACATTGAAACTGACTTTCTGAAGGTGATATCAGGTTTTTTAACTATGTGCCTGCCAATAACGGCATCCCCCGTTATTAAATTCCAATTCTTGTAAAAGATACGTCTGATCTCTTTATGTTGCTTGCAAAAGGTAACAATTACTCTGGGTGCAATTAAATTGGTATTATCCGTGACCCCTTCCTTTGATTTAACTTTTTTAAGGAGAGCCTCATCTCTAGAAATTGTAAGGGATCTATTTATAGCACGTTGAATTGTTTTAACAGAATAACCACGGGCCATGAAGCGTTCTTTGCTTTCAAGTTGTAATTTGTGGCATTCTGTTTCCGAACTACAGATCCGCCTGATTCGCAGCATTTCCCCAAAGGGAATGCTGTCGATCAGGTGCCGGGGGTGCTGACTAGACGCATGCAGGATTGTGTTACCTGCCGTTGGCTTTCTGTGCATTCTAGTAGCCAATCTGTCACCAGATACATATACCTCAGTGTCTAGGAAGACTACTGCTCTATCATTTATGCATGAAGTAAACTCCAGATTTAAGTCGTTCTTGTTTAATTCTGAAATAAACATCTGCGCTGCTGTTTTCGAACCCCGCCAAATTAGGAACAAATCATCTATGTACCGTAAGTACAAAGGTACATGTTATGCTCATGGTGTCTAGCAAGGGGCCGCCCAGCACGCACTCCTCCCAGAGTCCCATGTGGAGACATGCCAGACTCGGAGAGAAGCACGACCCCATGGCGACTCCTCGCACCTGCTGGTATATTTGGTTGTTAAATAAAAAGAAGTTTTGTTCAAGGCAGATTCTTATCATGGATAACAACATTTTGTTGTGCGCAGTGAAATTCATAGGCCGTTTGTTCAAATAGAATTCCACCGCCCGCACTCCATCAGCATGTCTAATCGATGTATACAGTGATGTAACATCAAGTGTTATGAGCAAACATTCTTCATCCCACAATGTATTGTTCACCTTTCTGATAAAATCAGACGTGTCCTGTACATAGGAATTTAGGCCCTTCACCCAGTCCTGGAGAAAAAAGTCTATGTACCGGGAAATATTCTCCGTTGAGCTATTTATCGCCGATATTATTGGGCGACCCGGTGGTGTGGTGGCGTCCTTATGTATTTTTGGTATTAGATAAAATGATGGGATCACTGGAAGGTCCTTCCTAAGGAACTTGTATTCGTCGTCTGTCAACAGTTTAGCACTTCTCCATGCTACAAGTTTAGAGCTCTGTTCTTGCCAAGATACTTTCAATATTGCCATATTGCTTTTTCTGTAGCATGTGGTATCAAGTAGTTGTTTCTCGGCTTCCGCTACATACAAGTCTCTAGGCCACAGAACTATATTTCCGCCTTTATCGGCCTGGCGGACGATTAAATTTTTGTCTGTTTCCAATTTCTTAATTAGACTGTAGTAACATTGGTTCTTTTTATTCACCACTTTTCCTTGTTGGTTAGTTTTGATATATAACTGTTTGAGCTCCTTAATAACCAAATCGTGATACACATCAATATTATCATTAATTAGAATGGGTTGAAAGATAGACTTCGGTTTGAAGGGAGTACAACTTGTTGCTCTATCCTCTCTTGATGTGATCAAGGGTAAATCATCAACAGTGTCTCCTTCTTGTTGTAGATCCCAAATTTGGTCAAACGTTGATCGATCAGCCGATTCCAGTAAAGATGGGCTCGTTTGTAATTCCGTTTGTTTTTTTCTTTTAGGTTGCAGTAGAAAGTGTTTGCTTAATTTTAGCTTGCGAATGAATCGATATGAATCCATCCTTACATCGGCATAGTTGAAGTTAGATGGGGGACAGTAGGTTAGGCCAAGACTTAGAATCATCTCATCATTTGCCGATAATGAAATTTTTGAAAGGTTGATGATAGAATTGTCTTGTTTTAATTCCCCACTACTTTTTTCTTTGACTTGTTCCAGCGACCTTTCGCTGTTTGCTTTTTGTTGTTTGATTTTGCGGTACCGGCATTTTCTTCTGGCCCGTCTTTTTTTGTTGTTCCGGAGCCGCTTGTCACTGTTTTCCCTTCTATCCTCGGTCGAAGGGTATCGCGGCGATCCTGACATAAACAGCTGACTTCCTGGGCTAATGTGAGCTTTTCTGATCCTACCGTGGAGGATCCCGCAGCCTCGTTTTCCGTCTCACTTCCTGATGTGATACTTCTATCAGTAGAAGAGACCGATACCGTTTTGTTTGCAGAGTTAGTTTGTCTGGTTTTTCTTGCGCGTGCCATTACATTTTCATACTTTTTTGCATATGTAAAGATTTGCCCATTTTGGTAATCTAGGCGGTCGCGCTCAGACTTGTAAGCTTTTCTTTTTTTGATCACCTCTTCATCTTTTTTGACCCTCTGTAACATTTCCGTGCGTAGTTTGTTCATTAGTTCACTGGGTCCCAAGTCAGTTAATTCATTTTCGATTTGTTCGATTTCAGCTTGAATCTTTAATCTATCACTTTCCGCATATTCCACCAATAGATTCATCAATTTGGCGGAGCATTCCAAATTTGTTTCAGCCCATCTGGTAAGCATTGTCGGGTCCGGTGCCTTATAACTAGGAGCCAATGTAATTCTAAGCCCCCTGGGCACCCTCCCGACTTCCAAGTAACGAGATAAGGATTTGTTTTCCCACCACTTAGACTGTTCTTTCTTCATTAATTTCTCCAATTTCCTGAAAGTGTCTTTGAGTGTGGGATTAGTTGTGGTGGTGGCGCTGCCGGACGATGATGGTCCCTGTATGTTTGTACCTCCAGCCGGAGCCTTATCAAACATACTGTCCGCCGCCTCCTCCCTGCTGCGTAGCGTATCTGCAGACATTATTGCTTACGACTAAACGAGTCGCTGTGTTTAGGGTTGTTGTTATAGTCACAGAACACTTAGACTTTAAATAGCGATTTCTCCTCGGTTTCCCAAGTTAGCTCACGCGCCAAAAAAGTCTGCACTCCTCCCCACTGGCCTTTCCAGTTCGTCCTACCTTGAATTGGGCTGTCGTCAGATGTGGTCGGTTTTTCACAACAAGATGCCCACACAAGGAACAGCCACACTCATGAAGGTGAGTTTTCAGCGCTTTAATGGAGGCAGATGCAGCGCTCAGTGAAGGCGAAACACCTAATTAATCAAAGAAAGTCAAACTGCCCGACGCCTTTTCGTGCAATTCCCGCACTTCCTCATGGGCTGACTTCGGCAGAAACAGCAAAATATTAATCCCAGCAGTACATATAGTGACACTCTCCCAAGTGGGCGGGAACAGCGTGCTGCCTTCTGGTCAAAGTAGAGCTAGGTGGTTTAGTTCCAGTGAACCATTTGCATTTAGCTGCCACAAACATGTTGAAGCCCCAGTGGGTTGGTGAAAAGTCCTGAAATGAGGGCTGCACCATCCGCATGTCACCAGCATTACTTCTTGCTCCATAAACCCCAGCGTAGGTTGACGTTGAGAATGAACCGTGCACCACGGCGGGGCTGATTCCGCAGCCGGACGAGCCGCCAACAAATCCACAACAAGATACCCACATAAGTTTTTTAAAAGCTTTATTCGACATTTGTCATAAAAGCATTCACCTAACCCTAATACAATAAATACTACATGTAAACATATTTCTAAAAATACGTATTAAACATTAAATGTCGAATAATACATGATAAAAAATACATCAATTATACAACAAATTATCACACATTAAAAGATAGAGTTCCAATAGGATAAAAAAACAGTAATCCATATAGCAAAATGCAAAATTAGAGATATACATAATTTCATTATGATGCAATTGCCATTAATGATCGGGTACGAATTAGCCATGACCAAGCCAAAAATTTTGCTACCCCAACCACAAGCAGTGTTGAACAATCTGTTTCAAGTATCCTAAGGGCTTCAGACTGGCTTCGGGTTCCCAACTTTAAACACACCGGCTTTAACCATTTGCGTCTGGGGGACGAGTACAGTGGACAACAGAACAAGAAATGGGAGATGTGTTCAGTTTCTTCATTACAATGGTGACAATGTTCATCCCATGCCGGGGACCAATGCTTCTTAAACGCATTCAACGGGAGTGTACCAATGCGAAATTGGAAATAGAGTTTTCTGTCATAAGATTTTTCAATAAGATCCCAAAAAGGTTCGCAAAAAGGGTACATTTTTATATTTAAGAAGCGAGATGTTAAATTTGAGCTTGTGCTGTCACTAAACATTGTGGCATATACCATTTCCCAATATAGGTCCTTTAGCTTTGCCTTCGTAGGGAAGCAGGTCACATCTTTATTGTCCCATAAATAGTCCAATTTCAATTTTGTAAGGAGTCCCCGCAACTCCTTTAACCATGGAATACTATGGTAACAGTCGAATTTAATGACATCCGCCAATGCTGCTGCATAATGGCTTAATTCTGGGGTCACCATAATTCGTCTCCAATATAGAAGGGGCCGAAGCCTCGCTATGTCCTCTATGGATTTTCTTCCCAGGTCCAATTTTAACGGGATTGTCGGAGTACTTTGGGGGACCATCACAATCCCTCGTAAGAACCTGTTTTCAGCTCGGCCCAGTTCTCTCAGGTTTGAGAACCCCCATAGTTCAGAGCCATATAGACAAGCCCCCAGGACTTTCATAGAATAAATTTCCAACACACAGTTTACAGGCTTTGTCAATGAGGTGCGGTGTTTTAGGGAAATAGCGCCTGCTAACTGTCTGAACTTTAGTAGGGTTGTGGTTATATGCTGTTTCCAGCTCATGTTTTCTTGTAAAGTGATGCCTAGGTATGAAAATGAGTCCACTCTTTCTAGGGGAGTGCCTTTGTATTTTATTACACCCTTAAAAGAGGACTGCTGGTTGAGGCACATGAATTTTGTTTTAGTGGTGTTCAATTCCAGGCCCCTCCCATCACAATATACACCAAAGGCATCAACCACTTTTTGAAGCCCACTGGGGGTGCGGGAAAGTAAAAGTGTATCGTCCGCAAACATGAGAACTGGTACACGAGAGCCAGCTATTACTGGGGCGTCACTAGCAATCTTCTCTAGGTGTTCGACAATACCATTTAAAAAGATAGAGAAGAGGGTTGGCGCTAGGACGCACCCTTGTCTCACCCCACGTTCTACCGGAAAGGGATCAGTTACTTCTCCTTGTTTGCCCCATCTTATCCTTGCAAAATTGTTTTCGTGTAGGCGAACAAGGAGTGTAAGCAATTCCTGGCTTAAGCCTGCGTCTGCCAAGGTCTGCCAGAGTTTTTCCCTGGGGACCAAGTCGAAGGCGGCTTTTAGATCTACAAAAACTGCATACAATGTCCCCTTCTTTAGAGTGACGTTTCTCCAGTAGATGGTTAAAAAATGGAGGACTTGATCGACGCTACTAGTTAGGGGACGAAACCCAGCTTGATAGGGTGACAAGATATTTTTTTCGTCGATCCATTGCTGCAGTTTGTTTTGGACTAATCGGCCCATTAGTTTTTGTACTGTGTCGATCAAACTAATGGGTCTATAGTTTTTGGCCAGGGATCGATCACCTTTCTTATATATGGGGATGATTTCAGCACCCTTCCATGAGGCAGGCACTTTCCCTCCCATAGCCACCGCATTAGCCAGCATTGTAAAATAGCTACACCAGGACTTCCGGTCCGATAAAAAAATATCAGCCGGAATTCCATCCATGCCTGGGGCTTTGCCCCCTGCTACACAGTCCAGTACAATACTCACATCCCTTTCAACAAATATGGGTGATTTGTAGTAAACTTGCGGAGGGGGACAATCATTATTAAACATGGGGTTACGAGCATACTGTGGTTGGAAGTATTCTATCCAGTTGCTTTTTGCGACATGATTCGTAGGCTGGAGTGCTATGCCACCCTTTGCCCATTTTACTGTAGCCCAGAAGCGCTTTGAGTCCTTGGAGGCGCACGCCTCCTTAAGTTCTCGCCAACTGTCCTCATCCCAACGCTTCTTTGCTAATTTTTGAGCCTGTCTATACTGGTTTCTCGCCAGCCTTACTGCTTCTGCACTTCCTAATCTTAGTTCCCTGCTAAGATTATCTCGTGCTACCCTACAACTCTTGTCATACCACCCTCTAGCCACCTGGGCTTTTTTCTTTTTATTTGGGGCTATTGTTTTGACAAAAAAACTTTGAATTTTGGAAAAGAGTATCTCATGGGCAGCCATCAAATAGTCAGTGAAATCAGTCATCCCATAATGGGACTTAATCTTGACGACTTCGCCCACCACTAATTCCTTCAAGATCTCTATTTTGGAAATGTCTTCTAGGAGCATACTCCACTTCAGATGGCGGGAGTTATTTAAACTTACAAGGTCTTGCGTAACCATGTGATCCCCACTTGGATGCTCGACCATTTCATGGTAGGGATGTAGTGTCAGACACAAAGGATTGTGGTCACTTTCGATTTTATCCTTCACTTCCATATCTACCAATTTATCCCACGCCCTTACATCCAGCAGTATATAATCTATCCTGCTGGCCGATCGGCCATTATCAAAAGTATTTCTCCCCATAGGATCTGAAGGTGCCCGACCATTTACTGCTCTAAGGCCTCTGGAAAGACAAAGACTTTTCAATTGGATTGCTACTGTGCTCCATTTTCTAATTGCTGGGATATCTAGTTGAGGGATTCTCCACTTAGTATCCTCATCTTCGGCCAGGATCCTGTCCTCCTCGCCCAAAGGTTCGAAGGTGGTGTTAAAATCCCCGCCTACTATTATATGGGTTGGCACTGGTAGCATTTCAATATGGTTCTCGAGGGACGTTAGGGTCTCTGATGGTTTGCCCCTGACAACTCCCCTGGAATAAAGATTAAACAAAGCTAGTTGTTGACCATTTTGCCAGCTAATGTCAAGTGCCAAAATGTCATTAGAGGGTATAGACCTTTGTTTAACCGAACAATTCAAGTTTTGGCGTACCCAAATTAACAGGCCCCCAGAGGGGCGTCCCACTCGATTTCTTATAGCCGGGACGTAAAAGTTCAAATACCCTTGCCTGAAAATTGGTGTAAGCGACCAAGTTTCTTGGAACATGATAATGTCGTAATGGTCGATAAAGTCGACCCAGTCTGGAATGTTTAGCTTGTTTGTAATTCCAGCTATATTCCAAGAGATAATAGATAATTGCGGTATTGCCTTTTGGTGGCATGTCTGATCGATAACAGGGATATTTAATATTTCTACAGAATCTATTCCTAGGGCTACAGTTCTACTCAGTGTAGGTAACTTCTCAATTACCCCTAGTGTTCTTTCTTGTTCCATCTGAACTGTGTTTACTTCATCTGGGACGGAAATACAGGATACATTAGAGGTCAAGAAAGAATTATCTAATAGAGGCTCATCTGACGTGGAAATCTTAACATATCCTTGGTCCAACTGGAATTCTAGAGGGACGGGAGAGGCACATGCGAGTCAATCACACTCGTTTAAGTCAGTTAACACAGAGTATTGGTTATCCAAATTTAGCCCCCACTCGCATACAGGAGCAGTCCTGGCCCTTCTATTTCCCACAACTGTCCACTTTGTTCTCAGTATGCTAGGTTTAGCTACTAGACCTCTTCTACTATAGAAGAAATCCAGTGTCAGTGGTACTATTTCTGCTGTCCTACGTTGTGGAGGAAGGATGTTCCGTAGGACATCAGGCAATACTTCAGGGCCCTTAAAATTCAGAACCACACAATCCCCATGGAATTTCTTTGCCTTGGTGCCTATCCACCTAACCCTTCTTGCTGTAAGCAGATCGTCAGATAGTTTTTCCATGCCCCAGGGAGTTATGTGCATGTTGCTACTAAGCCACTGGAGAGCCTTGTTTCTTAAGGAATCTGGAGACTCGATCTGTCCAGTTTTCAGCAGAGGTGTATTTGCGAGTACTAGGATCAGGGGCGAGGCTTCGACAATTAGTTCAACTGGGGCAGTTTCTGTGTTTGGGATCTCAGAGGTAGTATTGCCTGCTGGTTGTGCTGCATCTAAAGTGAGGGCCGTGTCAGGGGTATCACCGTGCATAGAGCTGGCTTGTTGGATTTGCTCAGATGGAACTTGTGGGCCTGCATTCATGTTTACCCCGAGTGATTTCCCTGTAGTCTCCATGTGTTCAAATTTAGTTGTTATTAAATTTGAAATATCCCCCACCCCCTCGTTAGTTTTCTTTAGGAGGGTCTCTAACTTGTTGACCTTATTAGCTAGTTGGTCTACTTTTGATATGAGGGGTTTCATTAATCCTGATAATTTGGACTCTAGTATACCCATAAGCTTATTTAAGAGGGTGTCCTCCCCATCTGCATTTTCATACTCTTCCTCCCTTATCCCATCTTCCGCCCTTTTCTTTGTTCGTCTAGGTGGGGTTACAGGTTTGTTCTTACAAGAGCGTAGGCCACCTCTTCTAGGTGGTGCCTTGGTAATCCCTTTTTTAGCTCTTGGTGCAGGGACCGGTGTGGGAGGGGTATTGGTCTCTGTGACTAGCTCCTCAATTGTATCAGATTTGTTTGGTTCTTCTAAATTAATTAGATCTACAAAGGGGTCGAGTTGGTGGTCATTAGAGGCCATGGATACATTAATTGTAGAGCGATCATTAGGGTCCTCAATCGGGTCGGTGACAATAAATTCATCAGTGACAGACTGAAATACCCCTGATTGATTAATTTGAGCGCAGGGTGGCGAATCCATAATTCCCAGAGAGGACCTCCGATTATTATTGATTTTTGTCACTACCTGGACCAAATAATTATCCATAGCATTAGCCGGGGTAGCAGGCGTTTTTTGCTTTGACATGATGAAAACACAATTGTGAGCAGCAAAGCCCTGGCGATATATATCACAATAGTAGGCCAATTATACTATGAATATAAATGTGTATAGTCTTACCACAGGTAGGTTTAGAGGATAGGGGAAAGAGGGGTGGCCCAGTCCAGTCTCTCACAGTCTAGAACGGGCTAAAACGGGCCCGCCCTTGGCCCGGGCTTCGCCCGGCGTCCCGCTCGCGTCCCGCGAGACGGGGGTGACACCCAATTTAAGCGCCTCCTGGCGCTCGAATGACGCGACCAGCGTCGCCGGGAATGATGGGAACTGTAGTTTTTTAGGCGTCCCCAGCACCGCGCTCCGCTCTGCTATCAAGCCCACAGATGACACAAGGGGCCGGCGGCAGGAGGCGGGTGGGCGCGGACTCTGCTCCTCAGGTGCTCCAGGAATAGGACTTTGGCAGCAATTCAGCTTACTGACAGGAACCCCACTCGACCGGGGTGACACCCAATTTAAGCGCCTCCTGGCGCTCGAATGACGCGACCAGCGTAGCCGGGAATGATGGGAACTGTAGTTTTTTAGGCGTCCCCAGCACCGCGCTCCGCTCTGCTATCAAGCCCACAGATGACACAAGGGGCCGGCGGCAGGAGGCGGGTGGGCGCGGACTCTGCTCCTCAGGTGCTCCAGGAATAGGACTTTGGCAGCAATTCAGCTTACTGACAGGAACCCCACTCGACCGGGGTGACACCCAATTTAAGCGCCTCCTGGCGCTCGAATGACGCGACCAGCGTCGCCGGGAATGATGGGAACTGTAGTTTTTTAGGCGTCCCCAGCACCGCGCTCCGCTCTGCTATCAAGCCCACAGATGACACAAGGGGCCGGCGGCAGGAGGCGGGTGGGCGCGGACTCTGCTCCTCAGGTGCTCCAGGAATAGGACTTTGGCAGCAATTCAGCTTACTGACAGGAACCCCACTCGACCGGGGTGACACCCAATTTAAGCGCCTCCTGGCGCTCGAATGACGCGACCAGCGTCGCCGGGAATGATGGGAACTGTAGTTTTTTAGGCGTCCCCAGCACCGCGCTCCGCTCTGCTATCAAGCCCACAGATGACACAAGGGGCCGGCGGCAGGAGGCGGGTGGGCGCGGACTCTGCTCCTCAGGTGCTCCAGGAATAGGACTTTGGCAGCAATTCAGCTTACTGACAGGAACCCCACTCGACCGGGGTGACACCCAATTTAAGCGCCTCCTGGCGCTCGAATGACGCGACCAGCGTCGCCGGGAATGATGGGAACTGTACTTTTTTAGGCGTCCCCAGCACCGCGCTCCGCTCTGCTATCAAGCCCACAGATGACACAAGGGGCCGGCGGCAGGAGGCGGGTGGGCGCGGACTCTGCTCCTCAGGTGCTCCAGGAATAGGACTTTGGCAGCAATTCAGCTTACTGACAGGAACCCACATAAGGAACAGCCACACTCAAGAAGGTGAGTTTTCAGCGCTTTAATGGTGGCAGATGCAGCGCTCAGTCAAGGCGAAACACCTAATTAATAAAAGAAAGTCAAATTGCCCGACGCTTTTTCGTGCAATTCCCGCACTTCCTCATGGGCTGACTTCGGCAGAAACAGCAAAATGTTAATCCCAGCAGTAAATATGGTGATACTCTCCCAAGTGGGCGGGAACAGCGTGCTGCCTTCTGGTCAAAGTAGTGCTAGGTGGTTTAGTTCCAGTGAACCATTTGCATGTAGCCGCCACAAACATGTTGAAGCCACAGTGGGTTGGTGAAAAGTCCTGAAATGAGGGCTGCACCATCCGCTTGTCACTAGCGTTACTTCTTGCTCCATAAACCCCAGCGTAGGTTGACATTGATATATGCAATTATGTGGGAGAGTAGGGTCTGCTTCCTATGGTCACCCTCACTTTTTGCTGTGATTCTCTGGTTTTTCGACTTTAGTGTGGCTGTGGGCCTGCTAATCAGACCCACAGCCCAGCTGTTCTCTCTCTAAATTGATACCATGTACTTTAGGTACATACCAGATCGGGTATTGGGTCACCTTTGTGAGCCCCTGTATAGTATACCATAGGTACCCAGGGCATAGGTGTCTCCAAGGCCTACCTGGGGCTGCAGCATGTATTATGCCACCCCTGGCTGGCCATCTAAACTGACACCACAGCCTGATCACACTGCTTAGGTAAGGTGGTGTAATCACCCCTTACTTAGATATAGTATATCTATATCTACCTTATATATAAACAGATAGTAACCTATAAGTCACACCTATGGCAGGCCTTAACAATCCTGGAGGCAGAGTACTTGGTTTTATGTGAGAGGGTGCCCTAGCATGAGCTGAGCCCCTCTGCAGCTTTCGGAACAATCTCCTTATAGCTGTTCTATGATATACCCATACCATATACTCTTAAGTGCATTATAATCTTCGCAGTTAATGCTAACTTTGGTTTGGCTTTATCAAAACATGTTGTGTAAGGTGTCAAACACTTTGGAATCCTACTCCCCCACCCCCGCCAGTCCTGGCGGCGGGGGTAGCATTCCACCCTTCTAGAGGGAAAAGACATGTAGTTACTACTTTACCCGGTTAAAGTTAAACAGAGCCCTAGCATCACAAAATGGATGCTGCTGCCACAGACACGCGTCTGACCTCCTGTTGCTGGGGGAAACTCCAGCAAGGGAGGCCTGGACAATAGGTTTCCTGTCGAGGCCGGTGCCAGCACCTGCCCCGACAACCTTTAGTGTATTGAGGCAGGGTGGGTTGAATAGAAAGATGCTTTTCCAGGCACTGCCTGGGGCACCAAGGTGCCCCATGCATAGCCCGGTTCAAACCAGTTGCTGGGGCACTCCAGCCCCGCTCTGGAGCGAAACTGGACAAAGGGAAAGGGGTGTAACCACCCCTTCCTAGGTCCACCCATAGGAGGGGCCTAGCACGTAATCCAGCCCCTAAAATCAGTATAAAGATAGGAGCTGTGTCCCCGTGCTTTAGATTATCCTAGAACGAAACTCTGATACGAAACTCTTGGACCTTCGGCATTCTATTTCGGCCAGAAGACTGAAGACATCTCCCTTGTGGTCAAGGAGTGACCACCCTGTGCAAACAGGCACCACCAGTAACTTGCCGGTTTGCTTTTTCGATGCTACTGCCGGAACCCGAAGACTCAGCGACACAGGAACTGGACTTCCAGACTTCTCTGACTCTGATCCACCTCCACAGCAAAGCTGAGACCCGTGGCGGACACGAGAGACGTGGGACGGACACCCTGGACTTCCTACATTTTGTTAACTGCATTGACTCCTGAGGTAACTTGCAGTTGTGCATTGAGGAACGAAAAGCCCCTGACCCGAGTGCAATTTGCACCAAAGCTCAGCCCTCCACACTCCACGAGTGCCGCGTGGAGCCTGCTCCTGCATTTCTGCTCGACGCGTCTTCCCGGTTGCTAGCCCGGCTGGCTAGTTAGCCCTCCGAAGACTTCTTTTTGAATTTACACCACTGGCCTGGTTGCTCCAGGCTTGTTCCAGCTTCCCTCCAAAGGAGAAGCTCCCCAGACCTTACTGGTCTGACTCACTGCCAATTTTCACTTCCTGCGTGGGTTGCGTTTTCCGAGGCTTGTTGGGTCCAATCCAGATACCGACGCCGCAGTCAACTAGATCCTTTGTGAGACAACTCGAATCCAGCTCCTGGTCGTCGTCCACGCCTCCTGGTCCTCGTGGCTGCGGAGACAAGCTTCACCTCTTCACTTGAAATCGACTCAACATCGCCTGGTTCCTTCCTGGTCACTGGCTAGTGATCCAGACTGTCCCCTCTGCTTTCAGGTTCTTCAGTTCCTCGATCCACCCTTGGATCCACCCGGACACTTTTCTTCTGGTCGCCTGCAGCACTTCTTTGCAGATCTCCATTGATACAATCTTCGAAACCCGACACCAAAAGGCACCTATGCACCCGGCTTCCCTAGGCGAGGTAACACCAGTACTCCGGTGCTCCCATGGGTCTTGACTCTCGAAGTGTCCTAGGTTAAAGTGGTTTTGCTGTAGTCCATCCGGAAGTGTCCTAAATCTTTAACTTTGTAACTTTTATGTTCCCAGTATAAGTCAATGGTTACTCGTGACTGTGTTTAGACACTGCACACGTCTCCCGTGGGTCTCCTACTTCCTAACCTTTGGTTGTCTAGTGTAGCCCCAGCGATTCCCTAGCCCCTAGACCTATTTACACTTTCTATAGTGGCTCTTATACTACTATTTTAGTATATGGCTTGTGAGGCCCCTAGGGCAAAACTGTATTTTGTGCAACTTATAGTATGCTAATTGAGTAACTTGTAATGTACTTTTATCTCTGACCTCATAAATAGTGCAGAGGGGTTGTGTTAGAAATAAATAAATATATATTTCATATATACCTTGTGTGGTGTCCTTTCATTTGGTATTCAAGGGATTATAATTGGTAAAACAAACAGCTTCACATGCTGTTTGGAGTTTAGCCTAAGACTGCTGGTCCATGCTACCACTAGGATAGCTTGTCTATAAGGTTGACTTTACAACCACCATCAATAAGGGTCTTCTAAACTGGTGCAAGGTACCCACTAGAATAGTGGACATCATATGCCAGGCTAACTTCTCACATTGGTGTGCAGCGGATGGGATAAGAGCTTGAATTTGTTTTACCATATAATCTTGTAATATCATTTGAAACATCACATTAAGTACCAATAGGTACATATAAATCAAGTCCTATAATACTTTAAGTTCTACTGAACTTAGTTGTTGAAGAGCAAAGGGCTTAGCACAGCCTGACTAAAACTCTAGAGAGGTTCTAGTAGATACCATTTAGTGTAGGTAGGTGCACACGCCACACCTCACTGGAAAATGTCCTTGGATGTAGGGCCTAGTGGGCCTCTGCCAGAAGTTGACCCTCCCAAGGCACCTTCTAAATATGACACATTCACTTTTCATGAGTGGAGAAGTTTATGTACAGCCAGAAGGCTGAGACAAGGGCAACGTCCCACTATTAAGCACCTGATAGATATATTAGTACAGTATGATGTAGACAAAACATCCAACCCAGGTTCATCAGGTAGTGTAGAGGAGGACCATCCCTCAACAGAGGATCCCACTCGTGAAAACCAAGGGGAGGCTGATGCTGAAGTGGATGCTAGTCAGGTGCAAGTCAGAGAACTGAACCAGGTTAACCTAGGACTGCTTTGGACTGAGAGTGGAAGAATCCAACCCAGACCCCAGGTAGGCCTAACAATGGGCACAGAAGGAGAAGATCACTTTCCAGTGATTCCAACCATTCTGTTGACTCAATAGGATCCCATGCCTCAGCTCTAGGGAGAATGACTTCCCCTGAGAGAAGAGAGCATAAGGCTAGGATGAGGGAATCCAAGCTTAGAATCAAGAGGCAAGATAGTGCCCTTGCAAAAGTGACCCTGGCTCTTGAAAGAGAGGGAAAATTTTGTGGACTAGAGTCCACTGGTGGCTGCATAATTTCTAAAGATAAGGAAAGATCTCATGACCAAAGAAACCTGAGTACAATTGTGCCCCCCTATCAGGTAGGGTATGACATCCACATGTGGATTACTGCTTTGGAGAGGGCCTGCAAAGTACAGCAGGTACCCCAGAGTCAGTGGGCAGCAATTGTTTGGCTCTCCTTTGCAGACAAGGGTAGAGATAAGCTCCTAACAGTTAATGAAAAGGATGCTGACAACTACACTGTCCTGAAGAGTGCTGTGATAGATGGGTTTGGCTTAACCACTGAGCAGTACAGGTTGCTGTTCAGATATACCCAGAAGACACAGACTCCGGACTGGACTGACTTTGTAGATTGTGCACTAAGGCTCTGGAAGGCTGGTTACTGGGCAGTAAGGTCAATGATTATACAGGATTGTATAATTTTATTATGAGAGAGCAGATTCTTAATAATTGTCAGAACCAGTTATTGCATTAACACCTGAATTACTCTGATCTGACCTCCCCCCAAGAATTGGGTAAGAAGGCAGACAAACGGGTCGGAACCATGGTGAAGCATAAGGTACAGAACCAAGGTGGTGATCAAAAGAACCAAGACCAAAAGGGTGGGGAGAAAGCAAAAGACCAGAAGTCTTCTCAAGGTCCCCAAAAAGCTTCTACTGGTGGGGGTCCCCAACAACCTAAAAAGAAAGAAGGTTCAACGAAACCATGGTGCAACTTTTGTAAGAGTAACACTCACTGGACCAGTGAATGCACCAAAAAGGAGGCAGCTCCAACCACCATTGCCCCTAAGGCAACTGTTCCCCCTAGTCCAGCTAATAGTGGTTGTGCTCAACATGAGGTAATTGAAATTTTTATGGTCAAGTATGTCCCCTAACCTGTACCCCAACGTCTCCATGTACGTGCTTCAAGTACATGTAATTTCCCTCCATGACCGAATAGGAAGACGCAAAATCATTTGCGTCCAACGTTAACATGTCCTCTTTCAGATCCACCATGAATGGATCGATAATTCAGTTCCTAACCATACCATGCCAACGTCTTTACATGGTACACTTTTACGTTTTTCCTGGCTCTGCCGAGCTAGGCCCTGATTTCTGTCTCCGAGCCCTTTCTGCTTTCTGCCTCTGAAAGCTGCAGCATGGACACGTATCCCTGACCTCTGCCTTACTTCCTGCCAAGCGAAGCGGTGCCTGGCTCAACCTGGCCTGCCTGCCAAGACAGAATTTTGCCTTCAAGTTATCTGTTCAGCCTCCTCGAAAATACATTCCTGTCTAGTGATTTAGGTAAACATCTCCCCGGCTGCAGAGCAAAGAGCAAGCCTTCCTGTCTCCATGCAAGTAATTTACAGTTCCCGTTGCCATAGTAGGCCCATGGCCCCTGCACGTAGACGCGTAGACATATATGCACGCACTAGTATTCAGTATAGATTAGCCTCTGCCCGAGAGACCTTTTACTTCAGATAATACATCCTCCAAACATAAGATACTAGATATGTTATAGGTCCAGGTCGTTCTGACATCCCAGACTTCTGTCTCCTCTACTAGTGTTAAAGTTCTCCCCAGTTACACGTCTATGTCACCTCATGCTAGCTGCGCACGCATCCTCACTTCCTGCTCACTCTGCAGATTACCTCTGTGCACACACCCACTTATGACACTTTCTGTGACGTCTACATTACGTTCACATTATACGCCTCCGTGTACGCCTATTACACGCCTTCTTTCACGCCCCTTGTTATGCACATGTGTTCTTATCTTCTTCTTTTTCACCTGTTACGCCTACTGTATTGGATTCAATGATGTTACTTTACTATATATAATGTGTACTGTTAATAAAACGTTGACTGTCCCTTCCCGAACCCTAGTGGTGACGGAACATGATCTCCAACCTCGAGGTTTTTCATTAAAACCCGTATGACTCAGATACCACGGACTCTGCTTCTCATTTGAATGAGCTGTCTTGTAATGATAATTATACGGAAAAACTGACTAGGTAAATTTATTTACCACAAACAGAAGGGTGTAGTAGGGTTAACCCTTGGAACCGAGGTGGATTCTGGCCTAGTCAGAATACCAACTCAAGCTGTTCTAGTCTGTAATGTGGACATGGCTATGTCCTCTACTGTGAGCCCCAGTAACCTGGGCAAGTACAGGAGACTCCTTTCATTAATAACAAAGTGGCTCAGGCCTACAGGGACAACATGTGCTTGTGTCACAATAGTGAGACCCAGCTTTGTGAACCCTGAACAGATCATACTAGGTGAGAATTACCTAGTGACCAATGCAAGCAGTGTCACTACCACCCATAGTTTGGCAATGGGGAATTCCTCCTCGGGAGGGGTAACTGGCCTCACAAGGGTTGTTGTTAGTTCAGACCTCCCTGTAGAATGTCTGCTTGGCAATGACCTGGAAACTTCAGTCTGGTCTGAAGTGGAGTATGGGACTCACACAGAGATGTTAGGTATATCAGGACATGTCCTTGCTGTGACCAGGTCCCAGGTCAAAAATTGCAACACTGAACAGGCCCTGAATCCTGAAATTATGGACCAGTTGCCTACCAGGAGGAGAAGCAGTAGGGTCAAGGCAGTGCCTTCCCCCTTGCCTCAGAATAAGGATCAGCCTTCTGAGGAAGCTGATTGTAAGACCCCAGAAGGAACTGTCCTAGAAGAGCTTGAGCCTGATCTGGTTGAGTTTCTTGGGACAGGGCGACCTACAAGGGCAGATCTGAGGCAGGCGCAGGTGGATTGCCCTTCTCTTGAACCCCTCAGACAGCAAGCTGCTTCTGAGGCTGCTGGGAATACTACAGGTACTCATAAAGTGTATTGGGATGAAGGGCTCCTGTATTCAGAGGCTAGAGACCCCAAGCCTGGTGCTTCCAGGAGGTTGGTCATACCTTTGGCTTTCAGGGGCTTCCTTCTCACCTTAGCCCATGATATTCCCTTAGCAGGACATCTTGGCCAGAACAAGACTTAGGACAGGCTTGTCCCTCACTTTCACTGGCCTCACATGCCAGAGGATACAAGGAGTTTTGTCGCTCCTGTGTCACCTGCCAAGCCAGGGGCAAATCAGGTGGCATCACAAAGGCCCCCCTTACCTGTGGTGGGGGTTCCCTTTGAGAGAGTTGGGATAGACATTTTTGGACCAATGGATCCCCAAACAGCCTCTGGGCACAGGTTTATTCTGGTGGTAGTGGATCATGCCACCAGATACCCAGAAGCTATTCCCCTAAGGACCAGCACCTGTTGTGGCAAGAGCCCTCCTGGGAATTTTCTGAAGAGTGGGTTTTCCGAAGGAGGTTGTCTCAGACAGAGGTGAAAACTTTATGTCTGGGTATTTGACTGCTATGTGGAAAGAGTGTGGAGTGAACTACAAGTTCACCTCACCCTATCATCCACAGTGCAATGGTCTGGTGGAGAGATTCAACAAGACCTTAAAGGGCATGATTAAGGGTTTACCTGAAAAGCTTAGGCGAAGATGGGACATCCTTCTGCCCTGCTTTTTCTTTGCTTACAGAGAGGTCCCACAGAAGGGGGTTGGCTACAGCCCTTTTGAACTTCTGTTTGGGCACCCTGTAAGAGGACCCCTTTGTCTGTGAAGGAAGGATGGGAGTTACCTCTCAAAGCTCCAAAACAAGATATTATGGATTATGTACTTGGTCTCCCCTCCAGGATGGCTGAGTATATAAAAAAGGCATCCAAAAACCTTGAGGCTAGCCAGGAACTCCAAAAAGCCTGGCATGACCAAAAGGCTGTGCTGACTGTTTACCAGCCAGGGCAGAAAGTGTGGGTGTTGGAGCCAGTGGCCCAAGCAGCCCTCCAAGACAAATTGTCTGGACCCCACACTATTGTTGAACAGAAGGGAGAGGTAACCTATTTGGTTGAACTTGGAACTCCCAGGAGCCCCCACACGGTGCTTCATGTCAGCAGACTGAAACCATATGTTTACAGGGCTGACATGGGCTTGCTCATGACTACTGATGCAGTGTGGTATTGGGTTCTCAAGGCCTACATACTCCGTAAAACCCGCTACACCATAAAAAGATGTTGGCACGGTAACTGGAAAATGCAAAAGACAAGTTTATTAGGACCCCATGGGGTGGTGGTACATTCCTACAATACCCTTCGGCAATGCAAGAAGTATCACACCGAACATCGGTGCGAGACCTCTTTTATACAGTTTTACATTAATAAAAATGTAGGCGTAACATATTTACAGAGTTTAGGTACATATATGGTCATTTTTGGAACACAGCCAACTCATGGGAGGAGTTACAACATCACTGGTCAGTTTGGAGGGACATTCCTAAGTGATGACTGTCCACTAGTATAGAGGGTTTAACTGCGCATGTGCGAGCTTGACCAATACTAAAAATAGCCTGTTGCTGGGCAAACTCGAGTGGTCAGTGGTACAGAGAAAGGACAAAAGGGTACGCTAGCCACGAGGTGTCAGGAATATTAGGGCAGCTTGCGGTCTAGGGCCCGCCCCACGTCATGAACCATGCTTGAGGTATTTGTGTGGGAAGGTTCATAGTTTTCCCTCCAGGGGGCGTTGGTGGTTCATTTGCACAACCCAAAGAAGTATATGTTGATGTGAAGTGAAATGTACTTTGAATGTCTTGAAACGTGCTCTTCATACCCCCTAGTCCGCCTAATGCGTGAGATTTGACTGTCTCACGCGAAATGCGTGAGGATTGGCGACCTCACGCGAGATGCGTGAGGTTTGGCAAGCGGCATTGGAAACCTCACGCGAAATGCGTGAGAAACGGCAAGCGGTCGCTTTTAACATCGGGCGTAGCCACGTTAACGTGCGCGACCACGCCCAGACCTCTTTGCTCACTATTCTAAGGATCTTGAAGGTGTAGCAGCGTCCTCCAGTTGCTCTGAGTGGAGATCAGAGTTTAGGAAGCATTTTCTTGGCCTTTACTTCAGTAAGGTGTTGGCATTCCTGCTGAAGGTCCTTTGGGAAGGCGCAACCTGCTGAGGAAGTATTTGGGAATCCTTGGCTGTACCAGTAAGTTGGATCTCCGGGGCCTAGGTTTCTTCGGCCACGCCCTGTGTTTCAGTAGAGTAGGTCGTACTCTACAGTAGGACCTTTTAAGCTATTTTCTGGGCCAACATTTAAAGCAGATCATAGTGAACATGTTTAAAATGTGTTTTTGAGTCTTTTTAATTGCGCAATTTACACATTCTGTGTTTATTGTGAAATAATTCACTGAGAGCTTAGACTCTATCTTGTTGGGTCTTCTTCTTCTTATGGTTTCTTTGGTCGCAATTCATAACAGTCGAAGTACGAATTGAAATTACAAAAGAAAGAATTATTTTGTTAAAGAAAGAATATTCAAGTGAAGGTTTAGAACTTGAGATTATTTATGTGAAACTGCATATCTACCCTATCAGAGGTAATCCATGTAAAGTTTATATTTTACTAGGCAAAGAGACATTTTTGACTGTCATTGTAAAGCGGTTATTTACAAGAAAGGTGTCATTACGTCTGTGCTGAATTTGGGATTCAAATGTGTTTTCTTTTAATGCTCAATTTAAAGGAATAATCTTATATATATGTTGATTTGGAGTTGAACCCAGGTTAAAGACAAAAGTCTTTTATTGTGAGGTGAAATTTTAGTTCTTTAAGTAATTGCAGAGTTCTTAGAATATTGGTATAGACTTGCAGCACTAACCTTTCCTTTTCAGATCTCCTTCCCTGCTGTTCCCTACCCAACACCCCTGACTAACTTTTCCTTTTCAGATCTCCTTCCCTGCTGTTCCTTTCCCAACACTTTTTTCTCCCCGCTTGATCACTTCAATATTCTGTGTATTTACTACAATCAGAATTGGAGGTATCGAGAGGTGGGCCCTTATATCAACTCCACAGATCCTGAGGAAGACCTCGTCTGACAGACGAGGCGACGCATTCATATATGGCCACCGGCGCATACAAAATGGCTTCCGTCAACCATAGTCAAGTTAAGGGGAATTCGTGTAGCAAAGCTTAACGCTAACCCGATCACCGTCAAATTACGACAGACGACCCTTTTAGCATTTAGCTGAAGCTACCTCATAGTGGACATAATCAGGATATTCATCTTCAATATCAATGGACATAATTTGCGCTACTTCTCTATGAATCATTTGTTCATTCTTGACAATGGCTCGTTTGGATGGAATACAAGCAGAAAGGCACATAGAACATAACATAGGGCCACATTGAATACAGAGACATAGGAAAAATAATATCCCAATTATTACACATCGGATTGTCAGCCACTTCCAACCCCATGTACTAAGTAACGTCCAAAACCACCCAGAGAATGTCCAAGTACCATTATCAGGATGTATCTCAGCAGCAATTTTATGTAATTTAGATATTGCATCATATACAGAAGGTGAATTATCTGGCACGTATACACAACAACTACTTCCGATAATGCGACATGCTCCTCCACGGTCGGATAATACTACATCTAAAACCATGCGATTCTGGATCGTTACAATTCTGGTAATTTGAAGTTCCTAAGTCAAGTTTCCCAAGGCAAAAACTGTCTCATTAGCGACAGCTTCTACAGCACGTGTCAGTCGTCTTATTTTTCGACTATTTAAGGCAGCCCCAACAAATGAAAAGAGGCCTAAATTAAAATCAACATACTGTTGCAGAGAAGTGTCGGTCTGATCGATGTCTTCAAGGGCTAAAGTTCTCTTTACTCTATTCAATATAAAATCGTGGTATAACACGAAGTCATTATGATACATAGGTGGGGCAATAAACACAGGAGGTAGTACAAAGGATATATAGCACGTTCCTAACCATCCTATTGGGAGACGATGATAACCTTTATTTCCACAGATATAGTACGTCTTTCGTGAGGCCACAAACGTAATACCATTTGGAGTGTCAAAGGTGAGAGTGGTGTTACATTCACTTCTTCCTACTGGGATTGTACCTTTATTACAAACACATAAGTCGGCTTTCGTATCAATAACAGTAATCAAGTGCAGATTAGACATATTTACATTTCTTTGATTACTATAAATTCGTGGTGAGGATACATTATCAGGGCGGTACTCTTCCCATTCAAACTTAGTTCCTTCAGCTTGTGGATAACCGTCTCGATCATTAAAGCAGACTTTGTTAAGTCGGAAAAGTAGCCCACCTTTCGTTGGCCATCGCAAAGTAAACAAAAGAGTATACCAAGCATTGCAGGAACCATTATGAGAAAACGGGAGTGGGATAAGTGGAGTGCCTACTTTCTTTTGATGTCCAGGCAACTTCCCACATACCCAACAGTTCGAAGTGTTTGTCATATTATGCGTATGATGCAAAATCTGGATGAAGCTGTTATTCAAATAAGTCTGTCTGTGTCGTTCTTCATGGTAAGGCAAAGTAAAATGAAAATGTTCAGACCGAATTGGGGTAGTTGGCAATAAATGTTCTCTTGCCGGCACCAGGAGTTCTACTACCCAAGCTATTACAGCTATCACCACAATTGTCATAACAAAGAATACTGCACCAAGAATTCTCTTATTTCGCATTGTAGAAGATGCCATAGTTCAAAAGTTCAAAACGTCTCAAAAAACAACTAAAAAATAAAAATATGAGTGCTGAGCTCCGAGGCAGCCGTTGGTTTCTTCTCCGAGATTCAAGTCGGGTGTCGCTACACTTGGCAGAACAGACCCCCCCCCCCCCTTGATATTCCCGGCTTCCGTTTCACAAACCTGGAGCGGTAACTCAACCAGTCTCGCACAAAACAACTTCTTTTCTTGGTCGTAGATTGTATCTCTCTCTTCCAGAGACGGTGTGGTCCGGGAAGGCTCCCTCCGATTCAGTAGACGCGACAGCTGGGCTCTTCTCCTCGTCCAAGATGTCTCGATAATCAGACAGCACAGTTGGATTAACCAGGTCCAGAGAGACATGACAGCAGTGAGTGGAATGCACCCAGCGCTTCCTGTTGGTAACTCGCACAGCCGTTCGAGTTGCGAGTAGCACCTGCTTGGGGCCACGCCACCTCGGCTCCAAGCTGCTTGTTCTCTCAAAGGATCGGACCATCACATGGTCGCCAGGACGAAGATTGTGAGCCTCTCCAATAGAATTGTCAGGCAGCGCTTCTCGAATCTGTTGATGAATGGAAAGTAAATCATTTGTTAATCATGCCAAATAATCGTTCATCATTATACAAGGCACATGATGTAACCATTGAGGCTTAGGAACTCCCCATATATTCATACACCTTCCAAACACCACTTCATAAGGTGTGAGGCCAGTTCGGGATTGGGGCACTGATCTGATAGATAGCAATGCCAGAGGCAGAGCATCCGGCCATTTCAAAGACGTGGATGCCATGATCTTTGCTAGCTTTAATTTCAGAGTAGCATTATATCTTTCCACAAGACCTGCTGACTGCGGATGGAATACAGCATGAAATTTCTGCTGAATTCCCAATCCCTTCATTACGTATTCCACAATTTTCCCAACAAAATGAGGACCATTATCGCTCCACAAAAATTTGCAAATGCCGTAGCGTGGGAAGTACTCTTTGAGCAAAACCTTAGCTGTTGTCAGCGCTGTATTATCCTTCGTGGGGAAGGCCTCAATCCACTTACTGAAAGCACACACCACCACTAAGACATACTTAAGGTTATTGCAACGCTCAAGCTGGATATAATCCATTTGTAGTACCTCGAATGGTGCAGTAGGTGGAACAAACCCTCCTTTCGGAGTATGGGTCCCCTTGGCAGGATTGTGCTGTAAACATATCAAACAGGTCTGCACTACTCTTTTGGCAGTATTGGCAATCTCAGGATGCTCCCAAACTCGTGTTAGCAATCGTGTAATTGCAAGAGCTCCAACATGTGCCAATCCATGTGTCATTTGAACCATTGTCTGCAAGTAAGCTGCAGGCAATTTCCATCTTTCCATATCTTTGCTTCTCCAACAACCCTCATCATCCAGCACTCCCTCTGCTTTCCAGGTTGCGAGTTCTGCTTCAGACGCTGATTTCTGAATGTCTAGTATCTCTTCTCTAGCATCATGCCATCGCTCAGCCTGTGATTTTACTACATACATTGGCGAGGCATTTCGTAACATAGCAGTTTCCCTCGCTATGATATCTGCAAAGCGTTTCCTTAACCCACTTTGTCCGTGACTTTCTTATGTGCACTGCATTTGATTATCGCCACTTTCTTTGGACAAAGTAACACATTCAAGAGATCACGCACTAGTTCTCCGTGCATGATGTGCACTCCATGTGAAGTCAAAAACCCTCGCTCTCTCCAGAGTAGGCCAAAATCATGCGCTACTCCAAAGGCGTACCGGCTATCAGTGTAGATGTTCACACACAAGCCAGCGCTTAATTCACATGCCCTTGTTGAGGCTATCAGTTCTGCTGCCTAGGCCGATTTCTGTGGTATTCGTGCTGCTTCTACCACTGTCTTAAGTGTCGTGATCGCATATGCTGCAGAAATTGTACCATCTGGCAGCCTTAAACACGATCCATCAACCCACAGTTCCCCATCCACATCTGGAAATGGCGTATCCTGTAAGTCGACGCGACCCTTTGTTTGTTCTTCAGTCAGGAAAACACAATCATGGTGTTCTTCCTCCTGGCCCTCAGCAACTGGATATGGCAATAAAGTAGCAGGGTTCAAAGTAGCACATCTCTTTAGTGTGATGTGTGGTGCCAACAGTGTGAGCTCATATCCTGGTAAACGTGCACTCGTGAGATACTGGGTCTTTGTTTGGTTTAACAGAGCATCTACCGCATGGGGAACTAACACCAACAATTTGTGTGACAAAACTATTCCCTCACTCTGTCGTATAGCCACTGCTGTTGCTGCAACTGCTCGAAAGCACCCAGGTAATCCTCGTGCTACAGGATCAAGTGTTGCCGAAAAGTATGCACAGGGCCTCTGCTTATCCCCGTGTGTCTGCACTAAAACTGATAATGCACACCCATCTTTCTCGTGTACATACAACGTGAAAATCTTCGTGTAATCTGGTGTTCCTAACACTGGTGCAGAACAAAGAGCTTGTCTCAATTGTTCAAAAGCATTCTGGCATTCACCTGTCCATTCAAGGGGCATTGGTGTAGTTTTGGACAATAACGCTAACAAAGGATTTATAATGTGTGAAAACCCCATTATCCACTGCCTACAAAAAGATGTTAAACCTATGAAAGCACGCACATCTCTCTGATTACGGGGGACTGGTGTATCTAAAATCGCTTGGATTCGATCAGATGTTAATGCACGCCCCTCCTTAGACAAAAGATGACCGAGGTAGGTCACATTTGGTCTACAATATTGTAGTTTCTTTCTAGATACCTTATGATTATTCTGAGCAAGAAAGGAGAGCAAAGCAAGAGTACTCTCCTCACACTGTGCATGTGTATCTGCAGCAAGTAGAATATCATCGACATACTGGATAAGGGCCACCCCAGACTGCAAATCAAAAGAATCGAGCTGTCTTTTTAAGGCCTGGCTATAGATGCTAGGACTTTCTGTATAGCCTTGAGGAACTCGACAAAATCTATACGATTTATTATTTAATGTGAAGCCAAATAGATACCTGCTATCGGGATGAATGGGAATGGAAAAGAAGGCATTTTTGAGATCAGTCACAGTAAACGTGGTAGCAGTGGGCGGAATCAAAGTAAGTAAGGTGGTAATATCAGACACCACCGGGTACTGGGTCACTACAATCTTATTAATTTCCCTCAAATCAATAATAAATCGATAGACTTTGTCATCAGTATCTTTCTTTAAGATCGGAAGAATCGGGCTGTTACAGACATTATAGGGAACTTCCTCCACTACTCCTGCAATAATCAAGTCACGTACAATGTGAGTTAAGGCAATTTCTCCTTCCCTGGAGATTTTATATTGAGGCACACGTGGCAAAGACACTCCCTCCTTAACAGTTATTCGAATAGGAGGAATAAGCATCTGTCCCACATCCGTGTCCGAAGTAGACCATAACGTTTGTGGGAGAGAGGCTAGCGCTTCAATTTCTTGTATAGTGCACAGTCTCCCTACATCAGGATAATTGTCATTCAAGATAACCCGCACTCCTTCAGGAGCGCAGCGTATTGTTGCTCGGACGTACTTAAGCAAATCTATGCCCATAATATTGTCTGGAGTATTCGGCGACAATAAAAATGGGCACGGACCAAAGAATCTGTCAATATAAAACGTAAGGGGTTGTGACAATGGGCTAAGAGAGGGTGTTCCATCGAACCCTACAGATGTAATCGTTTCGCCAGACAGGGGAGCCCTTGGAACCAAGTTTTTAGACAGAGCACTACGAGTAGCTCCTGTATCAACCAGGAACTGATCAGTAGAACCCAAAACGCCCGCTGATACATATGGACCTCTTTGATCTACTGGTACTTCAACCGATTCCACACCCCATCCTAGGCAATCCTATGCATGCACATAATCCTGAGACTCCACACTCTCACCCTCCGATATCTGATACTGATTCTGTCGATCAAAAGTATTATGATCATCCTGACCACGACCCCCCACCTCAAACCTGCCACGATCACTTGCTCCACCCCTCGCTCCTGAATAACTATTCCGTGTCCTTCCACCTCCTCGACCACGATCATTACGTTGTTCACGAAGCACCGGACAATCTGAGGCCCAATGTCCAAACTCTTTACAATATGCACATTGATCCTCAGCAATGTCGGTACGACCAGAAGACGCACCATACGCTCCACGCCTACCTCTATTGTTCCCTCTCGGCTGTGTAGCACGAACCTGAGGCAACATCACTTTCGTCTTTAATTCCTTCGCTTTCTTATCAGTACTTTCTTTAGCCTCTAATTCCTGTCGCTCATAATACTGAGCCATAGTCAATAAGGAAGCAGGGGTCGCCGTGGTCCAAGAACTTTCACTAGTCTTTAATCGTTTCGCAATCTCCGGTAGGAGATTCGCTACATACTTGTCAACGAACAAATGCCTACCCGTATCATCTGTTAATAATTGCCCACTGTAATCATGGAATGCTTCCTCAAAGCGCGAAAAGAAGTCTGAAACCGATTCATCCGGTTTCTGTTTGCAAGATGCTAACATGGTCCAGTCAATCTTTTTAAGGGGGACAAGCGTTTTTAATTTGTTTAAAATAGCCGTCGGAAGATCTAATATTAATTGACACAGCTTACATGCAGGCTCCCTGTCTAAATCAGCTTGAGCCAAAGTTTTCCAATCCGCTCCCAAGATCGTTTGATCGTCAAACTTACAAATCGCTCTCCACATATCAGGGGGCAATATCAATCCAAAGAAAAGATCAATATCAACTAACGTCATAACACATGAAGAAATAGCCCCTTCCACTCCTTCATAGAAAGCTGCCGGATTTTTACGGGGATCAGGTAAAGCATTTTTCAGTGCCATAACATCTGCTCTATTCCAAGGTGTATAAACCCAATTATATACGAAATAACCTTGGCATCCCCACACAATTTATCATCACTTGTACCGTGCCCTTTAGGAGGGACATACAAAGGTGCAGCTTCACGCATAGGCATAACAGGAACCGTAGAACTCTTATCTGCTCCAAAGATAGAACACTCTTTGGATATCTCCGTCGACCCCGGCGCAGGCACATCTGATGCTTTTCTTGCTTCCCGTAATCTTGACGCCTCATCCCGTAGCTGGACCAACCGATGGAAAAACCCATCTGCATCTGCAATAACAAATAAACCTTTACGCATATTCTCGATATTAACTGATATATCCTTAGGCTCTAGATCAGGTGAATGTTTCCTAAATCGTTCTACAACTTCACCTCCAAACTGACTCAAAAAATACAACCGTTCTCGTTCGGACCACTTACTCATTTCATCATTAATCTCTGACATAGTAATTTTGTTCAAATTAAGCTTTCGAGCAAAACTGCGCCATTCCGCAGCCTCACTGGCACTTAACCTAACACTACTACTCCCTTGACAATCTCCGTCCGAGTCCCCGTCCGGGGCCGTAGGCAGAACATACGGAGGCGGGCACCGATCTAATAATGAAAAATCATCAATTTCATTAGTAAGGACAGGATAAAGAGGACGTTGAATAGGGAATTGACCATTTGTTTGCAAATTACGTTCCCATGCCTCCCTCTCTTTCTTCCCCTGCAACTCCTTCTCCTCCAGCTGTAAAGCCTTATCCCGAGCAGCCTTCCGCTGCTCTTTGTCCACCAAGGCTATTTCACGCTTCATTCGTTCACGCACCGCTTTCTCCCACATTCGTACACAATCAAACATATCTTGTCTAGACCCACGCTGAAACAAACATTGCTCCACATACTGAACCTTTCGTAAATCAAACGACCCATGTAGTGGCCATTGTAACTCGGGATCAGATTTTGTGTACCTATGCCACAATTTACTGTATAGAATAGGGGGAAGGCCAAATTTTATATACATTTCTCGATTAGGAGTCCCCTCTGGGGGAGCCGGCTGAGATTCATTTAATCGATAATTGGTACCTTGTCCAAGACAGCACATTCCTCGGAGTGTGCTCAAAACAGGCATGTCAAAAATATCACAAAAACGCGATATCACAAAAATGGCACTTAATATACTTCACACAAATGTGCCGTTCAAACAAAGACAAATCTTTAGAGAAATATCTCTACATGCCCGCCTATGTGAAGTGCACTGCACATATAATTCAAATCATAGAACCAAATGTTAGCTAACTCAAAACATATTCAAAGAGCCACAGTAAGCGTCTGTAGACTATCTTACCAATCACAAGCTTACCAAATTCTCAGACGTCCAGATTCCAACTGCCAAGTTCTTTAATCGAATCAGCCAAACTGGCCCTGTACGACAACTCGAACGAGCAGGATCTCAGTCGAGGACCGGCGCCACCTGGAAGGTCAGATCAGAAGGAAAGGAAGAAAACACTGTGGGTGTCAAGACTCGGTCACTCAGTGGCAGCGTACGCGTCCGTGTCGAGTTTCCAATCCTTCGTCACAACCTCTCCTTCGGGCATCCGAGTCGCCGATGAGTCCCTTCGTGGTCACCAATTTGTGGTATTGGGTTCTCCAGGCCTACATACTCCGTAAAACCCGCTACACCACAAAAAGATGTTGGCACGGAAACTGGAAAATGCAAAAGACAAGTTTATTATAACCCCATGGGGTGGTGATACATTCCTACAATACCCTTCGGCAATGCAAGAAGTATCACACCGAACATCGGTGCGAGAGCTCTTTTATACAGTTTTACAGTAATAAAAATGTAGGCGGAACATATTTACAGAGTTTAGGTACATATATGGTCATTTTTGGAACACAGCCAACTCATGGGAGGAGTTACAACATCACTGGTCAGTTTGGAGGGACATTCCTAAGTGATGACTGTCCACTAGTATAGAGGGTTTAACTGCGCATGTGCGAGCTTGACCAATACTAAAAATAGCCTGTTGCTGGGCAAACTCGAGTGCTCAGTGGTACAGAGAAAGGACAAAAGGGTACGCTAGCCACGAGGCGACGCATTCATATAAAATGGCCGCCGGCGCATTCAAAATGGCTTCCGTCAACCATAGGCAAGTTATGGGGAATTCGTGTAGCAAAGCTTAACGCTAATCCGATCACCGTCAAATTACGACAGCAGGACAGGAGGAGGAGAGTGACCCTCTCCCAGACCGGCTCTCTCAGAACACTGATGATGGATCAGTTGAAGGTGTAGCCTTGGAAGGCAGCCTCAGTGATCAGCAGCAGAGGGACTGCAGACAAAGTTCTGCTGGCCTACAGACATATGTTTTCATTGACTCCAAGTCAGACTAGCTGGTGCACCCATGAGGTGGACACTGGTGACAGTCTGCCTTTTAAAAGTAAGATTTATAGACAACCTGATCATGTCAGGGACTGTATCAGGACAGAGGTCCAAAAGATATTGAAGTTAGGAGTTATTGAGCCCTCAGAGGGCCCTTGGGCCAGTCCTGTAGTCTTAGTGCCTAAACCTCACACCCAAGATGGTAATAGAGAGATGAGGTTTTGTGTGGACGACAGAGGTCTCAATGCTGTCTCTAGGGCAGATGCCCACCCAATACCTAGAGCAGATGAGCTCATTGACAGATTGGTCGCTGCCAAGTTTTTGAGTACTTTTGACTTGACAGCTGGCTACTCGCAGATCAGACTAGCTGATGATGCAAAAGCCAAAACAGCATTTTCAATCCCAGAAGGTCATTATCAATTTGTGGTAATGACCTTTGGTATGAAGAATGCACCTGCCACATTTCAAAGGTTGGTGAACCAAGTCCTCCCAGGTCTGGATGACTACTGTGCAGCTTATCTTGATGATATTGCTGTCTTTAGCTCCACTTGGGAAGATCACCTGATCCACCTGAAGAATGTTTTGGAGGCCCTGCAAAAGGCAGCCCTAACTATCAAGGCTACCAAGGGCCAGATAGGGCAGAGTAAGGTTTTGTACCTGGGCCACCTTGTAGGTGGAGGTCAGGGTCAACCATTGGAGAGCCAGATCCAGACCATAAAGGACTGGACTCCTTCCACCACCCAGAAACAGGTCAGAGCTTTTTTGGGCCTGTCTGGGTACTACAGGAAGTATGTTAAGAACAATGGGTCCATTGTGACTCATCTTAATGACTTAACTTCCAAGAAAATGCCAAAGGAAGTTCAGTGGACAGTAAGCTGTCAAAAGGCATTTAATGACCTGCAGCAGGCCATGTGCACTGCCCCTATTCTGCAAAGTCCAGACTACTCCAAGGAATTAATTGTCCAAACAGATGCTTCTGAGTTGGGTGTAGGAGCTGTTCTTTCACAACTGAATAAAGATGGTCAAGACCAGCCAATAGCTTTTATTAGCAGGAGGCTGACCCTTAGAGAGAAACGTTGGTCAGCTATTGAGAGGGAGGCCTTTGTTGCTGTGGTTTGGGCCCTGAAGAAGCTGAAGCCATGCTTGTTTGGTACTCACTTCAAGATTCAGACAGACCATAAGCCCCTCTTGTGGCTAAATCAGATGAAGGGTGAAAATCCCAAACTGCTTAGGTGGTCCATTTCCCTACAGGGGATGGACTTTACAGTGGAACATAGACCTGTGACTGACCATGCCAATGCAGATGGACTCTCCAGATATTTCCACTTAGAACATGAAGACTTAACTGGTCAAGGTTAGTTTAAGTCCCTACATTTGGGGGGGGGGGGGGGTGTAGGAGAGTAGGGTCTGCTTCCTATGGTCACCCTCACTTTCTGCTGTGAGTTTCCGGTCTTTTGACTTTATTGTGGCTGTGGGCCTGCTAATCAGACCCACAGACCAGCTGTTCTCTCTCTAAATTGATACCATGTACTTTAGGTACATACCAGATTGGTTATTGGGTCACCTTTGTGAGCCCCTGTATAGTGAACCATAGTTGTTGGTTTTTTTTTGCAAGACCTTTATTGCAAATATGTGCTCATACACATCAGTGTGCCTACAACCCTGCACAGGGCCGGCTGCTATCAAATCAACAGCTAATAATTGAAAGCACATATCAAATGATATCAGGCGAGTACATACCAATAGTGCAGAGGGCAGCAATAGTCCACAGTCCAAGCCAAGTTCATCCTCCACAGTCGTATCTCGCACATCACATATAGGTCTTATTTTATATTGGTTATATTTAGCAACAACAACCCCCACCCCCCCAGCCCAAACAGTCCCAGTCCCTGGTCACAGTAAAAGTCCATAGCAGTAATGCCGAATGTTAAAGCAATACAGAAGGTACGCAAGGTACCGCCAGTGATCGAGCGAACTGTGCAACCTCAGATCTGAAACCCTGCACGTGCCATCAGTCGTTGGGTGAGAATAGTTAAGCCTACTGAACAAGACAGCCCTCCCGCAAGGTCCTCACACATCAAATGAGAAAGATATCCCATCATCGCATCAGCGTAGCACAACCATTCAGTCAGGTAAACACTCAGACACACCGACACCAGGCAGCAGATCCCCGCCCTCATCGTCAGAACTATCGTCACCTGCCAGGGATAGCATATATGCAGTATAAGGAGCCCAAATGTCACGCGGACGCGACTTCTCTGGCAGAGTTTCAGCATAGCAAGTCAACTGATCCCTGCAGTAGACCAGGTCCTTTAGCCACAGTTGAACATCAGGCGCTCGCCTTCCACCCCACACCATAGCCACCCTCCGTTTAGCAAGTTGTAATGCCAGGACAATCAATCTCCGCTCCTTATTTGGCACTCCGGAGGCGAGCCCCATCAAGCACAGGCGTATATCCAACGCAACTTCCGTGGCCGCCATCTTAGTCAGCACCTCAGTCACAGCCATCCAGAAGCCATACACTCAGGCACACCCCCATGCCAAATGCACGAAATCCGCATCATCCTCTCCACACCGGACACATTGCGCAGAATCTCGAAGACCGTACCTAACTAGCTGCGTAGGTGTATAATACCATTGATGTAGAAATTTAAAGTGTAGGAGGCGGAAATTGCCGTTGGCCACGTAGCCCCCAGTCATGGAGCAGCATTCAGTCCATTCATCATCTGTTAAGGGCTCTGGCAGACATCTATCCCATCTGGCCCTAGCTAGCACAGCCCCCCCCCCCCTTGTCCTCTTGAGCGGCGCGGTACAATCTGGAGAGCAATTTAACTCTGTCTGTCGCGGTGTAGAGTAACTGCAAGGCCCCCAGTGCTAAATGTTCCTCCGGATAAGTAGGATATAAGGAGTGTATGGCTGCACGGAGTCTGACATAAAAGAAAGTAGCCATGACCACACTCGTGGATCGCTCCGTCACATTCTGCAACGAAAGGAACTTGGCCCCTGGGAAGAGATCTCCCATAGTGTGTAGACCAGCGCCCTGAAGGACCTGCAGACCGCCGATTTCGCTCGACACCGATATGTCTGAATGGTACAATAGCGGCATGCTTGGAGCATATAACGGTAACCTGCCCGCTCTTCTACCAAGCTCCCGCCATGCATTAGCCGTGGAACAGACTGTATCCACCTCGCCCTTATCAAATACTGAGTGAGTGTTACCCACCATAGCCCTCAGCGGGTACGGCAGAACAGAACTGGCCTCAAGCGCCACGTGTGGGGTATACGGGGGCGCGGACACCCAATAAGTAGCGAAATGCGCCTGTGCGCATAAGTAATATAACTTCATATCCGGCACAGCGAAACCTCCCAGAGCATATGGTTTAGTCAGCACATCCCACGTCACTCGTGGCTTTTTATCAGCCCAGGTTAAGGTGGTCAGTAAAGAGCGCAGCCTGGCAAAGAAGTGCGACGTCAGCGGAAGGGGTATGTTTACAAAAAGATACAAAAATTTGGGACACACAACCATTTTAATTAAAGACACACGATCAGCAAGGGTGAGAGGGAGCGTAATCCTCTAGTTTGGAGACAGCCACTCCATAATTGGCTCTAATAACCTCTTGACTATTCCGATGAATCCGGATCCCAAGGTAGCGTACCGAGTCTTCAGCCCATTCCAATGGAAACTCCAAGGGAAAAGGAGCGGTAACATCAGTGAGGGGCAGCATAACAGACTTATCCCAGTTGATGGTCAGTCCCAAATGACGGCCAAATCGTATGAACTCTCGAAGGATAGGTTCAAGATGGCGTGCAGGCTCGCGCACATAAAGAACCATGTCATCGGCATACATGGACACAGCCAACGACCGAAGGGGAAATTTCAGAGCCACGTCAGCATACCTTTGCCTCAAAACACAGGCTAGGGGCTCCATCACAATGGCGAATAGCAAAGGTGAGAGAGGGCAACGCTGTCGAGTGCCCCTCTGCACCGGGAACGAGTTCGAGACGTGTCCGTTGACCCTCACTCGTGCTATGGGATTAGTATAGAGAAGAGTTACCAACGATGTAAAAAAGAAGGGCACCCCCATCCGATGCAGAATGGCTATCATATACCGCCATGCGACTGAGTCGAAGGCCTTCGCGGCGTCAAGCATGACAGCCACCGCTGCCAATTCCGGTTTGAGCAAATGTAATACGGCAAAAAGAGCCCTGAGATTGTGGGTGGTAGACCGGAGCGGTATAAATCCTGACTGATCTGGCAGTACCATTACCGGGAGTAGCAGTCGCAGCCTAGTAGCAAGCACCTTAGCTATAATCTTAACATCAGTATTCATGAGGGAGAGAGGTCGATACGATTCACACTGGTTGGGAGGTTTCCCGGGCTTCGGCAATGCAACTAGAAGCGCCTCTCTCATTGTAGTCGGGAATTGGCCCTGGTCCACTGCTTCCTCCAGCACCATCGCCAAGTGCGGGAGTAAAAGATCGACATTCTCCTTATAGAATTCGGATGGCAAGCCATCCGTGCCAGCAGCTTTCCCATTAGGAAGAGCAGCGATCGCCTCCTGAAATTCCTCATCTGTGATGTGGTGCATAAGGAATTCTTGTTGACCCCTCGAGAGAAAACCAGAGCTATATCCTCAAAGTATTGAGCTATTTCTTCCTCCGTCGCCGTCTCCCGATACTCGTACATACTTTCATAATATTTCGCAAAGCATCCCAGGATGCCAGGCGTGTCAGTTACAACCTCCACCCCGTCCACGATTTCCTGCACCGCACAATGCTTGGCCCACGGCTTCCTCCAGCACCATCGCCAAGTGCGGGAGTAAAAGATCGACATTCTCCTCATAGAATTCGGATGGCAAGCCATCCGTGCCAGCAGCTTTCCCATTAGGAAGAGCAGCGATCGCCTCCCGAAACTCCTCATCTGTGATGTGGTGCATAAGGAATTCTTGTTGACCCCTCGAGAGCCAAACCAGAGCTATATCCTCAAAGTATTGAGCTATTTCTTCCTCCGTCGCCGTCTCCCGATACTCGTACATACTTTCATAATATTTCGCAAAGCATCCCAGGATGCCAGGCGTGTCAGTTACAACCTCCACCCCGTCCACGATTTCCTGCACCGCACAATGCTTGGCCCACGGCTTCCTTATGCGATCCGCCAGGCCTTTCCCCGGCCTGCCCCCTTCTCCATAATAGCGCGCCCTGGTATGCTTGGACAAGAACTTCACCTCCTGATCGGCTAGTTCGTTGTAATCAGAAACCTTCGATCAAATGTCGGCTAGTAGAGCTTCTCCAGGACATTCCTCCAACCGTCGCTCTAATACCAACAACTCCCTTTCCAACCTAGACATGGAGTCTCTTAGTGATGTCAGGACTCCGGATTGAAGACCAATGCACGCCCCACGAATAGTCACTTTGAAGGCCTCCCACACCGTGCACATACTATCAACAGTGCCGACATTTTTTTCAAAAAACTCCTCAATGATAGTTCTGAGCCGTTCGCGTAACACTTGATCAGTTAAGGTTCCCGGCGATAGGCGCCAAGTGAACGGAGCCGGCGTACACGATGGGATCCGCAACATCAAGCGGACCGGTGCGTGGTCGGAGAGCGTGCGCGGCAAATGGTTAACCTCCAACACCCATCCACTCACATCCCGAGTCACCAACCAGTAATCCAGTCTCGACCAAGTGTCATGCGCTGATGTATAGCAAGTACCCTCTCTCCTACCCGGGTGCCTCATACGCCACACATCCACCAGACCAAGTCCTTGCATACCCTCATGAACCTCAGCAGCCGCTTTCTTCCGTACCCAGGGCTTGTCCTGTTTCCTGTCCATCTCCCCATCCAGAACGATATTAAAATCCCCACCGCAAATCACAGCCGACTGTGGCAGCAGGTATACCTTATTCCAAAGTGCAACAAAAAATCAGGGTCATCCACATTTGGTCCATACACATTAATGAGCGTGACAGGGGTACCACATAAATTACCATGCACAATAATATATCGTCCTTCCTTGTCAATTTCTTCATGTATTTTAACAAACGGCACAGTTTTTTTAATCAGAATCATTACACCACGTGAATAAGAGGAGTAGTTCGATGCCAGTCTAACTCCCGCCCATCTACGACCCACAGTTTCTGCAGCTCTGCCCCACAGATGCGTCAGGAAGGCTATATGCGCACCATGCCTATTAGGAAATGCCAACATTTGTCTAGTCTTTTGAGGGCGGTTCAACCCCCTCACATTCCAAGTAACACATGCAATTTTACCCCCCCCCCCGTCCATCCATCCAAATCAAACATATGTCCCAAAGGCTGCAAAACCACCCCGCCGGGCTGCACTTAGCACAACGCACACAGCCGTGCAATCTTCGAGTTCCATTAAGTAGAGTCACCCTTACCAGGTAACACAATGCCCAGTAGCCCCCCAACCCCCGCACAGACCTCACACACCTCCCATCATACTCAAGGAAATACTGCGACCATACCCAGGAAAACCAAAAAACCCCCATCCTCCCTCCACCCACTTCAGCATCCCCAACCTGCCAAAGCTGACCCCATCCCCCCTCCCCCAACAACCCCAACCGTATATTCACAAGTGTGTGGGGATCTCCCATTTGCGGGGACGGAGTGGCGCACAACTCCCGCCAGAAATTTGACGAGAGAGCGGACCCCACAAGCGATGAGAACATCCCGCCCCTCCCCCCCAACCCTCAGAGCTACAAGGATCCTTGCAAGTCATATCCGCCCAGTGTTTTCAACAAAGTAAGTGGCCCTCCGAACATAGCCCCATCAGAACCATCAGTACGCCAATATCAAAGGGCATTCAAGCAGCTACATACCAGTCGTACAACTCCCTATGTACAGTTACAATTGTGCACAACCCAAGAGTCAACCTGGGCATACTAGCCCCATGCAATAAGTGAACCAATCAACATCAGCCCCACAAATGAATCACAGTGCATCATAGGAATGAGAACAAAAAATCTCTAAAGCAGTGTCCCGCAGAATAAGGCAGGGTAAACAACGCAGTGGGCAACAAGTCACACAGTACCAAGCTGTAACGCTTCTTGCAGGATCAGCTTCACCAATAAAGAGGAACTTGCAAGGCGATAGACGCCTACTCCACATCATCCATGAGGTCCCCTTCCCCTTCCTGCTGCACATTTGAGTCCCTTTTGTGTTTCTTCTGTTTTTTCTCATAGTCCATAGCAGCCTTAGGGGTAGCAAAGATTTTGTTGTCCGACGGGGGCCCTATTCGAAGACGTGCAGGATACAACATGGCGTATGGAATGTTCTCGTCTCGAAGCAGTTGTTTCACCGGGGTGAACTCCTTACGCGCTGTCTGTACCGCCACAGTGAAGTCGGGGAAGAACTCAAGTTTATTCCCTTGGTATTCAATGGAGCCCTTCTCCCTGGCTAGCCGAAGTATAACATCTCGATCCTTGTAATTAAGTATGCGAGCGATGACAGGACGTGGATTGGCCCCAGGCACTGGCCTCTTCGCCAGAGTGCGGTGTGCTCGTTCCACGATGAAGACCTTCGACAACTGGTCCGAGCCAAAAATGTCCACTAGCATTCGCTCCATGAAGTCCTCCATCCGACCCACATTCGTGGACTCCGGCAGGCCCGTGACGCGAATGTTATTTCGTCTGGACCTCCCTTCCAACTCTTCGTTCTTCGCCTGAATCACCGCCAGCACCCTCTCCATATTGAATACCTTAGTGGTCACCGTGGCCAGTCCATCCTCCGTAGCGGACACCCTCTGTTCCACCTCGCCCATCCTTTCGTTCTGCAGGTCGAACTGCGTCGCCATATGGTCGAGCCTGGGATTGACCGCCTCCATGGTGCATTCAATGGACTGCAGCGTATTCTGCATCGCCACCAGCGTGGTCTCCAGGTTCGGGGCACCACCAACCGCCCCCGAGGTCTCAGCGTCCGGCAGTGACTGTGAGGAGGATATCGCCATTTTTTTTGCCTCAAAGTTGATCTTGGGCTGATTGCGTTCCGGCCTGCCCATGGCGCCCTCACGATATTCGTCTTAGCCCAGAGGCAGCAGCCTGTGTGGCTGTGGAGGCACCTTCGCAAGTCCGGCCCAGGCAATCCCCAAGGCGATGCAGAAGGGCGAGCGCCAAAACTCAAAGGATCCAATCGTCCCTCGCCCCAGCAGCCGCAGTTCAGGGATCAACAGTGCGCCCAAGGCGGTAGGCCAAGAGCATCGGGTCCAACAGCAATCAGGACCGACCACGTGGATCTGCAGCGTCAAGGGGCCTTGCAATCATGCGGGGCTGCAGCACTCCCCCAGCGCTTATCCGCAGTGCTTCAACGCCGTCTCGCACCCCAGCCAGCCGAAGCTCGCGCGGCGAGGCCTAGTGCGGCCCAGCGCCGCCTCCGCAGCCCCGGTCTCGCGTAGGCCCTCACCCCACTCACCACCACCAGCGGGAACGGATTCCAGTCCGCTCGGGCTCCAGGCACTGGCTCGCCGTCCTCAAAGCTCCGTCACCACCCGCAGTGTGGGTTGTAGGTCTCCAGGCTGAGTATCCGGGCAAGGAGAGCGGACCACAAGCTCCGAGCCGTTGGGCGGATCACGTTACTGGTTCGCGCGCCTCCGGTCGTCAAGCAGGCGGCGCTCGGCACCTCCGGAAACACGGGTCAAACGACCCTCTCACCCAAGGGAGAGCACCACTTTCGAGTCCCAGGCGCTTCAGGTGAGTTTCGCCATCGAGTTGGAGGGTAAAAGCAGCAGGATGTACAGGATTTTATAGCAAATTATTAACGGTCCCGGCAGAGCCTCACATACGTGCGGCCATCTTGCTCGGCGCCCTCTAGCGCCCCCCCCTCGGCGCCCTCTAGCGCCCCCCGTGAACCATAGTTACCCAGGGCATAGGTGTATCCAAGACCTACCAGGGGCTGCAATATGTATTATGCCATGCCTGGCTGGCCATTCAAACTGACACAACAGGCTGATCACTCAGCTTGGGTAAGGTGGTGTAATCACCCCTTACTTAGATATAGTATATCTATATCTACCTTATATATAGACACATAGTAACCTATAAGCCACTCCTAGGGCAGGCCTTAACAATCCTGGAGGCAGAGTGTTTGGTTTTATGTGAGAGGGTGCCCTAGCATGAGCTGAGCCCCTCTGCAGCTTTCGGAACCATCTCCTTATAGCTGTTCTATGATATAGCCATACCATATACTCTTAAGTGCATTATAATCCTCGCGGTTAATGCTAACTTTGGTTTGGCTTTATCAAAGCATGTCGTGTAAGGTATCAAACACTTTGGAATACTATCCCCCCGCCAGTCCTGGCAGCAGGGGTAGCATTCCACCCTTCTAGAGGGAGAAGACATGTAGTTACTGCTTTAACCGGTTAAAGTTAAACAGAGCCTCAGCATCACAAAATGGATGCTGCTGACACAGACACGAGTCTGACCTCCTGTTGCTGTGGGAAACTCTAGCAAGGGAGGCCTGGACAATAGGTTTCCTGTCGAGGGAGGTGCTAGCACTTCCGCAGACAGCCTGTAGTGTATTGGGGCATGGTGGGTTGAATGCAAAGTGGCTTTTCCAGACACTGCCTGGAGCACACAAGGTGCTCCATGCATAGCCCAGTTGAAACCAGTTGCTGAGGCACTCTAGCCCCGCTCTGGCGCAAAACTGGACAAAGGGAAAGGGGTGTAACCACCCCCTTCCCAGGTCCACCTATAGGAGGGACCTAGCAGGTAATCCAGCGCCTAAAATCAGTATAAAGATAGGAGCTGTGTCCTCCAGACTTTAGATTATCCTGGAACGAAACTCTGATACAAAACTCTTGGACCTTCGATGTTCTATTTCGACTAGAAGACTGAAGACATCTCCCTTGTGGTCAAGGAGTGACCACCCTGTGCAAACAGGCACCACCAAATGAAATAATTTTTTATAATGCATGATTAATTAAAACCGTTGCATACATTAAAACTTGTTATAAAATATCTGTTCATATGTAATTAAAATACTATTGTATAGTCCACATATTTAATTTCAATTACTTATCAAAAGAGGCAAAATAAGAAGGTGGAGGAGGGCTGATGCCACTGTTGTTTGACCTCTTCCAATGTGCCATGTAGTCTTTTCCCAGTGGATTGCAATGTTGTCGTTAAGAGCACCATGCCCGTTGAAGGGATTCTCCACAAAGTCATTGCCATAACTCTTAATATCGGTCGACAACTTGCGACGCTTCGTTAGGAGAACGCCCGATGGAATGATTGTAATGTAGATGGCTATGGAGGCCTTCTTTTTTATTTTACCACCTGTTTCTATTTTAGGTGAGATGAAAATGGGAAGAGTTTTTAGGACGTTGGCTCCGTTAGTGAGTCTTCTCCCACTTGTTCTATTAAATGGGTGTTACCATTTGGCAGAGCTTCTATTGTTGAATATTCCAAGGGCGACGTACGTAGATTTTCCAGTTGCTTATCTGTTATGTCGAAAAATGTTGTTAGTCAACAATTTAGCTGCACTTTCTCTGGGTTGAAACACAGCAGAGCCGCTTGTCTACGGGTCCTTACTCCGTACTGATTGAACACTTGTTTTAAAAGGTTTATTCTTATGTCCCTTAGGTTATCACAGGTACAAATAACGTGTAATAAGTCCTCCACTCCACGGCCATAGAGGCGACAGGGCTGATCACCGCCTTTTCTCTCCCAAGGGGGAAGAAACTGTTTAAGTGCACCAATCCCCAGGGGGAGTTTTAAGAATTTTTCCTTTGTAGTAGTTTTTAGTCCGATTTTCAAGTAAGATTGCGGTTTTAAAGCTTTGTACGTATTCAGAACTACCCATCTGTGTGATCGTTTGGATAGCGTGTTTTTATCTTCTACAACAGGCACCACCAGTAACTTGCCGGTTTGCTTTGTCGACGCTCCTGCCGGAACTCGAAGACTCAGCGACACAGGAACTGGACTTCCAGAATTCTATGACTCCGATCCACCTCCACAGCAAAGCCGAGACCCGTGGCAGACACGAGAGACTTGGGACCGGACGCCCTGGACTTCCTGCATTTTGCTAACTGCATCGACTCCTGAGATAACTCGCAGTTGTGCATTGGGGTATGAGCAGCCCCAGCCCCGAACGCCATTTGCACCAAAGCTCAGCCCTCCACACTCCACGAGTACCGCGTGGGGCCTGCTCCTGCATTTCAGCTTGATGCGTCTTCCTGGTTGCTAGCCAGCTGGCTAGTTAGCCCTCTGAAGACTTCTTTTTTAATTTACACCACTGACCTGGTTGCTCCAGACTTGCTCCAGCTTCCCTCTAAAGGAGAAGCTCCCCAGACCTTGCTGGTCTGACTGGATGCCAATTTTCACTTCCTGCGTGGGTTGCGTTTGCCAAGGCTTGTTGGGTCCAATCCGGATACCGACGCCGCAGTCAACTAGATCGTTTGTGGGGGAGCTCGAATCCGGCTCCTGGTCGTCATCAAAGCCTCCTGGTCCTTGTGGCTGCAGAGACAAGCTTCACTTCTTCACCTGAAATCGACTCGATATCTCCTGGTTCATTCCTGGTCACTGGCTAGTGACCCAGACTCAGTCCCCTCTGCTTTCAGGTTTTTCAGTTCCTCAATCCACCCTTGGATCCACCCGGACATTTTCTTCTTGTCGCCTGCAGCACTTCTTTGCAGAACTCCATTGAAACGCTCGACGAAACCAGACGCCAAAAGGCACCTATGCACCCGGCTTCCCTGGGTGAGGTAACACGAGTACTCCGGTGCTCCCGTGGGTCTTGACTCTCGAAGTGTCCTACATTTTAAGTGGTGTTGTTGTAGTCCATCCGGAAGTGCCCTAAATCTTTAACTTTGTAACTTTTACGTTCCCATTATAAGTCAATGGTAACTTGCAACTGTGTTTAGACACTGCATGCGTCTCCCATGGGTCTCCTACTTCCTAACCTTTGGTTGTCTAGTGTAGGCCCAGCGATTCCCTAGGCCTATTCACACTTTCTGTAGTGGCTCTTATCCCACTATTTTAGTATATGGTTTGTGAGGCCCCTAGGGCAAAACTGTATTGTGTGCAACTTATAGTATGCTAATTGAGTAACTTGTAATGTACTTTTACCTCTGACTTCATAAAGAGTGCAGAGGGGTTGTGTTAGAAATAAATACATATATATTTGATATATACCTAGTGTGGTGTCCTTTCATTTGGTATTCAAGGGATTATAATTGGTAAAACAAACAGCTTCACATGCTCTTTGGAGTTTAGCCTAAGACTGCTGGTCCATGCTACCACTAGGATAGCTTGTCTATAAGGTTGACTTTACAACCACCATCAATAAGGGTAGTTTAGACTATTGCAAGGTGCCCACTAGAATAGTGGACATCATATGCCAGGCTAACTTCTCACAAATTATATATGAACAACGCGAGCAAAGTGCAAGTGCAAATTCATAAGCTCCATCTTAGCCTTATACAACCCTGAATTTACATCAGGGCATACAAGTGCAAGTGCTAATAAGGCTCAGACATAATTTAAAACCACAATTATTATTCAATGCAGTCTAAAAATCAATAAAGTGCAAATGCCAACATTGTAACCAAATATTAAAAGTGTGCAACATAATGCTAACGAACGGATCTGTGCCTGTATGTTAAAATCAAGTCCGTTCTGCTCAATTCATCCATCACTGGAATAATTGCATTGTATAGGCAAAGGGTGTATGTTCAGGTCATTCCAGCCCCAGTGGGCATATCACATGTAATTTGAATGCAACTTGGCAATGTCTTTGTCCCACCCAAGTGGGCAATGATGTTTTGTCAAAATAATCTTGTGACACCTTCATCACTTATGGCGCTTCCGCATAACATTGCTAATTGTTGTTACTTCATGCCATAATTCCTGTGAGATCCTATTTACAAAAAATATATATTAGTGTAAACAAAAAGTACTAATTCTAAAATTCACTTAATTCAAATAAAATCTTATCTATGTACATGATTTCATAAAGGAGGGAAGCATCGCAACACATTCTAACCCATTATATATCTTTCCTTGTTCATTTACTATTTGTATTTCAGATATTCTAATACCCACCACTTAGCACACTAACCAAAATGGATTGCTAGCTCTTCGCTAGAATTGAGGCCTACAGGGAACCATGTTTCGAAATCAATGATGTATTTTGATTCTAACACTCTCAATTGTCGTTCTTTGGCACCTCCCCTAACTTGGGGTGGTATCGCATCTAATATGACAAAAGATAAAAGTTAACCATGTTGTCCATTAAGAACCTTAAAATGTTGGGCTACGGGGTATTGTTCATTGTTGTTACGTATAGTCAGCTTGTCTTCTAAATTTCTTTTCCTGGCTCTGTGTATTGTGCTGCCGATGTAATATTTCTTCCATTGGCACATCAAACAGTAAACACAAAATTTGGTACTATAATAAAAGCTTCCTCTAATTGTAAAATCTCTGCTGCTGTTGGGTATCCTAATCTTGGTGCAATTACTACTGTTCACAGAATTCCCTCTTCTAAAAGTTATTTGTTGATAATCATTTAATATTTATCTAAAACTGCATCCGTTTTTAATATCTGCCAATTGTGGTTTAATATTTTTCTTACTTTGTATGCCTGGGTGGAATAGGTAGTGATAAATCTGATTTGTTTTTCCGACTCAGTTAAATAATCCGATTTAGGATTCAATAATTCTTCTCTATCTAGTTGGGATACTTTGTCTACCGCTGTTTGGATAACCTTCTTAGTATACCCCCGGGTCTCAAATCTCCTAAACATTATTTATTGTTCTGCCTGAAATTCTTTATCTGTGCCGCTGTTTCGTTTAGCCCTAATGAGCTCTCCATAAGGTATACTTTGTATTACCATGGGTGAGCACTGGAAGCAAATTAAAGGCTATTACCCATAGTCTCTTTCATGTGGAGTCATGTTACCATTTGGTTATCTTATACCAACACCTCCACATCTAAAAACAAGATCTTATCCTTACTTATTTGGGACGTGAGCTCTATATTTAGTGTGTTAATGTTCATGGATGATATAAATGCCAATGCACTAGACTCACCTCCTTTACAAATTAAGAATATATCTTCGATGAATCTAGTCCATAGGACCACCTGTTCTCCAAATGTAATCCCATAACTGGAAACCTCTTTCCCCCACCAGCCCATGAAAAGATAAGCATAAGCTGTTCCTTGAATCTCTTTATACACTTTCCTGTCAAAGTAGAAAAAAATATTAGACAGACAGTATTGTATCATTTCTATCAACATTTTCATATGAAGTAACAGAGAAATCGATCTGGCTCATAAGAAATGGCGTACCGCTTGAATCCCCAAATCATGCTTGATTGACCCGTATAAACTTGCCACATCAAGTGTAATCAGTAGGAAAACTGGTTCCCACTGAAGTCCATCAATGATATTCAAAAAGTGCATTGTATCTCTTAAATATGCCGGTAAAGCAACCACAAAGGGTCGTAGAAATAAAATCTATATATTTAGATGTTGTTGGACCTGGCCCTTTTCGCAGGTTCACCTCGAGACTTTTTGCTTTTTCCTAGCCTGTTTCTGGAACCTGGTGGTGGTGATTTTAGGCCTCTGCGCACTTTTTCACTGTGGTACAGTGTAAAGTGCATGAGATCTCTGTGTATGTGTGGTGAGTGACCTGCCCTCCCATAGGAATGAATGGGGAATATGTATGCCCATGGTAGTTCCTAATGTGTGGGGAGTGCAGAGTTGAGTTTGGTATGTGCAAACTCGTGAGATTGAATGCTGCGCAATGGTATATGCGGCATGATTGTATCTAGTGTAGAAGTGCCACTTCTAGAAGTTGGCATATTTGTGTAATTTGTGTCTGGCGTGTGATTGGCTGAGGCTGGCTGGTGAGCCTGGCTCCAAGAGTCTGGGAGGGTCTGCCCCGGTGGTGAATGGAGTGTGTAGCATGCTGATGTGAGGGGAGGAGTGAGCCTGGGCCTGCTTGTAGATTGACCGTCTGGTTTGAGGGTCCTGAATGAGGCTGGGTTTTCCCCACACAATGCTGGCTCCACCCCTGGGGTGCGTCTGATGTCCCTAGCCTGGCCAGTGAAAGGAATTGCCTATAACCAGTTCTAGCTGGTTCTCACACTTCCTGCACCCTGCTAGACAAAGGATTTTATAGTATAAAAAGGGGCTGTGTACCCTTCCAAAATGTTCTTATTTCTGACTTGAATCTGCCTGGGGCGGGCTCTGCCCAGCCCCTGGATGCCTGGAGGATTTCTGGGGGACCCCTCTGCCTTGCCTAGACTGATAGGGGGACTTTGCTTTGCCCTGGATACCTGATGGACTGGACCTGGAAGTCTGGAGGACGTTCCTTTTTCTTGGGAGCTGCTTGCTCCCTCTTTTAGTGCCCAGGACCTTTTTTTCCTTTGAATCCTGACCTGCCTGTGACCCTTCTTGATGCAGGGGTTACCTCTGAGGACTTGTGGGGCTGTCCGTGCCCCCAGCGCGATGTGAGCGCTTTATTGGGGCTCTGCAGCGTGAAGCTGCTCCCTGTACTGTTCTTTGTGCCTCGAGTTTCGATATATTTTTATATCATGGGTCCCACCCCATTTATTTGATTGTCTAACGGGTGCTCACCCCGTTTCTACTTTTGTTTTTGCAACTGAGGGTGCCCACCCTTCTTTGTGCCCCTCGGAATCACCGCCGCAGCCCGGAGGAAACACTGGAAGAAGAGGTCCGGCCTGCCGCCTGGTTGTGGGCGGGGCCGGGAGGACGTGTTTTCCGCTTCCCCCTGCCAGGGGAAGCCATTGCCTGTGTTGCCGGTCTCCCGTGCCCAGAGGGAGACCGGAGAAGAAGACGGCGGCGGCCGCTGTGGGACTCCTGTGACCGAAAGGGAGCCCCGAGAGAAGAAGAATGAGCCTGGAGCCACGAGGGCTCCGCCTTCCGAAGTCCCGGTCCCGAGATGGGGGACCGGGTGAAGCGTGGTGCAACCCCCGCCCCGGAGAAGCAGCTGGTGAGTGGCGCTGCCGGGGAGGAAGGCGGGGAGGAGAGAGCACCAAGAGGAGCCCCAGCGAGAGTCCCGGTGAGTGTCCACGGGAGAGCGGCCGCATTAGTTCTTGAGCGGCCCCCGCCTGATAGGAGGCCGCTCCAACGAAGGGGCTACATTTGGATCTTGGGAGACCGCGAGGCTCCAGAGGGGCATAGTTGTACCTGAGAGCCCCGAGAGGCTCCCCGCCCGCATTTGTAATTAGGAGCCCAGAGAGGCTTGCGGTGCCGCATTTGTTCAGAGCCCTGAGAGGCTCGTGGCCGCAATTACCTAGTTTTAGAGCCCAGCGAGGCTCGTGGCCGCATGTACTTTATTTGGAACCCAGTGAGGCTCTGGAGGGCATTTTATATTTGGAGTCCAGAGGGGCTCACCGCCCACATGATGTTTAGTGCCCAGTGAGGCTCTTGGGGGACACAAGTGTTTTTCAAAGCCTGTGTAGCTCCAACGTTCTGCGCAGTGTTGTGTCAGAGCCTGTGTGGCTCCAACGATTGGGCGCAGCTCTGCTCTAGTAGGGTCAGTGAGGACCCTGTTGCAGTTTTGATTCCGAGCTGCCCAGCAATTAGTGGGCAGCTGCACCGTTTAGGTCTTGTGATTGTTCCCAGGTGCCCAGCAAGTAGTGGGCACCTGCAACGTTTAGGTTTTGTGCCGGTGGCGCACCCCTGACTGGCGCTGCATTGGCAGCGCGCCCTGACATTCTGGACACAGGGCTCTTTAGTCCCTTTATTAGATGGGGGCTGGTATGTGATTTTATTTAGGCGCAATGTGATTATCTATGTGATGGTAATTGCCTAATGTGATGTGGTGCTAGGAAATGTAATGCATTTAATATGATTACGCACCTTGATCTTACACCTCTGAATGTTTTTAGGCATCATGTGTTTTTGCGCTATCGAGTTATGTTCTGGCACCTCTGAATGTTTTTATGTATCATGTGTCTTCCTTGATTTTACACCTCTGAATGTGTTGGTTTATGCACTATGTGTTTTTCCTTCCCTGCACCTCTGAATGTGATTTTGATGCATCATGTGCCTTGTTCTGACCCCGCTGAATGTATGTTTTATGCATCATGTGTTTTTACTTCCCTACACCTCTGAATGTTGTGATGCATCATGTGTAATGTGTTCTTGCTTTTACCCCTGAATTGTATTGTGATACTTAGGTGGTTGTTCTTTTTAGTACAGGTGGTCCTAGTGAGGTCCTGGTTCCCTGCGTGACATTCTCCTAAGGTGTTTAGGGTTTCGTAGGTGGTACTTACCTGTTACCAGTAGTTACTGGTTGTGATTTATATTTGCTAATTTGTACTACAGTGATCCTATATCCTATATTCTATTTTCTACTAAGTGCTGATTCTGACAGGCGCCCACGTGGCCCTCCTGTGTAAATATTCCCTTGTGAATATTGCCCGTGCCAGTTGGCACAATGTACATGTGTGATTCTATCTGATGTGTTTTGACAATACAAAAGATATTTTTATATAACCTTGTGTGGAGTTCCTTTTGTGGTGTGCCTAGGATGTTGTTGCTGTTGTGTGCTGGCGCAAATGCTTTACACATTGCCTCCGGGATAGGCCTGTCTGCTCGTGCCAAGCTACCAAGGGGGTGAGCAGGGGTTATCTTGGCGTGTGACTCCCTTGCCCTGACTAGAATGTTTTTTTCTGCCTAGCTTTGGTGTCAGCGTTAGCCAACCAGAAATAGTCAGTTCTAACAGATGTCATTTCTAAGTGTGAGCCTATGGAGGATACTATCGTCCTGCCTGATGGATTAGGTTCTTATGACGTTAAGGGAGGAGATACAATATAGGAGGTTTAGCATGTTTACAGTTCAAACTACAATATTCTTCCCACTCCAATAGGCCTTTATCCTTTCATTTAATCAACATTTCATTATATCTCACATTAGAGATCAGTATTTCCGTTTTTTAAGAAGATTGAAAACATAACTGGTCATTCAAATGTCGCAATCCCTCTCTTAGATAATCTTCTTTGGCCCAGACCACAATATTTCCGATTGCCTGATGACTATTGTTTGGTCATTTTTAAGGTTGTCCAATGCTCTTGTTTGGGCCACAATGAGATTTCGTTTAGCATGGTGCTTACCAGAATAACGCAACTTTTTCAAGTCTTTTCCCACCCTTTTTTCAAATACCTCCAGTGGATACCATTGATATAAATGTTGATTTGGGTCTAAACCCACTTGACCCCGCTGTATCGACCTTTACATTTAAGTTCTCAAAGGTTGTCAATGGGTTTTCATCACAATCATTTTCAGCATCCAAAGAAGATTTAGTATGTAAGGTTTCCACATCTGAAATACATAAAGTATCTGATGGTGTCTCATTACTTAGGGCCAGATGTAGGTAGCCCTTTACCGATCGGAATCGGCCGAAAATACCGGTTTTCGTCCGTTTCCGATCGGTAAAGGGCTAGGGAGATGTAGGTGCACATATTCGGTAATTTTACCGAATCGTTATTATTACCGAATCGGTAATAAGTTCCGATTCGGTAATAATTACCGAAACGGTAATATTTACCGATTCGGTAATATTTACCGATTCAGTAAAATTACCGAAAATGCTATGTGGGTAGCCAATTTTCCATTGGCACATGGCTTACAGAATCGGTATTTTACCATGGAATACAAATCCATGGTAAAATACCGATTCCTGTGTACATGCACATCTGTGCATGTACACATGTGCCATGTGACAGACAGACGTGCCCTTAGGGCATGTCTGTGTGCCACATTGCACACATGCCCGTTTTGGGGGTGCTAGAGGGTGTCAAAGTGACACCCCCTGCACCCTTGTGAATTCATTAATTACCGATTCGGTAAATACCTAATCGGTAATGCCTAATCATTCCTATGGGCTTGAAAGCCCATAGGAATGAATGGGCATTACCGATTCGGTATTTACCGAATCGGTAATTAATGAATTGTTAAGGATTCGGTAACGAATCCAGATGTTGGGACTTACATCCCATTTACCGATTTTGAAATACCGAATCGGTAAAATTCGGTATTTCAAAATCGGTAAATGGGATTTACCTACATCGGGCCCTTAGTTCTTTCATTTTAGGTGTATGCAAATGAAACCATATTTTTTCATTTTAATTTACGCAAAAAGCAAAATACATATATATATATATATATATATATATATATATATATATATATATATATATATATATATATATATATATATATATATATATATATATATATATATATATAATATAGCACATGATCAGGACCTCTCTTGTCCCTTGGTATTTTACCGATATTGAGCATTGGACATACTGCACCAGCAGCATACTTTTTTGCATACGTAACCCATGTGCAAGTTCTTATTTTGCAACGTTTGGTTTGTATTATGTCTATAATATGTTGTTTGCTAGTGATGAAAGCACACTGCCCTAGGTTGCTTTTGGACTATACATCAAGAGACACAATGTATTCATGCTCATGATATTTTGACTAATTCTGATTCTGGCTGCGACATTGTATACCCTTACAGTGCTTCGCTTTGCTCACCACGGCTGCAGTTCTCTCTGTGTCTCAGATAATTGGTATTTAGCCACTTGTCCCCTATGATGTGGTACTCTCACTTTAACTTCCCGCTAACGATTGGTTGGCTTAGCAACATGTAGTCCATGCAGCCCGTCTTAAACTACAACCATGGCGGGAGAAACTTTGTAAATACATGTGTACTATTTGGGCAAATTTGACAATGGGTTTTGTTCAATATCTGTGATATTCTTATCACAGGACAAGTATGTATTCCCGACATTCGTGAAGTATTTTACTATATGTACGAATTTTAGTTTTGAACTGTTTAATTTAATTTCGGTAAACAGGCAGGGGAAAACCAATATACCCTTGTAGGCTTGGGCAGTTTATCTTTGAGGTCAAGAGAGTGCTACAAGGGAATTGATTTAGGCAAAACAAAATGCACTCAGTTAGGAGTCGTATGGAGAATATCGCACTCCAGAGTATCAACACGATATCACATAAAAAGAACAATCTAGATTAATGGAACGAATCTCTGGAAGGAGGAGAGTCAATAAAACACGGAAGAAATAAACCTGTATTCAAAGAAAATTTATATAGGTTTAAGAGGATATAAATCATACATAAATGTCTGGGGAGACAAATAAAAATTAATTTGAGCAAAAAAGTTGTGAACAGAGGTATAAGCAACTTAAGCACATGTTTGATGTAAAATGTTTTATCTTGCAATTTATGATTTCTGGTTTCAAGTCCTGTTTCTATGATTATGCTTCCGGACACTTTATTTACCGCGAAAACTGCCTTTCAAACTAACGTGAACAAGGCTGTCCGCAGCCGAAACATGTTGTTAGTTAAATAAACACCCTTGAAGACTACAGCGGTGTCGTGTTGTTTTGCAGACTGAGAGCACCTTCTAGGTTGGAACTTTAAAATTTATTGAATTACCGGCTTGCTCGGCCGGCATTGGTGCCACCTCCCGAGGGGCCGCAGTCAGCGTTCGAGAGCGGACTTTGGAATTTATACGTTTTCGCTGACACAGGACCGGCGCATCCAGCAATTGCTTTGGTAAACTGCACGGGTACACGGAAGGTACAGGTAAGAGCGCCAGCCTGGGGATCGCCGCATTTTGCTATACAGGGGGGGAGGGGCAGTCTCCTTTTGGCGTCTGTCGCCGCTCCCGCTGGGGCATCTGCAGCGCGGACCTCGATTCTGGTCTCTCAAACCCTGTTGTCTCTCCGAAACACCCACAAAGCCTGTCAGTTACTAGGCTCACTCCCACATCTACGCGGTAGTGCATCCAGACACCGCTGATCACTAACGGGATTTCATTACGTGCAATTGGAAAGCCGCCACACAAAGGATTGTCATCATACATCTTCAGCTATCCAGCTAGGCGGGCAGTCTGCACGTTCGAGGAGTAATTTCTGGCGCAGGAGGAACTTCATATTGATTGAAGGGACCGCATTCTCAACACAAACCCCTAATCCATTCTAGCTCCAAGGGGTGCAATCTCACGATGGAAGAGGAAGAAGCAAGGAGAGCTGCAGCACAAGCCCTTTTCACAAGACGCAAGAAAGGGGCAGGGCAACCTAAAGAAAACAACATAGAGTCCCCACCAACCACAAAAGAAAAAATCGACAAATTAGAGAAACTGAAAAAGAACGAGATCCATAATGGTGGGAGGCTATATCACTCCAAAACTACATAGATCAGGACATGGTCCCACGTGGTTTAAGGATTTTCACCACACCCACCTACGAAACACCCAACCCAGCCATGCTGAAAGAGTGGTCAGAAAACTCCGCTCTAAGTTCGAAACGCATGCTTGAAATCTTGGTAAAATATGTGTGGGTTGACCGAGAGGAACTCCTAAAACAAATTAACGAACTAATGGAAAGCATCAAATCTGAGGTCGATGAAGACACAGCCAATAGCATGATCACCCCCATGAAAACACGCCTCAAAAAATACGAAGAAGATATAAAACAAGAAAGGAGCGCAAGTTGGACCGCGATTACAATGATTATGAGAGTGGCAGAATCCTAACGTTCAGCCGTAAATATGATCATTTGTATCAAAGCAAAACCGATTCAACAATCTCCACACCACAGAATGTGGAATCATCTGTGATATCCAGTGGCACAGAATTGGATGCATCAATTGAAGAAGCCACAGCACTTGATGTACGTACCCCAAAGGTGATTTTTTGGAGGAATACCGCCACCTGCGCCGGAGCAGACGGGCGGAAGTGGAGACTCCGGCACCAGAGGTACACACATCGAGGGGCAGAGGATGAGCACGAGAAAGAGGCGGCAGAGGAACAACCGGGGGAAGAGGCTTTTCCAGAGGTGGGAACAAAGACAAGGCAAAAAGCGACATAAGAAACATCGTCACACGTTCCAAGAGAGGCCAATGATGGACGAAGAACTGGTAAATAAAACAGTGATAAATCTTTCTAAGAGAAAAATGTCATATCTAGTGAAATCGACTTTAAGCTTGGGTCTTTCATTTTGTCCCTCCATGCCATTTGACTTTTGCACCACACGCATCGATATCTTTAAGTTTATATGCAAACTTAAATTAAAAAAATGGCACAAACTCAAAAGACTAAATTACAATCACAACAGGGGAGGGCACATTCCAACCACCAGAGATGAAAATTTCTCTATCAGTGATGTGGACAGCATAATCAACATCATCGCTTTAGACCAGGCCAAGCTGGCTAATGAAGAGGAAATGGACTTGGGTTGTACGACCCAAATGCTGAAGGAGGCGGCATTTGTTACTGATGACAGTACTCTTATCAGGTTTTAAACCAAAATCAACTTTCATCCCTAATATGCGCATGATAATCTCGATACTTTCCATGACTGTGTAACCAAACAAATCTGTGCACAAAGAACCAAAAAAGGTAGAGGAGCCACTAGGGAGCAAAATCTTAACACACAAGAAAGAAAAGCTCTGACCTCTCTTATGGAGGATAAAACTATAGTTATCCGCCCTGCAGATAAGGGAGGTAATATAGTTATTATGGATCGAGAAATGTATACCAAAGAAGCATTAAGACAACTTGGGGATGTGAAATTTTACACCATCACATCCTATGATCTTTATAACAACAGTATACTCGCCTTATGGGAAAAACTTACCGAATGGAAAGATCAAGGTATTCTAGAATGGGAGGAATTTAGGTACCTTAAAAATGACCATCCAATACTACCTGTCCTGTACCTCCTCCCAAAACTCCACAAGGACACAATTAATCCACCCGGGAGACCCATTGTGTCTTCGAGGGGATGTGTCTCGGAACACATATCCAAATATGTGGATTTTTTTCTTAGAGACTGGGTACACGAACTTCCCAGCTACATTAAGGATACCAAGGACTTTTTTTTAAAAACTATCATCCGTCCAATGGAAAGAGAACAATCTGTTAATCACCATGGATGTACAATCTTTGTACACGATCATTGACCATGAACAAGGCTTATTAGCTTGTGCCAGCTTTTTGGCTGGACGTCCTCTACGTTTTAGAGAACACAGCAAAATGTTAGTGGACATGATGTCATACTGTCTATGTAATAACTACTTTGTCTTTGATGGTGTCCTGTATAGACAAACAACTGGGACGGCGATGGGTTCATGCTTTGCTCCCAGTTTTGCGAACCTCTTTTTGGGGCACTGGGAGCAAAGCACCAACTCAGACCCCAACTTGAGTACCTTTTGGCCATTTGTGGATACATGGTGGCGATACATTGACAACCTCTTTGTAATTTGGAGTGGGTCCCTCGAGATGGCTAACGATTTTGTGAACAAACTTAACATGAACAATCTGAATATTGTACTCACCAGCAACATCAGCAAGAGTACTGCAGAATACCTAGATGTCAGAGTAGAGGTAGTCAATGGCAAACTACAGACTTGCCTTTTCAGAAAAACCACTGCTGGTAACAGTGTGCTGCATGCCCTGAGTAGTCACCCTGAAACCCTGAAGTGGAGCATTCCCGTCAGTGAACTACTCAGGGCGAAAAGAAACTGTAGTACTGACCAAGGTTATGAGCAGGTCAGCCGTGAAATGATGGCTAGATTTAAAGACAGAGGCTACCCTACATGGGTCATTAAAAGAGCCAAAGCACGTGCAGATGGTATTCCCAGGTCAGACACCCTAGATGACAGAGACAATGACACTGATACCACCAGTGAGGTCGAACAAACACGCCTCATCCTCACCTATAACACTGAATCCAAGCAAATCCGTAGAATAGTATCTCAAAATTGGAACATCCTTACTGCGGATAATGTGATTGGTAAGGACTAGCCCTGGGCGTAGTGGGCGTAGTGGGCCTTCGCGGAGCTACGTGAAGTGGGCGAGAAACTACGCCCACCTCCGCACTCCGCGTAGCCCCACTACGCACCACAGGCCTCCCTCCCGCCCTCCCTAAATACGTTAAATTAAAAGTATAAAATAATTAAAAAGGCACTTACCTTGCCCGCCGCTGCCTGCCGCATCCCCGGGGCTCGCTATCTTCATTGCTGCCGTCTTGTTTACTAATGCGCATGCGCGGGCGACCGCGCATGCGCATTTTCTCGTATGCGCATTAGTAAACAAGACGGCAGCAATGAAGATAGCGAGCCCCGGGGACGCGGCGGGCAGCGGCGGGCAAGGTAAGTGCCTTTTAATTAATTTAAACTTTTAATTTAAAGTATTTAGGGAGGGAGGCGGGTGGTGGCCAGCTACGCTCCGTCTGCAGAGCGTGCGTAGTGCCGCCTGGCTACGCCCGCTAAGCAAAATGCGGAGTAGACGGCACTACGCACACTCCGTGCACGGAGCGTAGCTGGCCGCCCACCCCTAGTAAGGACTTATCCAACCTGCCTCTCATCGCGTATAGAAAAGGTAGGTCTCTACGTGACATGCTGGTCAAAAGTGACATCACTGTCTATCCTAAAACACAGAACTTGGGTTTGACAGGTTTCTTTCCTTGCGGTCACTGAAAGGCATGCAGATACAGCACTCATAAAAAATCTGTCACGTACAATGGGATAAGTAGAAAGTTGACTCAATTCCTGACATGCAGTACTACTTTTGTCATCTATGTTATTGTCTGCCCATGTGGGTTATGGTACATAGGCAGCAGTACTAAACAAGCAAAAAATCGAGTACTTGAACACTATCGTGCCATCGTCAACAACAATGAGAAATATCCTGTAGCAAGACACTTTGCCGAAATACATTTCTCCAATCCAGCCCAAATAAGCTTCCATGTTTTGGAACACATTGAAAGAAGTCCCCGGGGGGGAGACAGGACCCTTAGACTGAGACAAAAAGAGTCCAAATACATAATTGAATTTCAAACTAAGGCCCCGGGAGGATTAAATCAGGATGAGGAGCTAGCAGTTCTGAATTTAGTGGACTGAAGTGCTGCCTCGCTGGTGCTGTTCATTGAATAAACGTATGTTGGCTGATACTTTCCTGTGGTGCAGTTGTCTTCTACATCAGGCATCTTTCGTTGGTATATATATATATATATATATATATATATATATATATATATATATATATATATATATATATATATATATATATATATATATAGTGTGCAAGGACACAGCCTCGTGTCCGAAACGCGTCATGCACCGTTCCACGTATTTGAAGAAATGAACTAATAAATAAATCGGATTTTGGCTTATTACCGAGTCCGTGTTACTGTTTAAGTGCGCCAAGGCACTGGGAAGCTGTGGAGTTGATATATATATATATATATATATATATATATATATATATATATATATACTACTATTATAAAGGAAGAACTTTGAGGCTTTGGGGCGGGTAAACTCGGGAACCACAGCGCCAATCCACACACCCGATACATCGTTGTAATCCTCAGGGTGTGCAGATGCACATAGGCTATATAAATTAAAAATAAATAAGTTATTTAAGAAATGTAAGTTAAAAAAAAGTAGTCCCTTCAAAGTAGCGCCGGCCGTGACGTGCGTGCTTACATCAGGATCGGCGTACAGGAGCGCGAGGAGCGGCGGAGATCAGCGCGGGGACGAGCGGCGGAGATCAGCGCGGGGACGAGCGACAGAGATCAGCGCGGGGAGGAGCAGTGACGAGGAGCGGCAGAGATCAGCGTGGGGAGGAGCAGTGACAAGCGGAGGAGCAGCGGACATGCGGACAGGCGGTGAGGATCGGCGGGCAGGCAGTGAGGAGCAGCAGCGGGGAGGAGCGGTGAGCGGCGGATGAGGTAGGGCGCAAAGTAAGCAGTGAGCAAAGCAAACGTGAGGGAGGAGCGGCGGCGGAGAGGAGCGGTAAGCGAGCCACAGGTACCAAACGGAAAAAGAAATGTGTGCATGTTACAAAAGCGTACAAAGTGGAGTGGTCAGCTGAAAGCTAAAATGACAATCGGTAGAAGGTAGCAAATGGGGCATTACAGGAGGAAAAAGTGACGTGGGCAGTGATGTGGGCAGGTACCAAATGGGGCATTACAGGAGGAAAAAGAAACGTGTGCAGGTTACAAAAGCGTACAAAGTGGAGCGGTCAGCTTAAAGCTAAAATGACAATCGGGAGAAGGTACCAAACAGGGCATTACAGGAGGAAAAGGAAACGTGTGCAGGTTACAAAAGCGTACAAAGTGGAGTGATCAGCTTAAAGCTAAAATGACAATCAGGAGAAGGTACCAAACGGGGCATTACAGGAGGAAAAAGCGACGTGGGCAGTGACGTGGGCAGCTTACAAAAGCGTACAAAGTAAACATAGAGGCATAATACTGCACAACGTCAGGGCGGGCGAGGGCCCTGAGCCATGATTGCTCCCGGACATCGTCGGGACGGGCTGCTAGTGTATATATATATATTTGTTGTGGAAAGCTTAGAAACATTAATAGTATTTTTTCTGTTTCTAACCCATGTGATGGCACATTGCACTTTAAAAGGGTGATCAGCCCTCGTGACGTTGTCATGTGATCAAGGCTATCTCTAGCCGAAACGCGTCATGGCGGACTGGTGCTGGGCTAAAATACTAAAATAAAAACATTTGCACCAAACTACGGGTCTTGCTGGTTCCTGTGTCTTCTGATCGGCTGAATGCTGTGAGTTGCCTAAGGAGCACCACGTACCTCGTATCTTGGCTGGGAAGCTTCCCTGGCTTGTTGCGAGACCCCTCCTCGGTTTTGGGCGAAGCTGCAGCGTGAAGCAACCTTCCTTTCAGGAAATTTCGAAAGCTCCGTGTACGGAGAAGCTGCCACGCCCCAGGGTTCGTTGGATCTGATTGCTGCCGCGTTCGTGAGGAAAACCCGGAAGTGGTTCGGAGGTTTCAAGACCAGCGTCGGTTGGTCCGGACATCCTGAGCCTGCTGAGTGAGTACCAGGAGCGGCTGCTAAACGGACTACATCATTTCCCTGTGAGGAGTTCCAGAAACGCGCTTTCTCTACGGACTACCGGTAGGACGCGTTTTTGAGTGTGCTTGCTGATTCTATTGCCCGAGAACACCATGTCTGCAGACACGTTAAGGGGGCGCATGGAGGCGTCTAAGGGTATGTTTACGGACCCCCCGGCTGGGGAGTCCGTCGTGCATCCCAGTTCCATTGCTGCACCGGAGCACAGCTCCGGGCTTAAAGAACTTTTCAAAAAATTGGAAAAGTGTAGCAAAAGTGAGCAGTCGAAGTGGTGGGAGCATACATCGCTGTCAGGTTACTTAGAGGTGGGACGTGTGCCGAGGGGTCTGCGAATTTTATTAGCACCATCTTACGAGAAACCGGACCCCCAGATGTTAACCGACTGGGCACAGTGTAACCTAGAAAATTCCAAACGCTTGATGGGGATCCTGATACAATACGCTGAAAGCGATAGGGTCAAATTGCTGGAGGAAATTGACGCCATTAACGCTGAGATTGACAAATTTCCCCCTTCTGCCGAGATAACTAAATACAGAGAAGATATGGCAGTAAGACTCAAGCGTGAGGAAGAAATAATAAAGAAGAGGAAGGCATATAAATTCCAGCGTGATCGGCTGGACTACGAGAATGGCCAAATCTTCACGTTTGCCAAGCGTTATGATAAAATCAAGCAGCGACATGGTAAAGAACTTTCAAACAGTGCCGCCAACACTAAGGCTGACAGAAATGCAATTTCGACAACACGACAAGATGAAGTATCTTCTGTTTCGGGTGAGAGTTCACAATACGAGAGTGAGTCTGAAACGGAAATCAGACGCCAACAGATGTCGGGGTTTTGCAAATTTACCCCAGGGCAGGAAATGGAGATGGTAACTCAAGACCGAAAACTCACTCTCCGCTCTGGGACACAATCGGCCGGCGCCAGCGCAAGAATAGGAAACGCGCAGAAAGGCGGGCCTGCAACAAACGCCGCAAATGTAACTGGCAAACCGCGAAATCAGCGCGCGAAAAAGCAGTGGAACAAACCACCGGTAGCCCAACAACAATAGCTACCTTAGAGACTTCACAAACGAACTCACAAGCGGTTATTAACCTTTCGGAAGTGAACCTATCACGCGAAGAAATTTCTATACTCTTGTTGGGACTATCGTATAGTCCAAAGGCAAATTTTGACTATGCAACCACAAAAATAGACATCTTTAAGTTTGTCCGGAAGCTGAAGCTACGGAAACACTTCGCATCCCGGACTAGCTCCAGTGGTAATCTTGAGAAGATCAGTGAGGTGACTGCTCCCACCACCAATCTAACTGGTAGTGAAGGTGATACTACGGTGTTGGGTGCAGCCTTAACGCAAGAACTATTGGAACTACATCAAGATGAGTTTGGTCCCAACACTGAGAGTCAAGAGGCATTGGGGGGCGAACCATTGCCAACATCATGCGCAACCAATTTTAAATTGAAATCGAAATTTTGCCCCCTCATGCTCAAAGATAATATAGATATCTTCCACGATCGTGTTGTCACGCAACTCAAAGAGCTACAAATCAGAACTGCAAACCAAACCAAACGATATGACCACAGAGATAAGGAATACCATACCTTAATCAAAAAACTGAAAGCCAACAAGAACCTGGTGATCAGACAATCAGATAAAGGGGGCAACGTGGTCCTTTGGCCACGCACAATGTACTTAGAGGAAGCCCACAAGCAACTTAACGACAAGGAATGCTATCGTCGTATCTCCATGCAAGAGGCAACTAATTCTAGGAACGAAATTTACCTCAAATTATCTGCTTGGAGAAGTAAGGGCCTCATCACGATGGATGAATATAAGTTCCTGAAAAAAGACCATCCGGTGACTCCGGTGATATATTTCATCCCTAAAGTACATAAAAGCATACAAAAACCCCCTGGCAGGCCCATAATATCTGCTTGTAACAGCTTACTGGAGAACATGAGCAGATATATTGACTTTTTTCTCCAGGAATATGTGAAGGGCCTGCCATCTTTCATTCTTGATACCAGTGACTTGTTGAGTAAGATTCAAGACTTCATATGGAGCCCCAATTATGTCCTTGTATCGATGGATGTAACTTCGCTGTATACCAGCATATTCCACATTGATGGTTTGAGGGCTGTGCAGCATTTTTTGGAAAAAAGAAATCAGTGTTTCCATGATCACTCTAAAATGTTGCTAGATATGATCAATATTTGTCTTGAGAACAACATCTTTCTTTTTGCTTATCAGTTATTTATACAGACCAGGGGAGTGGCAATGGGGGCCTGCTTCTCTCCCAGTTACGCCTGTCTACACATGGGGTACTGGGAGGAGCAGGTCCTGAGAAAGCAATATGCCACCGTCATGAACACCAAAGTTAAACTTTGGTTAAGATATATAGATGACCTGGTTTTTGTATGGGATGGATCTGAGTCAGAGGTGACCCTTTTTATAGAGGAATTGAATAACAACAACCTGAATATACAATTCACGAACACCCTGAGCAGAGAATCCATTGTATTCTTAGATGTGGAACTATATGTTTGTGACAATAGATTGCATACTAGACTATTCTGCAAACCTACAGCGGGAAACACACTACTGCATGCTGGAAGTCATCATCCAGCACATCTGATACGCAGCATCCCTTATGGGGAGATGCTGCGTATCAGACGGATTTGTAGTAGTGAGGAGGAATGCCGAATGGCACAATCAGCATGTAGGGCTCGATTTGTTGAGCGGGGCTACAAAACAGACACGATAGACAATGCCACTATTAGAGCTAATAGGATTGATAGAACTGCACTCCTGGGCTCAGGAAGGGCACAAATTAGCTCTGTAACTGATAATACTAACAATGAGACAAGACTAATTATGGCTTACAATAAACAACATAAATGTATCCACAAAATAATCAAAGATAACTGGTCTCTAGTCTCCTGTGATCCTGTGATTGGACCACACATCAGTAAAAATCCTAGCATTACCTATCGTAAAGCACACTCAATGAAGGATAGTCTAGTATCTAGCAGCCCTGAAGTGGTTTCAGGAACATGGTTAAATGACAGTAAAGGCTTCAAAAGATGCTCAAGCTGCAAAGCTTGCAAGCATGGTATCAGCAAGACTGAGGTATCTACCCCCCTTTCACCCTTTCCAATTAAAATCCAACAACAATTAAACTGTAAGTCAGAATTTGTTGTGTATGTCTTGGAGTGCCCGTGCGGCCTAAGATATGTTGGCAGCACTAGGCCTCAAGTGCATAAGCGCATACTTCAACATCTGCGAGCGATTATCCATGCAGATCAGGCTTATCCAGTAGCCAGGCACTTCGAGAGCAACCATGGAAAGGATGTGTCGTTACTGAAGTATTTTGCGATAGATTGTGTTCCTCCCCAAAGGAGAGGCGGTGATAGAGAGTCACTCTTAAGAAAACTTGAGACTCGCTATATAATCCTTTTAGATACCAAGGCACCGTCTGGTCTCAATACAGGGGAGGATTGCCACACCTATCTATGATTTTAGTTGTAGATATGTAAGACTTGTTGAGCCTGTCATCCATGTCAATTTGAGCTGAGTTGTCGAAGAAAAATAATTGTATTTCTAGTAATTGTATTTTGTTTGGAAACTGTGGATTTTACATTCTGTACTGACACACTTTATCCCTTTTCCCTCCATGACCAACTGACATTTCTTAATTTTGATTTTATTTAATTATCATGCACTTGGTAGCACTTTTTTGCCATCAGCTAACGTTGCACTTTTAGCAGATTTTGCACAATACAGAGCATACATCTTAGGCTATGGGATTTGCCCACTTGGGCACTATTGCACTTTAGACTTGACCCATGGTATTAATACATTACACCTGGATCAAATGTGTAAATAAATGAATTATAATTTTAGTTATATTTTACATGTATATAACTATTTAAAGGCTTTTAACTTTTATATGAATTTTAAAAGTTTCTACTACCCGTGCCTGAATATGTACTTGTATTTAACATGCATTTTCAACTCTAATATTGTGCAGATTTTTACAGTGTTACTTACCGTAACAAGAATATATGCTGCTTATTACTGTGTGACTTATGTAATATACGGGCATTTACGCCGTAATTATTTGTTGTGGAAAGCTTAGAAACATTAATAGTATTTTTTCTGTTTCTAACCCATGTGATGGCACATTGCACTTTAAAAGGGTGATCAGCCCTCGTGACGTTGTCATGTGATCAAGGCTATCTCTAGCCGAAACGCGTCATGGCGGACTGGTGCTGGGCTAAAATACTAAAATAAAAACATTTGCACCAAACTACGGGTCTTGCTGGTTCCTGTGTCTTCTGATCGGCTGAATGCTGTGAGTTGCCTAAGGAGCGCCACGTACCTCATATATATATATATATATATATATATATATATATATATATATATATATATAAAAACTGAAAACAAAGGTTTAAATAAGGTCATAGTTAGTTGAAGATGTCGGTTAAAGTGTAACATTTTAAACAAAAAAACACTAAACTTTATTGGTTGTAGGTAATTGAAGTATCTACGTAAGAACAACCTCCTATCATAGCTTTTGAATGCACCCAAGATGACCTCGCTATCAACACTGAGTCAGAGATACACGGTCAGACAGGCCCGCAATTAAATCCAAGCCTACCGATTGATAGGTCACAGATAAGATGCACTTAGCCCCAAGACAGACGCACAAACCGGGAAAACCCAGATTAATCCCACAGATAAGCAGCTATACCACAAAAGGTCAAAGAAAATTGGCCCCAATAAAACACGTTTGACCAAAGACACACATTCCCAACATACCACAAAGTCAGATACCACATGTAGTTCGGAACACTCAACCAATCAGAACACAGCATGCACACTAAACACAGTGTTCACATGCTCCTCATCCTGGACATCTGGACACATACACACTGGCCCACATTGAGTCTCCAAAAAGTTGAGAGCCACCTCCGCCGCCTTACTGATGGTTGAATTTATGGTTCATGACTATGCCAAGGTTTACGTGCTCCACAAGAATGTGCAATCTGTTTATTGTATTTCAAGAACTGTATATAATACTGGCCAAATCCGCCGTACATTGAGAGAGTCTTCAGACACGCCTTTGTTGCTGCTCTCCAGGCCACTGCGTTAACTAAACTAACTTCTGCCAATTTCACCAAACGCCTCTTGTGTTTTTACTTTTTCAAGTTAAATTCATATCTGAGCAACATGTCTAATTATAACATCATTTTACATTTTTTTTGGGGGGGGGGGATTTCTGAGGTTTTTTCATTTAAAGTGAGATAATATTACCATACCTAACTATAATGCCACTTTAAACTTAGTTTTTCAGTGAATTTCTAGTGTTTTTTTAACATAAGTAATATGGTATTACTATACTCTCCGGGTGGTGGGGGTGTGAGGAGCACACCAGGTTTGTCTAAATTATCTGGCTGATCAATCGGTGCTGCAACTATTTAGGTTTGTCACGCCTGTTTTGAATATCAAGTTATGATGGGTTAGAGAACTCATCTAGTTGCGCACTGTGCACTTGGTGTTTTCCTACACCTTAAATGTTTATACTCGTGAACTATTTTTTCCACAATTATTTATTTTCATATTCTGATTTATTCAAATCATCATAACAAAATAAATTGTTTGTGCATTTGTTCTCTTTCAATTACAATTGTACAGTACATTATTTGTTGATGCCAACATTTTCACATTATAACCATAAATCACATTTCACAATTTTCACTGCCATGCCCACTGCATTTCGGTACCATCAGGTACCTTCGTCAGGGGGTGATCTGTAAAGATATAAAATAAACTGTATGAGTGATGTGTATATAATTTGCCCATGGGTGTGTTCACTTGCAAATGTTGCGGAGTCATACCTGTTTCTCGTGTGTTTGTGATCAGTCAACTGTAAAATAAAACCGCAATACCTTATGTTACCTCTAATTCATGATGTTTGAGTGTTGAACTAAACCGTGTAGTCTACATGATTAAGCTTACCGAGTGTTCTCTATAGCCTGGAGCTTGTTAATCTGTCAAGAAAATACACGAAAGCCCTGTGGTTAGTGCCACTCGCTCCTATCGGCCAATAAACACCATTTGGCGGCAGTTGTAAGGTGGTTCGTTGGAGAGAGGACACCATAAAGCTTGTTCCTAAAAAACTACCTATCACACCAATACCTGAGCGTGTTGTCTTCTAGAAATTGGCGACGACTTCTGCCCTAGATGTCCTGGATACCTACAGCATTAGGAGCAAGAAGTAATTGGAACATTGCGTGTTTTGGACAATAGAGCCCTTCTGTGCATTTCAGAATGTCCTTTACATGGTTGAGCAGGACGGCTACATTCTATGAAATCCACATGCAACATTAAAATTGAGGAAGTGTAGGACTGGCATGGAAGCTGGCGCAGCGTAACTGTGCCTCCTCTGTGTGCATAGCTGTGAACTGCTGCCTTGGTGGTGACATCTGCTGGCAAGGTTACGTCAACAGTCACTGGAACGCTTGCTATACACTGTGTGTCCATGCATGTCATGTTGACAGAAGGGGGATTGGAGTGCACTCTAGTTGTAAGTGGGCACACTTAAACTTCTAATACTGTGATATTGTACCAATATGTGTGCCCAGAATAGTGGTCTTACCCAACCAGTTCACTTTCTTCCACATCCTGGTAATCCCTTGCTGAAATGGACAGACTGGAAGAAGTATTTTATCAATTACATTTGAGCTCTGGAGGATGAGAACGTAAATGAGTTTACTCAATCTAGAAAGAAAATAAATTCCCTTGCATAGTCTTGGCCCAGAAGGGTTACAAGTATATTTTCCAAAGGAGAACAAACCAAGGGCAGTTGACAGTGCTGGTTTCTTTAAAGTTGACTTGGAGGATCTTGATGTCAACCAATGGTGTATGCAGCTATTGACAGGTCTTTTTTTTCAAAGGAAAGCAGGTGAAGTCCGAATCAGTATAGAAACTGCCAATCACCTGCAACGTTGTAGCCTTGCATGACGATCCCATCCGAAATCAGGTAGTGATGCACTCTAGCATCAGGAGGATCCAGGAAAAGGTGTGGGTTTGCAGTGATTCGCTAATGAAGGAAACCGCATCTCTTGTAAAGAAGACTGACATGGCTAAGAGATGTGCCAAAGCAGCATTGAAAAATGGTGCGGATGCTGATTCTGTGTGTAAAATAGCAACTTCCAAGGAGGATGAGTTAGAAAACATAGAAATATAGTAGTAAAGGTCCAGGGTGGAAGAAATGTGCTGTTTCAGGAGTGGCAACAAAGGCCAAATGGCCAGGGACAGAATTACCTGGCTGTTAAATCCAAGTGTGCCTACTGTGGGATTATAGGCCATTTTACCAAAGTGTGCAGGAAAAAGAATAGTAAAGGGGACAAAAGTGCTGTCAGATGTGTGATGGAGTCGGAAGAGGATATTGAAGGGGAAAATGAATCCTTGAGTGATGAAGGGGTCCTTTGTATAGAGGACACAGTGTTAAATGTGAGTGTTGATACAAGGAAAAAAATGTGTAATGTGGTGATTGGAGAGGTACACATACAAATTGTGGCAGACTCTGGGTCACCGTACACACTAGTGCAAAGGTCTGTTTTGGAGAATAATCTAGCAGATCTTCTGGTTGACAAATTGGATTTATCAGACATACATCATGTTACTTTTATCGGGAAAGGAGTCCCATGGTGGATTACAATATTTTTATTCAAGTCCCTGAGGTCAATGCATGGATGTAACCAGTCATCTAGCTTACGAGCTATGATCAAAGGTGCCAACGATTCCGTGCTCGCTACAGATTCTATTATCCCTTTGCTTTCCAATATATCCAATTTCTGCATTACACTATCTCTGACCCCAAAGGGTAACCTCATGACCTTTTGACACAGTGGGGTAGTAAACAAATCCATAACTTCCCTATCTTTACCGAAAATACACTGGGGAATCATTCCTCGAACTCCTTGATTATAGGCTCCTGTTGTTCATTAAGGAGCATGACTATTATGGTCCAGGGTAATGCTCAAATTCCTTTGATCAATCCACCCAAGGACAGATGGCCCCTTTTCAGCCACACATAATTTCCCTTGGGCCGTCCTTCCTTTAAATTCAAATGTGAGTTCCCTCAAGCCTAGACACGTTTGCTTCCTAGAATTGACAAACTCCTATCTCAGTTCAAGAGTATACAACGGTTTTCTATAATTGATTTGTCCTTGGCCTATCACTAGGTTCAGTTGCATCCATCTAGCTGGAGCCTCATGGCGTTTGACACTTCCTTCGAGTGTTATAGATTTGTACGCATGCCATTTGGACTTGCGGCTGCAGTAATCATGTACAAACTTTCCAAAGGTGTGACATACTTTGGATGACATACTGGTGATGGGCCAAAACAGATTCGAACACAATGCAAGGTTTGAGATGGTGTTGTGGAAATTGCCAGGCAAGGCTCTTAGCAGAGTTAAAAAAAACTGCAAGTTTGCGTTGTAGTCAACAACCTACCTAGCCCATGAAGTGGACAGAGGATGTATAGCCCCTAAAAAGGTGTTAAGTGAGGTAGTTAGTAAGGCTCCAGCCCCTAGGTCCAAAGAAGAGGCCAGATCATTCCTCTGTCTCTCTGAATTTTATTCCAAGTTTGTGCAGAATTTCGCGCTGTAGAACAATCGGTTGAGACAATTGTTGAAGGTGAGGAAAGAATTCAATTAGAATAATGAGTTGCAGATAGATTTTGAAAGGATAAAGCAGAGGTTTGCAACAGTGTTTTCCTTGCAAGGGTTTGTAGTGGGGATAGGCAGCATCATCATCACAGATGCCAGTGGGAAGGGACCTGGGCAGTATTCACACAAGTGTCAAGTAAGGGAGAGGAATGTACTGTAGCATATGCTTCCCATTCGTTGTACTCTTCTGAGGACAAATTCTCTATAATTGAGAAGGAGATGTTGGTCGCAGTTTTGGCCCTGGGAAAATTCAGGCAATATTTGTGGGGTGCCAGGTTTACACTCCGCACTGCCCCTGGACAACTTATCAAGGTACTCAGAACTAAAAGTGTAATCCGATAGTGTTAGACGGGGACCCGAAGGGTCGGCCGAGCAAGGGGGGAGAGGCCTCCGGCGAGGGCCCTCTCCTGTAATCGTACGGACGAGCAACCACCCCCCCCCCCACAGATGGACACCACACAAATATAGGTTCTGCACACTTTTATATGTATTCTTAGGCAGGGTAACTTGATGATACAGCAGGACCAGGATACGAGGATCCCGTCAATTCTAGTCTCTTTGGGGAAGGGGGTAGCAGGACAGTCTTAGTACCGGTCTGGTACAGGGTTAGCGGGTGTGGAGCTTACAATCCTCGAGCTGGAGGGTTAGCAAGGAGGGGCCACGGCAGCGCCAGCAGGCCTTCCAGATGGTTCACGAAGAGGATGAGCCGCGGCAGCGCCAGCCGGCCTTCAAGATGGTTCACGAAGAGGATGAGCCGCGGCAGCGCCAGCAGGCCTTCAAGATGGTTCACGAAGAGGATGAGCCGCTGCAGCGCCAGCAGGCCTTCAAGATTGTTCACGTAGAGGATGAGCCGCGGCAGCGCCAGCAGGCCTTCAAGATGGTTCACGAAGAGGATGAGCCGCGGCAGGGCCAGCAGGCCTTCAAGATGGTTCACGAAGAGGATGAGCCGCGGCAGCGCCAGCAGGCCTTCACGAGGGTTCACGAAGAGGAGCCGCGGCAGCGCCAGCAGGCCTCCAAGGATGAGTTTGTCTCGGTGTCTCTCGACTCCAGGATACAACTCCCTTCCTGCTCTGGAGCTTCCCCAGTTATAGGTCTGGCGCCCTTTGATGTCCGGACCCTCGCACTTAGAGGTCGGGGGGTCCGGGATGAGGGAGTCCAGACACCCAGCGGGGGGGTGGAGCCAGCGCCCAGGGAGGCTGGGGGCGATCGAAACCTGGCGGAGGGGAGCCATCGACACTCCTTCTCCCATTGACCCGCCAAGTGGTCTCTTTACCCCCTGGGTGGATGGTGGTGCCTCGATGTCGGGGCATGGCTAGGCCTGAGGCTGAGGTCGACCCGAGGCCACGAGGCCTGGTCGTGGAGGGTCCAAGATGGCGGCTGGGCCGGAGACGGTGGTTCGGGAAGGGACCTGGGCCAGCCGAGAATGTTGTGATCATGAGCCAATGTTCCGCCGGGGAAGAGCTGGGTGTTGACCCGGCGGGCTGCAGGTGGTGCTCTTGTCCGGGGAACAGGGGTAGCAGGGGTCTGCGACCCGCCATGCGGGGAGGGGTCGGGCATGCCACGAGGCCTGTCCAACAGATAGAGACATATGAGCCGCAGATTTTTAAACTTTTGAATTCTCCCCAGGCTTCAGATTTAATCTGGAAATGTTTCAGCAGTACCTCTGCATGCTGGAGGACGGCGCTGTATGACTCTGTGATGATGTCGAATACGGTTGTGATGTCAGTGGAGTCCTATAAGTCCCCTCTGGCATGCAGACGTCAGTTTCTTCTTGTCCACACTGCAATGCGGATCTGGAGAAGCGGATCCTCAGACTGATTTTTTTAGGTCTCGACTATTATATTCCGCAAGGAATAAATAGACGAGAGTATTGTTGGCAAACCAAGCTCTGAAACCAGCGGATTTCAGACAGTTCTCTTCCAGGGGATCCTCATCAATAGTCATAAGCATTAGAATATTCCCGCCCATGTGCGGGACCCCGGAAACACTATATTATATATGCCCCACATATATATACACATATATATATATATATATATATATATACATATATATATATATATATATATATATATATATATATATATATATACACTGTTTTTCTATAAAGAAATTTTTTTGTATGTGAAAACCTTATCTATGTGGGTACAAATGATGAATTAGGGTTCATGACATCGCAATCATTTATATATGAATAATGGTTGTGGACATTGATCTAATTATGTGTATATATATGAAGTATGTTATACGTATTGGATACGGACCAATTTTAACCATGTGTGTATATATATGAAATTTATTTATTTATATAAATTTTAGGAAGAAATGTATACTTCTGAATATATATTTTTATATACACTGGAACCCGTTGGGCACTAAGCCCTTTATCTCATGTTAATTTAACATAATATGTTTTCACTGTTGATAAAATAGAAAAAAACGTGTTAAAATGAAAAACATGAGAACTGCACAGCTGTTTGAAATTAAGCACTAGCACTTTAAAAACCCTTGTTTGTGTCCATGACACGCTATGTGATCAAGCCTCTCTCGAGGTGAAACGCTTCATGGTGGATTGCAGGCTATAACTTTTTGCACGAAATAAAACGCACTGAAGGAAACTGCACTTACTTTGTGGTCTCGCTCCTTTCGTTGTTCTGCGCAGGAGGCAGATGGTGAATACAACGACTTTCTGGATATTGTGGTAACTGGAAGCTTCCTGGTTACGAGCGAGACCCCTCTTCACTCGGGCGGTGACACGGCAGGAAGCAGTGGTTTCGTGAACCGGAACCGTTTTGTCGACACTCCGGTAGGAGGAAGCCGTGTATGCCCCTGCGAGACAGCACACGCTTGCCGGGAAAGAAGGGAGCCATCGACACCGGAGAAGCACCGAGGTGTTCGGCAGCCCATTCCGGGTAAGGCAGCATTTCGATATTCGCAGGGAAGAGTGTGCCACGCGGGGCGCGCAGTGAATGTGACAGCGCTCCCCGTCAGTTTAGTTTCCTCAGTGAAGTGCGCAATTACCTTCAGCCACACAACGCAATGTCCGCCGCCGTGTTGCGGCACAGAGAGCAGGCTGCGGAGTCAGTCTTCGAGAGCCCGGCAGGGGGAGAATCAGCTATGCCCGTTCAGCAAGCGGAGGGGGTAAATACTAACCCGACAATCAGAGACACTTTCCGCAAACTCGAAAAACTCTCAAAGAAGGAGCAGGCTAAGTGGTGGGAGAATAAATCCCTCACAAGGTATTTGGAAGTGGGGCGGGTCCCTAGTGGACTCCGGATTACATTGGCCCCCAGTTACGACAACCCAGACCCACATATGCTTGAAGAGTGGGCAACAGCCAATTTGGAATCCTCAGCCAAATTGATGAGGATCCTTGTAAAATATGCGGAAAGTGACAGACTAAAACTCCAAACTGAAATTGAGCAGCTAGAGACGGAGCTATCAAAAGTTGAAATTAATGAGGAAATGAAGAAAATGAGGGAAGACATGGAGAGTCGCCTGGCAAAGGAAGAAGACATTATTAAAAAGCGGAAGGCTTTTAAATTTGAAAGAGACAGACTTGATTATTTGAATGGCCACATCTTTACATTTGCCCGTAAGTTTGATGGTATAAAAGCTCGGATTGGCAATGCAGGACGTAAGACAAGAGAAACCACGTCCGTATCCATCTCCTCCACAGACCTGAGTTCAGCTGCAGAGAGTGAAGCAGAAGAAGGCCCCTCCAAGAAACAGGGACAGGGGTTGGGGTTTACAAAGCTTACCCCAGCACAGGAGGTGAGCTGCCTGTGCGAGAACCGAAGGGACACTCTACGCTCGAGCTCTCAGCCAAAGGCCCCACCAGGAAACAGAGGGCAAACAGGAAACGGGCTGAACGCAGGAAATTCAACAAAGCCAGGAGGAGAAAGGAAAGCAAACAGGGGGAGATGGAACAAGAAAAGAGGACAGACCTCTGCGCCCCCTCAGTGATCAATCTCACCGATACAGCCCTAACTACTAAGGAAACGTCCATCCTATCTCTAGGACTTTCATACTGTCCCCCGAGGGACTTCAATTATGCTGATACCCGTATGGATGTCTTTAGATATGTTAGGAAGCTGAAACTTAACAAATTCCATCGCCTACACCCATATAAAAAATCTAAGGCTACCACGCCAACCAGCCCCTCACTTTTAACAGCTGGTGAGGGAATGGAAATGCAGGAAATATGGGAATTACAATGTGAGAGTACTGATACGCCAGTGGTCAGTGACGAAGCCATTGGCAGGGGAGTCAGTACTACGCCATTCAAACCCAAGTCCACCTTCGTTCCAGTATCGACCCATGACAATTTGGATGTGTACCACGAACTCGTTATTAGTGACTTGAAAAAACTATACATTGCCTCAAACAAGAAGGAAAGAGTCATTAACAGGCAAAACCAATGCTATTACAATCTGGTCAAAAAATTGAAAAACAATGATAAAATCATAGTTAAGCCGGCCGACAAAGGAGGCAACATCGTCCTTTGGAAACGTGAGGAATACATCAAGGAGGCCGAGCTTCAACTAAGTGACACGGACTGCTACAAGAAAAGTAATTTACTCACTATTAGGGCAGCGTGGACTGACCAGAATTCTAAACTAATGGCTTGGCGGAGTAGTGGTTTAATATCCTTTGATGAATATAAGTATCTGAAGAAAGACTACCCAGTCATCCCCAGCTTCTATCTCCTGCCCAAGGTGCACAAGGATGCTCTTGTGCCCCCTGGGAGGCCAATTATATCGGCCATAGATAGCTCTACGGAATGCATTTCCCGCTATATTGACTACTTCCTGCAGGAATGGGTAAAGGGCTTGGATTCCTATGTTAGAGACACAACTGACTTTCTGTGTAAACTGGCTTCAATTACCTGGGATGATGAACTGCTGCTGATCACCATGGATGTTACTTCATTGTATACATCAATCAGACACTGCGATGGAATAAAAGCAGCTGAGTATTACCTTGACAAACGCCCCATTGAATATCTACATCATAATAAGATGATTGTTGGTATGTTGAAGATATGTTTGGAACAAAACTTCTTTATCTTCAATAATCAATTATACCGGCAACTAAGAGGGGTGGCTATGGGGGCCTGTTTCTCCCCCAGTTTCGCTTGCCTCCATATGGGACTGTGGGAGGAACGGGTCCTTATGGGTGAGCATGGGACAACGATGCAGAACAAGGTTATGCTTTACCTAAGGTATATTGATGACCTTTTTATGATTTGGAGGGGGTCGCGTGAAGAGGCTAATGAATTTGTGAAACAACTTAATCTAAATAGCTTGAACCTCCAATTTACATCACACATCGATAAGGAGAGGGTCACTTTCTTAGATGTGGAGGTTTATATCAGGGATAACACTCTGCAAACTAAGTTGCACAGGAAGTTAACTGCTGGCAACACAGTTTTACACGCCAGCAGCAAACATCCCCAATACCTGATCCGCAGCATCCCCTACGGGGAGATGCTAAGATTGCGGAGAATCTGTAGCTCTGATTTAGAATGTGACCTGGCACAACAAGCCAGCAAAGCCAGGTTCTTATTAAGGGGTTACAGTAGTACTCTAATTGATGAAGCGATTAGACGTACTAAGAAAATCAAGAGGGAGGATGCCCTAGTGCCTAGAATTAGATCAGATGCAGAGTGTAGTAACAGTGAGCTGATCCAATCTAGAGCCATTGTGACCTACAATAACCAACATTCCCAGATCAGGAAAATTCTAAGTAAAAACTGGAACCTGGTCAAGGGTGACCCGGTTATAGGTAGCCTGGTACCAGACAAACCTAGCCTAACTTTCCGCAAATCCCCCAGCCTTGCCAGCTCTTTAGTCAGTAATACATTGGAACCCACAAAATCCTGGATGGATCACATTACTGGTTTCAAGAAATGCCTTACATGTAAAGGCTGCCGCCACGGGGTCAACAAAACTCAGGTTCCGCGCCCCTTTTCGGAAAAACCTTTTTTTATCAATAAAAGGTTGACATGCAAGACAGAATATGTTGTCTATGTCCTGCAATGCCCTTGTGGACTACAGTACGTGGGGAGTACTGGCCCACCTGCCCACAAGCGGATTTTACAACATCTCAGGGCAATCTCCGGAAAAGATCAGGCATACCCCGTGGCCAGACATTTCGAAACCGTTCATAATAGTGACCCCAGTAGCCTTCAGTATTTTTTGGTTGACTCAGTCTTGCCCCTCAAGAGAGGTGGCAACCGAGACGCAAAGCTACGTCTCTTGGAAACCAGATTCATCCTTGAGTTTAACACAAAGAGCCCAGCAGGTTTGAACAATAGCGAGGATCTTTACACCTGTCTCTAATCAATATAACTTTGCTGTCCTTCATTTCCGAATGTTTTACGATCTTACATTATTGATTTATTTAGGGGTATCTGTAAAACTTCCCCCTCCATTGGCTCTCGATCTGTTTTTATCTGACTCTGCTACCTGCTGTTAACTGTAGCATGTTTTTTAATACTTAGTATGAGCACTTTTCACTCACAACAAATTTGGATCTGCAGTAACTACAAGAGGTTGATTTAATAGTGCATGCCCTTACTGTGTTTATTAATATGTGCGGTTCCCCTGAAAAAGCCCACTTGGGCGGAATTCTGTTTTTCTATAAAGAAATTTTTTTGTATGTGAAAACCTTATCTATGTGGGTAAAAATGATGAATTAGGGTTCATGACATCGCAATCATTTATATATGAATAATGGTTGTGGACATTGATCTAATTATGTGTATATATATGAAGTATGTTACACGTATTGGATACGGACCAATTTTAACCATGTGTGTATATATATGAAATTTATTTATTTATATAAATTTTAGGAAGAAATGTATACTTCTGAATATATATTTTTATATACACTGGAACCCGTTGGGCACTAAGCCCTTTATCTCATGTTAATTTAACATAATAGGTTTTCACTGTTGATAAAATAGAAAAAAACGTGTTAAAATGAAAAACATGAGAACTGCACAGCTGTTTGAAATTAAGCACTAGCACTTTAAAAAACGCAGGAGTCAGATGGTGAATACAACGACTTTCTGGATATATATATATATATATATATATATATATATATATATATATATATATATATATATATAAACATGCAATAGCAGCCAAATAACATCAGAGCTGAAATATGCTGTGAAGAATTTCCACCATACATGAATAATAAGCATTAGAAACATGAGAAACAACACCAAAGATTGTTTAGAAACTGTTTTAATGCTCAGAAAGCAGTAGAAATTCTCATAACTCACTGGAAGCATAGGAAGCTCCCAGGCTGCATTGCAAACACACTGTCTAAAAAGACTGAAAAGCTAACCTGTAGCTGAATAGCAATAAACTGACACCGTGCCTTTAAGGCACTCATGACCCCCTGTATCCCATCATGCCCCAGGGGTGACAGTTAGGTCAGTTGTTCTTTCCGGCTCCTTCAGGAAGGATCCTGGTTACACAACTCCACTAATTTCTGTTTTCTGACAGAAAATTACTTCACTTTGAACAACTTTTTCACTTACTTTGACATTTTACATCTAGTCAAGTAAGGAACTGCCTTTTTCAGTCAGTTTTCTGGGCTTTTTCAGTGGAAAATGCCTTCACTTTTTGATAAGTGTCCTTCTTGTGGTAACAAGAAAGCAAAATCAGACAACCACGATGTTTGTATCCTGTGTCTGCCTGAAGAACATGATCCAGGCACCTGTCCTCACTGCGAGCACCTGTCAGGAAGAACTCTCAAAGACAGGGAGAGAATTCGCATCTATGGCCTGGCTCATAGGTCATCCAGAGGAAGGTCTCCGGGGAAGAAGGGTTCCAAGAAGACTAAAACACCTTCAAAACACAGGTCTTCCATCCCTTCAGCCTCAGCGTCAGGCTTGGCGCTGAGGAAAGAACCACCGGTGGATCATTTGGCGTCAAAAAGGTACGTCGACGACGTCGAAGGATCCAATTCCGTCATCGAGATCCCCTCCGCCGTCGTCAACCGGGCGACGATCGGCGTCGAGATCAAAGGCCCCTCCGCTGTCATCAACCAGGCGACGATCGGCGTCAAGGGAGGTTACTCCTCCGCCGTCATCATCCAGGCGACGACCGGCGTCGAGAAGTGTGACCCCTCCGCCGTCGTCCAAGAAGCGGCGTTCGGCGTCGAGGACCAAGACTCCTCCGCCGTCGACAGTAACTCGTCGATCGGCGTCGAGGACGCAGTCTCCGTCAGTGTCTCGTTGACGTTCGGCGTCGAGGGTGCCCAATTCCCCTCCGCCGTCGTCGCACAGGCACTCGACGTCGAGACAGAAGACTCCGTCGACGTCTGGGCTTCGCCGCTCTACGTCGGGACAGAGAGCTCCGTCGACGGCCGGTCATCGCCGTTCGACGTCGCGACATAGGACTCCGGCGAAGGCTGGTCATCGCCGCTCGACGTCGAGATACCATGGATCCTCACATAGACATTCGAGGTCGAGATTGTTTGACCCTCCGACTCCTCGAAGGCGTTCGACGGCAAGGAAAGAACGCTCGACGTTGAGGCATTCAGATGTGATCATGGTAACGGAATCTGCTTCCCGTCATTCCTCTTCACGGTCCTCTGGCTCCTCAACTGAACCTTCAAGGTCCAGAACTCCTGTGCGCAGATCTCCTGAGCGTCGGCCAGATCCTTCGGCCGAACAAGTCATCATGTCAACTAGATGGTACAAGTCTTTGGACCATTGGCGAAATTCTGGGGCTACCAAACGCATGCAAGAATATGCCAGCCCACAACACAGGTCCCCTCTTCAGAATCTGGTAGAGGAGATGGACAAGCGTAGTCCTTCCAGGCGCAAATCACCTGTGAGAACACCAACCAGATGTCCCAGAAGATCCCGATCTCCCAGAGGAAGACCTCGGTCAGGAGATCGGATCAGGTCTCGCTCTCCTAGACGGCAGGAGCGTTCAAAAAGATCGCGGGAGCGGAGACACAGTGCTCAACGTAGACGTCGACGGACTCCGTCTACTTCATCTACCTCTTCTACCAGGTCGTCCAAGAGGGACTACTCCCCTACGTTGACGGAGAGTCCTACGTCCAGATCCTCCACAGTGGATGATATTGGCACGTATCTGGATGTCCTGCAAAGAGGAGCACTGAAAGTGAACATTGAAATGTCTGTCCCTCAAGTAACAACGACAGTCATTTTTGAGACTTTACACAAGAAAGCCATCTCCCGTCCACTGCTACCTTTAGTCCCGGGGATTATGGATCCTGTCAAAGAGGTTTTCCTAACTCCAGCGGCTATCAGAGCGGTGCCAGCCCGCATTCAGAAAAAATACAAACCGGCATCTTCTGACCCGGTTTTTGTAAAATCTGACCCTCCAGCAGACTCTGTAATTGTGACAGCGGCGAGGAAGACGCACGAAGTCGCTGGTTCCTCTTCAGTCCCACCAGACAAGGACAGCAAATCTCAAGACTCCTGGGGTCGCAAGGTTTGCAACCAAGCTGCTTCCACTCTTAAGGTTTCTAGTGCGGCGGCGCTTCTGTGTCGATACGACAGAGCCTTAGGGGACTCCATGGAAAGGTTCAAATCCAAGCTGCCAAAGGAAGACCCGTAGGATTTCGAAGAGACTGTGACAGAAGGATGTCTGGTGGCGAATCAGATGATAAGCACGGCTGCGGATGGTGCAGTGTTCGCGGCGCATTCCTATTCACATGGGGTATGTGCCAGAAGGTCGGCCTGGTTGCGCCTTACAGGGCTGAAGCCGGATGCTCCTCACTGCATCCTTAATCGCCCCTTTTCGGGTTCCGCTCTCTTCGGGGAACATGCTGACGAAGAGATGACCCGAATGAAGACGGAACTAGATACAGTGAAAGCGGTGGGTTTGGAGAAGAAAAAAGAATTCATGCGCCGCTTCAAGACCAACAGGGGGAGAGGGGCTCAACAGAGGGTTCAAACCCCTCAGTGGTCCCAAAATAAGAACCAGGGGAAACCCCAGTTTCGAGGCAAGCCCAGCAGAGGTAGAGGAGGTCACCGACAATCCTCTAACACCACAAGAGGAGGAAAGGCCTGAGCAGTGGCTTCCTCTGGCGCCGTTACCCACTCCAGTGGGAGGAAGTGCTTCACAACACCTGGCTGAGTGGGTCAGCATCACAAAGGGTCAGTGGGTGCTGAATATACTGCGCAATGGATACAAGCTACGTTTCCGTGCGCCTTTGAAGAGCATTCCTCCAAAGAGCTCTTGCCCTCACCAGCTAAGCTTGCTCCGAAGAGAGGTGAAAGTCCTACTGTAAAAAAGAGCAATAGAGGAGGTTCCTCCCGCTCTAAGAGGAAAGGGGGTTTACTCCAGATACTTTCTTGTCCCCAAAAAGGATCAGAAGGACAAGGTCAGACCAATACTCAATCTACGACTATTAAACAAAGTCATCGTCAAAGAAAAGTTCCGCATGTTAGCGCTTCACCAAATATGTCCACATCTTCAAGCCGGAGATTGGATGTGTTCGGTGGATCTGCAAGATGCGTACTTTCACATCCCAATTGCTCAACAACATCGCAAGTACTTGAGGTTTGTCGTAGGGAACAAGCACTACCAGTACAAGGTGTTACCCTTCGGTCTCAAGTCCGCACCACGAGTCTTCACCAAATGCATGGCAGTGATGGCGGCTTTTCTTCACAAAAAGGGACTCTTCATCTACCCATACCCAGACGACTGGCTCCTAAAAGGCCCATTTCCGGTACAGGTGACGCACGATCCACAACTGTGCCTGCACCAACTACACAGGCTTGGCCTCCATGTGAACCTGGAGAAGTCAGTCCAGCGGCCTACACAGTCCATCCACTACCTAGGCTCCGTTCTGGACACAAGCTTGGGAAAAGCGTTTCCTTCGGAGGAGAGACTTTTTTCCATGAGTCAGAAATGTGGGATTCTACTAGAGTCTCGGCATCCAACAGCCCGACAAGTAGCATCCCTGCTGGGTTCCATGGCATCCTGCCTTTTTCTCATCCCAAACGCCAGGCTGAGAATGCGTCCTCTACAACAGGCTCTGGAGGACCAGTGGGAGCAAGCGACAGGACGCTGGAAAGATCGTATCACTCTTTCCCAAGCAACGAAAGATGCCATCAAATGGTGGACTCGAAGAAAGAATGTACTGGTGGGGGTACCGTTTCACCAACCCTTTCCTTCCCAGTCTATAGTGACGGATGCCTCCCTGCAAGGCTGGGGAGCACACATGGGTCCGCTTCAAATTCAACGCCAGTGGTCTGCGTAGGAGCAGACATACCACATCAACAGGCTGGAGCTCAGAGCGGTATTCCTGGCTCTCAATGCTTTCTTTCCAGCGATAGAGTCCAACTCAGTCCTAGTTCAGACGGACAATACGACCACCATGTTCTATCTGAACAAACAAGGAGGCACAAGATCTCGCCCACTCTCTCGAGAGGCTCAGGCAATCTGGCATTGGCTTCTCTCTCGAGACCTCACAGTAGTGGCAGTGCACCTTCCGGGTGAGTTGCACGTAAAAGCAGACGCACTCAGCAGGCACTTCGAAGATCAGCCAGATTGGGTGCTAAACGATGAAGTAGTAGAAGAGCTTTTTCGTTGCTGGGGTCGTCCATCCATAGACTTGTTTGCAGACGACGAAAACGCCAAATGCCACGCCTTCGCGTCCAGGTTCCACTGGTCGGGAATGCTCTACTAATGGATTGGTCAGGGACATTCGCATACGCGTTTCCTCCCCTGGCTCTGATTCCGAGAGTAGTTTCCAAGCTCCTCAGGTCAAACATGGAAATGATCCTGATAGCTCCGGATTGGCCGCGGCAGTGGTGGTACCTGGACCTTCTACATCTGTCTGTGTGTCCACACAAACGACTCCCTTGCAGGCCGGACCTGTTGAGCAAGATGAACGGGAGGATAATGCATCCCAACCTCCCATCATTGAACCTAACAGCATGGCTCCTGAGGTCCTGCAATATGGACATTTGAACTTGCCTCCCGAATGCATGAACATTTTAAAGGAGGCTAAGAGACCTTCCACGAGAGCGTCCTATGCGTTCAAGTGGAAAAGGTTTTACTTGTGCTGTAGGGATCATCACTTAGATCCGACTAAAGGGCAGGAGGACGTCATCTTGCCATACCTCCTTTCCCTGGCAACTGCTGGTTTAAAGTACGCTTCTATTAGAGTGCATTTGTCAGCCATTGTAGCATGCTGAAAATCACCTGATCAGATGTCTTTCTTTCAGGTTCCAGTGGTTAAGGACTTCCTTCAGGGGTTGAAAAAAGTGTATCCGCCTGTGCGAAATCCTTCTCCTCCATGGGAATTAAACCTGGTTCTATCCAGGTTAATGTCACCTCCTTTTGAGCCCATTCACAAGGCCTCCTTGCAACATCTCTCTTGGAAGGCAGCTTTTTTGGTGGCGATTACCTCTGCGCGCAGAGTAAGCGAGATACAGGCGCTCTGTGCGAAGGAACCATATACTGTTTTCCACCACAACAGAGTAGAGGTAAGGGCTCATCCATCTTTCTTGCCTAAGGTCATTTCTGATTTTCATATAAATCAGTCTATTTCCCTCCCTTCCTTTTTTCCAAATCCTACGACCCCAGCCGAGCGGTCACTTCACTCCTTAGATCTTAAGAGAGTGCTCAAGTTTTATTTGGAAAAGACTAAAGGGATTAGGAAAACGAATCAACTGTTTGTGAACTATGGTTCAATGAGGACAGGTTTTCCAGCGGCCAAGAGGTCTATCTCCAGATGGATTGTCTCTTGCATTAAATTGGCCTATCAGCTTGCAGGCAAGCCTTTGTTGGTGTCACCAAAAGCGCATTCCACTAGAGGGAAAGCTGCTACAGTAGCTTTCTTGCATGACATTCCAATGTCAGAAATATGCTAGGCTGCAACCTGGAAATCGGTTCATACCTTTACGAGGCATTACTGTCTCGAATCTGATTCCAGGGCCGATACTCAAGTAGGGCAAGCCTCCTTGAGGAATCTGTTTGGGTAGCCTATAGCCTACTCAGACTTGTTGATGAGATTACTGTCTTATCATTCCTTTGCCCGCAGGGAAGAGGAGAGGCTTGCTATTCTATTCTAATGCTTATGACTATTGATGAGGATCCCCTGGAAGAGAAGGATTAGTTACTTACCTGTAATCCTAGTTCTTTTGCAGGGGTATCCTCATCAAAGTCATAAGCAACCCTCCTGCCTCCCCGGGCAAAGGATACTCTTTAATAAGGAGATATTGTTAACCTATTTGTTATTGGGTTTGTTTTTCAGTCTCCGAAAAGAACAACTGACCTAACTGTCACCCCTGGGGCATGATGGGATACAGGGGGTCATGAGTGTCTTAAAGGCACGGTGTCAGTTTATTGCTATTCAGCTACAGGTTAGCTTTTCAGTTTTTTTAGACTGTGTGTTTGCAATGCAGCCTGGGAGCTTCCTATGCTTCCAGTGAGTTATGAGAATTTCTACTGCTTTCTGAGCATTAAAACAGTTTCTAAACAATCTTTGGTGTTGTTTCTCGTGTTTCTAATGCTTATTATTCATGTATGGTGGAAATTCTTCACAGCATATTTCAGCTCTGATGTTATTTGGCTGCTATTGCATGTTTTTATATATATATGAACTCAACACTACATGCCTCAAGCTCCCACATACGTCATCTGATAGCCAGCATCCCCTATGGGGAAATGCTGAGGCTGAGACGTATTCACAGCAGAGAAGAAGACCTACTCAAAGCACAAACAGAAAGTGCTTTGAGATTCAGGGAAAGAGGCTACAGTGACAAACTCATTGAAATAGCCATTACTAAATCTATGGCCAAAGAACGGTCATCTCTTTTACAGACAGGAACCAATATGCAGGCAGTCCCCTGCAAATCTAATGGTACTCAAACAAATGTAGGTAAAACGTCTAATAGGGGTACTCCCTTTAGAATTATACTACAATATAGCCAACAGCATAAAAAGATTGAGACCATCATTAGTAAACACTGGCCTTTAGTACTGTGTGACCCGGTCATCGGTGGTACTCTGCCGATCCGCCCATCTATTACCTACAGCAGAGGCCGTTCTATGAGGGATGAACTTATCAAGACCAGCCCAGAAGTGATAGAGTCCACAGACTGGCTGAAAACCCACAGTGGATTCTATAACTGTAAAGTATGTAAGGCATGCAAACAAGGCACCAACATGAGATTTTATACTTCGCCATTTGATCACCAGAAACACAAAATAAAACAACTTTTGACCTGCAAAACAGAGTTTGCAGTATATGTGTTATCTTGCCCTTGTAAACTTATGTACGTGGGAAGTACCAAACTCCCAGTACATAAACGTATTTTACAACACCTTAGGGCCATAACTAACCAAGATAACACATATCCGGTGGCCAGGCATTTTAAGACCATGCATAATTCCAACAGCCGGGAACTTAGTTTCTTTGTCATCGACTCAGTACCGGCTAGCAGAAGGGCTGGGAATCGCGAGGAAAAATTGTGTCAATTGGAAACGAGATATATCCTCGAGCTGAATACCAAACAGCCCACGGGTCTTAATATGACTGAGGACCTGTCAACATGCCTATAAACATATTTTAACTGAATACTTCTAAGTTTAATATCTAATGGCTGTTTTTAATTGTTTTATGCATTTGAAAACCATCCGAACCCAAGCAAAGTGCTTTAAATCTTATGTCTATGTATCCATGCAAATTTAATACCCATGATATAACTTGGCTGCACAGCAATGTATGCTATTTTATCCTATTTATTACTCACATTTTATCAATATTTAATCTGATTTGATATTTGGGATATAATTTTGATACCTGCATTTTAAGCTATTTATTCAAACAAACAGCATACATCACAATATATAAATAGTGTATATAATTATATATGCAACAGATATTTGTGAGCAGCTTCTCGACGAAACAATGAGCACAACTAACTACATGAGGTTTTTTGTTATCAGGATACAAATGGCATAATATGGGCAGACTATGAACCAAGGTTGGTGGGTTCCCTCCTGTTCAACTTATTAGTTGGTTGTATCCACAGTTCTAGCCATGAAATTGAAACTGTTAATTATGTCTCTTCTGATTTGTTTTATTGGGGCTCCATATGTCTATAATTAGACACAATTTTCTCCTGTACAATTTTCTCCTATACAATCTCATTATTTTTAAATTCTTGTAACAGTGCATTTTCTATCATGGTACGGTATTTATACCGTTAGTTTTAAATCTGTTACACTTGTGCTTCGCACGTTTGAAACCATCACAATTTGGTATTTATACCATGACACATGTGATTAACAGTGCACGTTACATGCAACCAATTTTGGGCTCAAAATTGTGAAGACTCCTGTTTAACATCGCAGCGCACTTTCGATATTTTAATCCTGTCTATTTTGCACTGGCACAAGCACTTTTCTGACAAGGCGATTCAAAGTTTTTTACCTTGTTTTACATCACTGCTGCACCTTATAACATTCGCTTTTTAAACTTGGGTTGTTTATGTACCTCTGTTACTGACATAATGTACTTTGACTGCAATGTATTTAAAGTCACTGTTTTATTGAAAAACTTTTCTATGTCTATGCAATTTAGCGCTTATTCGCGGGGCGCGAATCTCGCGGATTGCGAATTTACCGAAAATCCGCAAAATCCGCAAGCGGAACGGATTTTCCGCCCATACTTACTTCTAGGTATCACTCCCTAGCAAATTTATTACAGTAACTAAGTCCACACACCATCCTTTGTGTGTACGTGGTTCCAAAAAATAGATCAAAGTAGAAAGGGTAATCAAAAGATAATAATAGCAGGATTTAAAAGCCAACTTTTTTTGAAAGCATGTGGTGTCTCTCCCTATGATTGGTACAAATAATATTTTGAGGACTATGGAAATAATGTATTTACTATCCACATGTGATTCCGAACTCCATTTAGGTATTTTATGTTAGCCTCGCTGAAACAGTGTTCTTTCTTAACCCCCAACGCCCCTCCATCCCGAAAAAACTTGAAAGTGAGTTGAGCTATTGCCGTTCGCTTGGACTGCATTGCAGCCATGCAAGCCAGGCAAATCCTTAACGAGTCTAGTCCACAGATACCTGTACACCCATCATATCGCATGTTCCATTAACCATATCCCTGATAAACTGATTCATTTTACCAGGCACAAGTGACCCCAGAGTGCCTGCCATTGGTGGTTTAGGGAGCATGATGGAAGACTCGTTCAGAAGGGGTAAAGGTTCCACTCTGTTTATCAATAGTTTTGATTGCAATTACCGGACTACCAGGCATTGCCACCTCTTTCAAGCTATGCATCCTTCTTACTACCCTGTGGCTGCTTGCAGATTTGGTGCAAATGCAAATACCTCTCTATAGTTTTCTCTTAATCTATTATTTCTTTTCACCTCTCTATTCTACCTTCCGTCTCTTTCCTCGGATCTCTGCCTCCCTTCTCTGTACTTTTCTCTGTTCTCTCTTTTTCTCCCACTCCACATTTCCTTGCTTCATTTCACTGTCCGTTTGCTCTCTCACCTTCCCTATCATTAACACATAGTCAGTCCTCGGTATCTTCCCGTTTCTTCAAGTCTGCACCCTCGTTAGCATATGCTGTCATCTTCTCTCCTCCAAGCACCCACCACCCCCATCGCATTTCTCCGTCCTGAAAACTTGTTTCCATTTCGTCCATCAATGACCTGAACCTATTTACATACCACTCGGTACAGTAGTAGGACTTATTTTTCCATGCTATGTTACTAGCTACCAATGGGTAGACCAACCTTTAATCCTTCCAATGCTGGTAAAAGGAGTCCTAACTCTTATGGGCAAAGGTACACTAAGTGTTTGTGGTATAGGGCTAGTTATCGGCACGTTTCAGAAATATGTATTTTCAGAAATAATAATATTAACCTATCTACTGATGGGGCTGTTTTAGCTTGAGAAAGTAAAAATAAAAATATGTTTCTACATTTTGCCTAACAAAGGGGTTTTCTGTGTCCACCACAGCTGGAGTTAACATATGTGAGGAACGTAACCAAACACAGACACGCAGATTAACACATACTTAGTAACACACAGAAAGCACAGACACTCGCACATATAAAACCACTCATAGAAACAAGTATAGATGACACACAAACACCATACCTACCCAAGCACCAAAGATACACAGGCACACAATGGTACGCAATATATTTTTATATACAATAAACTCAAGTATGCAAGAACCCTTATAAGCACCTATACGGACTCACAAGCACGCATACAAGACTCAGGCACAGACAAACACACACAGAACGGCACCAAAACGCAGGTCAACACACACACATGCTACCACATTCACAGTATGGGTATATAAATATTCCCAGCGTTTCTCTTTAGCACCAGGACGCACAGCACCCAATCCAGTGCAGTGTGTATCCCTGCCCAGCTCTCTGGGTGCAGCAGGACGCACTGCATCCAAGCAAGTCCAAGCCACAACAAGCATTGGCATAACCAATACGTCTCGCCTTTGGGACCTTATAAGTGTTTAGCCATGCAACAGTTGATGTTGCACCAAGGATATTGTGCTGCATAACTAAATACTTATAAGGTCCCAAAAGAAAGACCTATTGGCTATGCCAATGCACAACCGGTTTCTAAACCCAAACAATCCTTGACAACAATTGACGGAGCAACCGGCAGCTCTGTTGTGTAAACACAACTATTGTTGTGTTAAGGGGCCAGGCCCCTCTAAACATTGGGCAACGTCACATCCACCACCACCGCAACCACCCCCACTGCATCCACCACATCCACCACCACCACGTCCACCACATCCACCACCACCAGGTCCACCACGACCACGTCCACCACCACTACTACCACCACCATGTCGACCACCACCACGTCCTCCACCATCATGTCCACCACCACCAGCACGGCCACCACCTCGTCCACCACAAGGCCAGCTCTCTATTTATCTATCGCCCTCACTCTATCTATCTATCACCCTCACTCTATCTATCTGTCACCCTCACCCTATCTATCTGTCGTCCTCCCTCCCTCTATCTATCGCCCTCCCTCTATCTATCGCCCTCCCTCTATCTATCTATGGCACTCACTCTATCGCATCACCACAGCATCACTCAGCACCACCACAGCATCACTCAGGGGCACCACAACATCACTATGCGCTACCACAGAATCACTCGTCGCCACAGCATCACTCAGAGCCACCACAGCATCAATCTGTGCAACCATTCAACAACACCTAGTTCAAATATGTTCTCTTAATGTTTCAAGCTTTATTACAAATGTCACCAAAAGATGTCAATATTTCACTTCTGTTCTTTGATTTTTGTCACAATAAAATACACTGAACATAATCTTCACAAAAGTTATTCACAAAAGTTTAAGCTATTGCCATTATAAATTACAATAGCTTTTATTTAAGTAATAATTATTTAAAAAAATGTAAAGCCAATGTTATTTGTAATATCAATACATCTAAGTCACGTAAATACAACACATATTGCATTACAAATGCTGTAGGTGTCACATTTGCGAAAGTTAAAACTATTGGTGTTGTAAATGACAAAGCTAATAATTTCGCTATTTTCAAAACCAACACATAAATACAAAATTTGTCATTTACAATACCAGTAGCTCAAACTTTCCTAATGCGAGACCTATCGCATTGCAAATGCTTGTTTACCTACTTTGACAGTTTTGTCAGTGGGAAAAGTGTGCCTTTCTTCTATGTCATCAGGCTTTAAGCCTTGTGGGTCCTGTACTCGACAAATGTTGGTTACAGAACTACATTCCATTTGTATGTGGTGTTTGGGAGAACACCACAACTCCCAAGACTGCTGCTCCTGCCTGAGAATGAAGCCAAAGGTGCTCATACAATTCCGTATGAAGTTGCTGGCAGCTCGCCTCTCACAGTTCTCGGAGACTTCACAACCTCGGTCTTCTTCTCATGACGAGGCCATTCCAGGAGCTGAAGCCGATCTTCAGGACTTCGTACTCAAGAAACTTCCAAGGGTAAGAGCAGGCATTTGAAGTCACGCTCCCCCCCAACTTTACCACTTGGGGACTTCATCTCCCATGGCTCCTCTTGCTCGCCGGTTGAGGAGGCCATCTGTGACTCTGCCCCATGTCTCCCCGTTTTTCTTGGAGCTGGGGCATAAATGGCCTATATGAGGGAGGATTTTAACCCTCTGCATCACATCTTTGGGCCCCCACCTTCCACTAGAGCGCCTACAGACCCCAGGGAGGTGAGTGGAGCCATGGCAATGGGTTCATCCTCGGTATCAGTTAGGCCATCTGAGTCCTTAGGTCGGCGCCAGCCGATGTCGGCCGACTCCACAACTGAGCTGATGCGCAGCCCTTCAGGGACTCTACTTTTGGCATCCATTATCGGTCAGCCAACTTCAGCCTTGATGTCGGCGGTGCCGATTGAAGTCTCTCCTCCCCCTCCTATCGACGTTGAAGCATCGTCTTCTCGTCAATCGGCGTCAGGTATTGAGTCAGTAGAACAAACTGGGGAGAATGCAGTATTTCCTTCTCAGGGTGTGACTTCAGGAAGTCACCTTGTAGCGGATGATACCAAGGAGGCTGGGCTTTTTCAGCCCATCTCTGAGATTAGTCCATCTTAGGTGGAGGAACGTTGGATATCTACACTTTGTGAGGCAAGTGGGCTGGAGTCTTCTCCAGTCTCTGGGCTTCTTTTCCCTCCTAGTCTCGCTTCTGAGGCAAATGCCTCCTTTGCAAATATGTTGAGGAGAGTTGCTGCAGTCGTGGACTTGTCACTATCTGCGGTGGGGAGGTCCACCAACCTTCCGATTGAGGTCTTTTACCAAGGTCAAATGAGGCAAGAGCCTGTTCTTCCATACATGAAGCCCTGGTCGACATTATTGTTAGGAACCTGTGCAGTGGAGTCCCAATAGTACCCTGTCATGCAGGACCTATGACGAATAACATATACTGTGGGTCTGGTTGCAGACTGACTCTGTACACCACCTCCGCATATATTAGCCTATGGTTTGCATTAGCTCGCAGTGCCACTAGAATCTCCTATTATCAGAGAGATTAGATTGTGCAACTTCAGAACACAATAACGTCAGACTTGTGGAAACAATATATTACTTTTTACCCAATTGCTCGTGCTTGCTTGTTTTTGCTCTCAGAGAGATACAGAGAAGTAACAGTCAAACGTGTTTACAATAAGAATTTATTATACAGTAGTTCTTCTCATATAGAATAAGTGCGCTGTTACGACTGTAACACAGTAACAGAGATATAGAACCAGCAGTACAGTGAAAAAAAAGAATAGTATTATTCTACCATTTTGCAGCAGTCATGAACCTATACATGAATATAGAATGCATTTATAAGATAAAGTGCATACTCCTAAGATGCCTGTCTAGATGTACCTAGCATGTGAGTAGGTGCAAAAGAGCTAATGAGCCTAAGAGCCTAATAGCCTAGAATCTAAGAGCCAAGAATCCCGCTAGGATTTAGTCGAACCCCCATACCTGAATAGTGAGAGTGTGGGACTCCGTCTTGGACTTGAGTTGGACACCCTGCAAGGTATGGTTAGAGCTCTGTCAGCTGGAGCAATGGCATGCCGGAGCCGCAGCGTCTCTGGTCAGTGTGTCGGCCTTGAAATCTTGGTTTCCTCCTGCTTACTGATAGCAACGTGTGTTACCCATTGTTAAGTATGAGAATGATGTTTGGGGATTAAACCTTGAGCGTCAATGGGAGAGGTGAAGTGTACCTCCTGGAGAGTGTACCTATTAAATATTCATATGTGCTAAGGACCACATCTTAGCAGTATCGATCGGACAGAACTCACCCTCGTCATGAACTAGGTGAAAAGTTTAGCCGATAAAAGGCTGCAGACCTTATAAGGCATTATGTAATGTAAGTTGTTATTTCTTAAGTGCAAACTGTCACTCCGCAAAGAGTATCCTGGCACTGGGGAGAGAACGGTGAGCATGAGTCCAATCGACCACCAGCTTCTGTTACTACTAGTTTAATGCAAGGCAGCGAGCATCAGAGATGTTGTGTATCCAAGTTTTCAATCCCTTCCTGAATTGAAATTCGGTCACCTGTAGTCTTAAATTAATTGGAAGTGTATTCCATGCTTTAGACCACAGGACAGCGACAGTTTTTTCTCCTTTAGTGATCAATCTGAAGGGGGGAGGATTCAGAAGGTTAGCTGTGGATGACCTGAGAGACCTAGTTGTGATGTATGGTGAGAACCGTGCTGAAAGGTACTTAGGTATTTTCAAGAAACAAGGGGGACCCAGAGGGTAGCTAAGAACCATGGGTATAACTACGTTATGGAAACAGAGGTTCCTAGCTTATTTGGAATCATCACAATAAAGTATAGAACACAATAGGCTGCTATACGTGAAAGTCTCCTTGCCCAGCCGGACAAGGAATTTATTTATGAAACAATGTCAATTATGATTACAATATATTTTTTCACAAGTAGTGTGGCACAAGCCTGAATGTAACAAAGCCTGTTGGGAAAAACAAAGAAAGTAAAAGACTTTTTAAGGATTAAAAAAATGACGGAGGGCGGTCATCACATGTCTTACATCTTTGTAACAGAATCCGGAATCGCAGTGTGTGAATTGTGCGGGGTGACAGTGCTTGTTTAAAAACCATAATACACTTTTTTATATAAACAGTAGACCTCGGAATCGCAGTGACATTGGTGCGATTGGCGCTAAGGATTGTGCGAGAAAGAGTGAGTGAATTGGATCGTGCAGCCATAATTAATCACCGGGAGACTGCTCCACATACATAGATAGATGCACAGTGCTCAGCTCAACCACCAACTCACTGAGCCGTGAGCATCTCCTATCCACACGTTCTGCACGATCCAATTCACTCACTCTTTCTCGCACAATCCTTAGCGCCAATCGCACCAATTCTGTTACAAAGATGTAAGACATGTGATGACAGCCCTCCGTCATTTTTTAATCCTTAAAAAGTCTTTTACTTTCTTTGTTTTTCCCAACAGGCTTTGTTACATTTAGGCAAATCTAATTTTAAGTCCTGATGATGATCCCAGTAATGTAATTGAGCAATAGGGATCGAAACGTCGACACCCATGAGTGGGCATACATACAGCAGATTGTAAATGTGATTGTGTATGTTCCACTCCAGGCGACACTGTCACTATCCTTTAATTTACTTACAGTGCCCTGTTTTGCTCCTTTTTCTTGCCTGAAAACACCCCTTTCACTCTGTTCTATTTTTCCTTCTCCTTTAGTACGGCACAGGCTTGTGCCACACTACTTGTGAAAAAATATATTGTAATCATAATTGACATTGTTTCATAAATAAATTCCTTGTCCGGCTGGGCAAGGAGACTTTCACGTATAGCAGCCTATTGTGTTCTATACTTTATTGTGATGATTCCAGATAAGCTAGGAACCTCTGTTTCCATAACGAATGGTACTTAGGGCCGCGTTTATGCATGGCTCTATAAGTAAATAAAATATTTTTTTAAAGAATTCTTTTATGGATAGGCAGCCAATGCAAGGCTTCAAGCGCTGCTGACACGGATGCTCTGCGTGGAAGCCTCAAAACGAGGCGTGCTGCGGCATTCTGGACCACTTGTAGTTTTCTTATCGTAGTTTTATTTGCTCTAGCAAGGAGGCTATTACAATAGTCCAAATGCGAAAGGATCAGGGCCACTGCTATGGATTTCCTTGCAGGGAGCGGAATCAGATCAAAGAATTTCTTTAATGATCTTGTTATGCTAAAACATGTCCCTGCTGTAGCTATTGCATGCGGCAAAAAAGACAGAGCGGTATCAAATTGTACCCCTAGGTTTTTTTCTAATATGACCGTGTGTTCTGACCGGGTTTTTGTTCTATTTTTGAGTGAAGGTGACTTTAGCCTTTTCTCTATTCTAGGGCCTATAAGCTTATGTTAGGGGATAGATTCCTTAGTATTGGTATTATTTCGTCCTTTTGTAAGGTTACTAGTATATTCCTGATAGAGTTATTCATCTTTATGCTTATTTCGGGCCTTGTAGTCCTCGAACGAGTGAGACTCCATCTTTCTTTCTGCCTCGGCTGCTTGAGATGCTTTTAGGTCAAATGTGATGTTTTAGTTATAAGGTGTTGTTCGCTTGGAGAGAACCGGCTCGGGCTGGCCCTTATCGAAAGACTGTATTTTTCTCCGCGTCGAAGACGCAACATCAGGTCGGCCGACTGAGAGCGTATCCTTGGCACGGGGTGGTACAAGAATTTATTGGGCGGCAGGTTACTGGCTGGAAATTTCCATGCATGAACAAGGTTCTATATTAGCGAAAGTACAGAGAGGAGGAGAGTTCATTCAGTCAGTTAGTAGACGGCAGCTAGTCGTTAGCATTCTTGCAGTTAATCAACTTGAAGCAGACAGTCGCCATTTTGAAGTCCGAAAAGACCGAAGGTTGATAATCTCTCAGAAAGATTGAAGTTACTTTAGTTGGAGCAGCTGGTGAGCTTTGATACTGAGATCAGAGCATGCAGAGGGAAGAGGTTAGCGGAGCGAACGAATACTAGAGCGGCAGTAACTGATTTATAAGATCGAAGTCGGAAGGTGAAGATAGTCCATGATCGGGAGGGTAGAGGAGTAGTGCAGAACGGCGAGAGTGAGACAGACGAAACAGAGAACAAGAGGGAGGTTCCAGTGACTTGGAGGGGAGCAGAGGAGACAGAGCATAGCGGTGCAGATGTGTATCCGTGACTGTAGGGGTGATCCTAAGATGAGCCAAGGCACAGACGAGAAGGGAACCCAGATGACAACTGAGTCCAGACTTCGTACTCATAAGGTGACGTCGACCCTTTCTTATTAGCATGCACACACACACATATACTAATTCTTTCCTTTATTTTTCAGGCTGTATGTTATATTGCAGTATTATATTGTTGTTATAATTTGCTATTGTGTAATAAAGGGACCCCAGTTCTTAGTGAACCACTGTGCAACTGTTATTATTGCGATAAGACTAACCTTTCTTCTAGTCAGATGCTGTTATGTGGACGGATGCGTTTCCCTTCTGGGTAAGTGGTAACTGAGCAAGGAAGCAGGGAGCGCCTAAATCAGAGAATAACCTTTGCATACCGTAATTTGGCCATTCTTGTGTGAGAGGATTGAACTGTCTATCTATCACATAACCTATAATATTAGACATGAGACATTCCCAGTAGATATTAGGTATATAGAGAAACTTCCCAACAGAGAGAGAGAGAGTTGTAGGTATCTATAGGACAGTAATCGCCGTTGTGTAGCGGCATTATTGAGAGCACCGGGGGGATACGGTGTGTATCGTCACCTGATTGTGATGGAAGCGGGAGCACCGGGAGGATACGGTGTGTATACCTACAGGATTGTGGCTTGAGAGAGAGAGAGCACCGGGAGGATACAGTGTGTATACCCACAGTATTGTGGCTTGTGTGAACACTGATTGTGGTCAGTGTGTAATGGTAAGTAATCAGAACTGCCCCCTTCACTATGAGGAGGAGGGTAGCATAGTCTGGGCCTGAGTTGCCACGAGACTATAAGGTATGAGTGTGGTGTAGAATATGGAATTCCGTAGCAATTAGTGATTGTTTCTAGTAATCCCTATGGATTTGGTGGTGTTTTTGATGATGTAAGCTTGTATATTGCTAATTCCCCATCCCCAGGTAGGTACCCAGGTACCGAGGTAAGTAGGTCCTGAGAAGGGAGGTGGTTACGTTTCGGTGGTGGTGTCTTGGTGAGCTGATTCTATTCGGTCCGAAAATCCGGTTGTTACAACTGGCGTCACGAACCGCTTACGTAAGCCTGTTAGCGCGGTGTTGTTTCTATCTTGTTAGTTTGCGCTTGGCGCGTGCGGAGTACATTTTGTATATTATTTGTTTATAGCTGTATATATCTTTTTCTTTTTTGGCACAATGTTTTTGAGAAGGTCAAAATCTACTTTTAAATTGCCTGTTGAAATTCCAGGATGGGAATCAACGCCTTACGAGGCATTGGCCCGTGAGTGGGCTGATTCTACTGGTTTGAGTGAAAATTGGAGTTCTTGTTTGGAACTGGCGGATCCGACTCATGTGATTGCTTGCTTGCAGAAAGTGCCGATTGTGAAGGGTGATGAGCTTCCTATTTTGGGACGCAGAGGTTGGATTGTTTTATATGCGTACAGGATTGTACATGAGAAATTTCTGAAATTGCAGAAACAATATGCAGATCTTGAAGAGAAGTTTGATGAAGTGCAAAATGCTCACACTCTTTTGAGATGTCAAAATAAATTGCTTGCCGACAAACTTGAGACTTATCAGACTATTGCTGAAAGAGCTGCTGTTCGTATTGCTAAATACAAATATAAGAATCGTCGTGGTCGAGCTTGCAAACGGAAAGTACGTCTGGTCGTGGCGAAAGCCGGACTGCACTGGAATCCTAATGAATGGGACGGTAATATCTGGGACTCGAATGATTCTGGCTCCTCGGCTAAGGAGTCTGACAGACGCGAGTATTCTCGCACCGGACGTGACTGTAAATCTAATACTTTTGACAAATTTGATGATTACGGCGACCATGGTCGGTGTTCTAAATCTGACGACATTTCTCAATCTAAATGTCCCTCTAAATCTGTTGATCGAGTTCCTTGTGCTCCTCGTACTGAGGTTTCTGCGCATCCGGTTTTTCGACGAAAATAACAGCAGGCTCCTGGTAATCCTAATGGTATTGCTTTGGATAGCTTAGAAGATTTTACGCAACAGGAAGTTAGTGACATTTTGGAACGATTTCGACAGCGGCCCGGTGAGGCCTTGCTTACGTGGATGGTGCGTCTCTATGAATTGGGTGCTGCTGGCATTATGCTGGATATGGGAGATGCTTTGAAATTTTGTTCTTTGAGTTCTGATTCTACTGTACAGGATCATTTCCGAAACTTAAACGGCGTTGGTCAAATTAGTTTGCTTCAATTAGCGACTGATGGTTGTAATCACAAATACCCTACTGAATCTGATTGGCCTCTGAATGACAAGCCATGGTATACTTTGCGAGATGCGGCACAAAGATTAAAGGAGGAGGTAATGAAAACTGCGATTTTTCTGAGTACTTCTGACAGATTGTTGGATGGTTTGTTGACATCTTCTGTGCGGAACTGCATTAGCCGTTCTTCCCCTGTTGCATATAAAGAAGTTATGATGACATTGTTGATTAATCAAACTGGTAACGCTTTGTCCTTAGTGCTTGAATCTGTACGTCAACTTGGTGAACTAGGTGAATGGCTTAAACCTGAAAGACAATCCAGACCTGAGGGTCGTACTGCTGGAAATTATCAGTTTTCTAGACGTGATATGTTTCTTTCCTTGTTGGCTGACGGTTTGAAGAGAGAGGAGATTGATGGTGAACCTAATAATCTCTTGTGGGCTATGTTTTGCAAGCGTGGTTTGGACAGGAAGGAGGGTGCTCGACGTGTACGAAAGAATGATTGTGATCGTGAATTTTCTGATGACAGTGGAGATGACAGATGTCGTGATGATTCGGATCGGCGTGATAGACGATGGAATGAGGGAGATGTGTCCCCTCGGCGTGAGAGAGAGAGGGGGAGAGAGGGAGAAAGAGAGGTGGGGAGAGATGAGCGTGTTGAAAGCAGATACAGAGATGAAAGGGATCAGTCCCCCTAAATAAGGAGAAGAAAGGAACGACACAGGTTTTCTGAACGTAATTCACAATACCATGTAGATGACAAAAACCCGTTCCATGATGGGAAAGGGTACGAACAGGAAGTTACATCGTCCAGAAAATTTGAGAGTATTTACCCTGATTTGTCTTGGTTGTCAGAACGCAATAAAAATGACTAGGAAATAGGTCAAGCTCCAGTACGCAGTTGGGCTCACAAAGATAATAGAGCCTATGTAGATATTGAAATTTTTTGGAGACATCGTAACATACAGAGGGCCCGAGCATTGGTAGATACAGGAGCGGAGGCCACTTTAATTCATGGAAAATCAAAGAAATTCAAAGGACAATTTTTTACAATTACTGGTTTAGGTGGAAAGGAAACCCCCGCAGTACAAACAAATGTTGAGATGAAAATAGGTAGAATTCCCCGAAAAAAATATTCTGTTTTAGTTGTGCCACTCTTAGAATACATAATTGGAATTGCTATCTTAAAAGGTATGACTTTACATTTAGATGATGGATGTTAGCGATTTGAAAGTAGAGGTTATATATCATCCAGACCTGTACGAGTTGGCCGTTTGAGAATGCCTCCTATAAAAATTCCCCAGGATACAAAAGTTATTTCCCAAAAACAGTATCGTATTCCAGGTGGGCATGAAGAAATTAGTACTACTATTCAGGACCTAGTGAATGCAGGAGTTATACCTCTGGTTACTTCTGGTTGGAATAATCCCGTTTGGCCGGTGCGTAAAAGTGATAATTCTTGGCGTATGACTGTTGATTACCGCGAATTGAATAAACATACACCCCCTTTGACCGTTGCAGTACTAGACATTATTACCTTAATTGAAAGAATTCAGAAACATTCAGGAATGTGGTATGCTTCTATTGACATTGCTAATGCTTTCTTTTTTCGTTCCCAATTGCCCCTGAGTGTCAGAAACAGTTCAGTTTTACATGGAATGGACGTCAAATGACGTTTAGAAGTCTTCCCGAAGGCTATGTACACAGTCCTACAATTTGTCACCGGCTGTGGCGGAACATTTAGCTGAAATACCCATAAACCCACAGATACAGATGTGTCATTATATTGACAACATTTTGATTCAAGGTGAGACACAGGATCAAGTTCAGACTCAGTTAGACCAGGTTATCAATCATTTACAAGAAAAAGGTTGGGAAATTAATCCAGACAAGTTACAAGGTCCATCACAAAGTGTAACATTTTTAGGCATCAATTGGCATAAAGGAAACAGAGAAGTAATTCCACAGGTGAAACAGAAAATTCTTGATTTTGCAGTTCCCCGAACAGAAAAGAAGCCCAGAGATTCATTGGTTTATTTGGTTTTTGGCGTCAACATATTCCACATTTAAGTCAGATATTAGCCCCTTTGTACAGAGTCACTGGTAAAAAGATTGAGTTTGAATGGAGTAAACCGCAGCAAGATGCGTTTGATTTGGTGAAAGAAGCGATCCAGTATGCTTTGGATCAGTGGCCTGTACGTGATGGTGATGTGGACCTGAATGTGTCTGTGCAAGGTCCTTATGCAAATTGGAGTTTGTGGCAAAAACAAGGCAGAAATAAAGTACCGCTAGGTTTCTGGACTAAAAAGTTACCCGATGCTGGTGAGCGTTACACACCCTTTGAAAAACAGTTACTTGCATGTTATTGGGCTCTGGTGGATACCTAGCAATTGACTTTGGGACATGATGTGATGTTGAGACCTGAAATTCCTATTATGCAATGGGTTCTGAGTTCGCCGAAAACTCATCGAATTGGACATGCTCAAGAGGCGGGTGTGAATAAGTGGAAATGGTACATACAAGACAGGGCACGTGTGGGACCAAAAGGTGTTGCGACGTTACATGAGCAAGTGGCGCTGGCGCCATCGAATGAGACCGAGAGTGATTGCTCCGTACCTATAGTACAGGAATCCCCTGTTATGTGGGGTAAGTCATTTGATGATCTGTCCGCGGAGGACAGAAACCATGTGTGGTTTACGGATGGTTCAGCGAGGTACATAGGAGAGAAGAGGCATTGGAAGGCAGTGTCTTATAATCCTGTCACACAAAAATTGCTGAGTACAACTGGTGAAGCAAAAAGTAGTCAATTTGCTGAATTGTATGCTGTTTACCAAGTTTTAAAACAGGAACTACCTGATACGTGTCACATTTTTACTGACTCCTGGTCCACTGCTAATGGATTGGCGGTTTGGTTGCCAACATGGTATGCTCGCAATTGGGAATTGCATTCTAAAGAACTTTGGGGTAAAGAATTATGGCAAGAAATTTGGGAATTGCTTTCGCAAAGTACTGTTACCATCTTTCATGTGGATGCCCATACACCAATAGACTCCCTTGACAAATTCTTTCACAACATTGCAGATGAGAAATCTAAAATTGCTGAGGCAGTGGTGGACATGCAGAATTCTGATTTGGCGGGATTGGCGAAATGGGCCCATCAAAAAACCAGGACATTTTGGAGAAAGAGCCACTAGCAGGTGGGCTGCTGACCGAGGAATTTATATTCCTCTAAATTTAATCAAAGATACTATAATGCATTGTTCTATCTGTCAACATTCTAGACAACAAAAAGTACCCCAAATTGTTAGAGGACAATTACATTGAGGTAAATTACCTTCTCAAATTTGGCAAATTGATTATATTGGTCCACTCCATATGAGTAAAAATTGTCAATATATATGGACCATTGTAGACACTTATAGTGGCCTTTCCCTGTAAACAAGCTACCCAAGTAAATACCATTAAAACATTGGAATTAATTATGCTGTATTATGGTGTCCCATTTCAAATACAATCTGACAATGCATCCCTTTTCAAAGGAAGATTGGTACAGGAATTTTGGGTGGAAAACAACATTGAATGGGTGTTTCATATACCGTACTACGCACGGGCAGCAGACCTTGTGGAGAGAATGAATGGTTTGCTAAAAGATCAATTGCGTAAATTAACTGATAACAAATATAAAAATTGGAGAGAGAATTTATTTCATGCATTGTTAATTTTGAATAGTCGTCCCTTTTTAAATGCTGATTCCCCATTAATGCGTTTATTTCCTCCAGCTGTTGATGCTAAACCGAACACAGTTAAAAATAGTGTAATGTATTGGGAAATTTCCCCTGGAGCCCTGGCTCCATGCAGAGCAACCCCAGGTTCCGCAGGCTTAGACCTGCATGCCATGAATGACATTACTGTAAAAGGAAGAGATTGAGTTATCATTGAAACTGGCATTGGTGTCAGTATACCGACAGGAAATTTTGGATTAATTGCCCCAAGATCGGGCCTGGCCGTAAAAGGCATTCAAGTGCTTGGAGGTGTAATTGACATTGATTATCAAGGAGAGATTAAGGTACTCCTGCTGAATAGCAGTGATATTGATTTACCAATTCATAAGACTGACCGAGTTGCTCAATTGCTAATCATGCCTGTTTTCAGTGGCGAGATTCAGAAAGGCACCGCCCCAACTCTATTAACTGTTCGAGGACAAAAAGGTTTTGGCTCCACTGATAATCCAGGAGCGAGAGTATGGGTGCAGTCTCCTATAAATCCCCCTGAGCAAGCTGAAATTATTGCAACCGGTCATGATAATACTGTACTTGTCATGAGACTAGGGAGAGATAGCTGGGAGGCTGTCCCAGCTGACAAATGTTACTTACGAGAATGAATGATGCCTGTATTTGACTTTGTTTTCAGATCATTCTCTGGACTGCTGTTGCAGGATGTGCCGGCGTTGGACTCCTTTTAGCCTGCTACGTCGGGAGAGGAAGGAACCCCCAGACTTTGGTTGATTCAATAATCAGAGTACATCGTTCTTTTGCTGCGTGAGATTCATCATCTAACTTTTGGACAACCCTAGCACGGAGAGTGACAAACTCCCAACATTTCTGTTTGACACCGATGCGTTGGGTAACGGACATATTAGCGACCTGTTTGGTTGCCGTCCCAGCTTCTTTGGAGACCCTTGCTCATATTTTCAATATATCAAATGCCCGTCCTAACATTATTCTATGTGACTTTGCAACCCATGAGTACTGTCCTTTATGTACAGTGCTGTTAGATCCAGTACCACCAATTACTTCTCAAATAACTACATATAATATCACGCAGGGTGATCTATGTTTCTTCCTCACATGTGATCCAAGTGCTATAACTGAATGTGTTCGTTTAAAATTGAAAGGTGCCACTTCATTTACAGATCATGAAAACACTTTATGTTCCCGGAGATTACCAAAATCATGTACTTCAGTCAAGAACAATATGACCTGCAAAAGTCTTGTAGTTACGCCTAGCCACTATCGTACAACGCTATTACCTTCTGGATAGCTTTTCTCTTGTTGCAATACATCTTGACCTTATATCCCTGCCAATATTACCGGAGGACCCTGTGCTATTACTAGATTAAGCTTGTTAATGTTTTCTTCACACCCTAATGCGAATGCCCGTGATGCTGTAATTTTGAATGACAATATTGACTCTTCACTACATTTATTTTCTGAATCTGAATATCTTAGTTTGGCTTTCTCTATTTTAGGTGTCCCTGCTTTGTCAGTATATAATGCTAAATCTATTGGAAAAATGGCCTGTTGGATGGTTAAATCCATCAATCACACTTCCATGATTCTATCTGACTTGCTATTAGATGCCCAGGGTGAGCGTAGGGCAATTCTACAAAATAGAGCTGCTATATATGACCTTTTACTTAAACATGGTCATGACTGTTCTGACTTTGAGGGCCTTTGTTGTTTCAATCTATCAGACCACACTAGATCGATTCAGGCTCATATTGACAAACTCCACGCTTTGACCAAAGAAGTTAGAAAACACATAGATCAGGGTTGGTTTGACTGGCTCTTTAATTGGTTACCAGATTTACATTATTTACGTCCGATATTAGGGGGTACCCTGCTTGCTATTTGTATTTTAGTTGCTATTTGCTGTTTCATTCAGTGTATTCCTTCTTTACTTCAAACTTGCAGATGGCGAACTAGAAACAGATCTCTCAACTTTGTTTCATATTATTCTTCGACAGACGTTTGTTCCAATTAGCGAATAATTAGTAGCCTAAAGTCAAGGGTGAAATGTTCTGACCCGGATTTTGGTCTATTTTTGAGTGAAGGTGACTTTAGCCTACTATCATTCTAATAGAGGGATTAGAGCCTTAGCTTTGGCCTATTTACAAGATGCTTGACATAATTCCCTATTCTTTTCTCTATTCTAGGGCCTATAAGCTTATGTTAGGGGATAGATTCCTTAGTATTGGTATTATTTCGTCCTTTTGTAAGGTTACTAGTATATTCCTGATAGAGTTATTCATCTTTATGCTTATTTCGGGCCTTGTAGTCCTCGAACGAGTGAGACTCCATCTTTCTTTCTGCCTCGGCTGCTTGAGATGCTTTTAGGTCAAATGTGATGTTTTAGTTATAAGGTGTTGTTCGCTTGGAGAGAACCGGCTCGGGCTGGCCCTTATCGAAAGACTGTATTTTTCTCAGTGTCGAAGACGCAACATCATGTTGGCCGACTAAGTGCGTGTCCTTGGCACGGGGTGGTACAAGAATTTGGTGGGCGGCAGGTTACTGGCTGGAAATTTCCATCCATGAACATGGTTCTATATTAGCGAAAGTACAGAGAGGAGGAGAGTTCATTCAGTCAGTTAGTAGACGGCAGCCAGTCGTTAGCATTCTTGCAGTTAATCAAAATGAAGCAGACAGTCGCCATTTTGAAGTCCGAAAAGACCGAAGGATGATAATCTCTCAGAAAGATTGAAGTTACTTTAGTTGGAGCAGCTGGTGAGCTTTGATACTGAGATCAGAGCATGCAGAGTGAAGAAGTTAGCGGAGCGAACGAATACTAGAGCGGCAGTAACTGATTTATAAGATCGAAGTCGGAAGGTGAAGATAGTCCGTGATCGGGAGGAGAGTGGAGTAGTGCAGAACGGCGAGAGTGAGACAGACAAAACAGAGATCAAGAGGGAGGTTCCAGTGACTTGGAGGGGAGCAGAGGAGACAGAGCATAGCGGTGCAGACGTGTATCCGTGACTGCAGGGGTGATCCTAAGATGAGCCAAGGCACAGACGAGAAGGGAACCCAGATGACAACTGAGTCCAGACTTCGTACTCATAAGGTGACGTCGACCCTTTCTTATTAGCGTGCACACACACACATATACTAATTCTTTCCTTTGCTTTTCAGGCTGTATGTTATATTGCAGTATTATATTGTTGTTATAATTTGCTATTGTGTAATAGAGGGACCCCAGTTCTTAGTGAACTACTGTGCAACTGTTATTATTGCTATAAGACTAACCTTTCTTCTAGTCAGATGCTGTTATGTGGACGGATGCGTTTCCCGTCCGGGTAAGTGGTAACTGAGCAAGGGAGCAGGGAGCGCCTAAATCAGAGAATAACCTTTGCATACCGTGATTTGGCCATTCTTGTGTGAGAGGATTGAACGGTCTATCTATCACATAACCTATAATATTAGACATGAGACATTCCCAGTAGATATTAGGTATATAGAGAAACTTCCCAACAGAGGGAGAGAGAGTGAGTTGAAGGTATCAATAGGACAGTAATCGCCATGGTGTAGCAGCATTATTGAGAGCACCGGGGGGATGCGGTGTGTATTGTCACCTGATTGTGACAGAAGCGTGAACACCGGGAGGATACGGTGTGTATACCTACAGGATTGTGGCTTGAGAGAGAGAGAGCACCGGGAGGATACGGTGTGTATACCCACAGGATTGTGGCTTGTGTGAACACTGATTGTGGTCAGCGTGTAATGGTAAGTTATCAGAACTGCCCCCTTCACTATGAGGAGGAGGGTAGCATAGTCTGGGCCTGAGTTGCCGCGAGACTATAAGGTATGAGTGTGGTGTAGAATATGGAATTCTGTAGCAATTAGTGATTGTTTATAGTAATCCCTATGGAATTGTTGGTATTTTTGATGATCTAAGCTTGTATGTTGCTAATTCCCCATCCCCAGGTAGGTACCCAGGTACCGAGGTAAGTAAGTCCTGAGGAGGGAGGTGATTACGTTTCGGCCGGGTTGGTGGTGTCTTGGTGAGTTGATTCTATTTGGTCCCAAAATCCGGTCGTTACACCGTGTCAGGTGGGGGCGTAGTCCCCACTGGCCACCATACCTCCGGGACGAAGGTTACATCTCTCCAAATAGGCAGAATTTCTGTTTTATCAGGGTTACATTTCAGATGATTGTCCCAAATCCACTGTATAGCTTGTGAAAGAGAGTATTTGAAGTTCTCCTCAGCCTCTGTATTGTTGTTGTCAAGGGAGACAATCAATTGAGTATCATCTGCATAAGACGTTACTTCAATTCCAAAGGAGCCTATGAGAGATATAAGTGGCGACATATAAATATTAAACAACAACGGTCTCAAAGAAGAGCCTTGTGGCACTCCTGTTGTTAAAGTTTTCTCTGTTGAGAGAAAGGTGCCTAAGATCACAGCTTGTCTCCGATTAGACAGAAATTATTTAATCCATTTAAGCACCGTTCCTGAAATGCTGCTGCGCTCGAGTCTCATTAAAAGGATGTCATGCGAGACAGTATCGAACGCAGCTGACAAATCAAGTAAGATCAAAACTGTTTTCTTACCCTTATCTGCTAGATTTTTTAAAGCGTCAGAAACCTCTAAAAGGGCTGATTCTGTTGATTGTTTTGGACGAAAGCCAGATTGTTGAGGATGGAGAATATTAGCCACTTCGATAAATCTCATAAGTTCCTTATGTACAAATTTCTCCATTATTTTCCCCAGTACAGGGAGCAATGAGATAGGCCATTATGTCCATACAAGGCAGTCTTTCCTTATTTGAAGTTATGTCCTTATAAGGCTTGTTATTATGAAATGATGGGAGCTGATGTTGGGAAAGTGTACGATGTTCCCTGGACCGTTATTAGGGTACCGGTATGAGATATAACACTTGGGCCAAGTATGAGTTAGGGGTCTTGATGGACCGCGCTATATCTCACAAGCGGATCACTGAAATAATATATAGCCCATTAATATCGAGTTTCAAAAATATTGATGAGAAAATATCGAGGGACAAAATATCGAGTTTCTATCTTTATACAGGTAAGTACAAAAATATCGACTCTAAAATATTGACTGTAAATAATATAGACTGTCAAAATTTCGTTTTTTTATATGTCTTTAAATTAAGTTAAAACTAATATAATAATAAATATATTTAATATAAACTTAGTTAAAATGATTAAATAAATGTAATATTAATAAATAATTAATGTAAATTACCAAAATATATAACAAAAATAATATATATATATATATATATATATAAATAAATATTATTAACTAAACATATATAATATTTTTACCGTAGCATAGCAAAATGGTTAAAATTTATTGTAACAACTATAGTGAATTTAACAGTAGAAAAACGCTGGATAGCGTAGGGGTAAAAATGATTATTCCCACACCAGTGGGTGCAACAGTAGGGAAAACGTTGTATAGCGTAGGGGTAAAAATTACTATTCCCACTCCAGTGGGTGCAACAGTAGGGAAATCGTTGGATAGCGTAGGGGTAAAAATTACTATTCCCACTCCAGTGAGTGTAACAGTAGGGAAAGCAATGGATAACATAGAGGTGATAATTACTATTCCCACTCCAAAGAGTGCAACAGTAGGGAAAACATTGGATAGCGGAGGGATTAAAATTACAATTTTCACTCCAGTGAGTGTAACAGTAGGGAAAGCGCTGGATAGCGTAGAGGTAAAAATTACTATTCCCAATCCAAAGAGTGCAACAGTAGGGAAAACATTGGATAGCGGAGGGATTAAAATGACTATTCCCACTCCAGTTGGTGCAACAGCAGGGAAAGCGTTGGATAGCGTAGGGGTAAAAATTACTATTCCCACTCCAGTGGGTGCAACAGTAGGGAAAGCGTTGGATAGCGTTGGGGTTAAAATTACTATTCCCACTCCAGTGGGTGCAACAGTAGGGAAAACATTGGATAGCGTAAGGGTTAAAATTACTATTCCCACTCCACTGGGTGCAACAGTAGGGAAAGCGTTGGATAGCGTAGGGGTAAAAATTACTATTCCCACTCCAGTGGGTGCAACAGTAGGGAAAGCGTTGGATAGCGTAGGGGTTACATTTACTATTCCCACTCCAGTGGGTGCAACAGTAGGGAAAACATTGGATAGCGTAAGAGTTAAAATTACTATTCCCACTCCAGTGGGTGCAACAGTAGGGAAAGCGTTGGATAGCGTAAGGGTAAAAATTACTATTCCCACTCCAGTGGGTGCAACAGTAGGGAAAGCGTTGGATAGTGTAGGGGTTAAAATTTCTATTCCCACTCCAGTGGGTGCAACAGTAGGGAAAGTTCTGGATAGCGTAGGGGTTAAAATGACTATTAATTAATTAACAATTAACAATTTTAATTAATTTACATAATTAATTAATTATTATTAATTTACTTCCCACCCTATCCCCCTATAAACTCACAACCCACTACATAAAATAATTTACTAAATATTAAATATTTATCAATTACATATTTATAATTAATTACCAATTATATTTTTATTAATTACCAATTAATAGTTATTTAACAATTATTATTATTTAACATAATTAATTAATTATTATTAAATTACTTCCCACCCTATCCCCCTATAAACCCACAACCCGCTACAGAAAATACTTTACTAAATAATAATCATTTATCAATTAAATATTTATTATTAATTAGCAATTATATTTTAATTAATTACCTATTAATAATTAATTAACAATTATTATTAATTTACATAATTAATTAATTATAATAAAATTACTTCCCACTCTATTCCCCTATAAACCCACAACCCGCTACAGAAAATAATTTACTAAAAAATATTTATTAATCAATTATTATTTTTTACCAATTATATTTTAATTATTTATCAATTAATAATTAATTACCGGAGGAGGAGCCTAGCCTGTAGCCGCGATGGCCGCCTAGACTCTCGGCTCCGCCGACCTTCGCGCTTTCCTCCATCATCCTGCACTTTATCCTGCATTTAAACCCAGCGAGTGGAATGGGGAAACGATCCTGAACACAATGGTGTGTTTCCCGGCTCATTCCAAGCGATATCGGTGGTGAAACGTCCTCGCTTCTTCCCCGGCCCTTCGCGGCAGTGAGACCGGGTCTTTGTCTGTGGGGGACGGCCGGACATGGCCACAACAACAGCGGCCATCGCAGAGGAGGCGGAGTCGATCGGCCGGTGAGAGACTGTCGCGCTGTGCTTCTCGCTGCAGCGCTTCATTCTGCCCAGCGATTTTGCACGCCTGGATACATTGTGCCTGCGGAAAATACATTGTATCTTTACCCGGCTTGGTAGTGGCCTGAACAGTTTCTTTGTTACTCCTGCCCTGTAACGGACGCCATTTTATGCATCGCGCATTCAGCGCCTGAAAGTGGAGTCCTCAGATCGCGATCGGGGGTCCGGATTCTTGCTGAAATCGTATCAGCTGGTACCGCAATGCAATCAGTTGCCCCCATGTCTCTGGCCCAGCTGTACTTAGCGGATCATCGGCGGAGTGGTCTGTGGTCGACGAGTGAAAATGGCGACCGGCTTCCAGAACTGCTACACGTCCGTGAGCCTTGGGTGAAGGACACTGCTGCATCCTCTCTTCCTGAGACACCGCTGGGGATCTGTGATGGTTTGGGCGCTCTGGAGGCTGTAAGAGCTGCTTTTCATGACAATGCCCGAGATCTGAGGAGCCGGCTTGATGTTATTTCTCCTGTTGGCCGTGGTTGCCCCCAAGTGCTGCACACTGCGCCACACTCTACACCAGACCACAGTGCACTACCTACCCAGGTGCATAGGGAGGCGTTGACAGATCACGCTTCTGATTCTGCTGAAGTGCTGACCGCAGTGGTTCGGAAGAGGTCTGGTGTTCGTGGTTTCATGCAATGGTTGGTGTACCGTCCCCGGACGCCATGTTTGCCATCTCCTTTGTGTTCTGGTGGCGTGACTCTTCATCCCTTCCTGGAGCTGGTGTTATCGTTCTGGCCTGCTGCTTCCGATGGATTGTTGCTTTGCCTTGATCCTTTTTGTATCATTCTCGGACACGCAGCAGTGGTTTTCGTAGACTTTTGTGGACGACCCCCCATTCTGTGTTGGCCATCCCGGGCGCCTCTATCATCCATGGCGCCAGCCGGACTGTTGGACTCCATCGACCAACTTGATCGCAGGGGGCAAGGTTAGGGCGTTTCTTGAATCGCTACTGCTCATATTGCTGGGACTAGGTGGGATAAGCGGGACATTGACTGAATCGACCGTTGGTATCATATCGGTTGCGGGGTCCGGGGGTGGGCGGCCGGGACTATATCTGTTGATGGTCTTCCTCCTCCACTGTTCTTTATATCCTCTTTTTTCCTTTCCTTTTTCCCTTCTCTGAATCTAAATTTCGGGACTCGGTTTTTGGGCGACAGGCACACTGCTAGGGGGGGGGGGGGGGGTAGGCCGTAGCCTCTGCATGCGTGCGGGGTGGGGGGTTTGGGGGTGGGTTTTCTGTTTCGTTTTAGTTCTATGGGCCTTATTTCTCTCCTTTCTTTCTTGATTCTCTTACTTTTTCCTTCTTTTGGGTCAGTTTGGTGGCTAGGTGTAGCGCTGCTTATTGTTTCAGTTGTTAGTCTCACCACTAACATTAGTCAAGGTGTTCCACGTTCATGGGGCGGGTACTGACCAGTATGTATTGTAATGATTGCTATTATCCTCAAGTGTTTTTCTGATGATCCTCTGATTACCACTTAGTTTGTCGCTAATCTGCTGGGATCATTGCCCGCCATGTGTTTTCGGTGGAGTGAATGTGTCTGATCCTTCTTACCTAAAACTTTTAAAAATTAACCTCATTTATCCTGTACTCAATGGTCCCCCTTTTCCCGTATGTGATGTTTCGGATAATTGCTGCTTCTCGTCTCTGGGACTGCTGAGCTGCTTTGATTTTGCCTATTGTGCTACCATTTGATTTCGAGGTCGGCCAGAATGGTTGTGGGCCCGTACCTGTAAGCTTATGTTGCACAATAAAGGTTTCCAAAATTAAAAAAAAAAATTAAAAAAAATTAATTCCCAATTTTTAAATTACTTCCCACCCTATTCCCCTATAAACCCACAACCCGCTACAGCTTTATATTACACAATTATTAAAAATTAATAAAAACTACCTTATTTTCGATTTTTTTTTTGTCTATATTCTATCTAGTCGATATTATGTCTAGTCTATATTTTTGATTCAATATTTTGGCTATTAATATCGATATTACTCGATATTTTTGTAGTCTATATTATGTCTGGTCGATATTTTGGCTAGTCTATATTTTTTACTCGATATTTTGTCCAAACGATATTTTGGAATCGATATTATGTCTGTTTACCCTCACAAGCACCTGCCTGCTCCATGGGACTTAGTTAATCTCATTAGGCACCCTATCACTCATAGCCTGGTAGTTCAAGTTACTACAGCCTCACAGGATATGGATTCTTCACCTAAGACTCCATTAAATAGAAACTGTAGGAGTCAGGATGCATGTGGCAAACACATCTTTGCTTCTGCTAGTACTGCGTTAAGATCTACCAACACGTATTGTGTTCTTGGATGTTTTTCCCATGCTTTGTGGGATACCTTGCAGACTATGTTGCTATCACTTCCAAATAACCTCTGTTCTTGTGTTGAAACCTTGATTAGAGATGGCCACCAGGTAGTTAGGCTGATAATCAGCTTTGGATTGGATACTGCTGATTCAGTAGGCTGGGCCATGGCATCTTCGGTGGCGCTTCAGTGTTGTGCATGGTTAAGAACTTTATGTTTTTCAGAGGCTGTTCATGCGACTTCAGTCGATATGCTTTTTGATGGTGCCCATCCTTTTGGGGGTCAAGTCGATTCAGCATTAAGACGCTTTTGTATCAATAAATATGAATTAATAAATATTAATTACCAAATAATACATACTGAACAATAAAATATTTTTCAAAACAAAACATATTAATTATTAAAAAGTGATTAACAATTTAAAAATATTAAACAATAAAATGATATTTATACCATTAATTACCAATTAATACAAAATAATTTCCAATAAGTACATATTATTTAGCAATTAAAAATAATAATTGCCAATTAAAAAATAATTATTACCAATTTAAAAAAATTACCAATTAAAACAATTTGCCAATTAAAAACATTAATTACCAACTAAAAATAGTAATTACAAATTAAAATAATTAATTACCAATTAATAATTAATTAAAAAAATATCAATACCAATAAATAAAAATAATTCATTATTTAATTGCAATTAAATTTATTCCCAACCCATTCCCCTATAAACCCACAAACCGCAACAGAACTTAAACGCAAAAATGTATTAAAATAAATGTATAATTCCTAAAAATGTATAATTAATTTAGTGTAATTAAATTACTTCCCATCCTATTGCCCTATAAACCCACAACCCGCTCCGGACCTAAAGCACAAAATTGAGTTAAAAATAAAATTATTAACATATAAAAATAGTACACATATAATTTAAAACCAGTAGAATACTTAACAAAAAACATATGACATAAATATTAAATACATAATAAAATACATAACAACAATACCAATATCGATATTAGTAACATCGATATATTTGATATCGATATTACTAACTTCGATATTACTTACATCGATATAATAAAATTCGATATTACTTACCTTAGAGTCGATATTCTGTCCAACAATATTCTTGACCTCGATATTCTTTACCTTCGATATTTCCAACTGGATATTACTGTGGGTCGATATTTGGGATTCGATATTTAGACTGTGCACCCAGCTCAATATCTCCTATTCACGACTCTTCCCAGCTAGACTCCGCGTAGTCTCCGATGGGAAGTCCAAGTTTTTCGATACGCATCAGGAGGCTTGGGACTGGCTGGAGACGTCGGGTCAGTACTCTGGCCCGCGACCCATGGGCACTGCCGCGACATGGCCTGGGGAGGCAAGTGGAAAAAGGTCTTGGCAAACACGGCCAGGAAGGCGATTCCTTGGGTCGGCGGTGACGCTTGGCCCAGATCAGATCCAAATAGAGCAGCAAGCGGTGGTCTGCATTGCGGAACAGATGGCGGACACAGCGGTACCAGAGGACTAAGTGAACACTTCCTTTCCCTCATTGGGGAATGGAGGCTCCTCGATAGCGTACTCATCAGAGGGGGTCTCATGGAGAATACCAGATCTCACACCCCTGACGGCGGATGATATCGTATAACAGGGGCTATGGACATTTGTTAACGGGCATTACTGTCTGATTTGTTGTGGGCAATGGTAGTATTGATATTGTATGTTAGCTTCACTGATTCTGGTGGAGGCCGGGTTGGTGGGCTGGGGAAAAACCTTTACGCCCTGGGGGGAGTTTAAAAACAAAATATACACAATTATACTGCCTCGCTAAAAGTATCAATAGCATCAAATGGCATTTGTGGAAGGAATTGAGAAGTTGGCTTAAAACCACTAATGGGTGCTTGTTGTTCCACATCCACTTGTCTAACTTGTTGGCTCAAACTCATTTCAATTTCTTGATCTTTCTCTTGTCTTGTCAATTTCTTGATCTTTCTCTGGTCTTCAAGAACCTCCACGGTTGTTAAGTCATTGACTGACAAAAGATCAGTGTCATTCCCTTTTGTCTAAAGAATTTGTGAAGCTTAAGTTTACGCGTGAATTTAAATAGGTCTATCCTGGTCTGTGTATATTCCATCCTATTTTGGGGGCAAAAGCTTAATCAGAGTTTCAATACGGATTCTTTGATGTCAGTTAAAATCTTGGGTGAGAGGTTGATGATCGTTAGTTGTTCATCATCAGCTACCATCGTCCTCCCCTCTTGCTGCGAGTGACTCTGCTGGGCATATTGGTTTTTGCCCTTCCTCTTCCTGCCGCCCCTTCTGGTTTTACTTCTGCCTCCGGGGGTTTGTTCTTTCCACCCCTTAGCCATCATTGCCTTATGATCTTGAACTCCTGTTGAAAAGGAGTTTTGCTTCTTCCTACCAATTCCGGGGCATCATCTTCGGATTGCTCATTTTCGGTCACTTCGGACTCAAAGGTCTCTACTCTTTGTGGATTCTCTTTGGTAGTTGTCTGATTCTTCTTCATCACTTCCTTGCGTGGTTGGTCGAATTTTTTCGCGAAGGTTAAAATGTGCCCCATCGCATAGTCCATTTCGTCCCGATCAAATTTTTCTTGCTTGCACTGTTTGATTTTTATCTCATATTTTGACAAGCGCTTTTTCATTTCTTCCCTTAATTGGTTTTGGAGGTCCAATTCAGTGTTCTTTTTTAGTTGTTCCTCCAATGTCTCTATTTCTTTGAGTGCCTTTTCTCTGTCACTCCAGGCAAACTGGACCAGAATTTCCAGCATTCCTTTACATGACAGAGCTGTGTGGGCCGACCAATCCTCAAGTAATTTGGTGTCAGGATTCTCGTAGGCTGGTACGGTGTAAATTCGCAGTCCCCTCGGGACTCTTTCGACTTTTATGTATCCTTGCAGGGAAGTGGCTTCCCACCACTTTCAAACTTCTCTTTTGTATAATTTTTCCAATTGAGCAAATAATGTTGATAGCGCATTAGAGGTTTTATCAATTTTCGGAATAGTAATTGATGCTGCATCTGGTGTCTTTTTCTTAAACATATGAGCTGCCGCCTCGTGGTGTTCCGAGACACTGAACATATTGTATCTGTGTAGATGGCTAACCTAAGCCTAAGTTGCCCCTCGTCAAAAACCGCTGCTGTCTGACTAACCGCCCCTCGCCTCGCCGGGGATTAAAGGATTTCCAATGGTGCATAAAACGAGGTGAGCCAAACAGGCAAATAGCTTACCTCAAGCGCCTTTTGTTTTCGTATCTTCTTGAATACTTGTTTTTTCAAGATGTCGTCCTCGGCGGTGCCTCCGTCAAATCCATCACGCTCCTAGTTGCATCAGCAGACGGGGCACAAACAGACGGGTGCCGCTTACGGTGATGCTCCTTTACAAATATTCTTGCTTTATTTTCTCCCAGTCCAGGAAAGAAATATGCAGCACTCGCGGGGTTGGTTACAGCAGTAGCAGTTTTATTTCACAGACGCGTTTCGGTAGATTACCTTCGTCAGTGTGTTTACAGTGAAAGTGTCATAGAACGCCATTTATCAAAAGAACATTCACAGGAAATGAAAGAGGGACTGGCGCCCCAGTGTCAGTCAAAACACGCGCCATCTTAAGACGGTCAAAGTTACGACCAACGAAGCATGCCCGCTAATGTACAGGACATGTGAACAAAGCTCTAATAAGAGACACATTTTGCATAAGATATAATTGCAAAAGAGAGACTCTATAGATGGCATGTAACCAACGTTAAACAATCTTGCCGTGGATCGGCCTGGGCAACCTATATTGCCGGTTGCTGGCAGATTCCCACATTTCCTAAATAAAGCCGTGGATCGGCAACTTTATACATTTTCTTATATGTTAACCCCTTCCATGCTCATGACGAGCTCAGCTCGTCATGAGGCACAGTTGAGCTGTGCTGATGACGAGCTCAGCTCGTCATGAATAATGGAGCTTTCCTTAGATCAGCACAGGGGAAAAATAACCACAGCAGCGATGTGGTTAATATCTATACCAGAAATACAGACAACAAATACAGTTCATGACTTGATAGCTCTACACAATGTATATACAGTTATTGATGACAGTGGTGATTCATCAACCCAAATGGACAGTTAATTCTTCCCCTGAATTCAGTCCGTTCGGAGATTTAGTTTGTAAGTCTAATATATAACGAGACTCCAATCTCCTGAGTCTCAAGACTCTATCACCTCCCCTGGCATTATTGGGTATACAATCAATGCTAAAGTATTGTATCAGGTCCCTGTTACCCCCATGTTTGATATATATATATATATATATATACATATATATCAAAGCTCTGAGGTTCCCACCTGTTGGAGACGCACTCTGACATCCACTGCAGCAACCTTAATGAGGTAAAAGCTGGATCGTCGAACGGATCCAGTTTACAGCATGCCTGTCGATTCACGCCGAACGCGTTCCGTGCTCATTGCACTCTTCAGCGTCGCAATAGTCATTTTGGCATAGAGGCCACACATCCCACTTAAAAATATGAGCCCTCTGATGGGCGACTCAAATGACTCTGCGTTAGTTTGTGGGTCTTGTAGTGTATGCTTCAGTTATGTGTCGCTGTCTGAGCTGTTTCAAGCCCACCAATGGGCCTCCACTGGCACATCCGGCTTGTCAATCCTCCATGGATGCCTTCAAATTGAGACTCTGTGATTCGGAGCTCTGTGGCCCTAAATTTCCTCGTGATAGATCTCCCGCGGCTGGGAGGCCGCATATAAATCAAAGCTTCAAGGTTCCCACCTGTTGGAGACACACTCTGACAACCACTGCAGCAACCTTCATGAGGTAAAAGCCGGATCGGCGAGCGGATCCAGTTTACAGCATGCCTGTCGATTCACGCTGGACGCGTTTCGTGCTCATTGCACTCTTCAGCGGCATGACAGTCATTTTGGCATAGAGGCCACACCTCTCCCTTAAAAATATGAGCCCTCCAATGGGTGTCTTGAATGAGTCTGCGTTGGTTTGTGGGTCTTGTAGTGTGTGCTTCAGTTACTTGCCGCTATCTGAGCTGTTTAATGCCCACCAATGGGCCTCCACTTGCACATCTGGCTTGTCAATCCTCCATGGATGCCTCCACATTGAGACTACGTGATTCGGTGCTCTGTGGCCCCACATTTCCGGGTGGTGCATCTCCCGCCGCTGGGAGGCTGCATATAAATCAAAGCTCCAAGGTTCCCACCTGTTGGAGACCGTCTGGATCCCCTCCATTATGGTCGCTCCCCCAGCACTCCACTCGTAAAACGGAAGCCTTCTCCTCGCTGCCTGCCTTGCCTGCCCTGATACCTGCTGCCTGCCGCCCTGCTACAGCGAATAGCTCATTTCACTGAGCTTGGTATCGTTTCTGCCCGCATTACTTTAACCTAATTAAATGCATAACCTTTGTGCGCTTAATATCGTTGTTGCTCGCATTGCTCCTTTGTAATTAACTGTGCATAGAAGCTGATGTTATTGTCGGTGAAGCGTCTCTTGGTGTACTTTGTAGCAAGATTCATTGACTGAAGCTCCGGCTGTGCCCCAGTTTCGATTTCTTACCGGGCGGCCATTTCAATTTGTTTGTACTTTTACCCGTGTCTCCTCCCAGACCCCGCCTCCCAGCTGACCCTCCCACAAACTGATACACTACACTCGCCCCGTCTTCTCTTTCCCTGTGACCGTCTGGATCCCCTCCATTACGGTCGCTCCCCCAGCACTCCACTCACAAAACGGAAGCCTTCTCCTCGCTGCCTGCCTTGCCTGCCCTGATACCTGCTGCCTGCCACCCTGCTACAGCGCATAGCTCATTTCACTGCGCTTGGTATCGTTTCTGCCCGCATTGTGAAGGACTGGGTTATTTAGAACCCAGCGGTGCCAGGGCACAACACCTGAAACCTTCGTGGGTAACCTGCTCCGGCGTACGAATCACAGAGACACGGGACACTTCCTTCGACGTCAAAAATTCAAGGTTTATTTGCTGCAGGGAACACAGAAATCACGACAAGTACAACTCGTGCAACTTGGGGAGACTGCTTCAAATTGGTTCTGTGGATCGCTCCTTTTATACACAATTTCCCCATAGAGTTACATTGAACACAAAAGTTTATGACCCGGTTCCCACAATCATCCCCCAGAGGGGTCGTTTTGGTCACTTTGAAACGCACAAGGTCCGGGACATAAGTGCGGAAACATTTGGCGGTTCCCAACTGTAAAAACCATCTTCCCACCATTAGCGCATTCCAATCAGTAGTAAAACAGATCAAAATAGGAACAGGGACAGGTGCAGAGGAAGAGGGAAACAGTGGGGAGATCGGAAAGGGTGTAAAAGGGGAGGTATCGGGAAACACGAGATACAGGCATCAAAGGGACGTGCCTAATGAGATGCACGGCTGAGACAATAAGTCCGTGCGGCAAGATGAGCCTCGAGCGGTGCCATCTGCTTTACAGTAGCATCCCCCTCATCATAAAGACACTTACAAAGGACATGTGTCTTCCGCAAATATCTTGGGAGTCCCAGGGTCGCGAAGCGGACAACGTCCGTTCGCTGGCTACTTGAGGGCAAGAGACAAAATGGATGCCGTATCTAAGATGGAACCCGTGGGTACAGATAGAAATACCCACGTAACAGACGAACGGTTTAGGTTAGCACAGCGAAACTGCGTACACCCACTAAACTCGTCATTTGCGGTTCATAGATACCAGACTCGATTATATTCGTGCGAGTCGAATGCACCACTTACAATTGTCACGGAACCTCAGACGCTCCTTTTGCCCTCATGTAGGCAAGCACTAGTCGGAATCATACTCGATATTCATCAGACCATCTAGATGTTGCTGTAGCATAGCTCTGTCCAACCGAGTCCCATTGGTAACAGGCGGCTGTCTCATACACGTTGTAGCACAGAGGCCACATAAGGCAGGACCGCACTGCACGCAAAGGCAACACGTGAACAGGAACGCCACGACAACTCCGATAATCATCAGAATCTTCCAACCCCAAGTCGACATTAGGCCCCAAAACCACCCAAGCAGCGTCCAATCGTCTACATCCACGTGTATGGATTCAGAGATCTTATGCAACTTAGACATGGCTTGATAGACAGTTGGAGCATTATCTGGAATGAAAATGCAGCAGCTCGAATGGATCACCTTACATACCCCACCTCGATCTGCTAGGATGACATCTAAAACCATACGGTTTTGTAACGTCATAAGTCTATCCGCCTGAAGTTCTGTGGTGATATTACCAAGGGCACTGGCAGTAATATTAGCTGTCGATTCTACCACTCGAGTCAACTGTCTCAGGTTCCTACTATTAACCATAGGTCCCCAAAACGGGAGGAAACCCTTGAAAAAGTCTCCTGCCTCTTGACCGGCAGTATCCTCTTCGCTAATTACGCCTCGCACAACTCTAGTCTTATGATAATCGGCATCTACAGTGAATGTCGGAGGCAACAGATTTGCAATGAAACATGAGCCCATGAAGTCAGCGGGCAACCATGCGTAGGCACGATCATGGCAGATAAAGTATGTACCCTTGGCAGCCAGAAACACAGGGGACGAGACCATCGGCAGCATGTAATTTTCAGTGCAAGCACTCTCTCCAAGTCGGGCTTTCGATCTTCGGCCACGACCCATCAGACAAAAATTACCAATGTGGGGTACGACCCATATCGGAGGTGAGCTTTTAAGCTGCTTTTCACTCGTGAACACACTATACTCGCCTCTACTCAGGACCCTGTAAGCTTGTACCTCTTCTTCTGGGATAAGCGAGGGATCATAGATATCGCTGTCTAAGTCCTCTATTGCTATCGACAAAGGTTTTTGATACGAGGTAGGACCAGAGTAGGGGGAACGTGGTTCTCGAATGGGGTGGAAACCCAGTGCGCTTCGAAACATTGTTTGAAATGCTCGAGCTGACCCTTGGGAACTATACGGTAACACCAGATATGGAATTCCCTTATCCGTAGTATGTGGCATCAACCCACACACCCAACAATTAGTAGTGTTAACCACTAACTGATGCTGATGAAGGAGCTGAATAAAGGAATTATTGCGGAATTCTGCACGTCTAGCCTGCTCGTGTTCAGGTAAGATATGGAAAGAATGGGGAGATGCAGTGGAGGTAAGTTTAGGATCAGGTGTAGGAGTAGGTAACACAGGAGATAGAAAACCAGTCATCATATAGTACACCCCACCCGCCAAGAATGCAGAAACAGTCAAGAATAACATAAACACTTGAAATATGAAACATTTCGAACGACTAAGTTGTTGCAGCTTAAATCTTTGTAGCTGAGCTTCCTCCAAGTCCATCAGCTTCGAAAATGCCATTCCCTACGACCGTCCGCAACGTTTCTTGACGCACTTCGTTCTGTGTAGCAATAGTCAATCCCTAGGAGTTCCCAGGAACCGACGGCCTTTAACCTAGCGTCAAGACCTACTATCCAGAAGGAAGTACGCGCGCGGCCCTACGGCCTTCAATGCACAATATATATATATGCAAAAACAAAGTCTCTCGGCTGTGGAAGCAAAAGTATAAGGAATGAAGCTCAGTGTATATATTCAGGAATAATCACAATAATATGAATGTTCAAAACTGATCACGGAAAACGGGATAATGCAGTTGTCAATACAGCAAAGCAGGATCTTTTATTAGTCTTTAGTGCTAGATCGCAAAAAGTATCGGGTTTTCCCAGGACGTGTCTGCTCGTCGAACAAAGGATCCGTTGAAGAGACAGCGTCCTGCTGATCAGTTGAGTGTTCTGGTCTTGAGTCTTTTGATGACAATTGTTCAACAGTGTCTTTCTGCTGCGCTGAGGATTCTCCAACAGGCTGTGCGTCGCTGAAAGGTACAAACGCCAGCAATCCTTCGGTTTCAGTTGATGCAATGTCTCTCCTTACCCACGGGTCTGCCGGCAAAGGGATAGGGACCCTTTTGGTATGGGTGGCATGCACCCAATTCTTACGTCCCTCGAGACGAACAGCAGTCCTCGTGGCCAGGAGAACCTGGTAGGGTCCAGTAAACCTCGGGTCCAAGTTATTCTTGCGCGAAAAGTTCCGCGTCACCACCCAATCTCCGGGCTGGAGCTGGTGGCCTGAACCCTCCGTCTGCGTCGGCAGTGCATCGTAAACCTGTTGGTGAATTAACCTCAGTTTAGCAGTCAAGTCATGAAGGTAATCGATCAACATTGGGTACTCAAGATCGCAGAACATTCCTGGCCTAGGAACCCCCCACACATTCGCAGGACGGCCGAACACTATTTCATAGGGACTAAGCCCTACTCGGGAGTGTACAGTCGCCCTAGTTGACAGTAATGCTAAAGGTAAAGCGTCAGGCCACGAAAGACCAGTCGTAGCCTGAATCTTCGCTAGCTTTAGTTTAAGGGTGCCGTTGTACCCCTCAACCAATCCAGCTGACTGGGGGTGATTGGCGCTGTGGAATTTCTGATTAATTCCAAGGCCCTTACACACACTCTTCATCACACTACCCACAAACTCACTTCCGTTATCTGACCACACGACTCTAGGCATTCCATACCGAGGAAAATATTCCTTCAGTAGGATTTTCGCAGTAGACAAAGCAGTATTGTCTTTGAGGGGATAGGCCTCGATCCATCGGGAGAATGCGCAAACCACAACTAAAACGTATTTCAGGTTATTGCATCGCTCCATATGGATGAAGTCCAATTGGATCACCTCAAAGGGACATGAAGGGGGAGCAAAACTGCCAGGAGGAGTTGGGGTTCCTTTGCCAGGATTGTACATCATGCACACCATACAATTCTTCACCAGACGTTCAGCACACTTCGTGATACCATCATTCTTCCATACTGGAGACAACAATTTACAAATACCTTTCGTGCTAATATGTGCTAACCCATGCGCCATTGTCACAACGGCCAGCACGTACGCATCGGGCAACAACCATCTTTTCTGATCCGACAAATCAATCCAACAACCATTCGCATCCAACTTTCCCGTGCTTTCTTTCCACTTCGCCTTTTCAGTCTCGGTGGCCTCATTCTGAATTTCTTTCACACTTTCAATAGTGTCTTCACACATGCTCGATTCTGCAGGCCACCTAACCGAACTCGTCACATACATTCGAGTGCTAAGGTTCCGGGCAGTCTCCTTAGCAATCTCATCCGCAAACGCATTACCACGACCAACATCATCCGTCACCTTACGATGCGCACTACATTTAACAATCGCTACTTGTTTAGGCAACGTCAGTGCATCCAAAAGATCATTCACAAGCTGGCCATGCTGAATCTTCGTACCATGCGACGTCAAGAAACCTCTCTCTCTCCACAATCGTCCAAAACTATGTGCGACGCCAAATGCGTATTGGCTGTCGGTAAACACATTCACACGTTTCCCTTTTGCTAACACACATGCTCTAGTGAGAGCGATCAATTCTGCAGCTTGGGCAGAATTCTGATTCAACCTTGCAGTCTCAACAACAGTATTCAACGTTACAACAGCATAAGCAGTAGTCACATCGCCATTCGGCAACTTAAAACATGACCCATCCACATACAGTGTACCGTCCGGATCTTCCAATGGGGTGTTTTTAAGGTCCACTCGACCTTTTGTTTCTTCCTCTGTCCTCAAGTAGCAATCATGTTCTGCTACTTCGTCTGACTCTGCGCTAATTGGTAACAAAGTTGCCGGGTTCAGAACATTACAACGTTTTATCTGAATATGACTTGCCAGCAACGTCAGCTCGTACCCAGACAACCTCGCACTCGTCAAGTGCTGCGTTTTCGTACGATTCAAAAGAGTATCGACTGCATGCGGAACCATCACCGTAAGCATATTATCCATGACCAGTCTTGCTGATTGTCGGATGGAGACCGCAGCTGCCGCAGTTGCTCTCAAACAACTCGGCAATGCTCTAACTACTGGGTGCAAGGTCGAGGAAAAATATGCACATGGACGCTGTTTACCACCAAAAGGTTGCGTTAAGACACTCAAAGCACAACCTTCCCTCTCGTGAACATATAATGTAAACGGCTTACTGTAGTCAGGAGTACCCAACACAGGAGCCGAACACAATGAATCACGCAATTCAGAAAAACTTTTCTGACATTCTTCCGTCCATGGTAAAGGAGTTGAAACATCCTTGCACGTAAGAGCCACCAATGGTTTCGCTAGCAATGAAAAATTAGGACTCCATTGCCTGCAGTACGACGTGATACCTAGAAAGGCACGCACATCTCTTTGGGTTTTTGGCACAGCCATTCGCGCAATCGCTGCAATCCTCTCTGGGGTCAACCTCCTTCCCTCCTTTGACAATAAGTGACCTAGATAGGTTACTTCTTGACAACAATATTGGAGTTTAGAAGGGGACACCTTATGATTCAACTCACAGAGATGTTGCAGCAACGACACCGTAGCAATTTTGCAAATGTCCTGAGTATCAGCAGCCACCAATAAGTCGTCGACGTATTGGATTAAGGCCGCACCGACCGGCAACCTAAACGCATCCAGTTGACCCTTCAAGGCTTGACTGTAAATCGATGGACTTTCACAGTAGCCCTGAGGAGCGCGTTTAAACCGGAAGCTGCGTCCACCGAGAGAGAAACCGAAAAGGTCTCTGCTCTCCTCGGCAATCGGGATGCTGAAAAACGCATTTTTCAAGTCAATCACCGAAAACCACGATGCAGAGGCTGGAATCAGAGTCAGTAGCGCCGTGATGTCAGGCACAACAGGGAATTGAGGAACCACAATTTTATTCACCTCCCGTAAATCGATAACAAAACGATAAACAGGCGGTTTTGAAGGATCAGTACGTTTAAGAATGGGCAGTACAGGGCTATTGCACACGTTTCCCCGAGTCTCTTCAATAACATCTTTCTCGATCAGATCATAAATGATCGCTAACAATGCTCATTCACCATCAAGAGAGATACGGTACTGGGGAATACGTGGCAATCGCACATTAGATTTCAACTGAACAACATAAGGGGAGATGTCAAGCAGACCCACGTCATTTGGACCCGCTGCCCACAAAGACGCAGGAAGAGAACTCAATTCCGGTGGAAGCTTATCGAGAGACAAATACATAGGAGAGACAACCCTCTCTCCTAACGTAAGCTTTACACCCGCAGGAGAACAATACAAAGTTGCATACAAACGTTTAAGCAAATCCAGGCCCAAAAGATTTTCACCACAACCAGTAGTCAAAATTAACGGAGCTTGAAGCTCACGTGGCCCTATTGTAAGGGGCAAAGGGCGCGAAACTGGATTGCTAACGGGGGCGCCAGAGAATCCAACGGAAACATTTGTTAAGCCAGACAAAGGTGCGCCAGGGAGTTTCGAATGCATGATAGAACTTTTCGCTGCACCAGTGTCCAACAGAAAAGGCTCAACGACGCCCGATGTAGCAACTGCGACGTAAGGCCCTCTCTGATCAACCGGAACTGATACCACTCCCTCTCCTTGTCTTTGGCTGTCCTAGTAATTACTGTCGTCAGTTCCCTGATCGACGTAATAATCGTCTACATTGTACTGCGCAGATCGTCCTTGCGATGATCCACGTTGATCGAAACAATTATTAGAATTAGAGGAGTTATCAGAACGATCATTCTGAGCACCACGACCCCTACCACGCGATGTCTGCTGCGAACCACCACGACCTCCTCTAGATGAATTACCACTATTTCGGTCATTCAGAACAGGGCAATTGAATTTAATGTGTCCCTCCTGTCTACAATAAGCACATTGATTGTACCCTAACAATGATCTTTGGGAGGAGGAGTCATTACGCGGCTGCGATCGATTCGATTGCGACTGCGATCTATTCTGTTGGGATGCATTCTGATTTGAACGCGGAGGATACGCTTGTTGCAACAACACTTTAGTTTTTAGTTCTTTCGTCTTTTTATCAGCACGGTCATTCTCCTCTTTCTCTCTATTCTCATAATATTGTGCTGTAGCCAATATCTGAGCTGAGGTAGAAACGGCCCATGCACTCTCCGAATTCTTTAATTTATTGCTCAAATCGGGCAGTAAGTTCGAAACAAATTTATCCACAAACAATCGCTGACCACCCTCGGTACCCATATCCTGTCCACTATGGTCAATGAATGCTTCCTCGAACCTCGTGAAGAAGTCGGAAACACTCTCGTCCTTCTTTTGCTTACTAGCTGACAATTTGTCCCAGTTCACCCTCATGGCTGGCATAAAAGTTTTCATTAATGTTATAATTCTTTGAGGAAGAGCAGCAATCATCTGCTCAGGTTTAGCCCCACCAGTTTGTAAACCATCCGCCGCCACAATGGCAGCCCAATCACCACCTAATTCATTTGGATGATTTTCCTGCCGAATCTTAGCCCATACCGGTTGCGGTACGACATTGCCGAACAACATATCGATATCGGCGAGATTCATTACCGTGGCATCTACAAGCTGTGATAATTCTTTATAATACCCTGTAGGATTTTTGCGAGGGTCAGGCAAAGATTGCTTCACCTGCAACACTTCCGAGCGTTTCCATGGGAGATGTATCCATACTCTCTGAAAATACGGCAGGATAGGTGGAACGTGAGCAGGATCACCTGGCATCAACACGGGTGGAACTTCACGCATAGGAAATTGGCCAGACTTATCTGGCTGTCTTTCAATATCCTCAACAAACAATGCATGAGGTATCGGAGTGGGACGAAAAGATAGCAACCGCTCAACAGCACGTCGAACGTTGGTATCCACTATCAGTCCATTCGAGAACTGAAGCTGAAGATCAGACAGGGCGGTCAGCACCTCGTCAGGTGCATCGGCCGATATCTGATCGCGAAGGAATTACACATTTCATCAAACACATATCTCTGGGTTGGTATATTGAATTGACAAAATGTTTCGAGGACAACACGGGGTGGACTTCTAAGAGGGTTTACCATCCAACCCATCGCCATATTATATAGCGCAACGCGTTCTCTGTTTCCAGGAAGCTGACTACGTCTCTGAGGACCATCGGAACCAGCGGACCCATGAACAGGTCCGAGCGAATGAAAGAAGCTAGCCGCAAGAGGAGTAGTACGAGAACGAGTAGAGGGAGAAGTATAGGACACAGGACTAACAAGTGAAGGAGTAGAAATAGTAGCAACAGCAGGAGTTAACAAAACAGGAGCAGTAGCGGGAGCAGGAGTATGTGGAAGCGGAGGAGCAGTAGGGATAGCAACAGACAAAGGAGCAGGAACAGTCGGAAGAGCGGGTGCAGGTTGAGGAACAGGCGGAGGAAGAATAGGCGGAAGAATAGGTACGGCAGGAACCACGGGAGCTGCGGTACCCTGTACGTACGGAGGTGGCGACTTCATAAGATAAGACATTAAAGGATCCTCAACTGCCTCATCCTTCTTTTCCGACTCCGTAGGCAAAGCGGGATAACATTTATCTACGGTCATACGCTGTAGTCTATCAAACACTTCCTTATCCTTAACCTCCTTATCACGCTGAAATTGCTCTGCTTTCTTCACTATGGTAGCAACATTATCTCGCTGATTACGTTTAGTCTGTCTGATTTCTTTCTGTTGGGCTTCTTTACGCCACAACCGAAAGGCATCAAACATGGCCGGCCTTGACTTTCGTTCGAACAATTTAATCTCTAGATTATCTAAGATCGGGGCCTCGAAGCTACCATGAGGTGGCCAACGAAGGTCACCGTCCTTCTTCGTGTATTTGATCCAATAATCGTTAAAGGTAATTGGGCCTAGCCCATGTTTACTGTACAGTTCATAAGTGGGAGTTCCAACCGGAGGTATCGGACACGAGTCCTCCAGTCGGGAATCCGTACCACAAGGTCTGAAACAACTAAACAAAGTACTGCGACCAGGCATCTTGCACACTAGCCGAGTTTCACAAACTTCAAGGGTTACGGGATTTACCAAGTCCCAGCAAAGAACAAAACCCTCGGTTTTTGGCGGCTGCAGTCGTCAAACAACACAACAAAGTACCAAGAACTACAGATGCAATGGAACCATGCAACCACTAAGTAACCACAACCAAGAACTCTGGGAGCGACCCACAAATACTTAACTCAAAGATCGATGGCGTCACCAGGAAGGCCCGTCAATCGTCTCGCTCTACCAAGGTCTACGCCAGGCGCCAAAACAGGTCTACAGTCAGGGCAGCAGTCTGTCGCAGCCGTCAGGAGGCGGGAATCTTCGCGGGAAAAGTCTTCGGGCCACTTATTTCGACAACAGGATCGATGAAGCGGGGTGCACCTTCCCTCGGAGATTTCACACGAAGTTCCTCACGATCGTCGGGCTTGGACCGGTACCACTGATGCAGCCCTACGTTGGGCGCCAACTGAAGGACTGGGTTATTTAGAACCCAGCGGTGCCAGGGCACAACACCTGAAACCTTCGTGGGTAACCTGCTCCGGCGTACGAATCACAGAGACACGGGACACTTCCTTCGACGTCAAAGATTCAAGGTTTATTTGCTGCAGGGAACACAGAAATCACGACAAGTACAACTCGTGCAACTTGGGGAGACTGCTTCAAATTGGTTCTGTGGATCGCTCCTTTTATACACAATTTCCCCATAGAGTTACATTGAACACAAAAGTTTATGACCCGGTTCCCACAATCATCCCCCAGAGGGGTCGTTTTGGTCACTTTGAAACGCACAAGGTCCGGGACATAAGTGCGGAAACATTTGGCGGTTCCCAACTGTAAAAACCATCTTCCCACCATTAGCGCATTCCAATCAGTAGTAAAACAGATCAAAATAGGAACAGGGACAGGTGCAGAGGAAGAGGGAAACAGTGGGGAGATCGGAAAGGGTGTAAAAGGGGAGGTATCGGGAAACACGAGATACAGGCATCAAAGGGACGTGCCTAATGAGATGCACGGCTGAGACAATAAGTCCGTGCGGCAAGATGAGCCTCGAGCGGTGCCATCTGCTTTACAGTAGCATCCCCCTCATCATAAAGACACTTACAAAGGACATGTGTCTTCCGCAAATATCTTGGGAGTCCCAGGGTCGCGAAGCGGACAACGTCCGTTCGCTGGCTACTTGAGGGCAAGAGACAAAATGGATGCCGTATCTAAGATGGAACCCGTGGGTACAGATAGAAATACCCACGTAACAGACGAACGGTTTAGGTTAGCACAGCGAAACTGCGTACACCCACTAAACTCGTCATTTGCGGTTCATAGATACCAGACTCGATTATATTCGTGCGAGTCGAATGCACCACTTACAATTGTCACGGAACCTCAATTGCTTTAACCTAATTAAATGCATAACGTTTGAGCGCTTAATATCGTTGTTGCTCGCAGTGCTCCTTTGTAATTAACTGTGCATAGCAGCTGATGTTATTGTCGGTGAAGCGTCTCTTGGTGTACTTTGTAGCAAGATTCATTGACTGAAACTCCGGCTGTGCCCCAGTTTCGATTTCTTACCGGGCGGCCATTTCAATTTGTTTGTACTTTTACCCGTGTCTCCTCCCAGACCCCGCCTCCCAGCTGACCCTCCCACGCTCCGCCCCTCCACACTTCATTTATGCCTGATGTCCCAACGCCGCAGCGTCCACGCGCTGCGGCCGCGCCGAAGGTGCGCCAAAGGTAAGCCCGTCTACGCCCGTCCGCGCCTGGCCCGCGCCCAGTGCCAGTCCCCCTGGTCCACGCAATTCCCAGCCCTCCCACATTTCATACGACACATCCACCCTCCTAGCCCTTAACCCCGGCCGACTCTCCAACTGCGTCCAAGCCTCTCCTGGACACACCCATGGACCCTTCTCATGTCACTCCTGCAAGTTCGACAACACCAAGAAAAACTCCTCATCCACGAACACACAACAGCTATCTGACTCCAACCACCTAAAATGCATCCTGCTCAACACCCGTTCAGTCCACAGACACGCCATCGACCTCTGGAACCTACTAGACACCATTTCTCCCGACATCGCCTTCCTAACAGAAACTTGGATGAACGCCTCATCAGCCCCAGACATCACCATTGCCATCCCGGAAGGATACAAGATCATCCGTAAGGACCGCACCGACCAAACAGGAGGAGGCATCGCTATCGTCCATAAGAACTCCATCCGCATCTCAACCAGCTCAGACGTCAACCTTGCCAGCGCCGAACACCTTCACTTCCAGATCCACACCGACCCTAAGACCACACTCAGAGGCACACTCCTCTACCGACCTCCAGGACCCCGTGCACAATTCAGCGACGTTATCACTGACTTTATCACCCCACACGCCCTCCCCTCCGAGGAATACATTCTACTGGGAGACCTCAACTTTCACCTGGAAAAGAGCAATGACAGCAACGCCACCTCCCTTCTGGACAATCTCGCCAACCTCGGACTCAAACAACTTGTCACCACACCCACCCACTTCGCAGGTCACACACTCGACCCTATCTTCACCTCCAGCAAACATGTCTCCGTCAGCCACACCACTACTCCCCATTGGACGGACCACAGCTGCGTACACTTTATCTACAATAAGACCACAACTCACAACCATCCACAACCTACTCTGCGAAGAAACTGGAACAAAATCACCATCGACCAGATCTCCTCATCGCTTCTTCACAACCCCCCTGCCCACTCCTCAAACCCCGACCAAGCAGCCATCAACCTCACCCAATGGCTATCCAACAGCGCCGACATCCTAGCACCACTGAAAAAACGTCAAATCAAACTAGGTAGAAAAAACGCCTCCTGGTTCAACGATGATCTTAAGAAATCCAAGAAACTCTGTCGCTCCCTCGAGAAGGCCTGGAAAAAAGACCCAAACACCAGCACCAGGGACGCCTTCAAAAACGCCACCCGCACACACCACCAACTAATCCGATCCGCCAAGAAAGCCGCATTCAAAGACCGACTAGATAACAACGCCCACAACAGCAAGGAATTATTCAACATCGTCAAAGAATTTACCAACCCCTCAGCCAACTCCAATGACATCACCCCCTCTCAAGCCCTCTGCGACTCCCTAGCTTCGTTCTTCCACAACAAAATCGCAGACATCCACAACAGCTTTGACAACCAACCCGGAGACCAACCCACCCAACCTTCTGCCGTATCCCCACCCCCCTTGAACATCCTTAATGACTGGAACCCAATCTCCACTGAGGACACCATCCGCCTGATGAACTCCATCCACTCAGGATCCCCCACAGACCCATGCCCTCACCACATCTTCAACAAAGCAGACTCCATCATAGCACCACACCTTCGAGACGTCATCAACTGCTCCTTCAACTCCGCCACCTTCCCGGAAAGCTGGAAACACGCAGAACTTAGCGCCCTTCTGAAAAAACCCACAGCGAACCCCACCGAAATCAAAAACTACCGCCCCATCTCGCTCCTTCCATTCCCGGCCAAAGTCATCGAGAAAGCCGTCAACAACCAGCTCGCCGCCTTCCTCGAAACCAACAAATCCCTCGACTCCTCACAGTCCGGCTTCCGAGCCAAACACAGCCCGGAGACCGCCCTCATCGCAGCAACAGATGATATTCGTACTCTACTGGACAGTGGAGACACAGTCGCCCTCATCCTCCTCGACCTCTCCGCAGCCTTTGACACAGTCTGCCATAGCACCCTTCTACAGCGCCTCAGAAACATCGGAATCCAAGGAAAAGCACTGGAATGGATCACCTCGTTCCTCACCGGAAGAACCCAGAGAGTCCGCCTCCCACCATTCCACTCAGAGGCCACTGAAGTCATCTGCGGCGTACCTCAAGGGTCCTCACTCAGCCCCACCCTCTTGAACGTATACATGAGCCCCCTCGCGGCCATCGTACGCCAACACAACCTCAACATCATCTCCTACGCGGACGACACCCAACAGGTCCTATCTCTCACCAAAGACCCTAACACCGCCAAAACCAACCTACATGAAGGAATGAAAGAAGTAGCCGAGTGGATGAAGCACAGCCGGCTGAAACTAAACTCAGACAAAACAGAAGTCCTTATCTTAGGCACCTCCCCCTCCGCCTGGGATGACTCTTGGTGGCCAGAGGCCCTTGGAAAAGCACCCATCCCGGCGAACCACGCACAGAACCTGGGCGTCATCCTAGACTCCTGTAGGAAGGTGGATATCTGACTATGGTTACCCCCAAACTTTTTGCCTGGTGTTTAGCTGGTTTTTGACTTAGTTGGCCTGGGATCCTGCTATTCAGGGCCCCAGGCTGATTGCTCTCTCCTTAAAATGGACTCCATGTACCTTAGGTGCATAACACAATTGGAATTGGTTCACCTTATAGGCCCCTGTAACAGTGTACCATAGGTACCCAGGGCATAGGTGTAGCCAAGGCCTGCCAGGGGCTGCAGCATGTATTGTGCCACCCCTGGCCTGGCCTCCATATTTGACACAACTGGCTGATCACTCAGCTGGGGTAAGTTGGTGTAATCACCTCTTACTTAGGTGCAGTATGTCTGTGCCTAACCCTAAACTGGACACATATGTTCCTATCAGCCACTCCTATGGAAGGCCTCATCAATCCTGGAGGCAGAGTGCTTGGAAATATGTGAGATGGTGCTCTGGCATGAGCTGAGCCTGTCTGCAGCTGTCGGGAACAACTCCCTAAGCCGTTCCGGGATATTGCCATACCATATACTCTTAAGTGCATTATAATCCTCGCGGTTAAATGCTATCTTTGGTTTGGCTTTATCAAAACATGTCGAGTAAGGTGTCATACGAATTGGAATACTATCCCCTCGCCAATTCTGGCGACGGGGATAGCATTCCACCCTTCTAGAGGGACACGACATGTGCGTAGCCTTAACCCCGGTTAAAGTTAAACAGAGCCTCAGCTTCACAAAATGGACGCTGCCACCACAGACACAAGTCTGGCCTCCTGCTGCTGACCGAAACTCGGCAGATGGTGGCCTGGACAAAGGGTTTCCTGCCTTGGGAGGTGCGAGCACCACCCCAGACAGGATTTTGTGTATTAGGTAGGACAGGGCTGAAAAGAATCAGACATGCCCGGGGCACACAAGGTGTCCCCGTGCATAGGCCAGTCCAAACCGGTTCTGGGGCCTTCCAGCCCCAGTCCTGGCGCGGAGCTGGACAAAGGAAAGGGGGTGTAACCGCCCCCCTTCCTGGTTCCACCCAGAGGAGGGACCTAGTAGGTGATCCACCCCCAGTTTGGGAATAAGAGGGGGAGCAGTGCCATTGCACAGCAGATCATCCTGAAATCAACTTTAAACAAGAAGAAGACTGGACTTCGACATTCTGCTGCACAGAAGACTGAAGAGAATCTCCCTAGTGGCCTAGGAGGGGCCACCCTGTGAACACAGGCATCACCCAGCACCTCGACGTCTGCTTTGCCGCCGCCTCCCGCCGGAGCCCGAGCCTAGAGCCTGACAAGACCCAGCTTCCCAGACTTCTCACAGCCCGATACACAGTCCCTGCAAAGAAGGGACCCGTGGAGGCACCGAGAGACGTGGGAGCGGCCATCTTGAAAGACCCCCGAGACGCTGACTGCGCAGCACCCGAGGCACCCTCGACTCTGTGCTTTGGGGTTTGAGAAGCCCCACAACCGAACAGCATTTGCACCAAAGATCAGCCCTCCAGCATCTCCAGGATCTGCGTGGGGCCCTTTTGCTTTGTGCCACTCGACTCGCCATCCCGGCCGCTTGTCACGTGGTCAGCGGCCATCTTGGCGACGAAACCTACGATTTACACTGTGGGTCTGGTTGCTCCAGACCTGCCCTCGCTCCTGTAGAAAGGAGTACCCGCTCTGACCTTGCTGGTCCGAGTAATAAGCCTTTTTCACTTTCCCCGTGGATTGCATTAGCCAAGGCTTGTTTGCTTCAATCGAGTTGCCAACACCGCCATCAGCTAGATCCTTCGAGGGACAGCTCGTGATCGACTCCTGGACGTCCTTGACCTCTTCGTGTCCACGTGGCTGCAGAGAGAAGCAACACCTCATCACCTGTTTGCACCCGACTTTGCCTGGTTCCAATCTGGTTCCACGGTGGTCACTGGTCAGTGACTTTGAACATTGTCCCCTCTGCTTTCAGGTCTTCACCACTTCAGATCCACCCTTGGATCCACCGGACACTTCTCCTTCACATCGCCTGCAGCATCTTCAGCTTCAAGCGCCAAGAACCTGCGTGTCAAAACCCAACGCCACTTCGACCCTGTGCACCCACTTCCTGTGGGTGAGGTAACATTGCAAAGCCGGTGTCCCTACACTGGTACACACCTCTAGGGTCTGTGTCTTAAGTTTTGTTCCTCTAGGTTCAGCGGAAGTGCCCTTAAACTAACTTTGTACTTTTTACGCACCATAGACTTTGTATTGAGAAGTGCGTGCACTTTGAACACTGCACCCGAGTCCCGTGGGCCTTTCCCGACTTAGTTAACTCCAGTCTCGAATAGCTCCAGCGATTCCCAAGGCCCTAGGCCTCTTCACTTTCCTCTTGGTATCTCTTATACCACTTTCTTAGTATATGGTTTAGGTGGCCCCTAGGGCTCATCCATATTGTGCAACTTTTGTGTATTTTAAACTGTCTTGTGATTTAACGCTTGTGCTTCTGTGCTCATAAAGAGTCCAGGGGATTTTATAGTTAATAAATCAATATATATTTTCAATATATATCTATGTGGTGTCCCTTTCATTTGGTATTCAAGGGGGTTGTGTATGGTATAACAGCTGGCTTCACATGCCTTTCAGAGTTTAGCCTAAGACTGCTTTGTCCACGTTACCACTAGGATAACTGGTCTACAAGGTTGAATTACAACCATCATCATAAGGGTTGCTTGGCATGGTACAAAGTGATCACTAGAATTAGTGAGCATTATATACCAGGCCAACTTCTCACATTGGTGAGCAGCGGATTGGGATCTGAGCTTGCTGTTGTTTTACCATTACAATCTTTGAGATTATCATTTGAAAGATCATACAGGTACCTGCTAGGTACATATAAAACAAGACTAGTATACATAAGTTCTACTGAACTTAGTTGTTGTAGAGCAAAGGGAGTAGCACACCCTAGCTACAACTACTAGATAGGTTTAGTAGGTAAACACCAGTGTAGGTAGATTGCAACACATCCACCCACACTAGAGCAATGTCTGGAACAGAGGGGTCCAGTGGACTTACTCCTGTTGAGAGTGACCCTCCAAGGGCACCATCCCAGTTTGCTATATTTCCCTTTAAGGAATTAAGACAGCTTTGTGTCTTAAGGGGTCTGAAGACAGGGCCTTCCCCTACTGCAGACCACCTAAGAGAGCTCTTGGATCAGTCTGAGGCTCTAAAGACCTCTAAAGCAAACCCCACAGGGGATGCTGAAGGAGGCCATCCTTCAGAGGATGACACTGTAGACACCCCTGCCCCTATCATCCTGGTAGATGAGGAAGCCTCCACCACTGGAGCTCCTCAGGTAGATGAAGAGGAAGAGGAAGAGGAGGAGGTGGAAAGCAGTGAGTCAGATGATGACAGAGATAGTCAGGTGCTGGTCAGTAGACTGAACCAGGCTAACTTAAGTCAACTTGGGAATGAATCAGGTAACAACCCATTCAGACCCCCAGGTGGACTTAACCAGGGCCATAGGAGGAGGAGGCATCACTCAGGTGAATCCAATACCTCCCATGTCTCTAGAGGCTCTCATGGTCACTCCAGGAAGGAGATGACTAGCCCTCAGAGAAGGGAACATGAGGCCAAGATGAGAGAGGCTGAGCTTAGGATCCAGAGGCAAGAGTTAGAGGTTGCCCTGGCCAAGGAGAAACTTGCTAGAGCAAGACAGCCTAGAGAGAGTGGATTAGGATCCACTGGTGGCAGCAATATCCAGAAGGATAAAGACAGGTCCTTTGATACAAGAAACCTGAGTAAGATTGTGCCCCCCTACAAAGCTGGGGATGATATCCACAAATGGATGACTGCACTTGAGAGAGCCTGCATGGTACAGCAGATCCCTCAGGAGCAGTGGGCAGCAATCTTGTGGCTCTCCTTTGAAGGTAGAGGCAGAGACAGACTCCTCACAGTTAGTGATGAGGATTCTAGAAACTACATGGTCCTGAAGAGTGCTCTGATTGATGGGTTAGGCTTAACCACTGAACAGTACAGGTTAATGTTCAGAGACACCCAGAAGACACAGACTCAGGACTGGTCTGAATTTGTTGAGTGTGCCACTAAGGCTCTGGAGGGCTGGTTGCTGGGAAGTAAGGTTACTGACTATACAGGATTGTATAATTTAATTATGAGAGAGCAAATCTTAAGTAATTGTCAAAATCAGCTTCTACATCAGCACCTGGTTGACTCTGATCTGACCTCCCCACAAGAATTGGGTAGGAGGGCAGACAAATGGGTCAGAACCAGGATCAGGCCTAAGAACCAGGGTGGTGACCAAAAGAAAGAGACTACCAAGCCTCAAGAGAAGGGTGGGGATAAAAGTAAGGAAAAGACTTCCCCAGGGCCCCAAAACTCCAAGAATGGGGGTGGGTCCCAAGACACTTCTACATCCCAGAAAAAGCCTTATTGTCATACCTGTAAACAGGTGGGGCATTACAAAACAGATAGCTGTTGTCCCAAGAATGGCAATAAGGAGAATATACCTCCAGGTAAGGCTCCAACACCTCCTGTCACTGTTAGCAGTGGTCCCCCAGGTGGTGGGAGCACCCCCAAGAATTTGGGTGGGTTTACTTTTGGAGGACAGGTGGACTCTGGCCTATCCAGGTCCCCTAACTCAGATACTCTTGTCTATGAGACTGGCATGGGGTTTGCCAATTTCACAGCTTGCCCAAACACTTTGAGCAAGTATAGACAGGAGCCCCTCATCAATGGCTTGAAAGTTGAGGCCTTCAGAGACACAGGGGCTAGCATCACCATGGTGGCTGAATGTCTAGTCCCCTCAAGGCAACTTTTACCTGATGCCAAATATCAGGTGACAAACATTGATGGCATAGAATCCAATCATCCCATGGCAGTAGTCAATCTTAGCTGGGGAGGTGTCACTGGCCCAAAGAGAGTGGCAGTGTCAGCAAACTTGCCTGTAGATTGCCTACTGGGTAATGATTTGGAAATCTCAGCCTGGGCTGAGGTTGAACAGCAAACCCATTCTAGAATGGTAAATCTCCATGGAAAGGTTAGTGGGGCTGTAATGGCTACAGCCCCAATTCAAGATGTCCTTCCTGAAAAGGTTGGGAGGGCTGAGCAAACCTCAGCCCCATCTTTAGATAACTTCCCTCCTGAAGAGAGTAGCAGGGCTGTACTGATAACAGCCCATACCCAAACTGAGTCTCCTCCTGAAAAGGTTGGTGGGGCTGTGATGGCCACAGCCCAAACTCAAACTGATACATGGGTAGTGAAGCCTGAAATGATGGATCACTCCACCCAAACAGAGAGCATTGAGGAGGAAGAGAAATCTCCCTCCCACCAGACTTTAGGAAAGGATCAGCCTCCTCAGGGAACTGATCTTACCCCTGATGAAGGAACTGTCCCAGAGGTTGTTAGGCCTGGCCTAACAGAGCCTCTGATGGCAGTGGACCCTTCTCAGGTGGGACCCAGTCTGGAGCAGGTAACCTGCCCCTCTCTACCTTGCCTTACTCAGCCCAGGGCTGCAGAGGACAAGAAGGACAGTGAGACCCAAAGGGCCCCCTGTCAAATAAAGCACCCCCATCAGCAGATTAGGGGCACCGAAACTAGTAGCCCTAGTGAGGTGCAAGCTTTAAAAACTCCTGAGGGATCCCCCTTAAAAGTAGTTAGGGACCTCCCCCAGATGGATATTGTTGGGCACAGCCAAACCTGGGACCCTAAGGGCCCAAACCTGACCTGTCCCTCCAGTAAGCCAAACAGAGGGACCCAGCCTCCAGCTTTAGGTAGCCAGAGGTTGACCCTGAGAGCACAGTGCAACTCAGTCAGAGAAAGAAAGGCACACATGGTGGAGAGTGATTGGAGGAAGCTGAGCCCTACAGAGGAAACTCACTTCAGTACTCCATCTCAACACCAGCCTTTGACTTTGCAAAGACACACCACAGGTAGAGATTCCCTATGGTGGAGACCCTCCGATACCCTTAGGGTGAGGGATTGCTTAGTGGACCATGAGACAGGGGGTTACCAAGCCAGAGCTGGTACTTCCTTATATGGCCACTTAGGCAATATAGGCTTACCTGGTCAAGGATAGCCTTATCTCCTTTCGTTTGGGGGGGGTTATGTAGGAAGGTGGATATCTGACTATGGTTACCCCCAAACTTTTTGCCTGGTGTTTAGCTGGTTTTTGACTTAGTTGGCCTGGGATCCTGCTATTCAGGGCCCCAGGCTGATTGCTCTCTCCTTAAAATGGACTCCATGTACCTTAGGTGCATAACACAATTGGAATTGGTTCACCTTATAGGCCCCTGTAACAGTGTACCATAGGTACCCAGGGCATAGGTGTAGCCAAGGCCTGCCAGGGGCTGCAGCATGTATTGTGCCACCCCTGGCCTGGCCTCCATATTTGACACAACTGGCTGATCACTCAGCTGGGGTAAGTTGGTGTAATCACCTCTTACTTAGGTGCAGTATGTCTGTGCCTAACCCTAAACTGGACACATATGTTCCTATCAGCCACTCCTATGGAAGGCCTCATCAATCCTGGAGGCAGAGTGCTTGGAAATATGTGAGATGGTGCTCTGGCATGAGCTGAGCCTGTCTGCAGCTGTCGGGAACAACTCCCTAAGCCGTTCCGGGATATTGCCATACCATATACTCTTAAGTGCATTATAATCCTCGCGGTTAAATGCTATCTTTGGTTTGGCTTTATCAAAACATGTCGAGTAAGGTGTCATACGAATTGGAATACTATCCCCTCGCCAATTCTGGCGACGGGGATAGCATTCCACCCTTCTAGAGGGACACGACATGTGCGTAGCCTTAACCCCGGTTAAAGTTAAACAGAGCCTCAGCTTCACAAAATGGACGCTGCCACCACAGACACAAGTCTGGCCTCCTGCTGCTGACCGAAACTCGGCAGATGGTGGCCTGGACAAAGGGTTTCCTGCCTTGGGAGGTGCGAGCACCACCCCAGACAGGATTTTGTGTATTAGGTAGGACAGGGCTGAAAAGAATCAGACATGCCCGGGGCACACAAGGTGTCCCCGTGCATAGGCCAGTCCAAACCGGTTCTGGGGCCTTCCAGCCCCAGTCCTGGCGCGGAGCTGGACAAAGGAAAGGGGGTGTAACCGCCCCCCTTCCTGGTTCCACCCAGAGGAGGGACCTAGTAGGTGATCCACCCCCAGTTTGGGAATAAGAGGGGGAGCAGTGCCATTGCACAGCAGATCATCCTGAAATCAACTTTAAACAAGAAGAAGACTGGACTTCGACATTCTGCTGCACAGAAGACTGAAGAGAATCTCCCTAGTGGCCTAGGAGGGGCCACCCTGTGAACACAGGCATCACCCAGCACCTCGACGTCTGCTTTGCCGCCGCCTCCCGCCGGAGCCCGAGCCTAGAGCCTGACAAGACCCAGCTTCCCAGACTTCTCACAGCCCGATACACAGTCCCTGCAAAGAAGGGACCCGTGGAGGCACCGAGAGACGTGGGAGCGGCCATCTTGAAAGACCCCCGAGACGCTGACTGCGCAGCACCCGAGGCACCCTCGACTCTGTGCTTTGGGGTTTGAGAAGCCCCACAACCGAACAGCATTTGCACCAAAGATCAGCCCTCCAGCATCTCCAGGATCTGCGTGGGGCCCTTTTGCTTTGTGCCACTCGACTCGCCATCCCGGCCGCTTGTCACGTGGTCAGCGGCCATCTTGGCGACGAAACCTACGATTTACACTGTGGGTCTGGTTGCTCCAGACCTGCCCTCGCTCCTGTAGAAAGGAGTACCCGCTCTGACCTTGCTGGTCCGAGTAATAAGCCTTTTTCACTTTCCCCGTGGATTGCATTAGCCAAGGCTTGTTTGCTTCAATCGAGTTGCCAACACCGCCATCAGCTAGATCCTTCGAGGGACAGCTCGTGATCGACTCCTGGACGTCCTTGACCTCTTCGTGTCCACGTGGCTGCAGAGAGAAGCAACACCTCATCACCTGTTTGCACCCGACTTTGCCTGGTTCCAATCTGGTTCCACGGTGGTCACTGGTCAGTGACTTTGAACATTGTCCCCTCTGCTTTCAGGTCTTCACCACTTCAGATCCACCCTTGGATCCACCGGACACTTCTCCTTCACATCGCCTGCAGCATCTTCAGCTTCAAGCGCCAAGAACCTGCGTGTCAAAACCCAACGCCACTTCGACCCTGTGCACCCACTTCCTGTGGGTGAGGTAACATTGCAAAGCCGGTGTCCCTACACTGGTACACACCTCTAGGGTCTGTGTCTTAAGTTTTGTTCCTCTAGGTTCAGCGGAAGTGCCCTTAAACTAACTTTGTACTTTTTACGCACCATAGACTTTGTATTGAGAAGTGCGTGCACTTTGAACACTGCACCCGAGTCCCGTGGGCCTTTCCCGACTTAGTTAACTCCAGTCTCGAATAGCTCCAGCGATTCCCAAGGCCCTAGGCCTCTTCACTTTCCTCTTGGTATCTCTTATACCACTTTCTTAGTATATGGTTTAGGTGGCCCCTAGGGCTCATCCATATTGTGCAACTTTTGTGTATTTTAAACTGTCTTGTGATTTAACGCTTGTGCTTCTGTGCTCATAAAGAGTCCAGGGGATTTTATAGTTAATAAATCAATATATATTTTCAATATATATCTATGTGGTGTCCCTTTCATTTGGTATTCAAGGGGGTTGTGTATGGTATAACAGCTGGCTTCACATGCCTTTCAGAGTTTAGCCTAAGACTGCTTTGTCCACGTTACCACTAGGATAACTGGTCTACAAGGTTGAATTACAACCATCATCATAAGGGTTGCTTGGCATGGTACAAAGTGATCACTAGAATTAGTGAGCATTATATACCAGGCCAACTTCTCACAACTCCTCACTCTCTATGAACAGAAAAGTCAACGCCGTTTCATCATCTTGCTTCAACATTCTTCGCATGCTCAAAAAAACATTCCGCTGGATCCCCACCGAAACCAGAAAAACGGTCACCCATGCACTGGTTACAAGCCGCCTGGACTACGGAAACACCCTATACGCCGGTATCACCGCAAAACTCCAGAAAAAACTCCAACGCACCCAGAACGCTTCAGCCAGACTCATACTAGACATCCCGCGTAAAGACCACATCTCTGGCCACCTGAAAAACCTCCACTGGCTCCCCGTCAATAAGAGGATTGCTTTCAGCCTTCTAACCCACGCACACAAAGCACTTTACGAACTTGGACCCGAATGCCTCAACACACGACTCTCCTTCTACACCCCCTCCCGCCAACTAAGATCCTCCAACCAAGCGCTTGCTACCGTACCTCGCATCAATAAAACCACCATGGGAGGTAGATCCTTCTCCTACCTCGCAGCTAAAACCTGGAACTCACTCCCCACTCACCTTCGTCTCACTCAGAACCACCTAGCATTCAGAAAGCAACTTAAAACTTGGATATTCGACAAGTAATTCCCCACCCTTCTTCAAGCGCCTTGAGACCCTCCGGGTATGTAGCGCGCTATATAAATCTTTTGACTTGACTTGACTTGACTCTGACAACCACTGCAGCAACCTTCATGAAGTAAAAGCCGGATCGGCAAGCTGATCCAGTTTACAGCATGCCTGTCGATTCACGCTGGACGCGTTTCGTGCTCATTGCACTCATCAGCGGCACGACAGTCATTTTGGCATAGAGGCCACACCTCCCCCTTAAAAATATGAGCCCTCCAAAGGGTGTCTCGAATGAGTCTGCTTTGGTTTGTGGGTCTTGTAGTGTGTGCTTCAGTTACGTGCCGCTATCTGAGCTGTTTCAAGCCCACCAATGGGCCTCCACTCGCACATCTGGCTTGTCAGTCCTCCATGGATGCCTCCACATTGAGACTCCGTGATTCTGATCTCTGTGGCCCAAAATTTCCTGGTGGTGCATCTCCCGGGGCTGGGAGGCTGCTTATGAATCAAAGCTCCAAGTTCCCACCCGTTATAGACGCACTCTGACATCCACTGCAGCAACCTTCATGAGGTAAAAGCCGGATCGGCGAGCAGATCCAGTTTACAGCATTCCTGTTTATTCACTCCGGACACGTTTCTTGCTCATTGCACTCTTCAGTGGCATGACAGTCATTTTGGCATAGAGGCCACACCTCCCACTTAAAAATATGAGCCCTCCAATGGGCGACTCGAATAAGTCTGCATTGGTTTGTGGGTCTTGTAGTGTGTGCTTCAATTATGTGCCGCTGTATGAGCTGTTTCAAGCTCAACTTTGGGGCTCCACTCGCACATCCGGATGGTCAATCCTTCATGGTTGCCTCCACATTGAGACTACGTGATTCGGAGCTCTGTGGCCCCAAATTTCCGGGTGGTGCATCTCCCGCGGCTGGGAGGCTGCATATAAATCAAAGCTCCAAGGTTCCCACCTGTTGGAGAAGCACTCTGACAACCACTGCAGCAACCTTCATGAGGTAAAAGCCGGATCGGCGAGCGGATCCAGTTTGTGGGTGGGTATTGTAGTGTGTGCTTCAGTTATGTGCCGCTATCTGAAATATTTCAAGCCCACCAATGAACCTCCACTCGCAAATCTGGCTTGTCAATCCTCCATGGAGGCCTCCACATTGAGACTTCGTGATCCGGAGCTCCGTGGCCCCAAATTTCCAGGTGGTGCATCTCCCGCGACTGGGACTCCACGTATAAATCAAAGCTCCATGGTTCCCACCAGTTGGAGACGCACTCTGACATCCACTGCAGCATCCTTCGTGAGGTAAAAGCCAGATTGGCGGCCGGATCCAGTTTACAGCATGCCTGTCGATTCACGCCGGACGTGTTTCGTGCTCATTGCACTCTTCAGCTGCGCAACAGTCATTTTGGCATAGAGGCCAAACCTCCCACTTAAAATTTGAAGCCCTCCAATGACGACTCAGATGAGTCCGCGTTGGTTTGTGGGTCTTGCAGTGTTTGCTTCAGTTATGTGCGGCTGTCTGAGCTGTTTCAAATGCACCAATGGGCCTCCACTTGCACATCCGGCTTGTCAATCCTCAATGGATGCCTCCACATTGAGACTCCGTGATTCGGAGTTCTGTGGCCTTAAATTTTCGGGTGGTGCATCTCCTGCGACTGGGAGGCCACGTATAAATCAAAGCTCCAAGGTTCCCACCTGTTGGAGACGCACTCTGACAACCACTGCAGCAACCTTCATGAGGTAAAAGCCGGATCGGCGGACGGATCCAGTTTACAGCATGCCTGTCGATTCACACCAGACCTGTTTCATGCTCATTGCACTCTTCAGCGGTGCGACAGTCATTTTGGCATAGAGGCCAAACCTCCCACTTAAAAATGTAAGCCCTCCAATGGGTGACTCGGATGAGTCTGCGTTGTTTTGTGGGTCTTGCAGTGTGTGCTTCAGTTATGTGCCGCTGTCTGAGCTGTTTCAAGCCCACCAATGGGCCTCCACTCGCACATCCGGCTTGTAAATGAGCACGAAACGCGTCCGCGTGGGAGATAAATTTGATCTAGAAATTGGAGCAAACTTGATATGGATCGCTTTAACCACCATTTAATGGAAACCATGCCCTCTATTAATCAAACCTCGATGACCGACTTAGGGACTATCATGAACTGGATTTCTAACTCAGTGGATATTTGTATTCCTCTGTCCACTCAGAAGATGAAAAATCACCGTCCCCCGGACCCCTGGTACTCACCCACTTTACAAAAAGTGAAAAGCATGTATAAAGCAATAGAGAGACCCTGGAGGCAAGACTATGCTCCAGAATCAAAAGTAATATATGAACAATCAATCAGAAAATATCATTCTCTCTGTAATTTTGCTCGGGCAGAGTATGTCAGTACCACTATCTCGAGTGCTCAAAACTGCCCTAAAGTCCTGTTTAGTTTGGTTAAGGAATGTTCTGGTATGGCCTGTAAAGCTCCACAATTTACTTTATCAGACTCACAATGTGAGGAGCTTGCAATATTTTTCCTGGATAAGTTGGAACAGATCTATTCTAGATTAAATATTCCTACTGGTTTATAAAATCCTGAAATTCAGTCAATGGCTCTGGTTGAGAACAGTATGAATAAACTTGAACATTGGACACTATTTGGCTCGATTTCTTTGAATCGTGTTTTAGATAGTGTTAAATCAGGTTCTCCCCGGGATCCGTTGCCCATTACTATATTGCAATAAATGCACCCTTCAACTCTAGATCTGATTAGGGAACTACTTAATGCCTACGTAAAGTCCTGATACCTCCTAAATGGAAGCGTGCAATGGTTCTTCCATTGTTAAAGAAGCCTAATGCTGATCCAGCTCAGCTTTCCAACTTTCGACCTACTTCCTGCTCCGTTTTCTCCAAGTTATTGGAGAAACATGTGAACTCACAACTAACTCACTATGTGGAGTCCCATAAGCCCTTACACCCATCTCAATCAGGGTTTAGAGAGGGGTACTCGACTGAAACCATACTTTTTGTCAGTGAGTGAAATGTTGCGTAGCCATTTGTATGATGGAGACACCGTGGCGCTCATATTGTTAGACCTGAGCGCCGCATTTAATATGGTGTCCCATACTGTGCTTCTGCAAACACTTAGGGCCAGATGTAGGTGGCAGTTTGAGGCCATTTACCGAGCGGTAACGGCCGATTTTGGCCGTTACCGATCGGTAAATGGGTGACAGGTATGTAGGGGGCATTATTTTACTGAATCGGTAAAATGACCGATTCAGTAATTTTACCGATTCGGTAAAATAAATATTCGGTAATTTTACCGATTCTGAGGCACCCAGATGTAGGTGGGACTCTTCAGAGTCCCAGAGGCCTTACCGAATCGGTATTTTACCATCAAATCCAATCTGATGGTAAAATACCGATTCCGGTGTGCATGCACATGTGTGCATGCACACCTATGCCATGTGACAGGCAGACCTGCCCTTAGGGCATGTATGCCTGCCACATGGCACCCGAGCCTGTTTTGGGGGTGCCAGAGGGTGTCAAAGTGACACCCCCGGCACCCTTGTGAAAATCGGTATTTACCGATTCGGTAAATACCGAATCGGTAATGCCCATTCATTCCTATGGGCTTCAAAGCCCATAGGAATGATTGGGCATTACCGATTCGGTATTTACCGAATCGGTAAATACCGAATTCTTCCGAATCGGTATTCCAGCACATCTGGAATACCTACATATCCACCCCTTAGATTTACCAATTTTTAATTACCGAATCAGTAAAATTCGGTAATTAAAAATCGGTAAATCTATTTTACCTACATCTGGCCCTTAGATCCATTGGCGTGAGGGGAGTTGCTCTGGAATGGATAACAAAGTTTCTGTCCGGTCGCACATTTCAGGTTTCTCTCTCTAAAGCAGTTTCCAAAGTCCATGCTTCACCCTTTGGGGTACCACAGGTTTCGATTCTCAGCCCTTTATTGTTTAACATTGATGTTAAACCATTGGCTGATATTGCGGAGGAGACAGGGTTGTCAATTTTTTCCTATTCTGACGACACCCAAATAGTCTTCTCCCTTTCTGCTAAAGGAGCCTTTGTGCCTTCCTTTCTTCAAGTCGGATTGAGTAAAATCATGCAGTGGATGAAAGTCAATTTGCTTAAGCTTAATGGAGAAAAGACAGAGGTGCTCATTCTGGGGAAAAATAAAGAACTCTGGGGCCCCCAACATTGGCCTCCTGAATTGGGTGTCACCATCCGCCCATGAAACAAGCCCGCAATCTGGGTTTCATAATTGATGATCAGCTTTCAATGAGGGCTCAAGCCATTAATGTAGCTGCAACTTGTTTCGCCATTCTTAGATGGCTCAAAAGATTTTATAGAAGCTGCCAGAATCTACAAAAAGAACTGTCATCCAGGCTTTGATTACTTCTCGCCTGGATTACGGCAACATCCTTTTTCTTGGAGCTAATAAGGAGGTGATTCATCCGCTTCAAATTGGTTAAAATGCTGCTGCTTGATTGCTCTGTCAAATTCCCAAATTTTCTCCTGTGTCCAGTTCCTATCGCGATCTCCAGTGGTTGAAAGTGGAGAATAGCATTAAATTTAGGACCTTAACCTATATGTACAAGATAAAAATAGGTAAGGCCCCCCAATATCTGAGATCTATTGCTCAACTGTACATTCCTCCTCGTTCCCTTCGTTCAGCTAGTCAGACTAAATTTGCGGTCCCTAGATATAGATTATCTAGAGTAGGCGGTCGCTCCTTCTCTTATCTCGGGCCTACTTTGTGGAACCCTCTTCTTTTGTCTTTAAGAAATGAGCCTAGTTTTGTGCACTTTCGTAGGATGTTGAAGACCTGACTTTTTATTCAATAAGCCTCCTTCCGAATTTGTCTCTGACCTCTGCAGGCGGCGCCGGGAAAACTTTGGGTAGCTGTGCGGCTTATAAAATTAAATAACATAACATAACATGTTTGACTGCTATTTAGTGGTATCTGGGATGGTTGGGATGCTATTGTTATATTTTTGATATTTCCCTTATTTCTGCAATGGGTCACGTAATACTTACCTGGAATGTCCGGGGGCTCTGCCCACCTTCTTGTAGGTATGCTGTGTACTGCTATCTGAAACTTCATAACGTATACGTAGCATTATTGCAGGAGATGCATTTAAACACAGTGGAGATTACCAGGTTGCAACACAGGTGGCGGGGTAAAATATATGCCACAGATTATTCCCTGTTTGCTAGGGGGGCTCCCATTTGGGTACGCCCTGGGACGCCGTTTGTCATGGATGAGGTAGGTATGTGCTAGGTTGGATGGAGGGCATATAGTGTTAGTGAATGTTTATGCCCCAAATGTAGACTTGGGGCAGTTCTTTAATCAGTTGTCCATTGCCTTGGGGAAATGGTGTGAGGTCCCATGGTTACTGGGCAGAGACTTCAACAGCATCTTTGATGTAGTGATGGATAGATCCTTTCCTCCACTAAGAAGCACAGCCGGCATGACTAACTCTACGGTGCTTAGTGGTTGGGCGCAAGAATGTGGGAAAGAGACGTCTGGAGGCATCTGAATCCTGAGGAGAGGGTATACTCTTTCTTTTCAGTACCTCATAATCTGCATGTCCGTCTTGATAGATTCTTCAGATCCTCCTCCCTCCTTCCATATGTTTCAAGATCGGAATACTGGGGCGCACACACTCCGATCACAACTCTCACGGTGTAGTACTAACCTGGAAGGTCGGAACCCCAAGGGTTCCTACATGGAGGTTACAATCAGCGATGTTGGCGGATGCGTTCTTCCAGGAGGCAATTGGGGAGGCTGTAGGGACTACTTTGAGTTTAACGCAGGGACTGCCTCCTCTTCATTGGTGGAATGGGCAGCCATGAAAGTCACTATCTGAGGGGGAAGTGCCTGTGTCTGGGCTGTGAGCCGCCTCATCAGGTGGCATCAGACTTGCTTCAGATAGAGAAGCGGCTATTACCGCTGGCGTCTAGGCCGGTGGCAGATGCTGGGAAATTAGCCTCCTTGGAGGAGGCGCGCAAGAAAAACGCGGAACTGCTTAAATGGCAGCATTGTCTTAACTTTGCGGCGCATTCCGCGGCTGCACATGCCAAGTCAGATCGCTCAGGACCTCTCCTTGCCTGTTTGATCAAACAAGACCAGTCGGGAGGACCAATTACTGTGCTCCGATCTTCAAATGGGAGACTCAAGCAAACACAGTTGGAAATACATGGTGAACTGTCCATGCACTTTACCCAGCTTTATAGGTCTTGTCAGAAGGCTCCTGTGGGGGCAATACAGGATTTACTAGACGGAATCTCCTTGTCGAGGGAACAGCGGATAGAGTTAGATGCCCCGAGTATTCTTATTGCGGCCGTTCCTTACCATCACAAAGGAAGACGGGGTTCCCTCAGGACAGTTCCTGACCATGCCTCCTGGACGGTCACGATAAGGCGCTGGTGGGGTGACGTTGTGCAGGAGCCTCCAGTACATTTCCTTATGCAATATGTGCATGTCATAGGTACAGAGCGCCCCCTGGTTAGGTAGGTTACGGAGTAGATCCATGAACATACACTCGCATACAACGCCGATCTGAGTTAAATGGGAGACAGACCAGGGAAGGTCCTATACTGAGAAGGAGTGGTCCGTTGTCTTGAAAATCCCTAAACAGATCCCCAGAAATGCTTGTTTTAGGTTAATCTAATTCTACACGGTCCACTGGGCATATCTTTCCCCTGATTAGATAAATAGGTATTTTTACAGACAGGATGCATGCTTCCCGCGCTGCCGGTTGGTAGATGCAGATATTCTACATATGCTCTGGTCGTGCCCTAATTTGTATTCCTACTGGCATGGGATAATCGGGGTGTTGGCCACTAGTACCAACAGGGAAATACCGCGGACATGGGAGGCATGCATCACAAGAATTTTCCCTAGGAGCAAGGCACATAAGGCATCCTCTAGGTTTCTGGATTTAGGTTTCATTGTGGCCAAACGGTTAAGTATACGTCGATGGAAGTCGGAGAAGTCAGAGGAGCCCCCGTTGACGAAGGCTTGGTCCCTTTCAATGCTAAACTTGATGAAGGCAGAGGCGGTTTCTCTAGTACGGGAAGACACACTGGGTCTTTGCAAATTCCTCATTTCCAGAGCGTGGAATGCAATGTTGTGTTCGCTTCAGGGTCTCCTGGAGCCGGATGGCCCCCCAGATATCCCTACTCCTGATTGATGGTTTGCTATACATGCACTGACTTCTGACCTGAACTATACCCTGGTTCAAAAAGAGCATCCCTTATATCCCAAACTGTGATGTCTGTTATAACGATATGCACTTGTGTGAGTGTTGGTGAGGTTCTGTCTCACAACATATGTGATTCATATTTCCTCACGTACCTATATAAGGCTCCTGCTTCCCTTCCTATCTTCCCGCCCGATGATTGTTTTGTTAGCTGTTAATATTAAGACTGTTTGACTACATAAGCAGATTGATGTGATATGGCGGAGTGAAGCCATATGAACCATTCATATGTAGCTTATTTATACATGCATAGTAAAGTTATACAGTATTGTAATGGGATTGAACAGTCACATTGTGGGTGGGAGGAAGCTCAGTGTTTGGTGGGGCATGCCAATAGTTGTTACAAGTTGTAACTAATAATGATGATGGATTCATGCCATTGGGATGCTCACTTATACACTGGAATTGCTAAACTGCCTACTGGTTTCATATGATACTTCCTATGTATGTACACTGTTTTCTACTCCGATAAAAAACACTTTAATAAACAGATCAAAACAAAAAACAAAATGAGATCAACTTTTAGATGGTGAGGGAGGGCATATTGACAGTGCATCAAGGGGGTGGGGGAGGCTTTTTTTATTCGTTTTTGTTATTTTATGTTGTCTTATAATTTGGATATCATAAACTTCAATGCTCTTATTGTATCCTATCTGTGGCAGAGGTTCTCTGGGTTACAGAGCTCTGCAGAATATTCGTTGTTGGACACAATAAAATCTGTTTAAAACAAAAAATAAACTTATAAATATTTTGACTGAGGTCTGATAGTGAAAAGTCAGAAATCCCTGGTAGTCATACAAGTGTCCCAGGCTACATCCCCCCAAATGTCCCTATACTTTCCCAACATTAGCCTGGAATATATTGGGGAAAATTGGATTGCCCCATAGGGAGTATAGATGTGCAATGCAGCTAAAGAATACTTCATACAAATTTCTTGCCACATCCGTGCTATATCCCTGTAGCTGTCTCAGTTACTTCTGATATTGGGGAGTGCAGTTGAAAATGAGAATTATCTGTGTTTTAGAGTTCAACTTATATCCAGAGAAGACACCAATTTGAGACGCCTTGTTTGATATAAACGCCAAAGTAGACAGCGGGTTAGTGGCGAAGACTGTGAAATCATCAGCGTAAGCAATTATTTTAAGCTTGGTACCATTTAGTTTAAATTGGCTGAATGCCAATATTCTGCAGAAGGTGTCTTATATATAGCTCTCTATAGCTGCAAATATTAGCTGGGAGATGGGTCATCCCCGGTGTGTACCTATATGTATTGTAAATAAGAAGTGCCACCCACCAAGACCTTAGCCACAGGGTTCTCATATAGCGTTTGAACCAGTGTTATAAACCGAATTCCGAGCCCGAATGCTTCTGTAGCCAGCCAGAGTGAACATCAAGCGACCCGGTCAAAAGCCTTCTTGGTGTCCAACATTATTGTGCTGATACAGTCCTTAGTTTTTCCTGCAACATAGAACACTGCTATTGCAGTTTTAATGTGAGCGGTAGTATTTATGCAAGGGACAAATCCATGCTGTTGATCGGACACCAGATTATGCAAGAGGGTAACCAGATGTGTTGCCAAAATCAATGATATAGAGCGATATGAGCCCCTTCTTTTAATTTTTATTTCTTTTATTTTTAGAGTTTTATATAGCGCTGGCTAGACCCGGAGGTATCAGAGCGCTTTACAGAAGGTTCCCAAGAAATTACAGAATTAAAATTGTTACACCTTTGCTCAGGTGATTTTTCCTTTTTAGGAAACACTACAATATTAGTCACCCCCCAAGGGGCAGGTGCAGCCTCCACCACCCTGATCAGGTGGACACATTCTGGGTCTAAAATATGCCTAAATAATTTATGAAATTCCAGAGGAATTGCATCCTCCCCTGCAGCTTTCCCAGAGGGCAGAACACTGATAGCTAATTCAATCTCCCCACAATAAAGTCCCCTTGAAGTGCGGATTCCTGAATCAAGCTGAGGTGTGAAACTCCCCTGCAAATAGTCTGTGATGGTAGAGTAATCGGGGCTATCTGGTTTACTATAGCTCCCTTGATAAAAGGACGTGAACTGCTCAGCTATAGATTGAGGATGTGTATATACCGCCCCCTCATCACCCTTTAAACAATTTATATCACATCTAGACCTTTAATCAGAAATCTGATGTGGGAGAAAGCAGCCAACTTTTTCACCTTAATCATATTGATGTTTTATTCTTCTGATAACTAGCAGCCACCTTCTCCGTTAGTCCACGATTAATCATAAGCTGCTTCTCAATTAACCTAAGATATATAAGCAGCTCATTTGAGTCTCTAGAGAGTATTGCCTGTGCATGCTGTAGTTATAACTCCTGCTAGTCCTGGCGACATTGAACCACTTTCTAATTTTTTTGTTTTAATATATTTTATTGCATTTCTTTCATTAGAATACAGGAAAGCAGAATAGTACAGCAGTAGTATTGATTAGATATGTCATCATACATCTGTTATCTACATATGAGTACACAAATGAAAAATATAAATCAGGTTAAAGCATAGAATGACAAGGATGGTAAATACAGCTGTACAAATATAATTCTCCATGACAACAGTTTGCTGGTATTATAGCTCTGCACAGTTTCATCCGGTAGAAAACGAACGTCTGTGTGGTGGGATATCTATAACAATAAGGTGGCCAATGAGAAGAGATTGAATTGAACCACTTTCTCATGGATAGATCTATTTTTATTTGGGGGGCTTGGCCAGCAAGGCGGAGTGAGACGAGTGTCTGCTCAGCTCCGGCGCAGTGAATTGATCCGACATAAGATACGGGGGACTAAGGTCCCGAAAATTAAATAATCAGATTCCTGGGGGTCCAATATTCCCCCCCGGCGTCTGAAGATTGCAAGTGGAGACTGCAGAAGACTCACATTCCGTGACGGTGTGGTCCGGTCTGGAGGCCCGCGAGCGAGATTCAAGATGGCGTGGAGGAAGCGCGGAGAAGGGAGGCGGCGCACCTGAAGGCTCAGGAACCTGTTGGGAGCTGCAGCTGCCCTGAAGAGCGTTCCAGCCTGGTTGTCGGTGCTCTGTAGGTGAGCGGAGACCCCAAAGACGCTCATGGTAACCCCGGGGGGGCGGCGGGACAGGGGCGGAGGCGCGGGGCTCGTGGCTCACCGCCAGACCGGACATCACTGTTGTGAGAGGTGGGGGCTGGCATTGGTGACTGTGGATATTCAACAACATGGAAAGGGTCAGCCCCAATATATAAATAAGGACAAAAGAATTCCAAATATAAAGCCAACCAAAAACACCCACAGAACAGCTGTTTTACTTTTCAAAATGTATTTTTATAGTCATTTTAAGCACACAGAAATTCATTTGGATCATCTTATTACATATAAAACTTCATTATATTTGAGCAATACAAAAAGAGAAGAGCATCAGCCCGGAACCATATTAAGCAATAAAAAAATGACGCACAATTCAATCATTCCATCAATCAACCACTAACTCACTACCACACAATGCATACACTCAAACTCAAACGGAGCATCATTTCATCATACATGTGAAGAAAAGCGCCTACTGGTGACTGTGAACCCTGGACGGAGCTGTGAGGCGGCGGCGGGGCCGCGGAAGCCTGAGGAGCGAGGTGGCTGACCTTCCGCTCAGCCGGGAATTGCGGAAACTGAGAGGAGCCCAGACGCGAGCTGAGACGAGACTCCCCGAGGCCCGGGTGCAGAGGGCCTAGGGAGGCCGCCTGACCAGACGGGGGTGTCTCCTTTCGGCGCTCTGTGGGGACCGGGTGAGCCAGTTCCTCCCATCTCCTCCCCCACAGTGGAGTACATGTTAAGCGGAGCACGCTGAAGGATGTCCCAAGTTTATGGCCAGAAGCAGATGTGGGGGCACAGCGCTGGAAGGAAGCGCGGACCGAGCATGATAGCGAACTACCGCACAGATGTGAGAGGCGACGGGGGCAACATGCACTAGTGGAATCATTAGTGGCGCCGGGCAAATCCTGGCCAACCAACCTGTGAGAGGACCATCCTGGGTTGCATGGGCTGCGCGAGACTTGGCAATTAAGAGTGGAATTGAGGTGGTGCAACTTCTCCCTGGCCTTGTGGACTTGACCGACTTCGGGCCCCGGTCGGCCGTCCTGCCTACCCCCCTCCCCCTACCCTAGCCCTCCTGGAGCTGAAACAGCAGGGAGAGTGATTGCTGGAGACAGGGGTTGGGGGTTGGCAGAGGAACACGTGGGAAGTGGTGACGGAGGGACTGCCCGGAGGGAGTCCTGGAGGTGGCAGTGCAGAGCACTGGGCTGGACAGCACCTGGAACGACCAGTCCCTAAAGGTGCGTGTCGCATCGCATCGCAATATGGGCAGGACTAAGGACAGGGACCCTAAACCTCCCATGCAGGGAACACTGGACCTATATGCCAAGTCGCCCCCCCCCCCCCCCGCCGTATGAAGACTCTGTGGCTCCTAGTTCGGACACAGCCCTGCTGATGAATTCAATCCAGGCTTCCAGCGAGGCCCTTGAGACTAAGATCGGGTCGGTGGGCACGGAAGTATCGCTCCTATGGCAGGATCTTAGAAATCTGGCGGACATTGTAAAGGAATCTGAAACGAGACTGGAGGAGGCCGAAAACACAATCCAAGAGGTGAGAAAAGGTATGGCTGAGCTTCAGTCATCCTATAAGCAGCTGCTATGGAAGGTGGACGACGCAGAAAACAGGGCAAGACGCAAAAACCTCCGATTCGTAGGTTTTAGGGAGGGAATCGAAGGTACAAACATGGCGGAGTTCTTGAAATCTTGGCGTTTGTGTACTTTCCCACGGGATAAATTCTCAACCTGTTTTGTTATAGAAAGGGCTCACTGAGCGTTGTTGGCCAAACCGCCGGCTGGAGCAAGACCTAGGCCAGTCATAGCTCGTTTCCTGAATTTTTTGGACAGAGACATGATTCTCCGAGAAGCTAGAAAACGTGGGGAGATCCGACTAGACAATGCCCAAATAATGATTTTCCCAGACTACAGCCAGGAAGTGCAGAGGCAGCGACCCTCTTATGTCTCGATAAAAGCAAAACTGAGAGCAATCCAAATCTAGTACAAGCTATTGTTCCCGGCCAAATTAAAAGTGATTTACAAAGACAAGATCCATTTTTTTCAGAACCCGGAAGAGGCTTGGCAGTGGCTGGAGGAACGACCCTCGCTGGCGCGACCTGTGACTGGAGCTCAAAAGACGACTGAGGTGGAGAGGCCCTTGAGAGGCCCCACAGGAGCGCCCAAGCCGCAGAGATCGAGACAGGGCCATGGAGAGCGTCTTTCAGGTGCGACTCCTTACCCTAAATCAGGATCTGAAAGACGGAGAAGGTGGAGCGACGGTTTCCTTGGCCTTAGCCGGCTGACGGGGTCCCGGTTCTACTGCCTGGTTGAGAAGTCAAGCTCTGATGTGGAGGGGGATCCTCAAGGCTCTTCACCGGGGTAGGAGTCCGACGGGCATTCGCTGCATCCTTTGGCAGTTGAAATCAATCAGATGGAAACAGGAGCACAAGCCAGAAGCCATGATGTCTCAGGGGGACCCCCAGGACTCTAACTCGTGAAGAGGGAACTGAAGTGGCTGCTCAAGTCTTGATAGCGTTCGCCTGGAGCATGCAAGTTGCACAAGCCTCCTTGTTTGTGTTGCTTATTTGGTCTTTATCTCTTTTAGTTTTTGCTTGCTCTTGTTTACACCTTTACATGTGGTTACTTTGTAGGTTTAGAGCGGGCCTCACTTTTTTGGGGAGTTTGGGACTGGGTGGGCAACAGACCTCCATCACTCGAACAGCCTATTCTCTGCCAAATGGCGGAAGATGGGACAGCGGGGGAGAGGGAGGTGGGGAAGGGGGAGATTGCGGGGGACATTGACTGCTTTCAGAGGGGAGGGGTGTTCCACGTTGGGTGGGGCTGACTGTTAAGTTGTTTAGGCATGTCAAAGTTGGGATCACTCCGGACACCTGTTTACTAAATACCCGACTCCTGCTACCACTCACACATTTTACACCTGATGTCTTCTACAACGATGGGTAGCCTTCAGGCGGCTGTCCACATCAGTGGCTGTGCCAAGATCCTTACATAGAACGTCAACAGCCTGGGTAATAAAGTGAAGAGGGGGCTGGTCCTGTCGTATGTGAAGAGGGTAGGGCCAGATATTGTCTTATTGCAGGAGACCCACCTTCAGGGTACCCGGTGTGGGTTCTTGGCGAGAGGACCGTATAAAGTTTTGGCTCACGCTGGATACACAACAGGCTCCAGAGGGGTTGCTATCCTGATCAAGAAATCTCCCCCCTTTGTAGCTACTCGGACATGGACAGGCCCACAGAGGACGTACGTGGGGATAACGATTATCTCAGTATATGCACCACCGAAACTACAGGCTAGAACCCTATCTGGTGTAGCTGATATCCTCCTGAACACACCGGATACATTACAGGTGGTGGGCGAGGACTTTAATGATGTTATGTCATCTCAGTGGGACAGGTCAAGGAATCGGCTTGGTGACTCTATAATACCCCCCTAGCTAAGGCCATCTCTACACTTGGTCTAAATGATGTCTGGAGGTGGCTGCATCCGGACGCCAAAACGTACTCATATTTTTCAGGGGCTCACAAGGTGTATTCTAGACTGGATTATGTCTTCCTTCCTCGTAGGGCCCTTAGCATTGAGGATGTGGTGGAGTATCAAGCAAAAGGTATTTCGGATCATTCACCTATTCTGGTGAGATTAGGGGGAAACATAAGCCCGGGGGCCGGGGATGGCGACTGCCGGCGTGGGACCTGCAGGACAAGGAATTGGTGAAGGGACTCAGGGCAGATGTAAAGGTATACTTCGCAGAAAACTTAGGATCGGTCACATCAGGTGTAGTTATCTGGGAAGCTTTTAAGACAGTTATGAGAGACAGGACCCAAAATAGGATAGCCTGGGAAAAAGGAAAAGTGCAGGATGAGCTGAATACTTTGGAAACTCATATCCTGGAGCTAGAGCGTAAGCATGTGGTGGACCGAGACGCACTGACTCTTAGACTTCTAGTGGACAAACAGCAGCAGTACAAGGCCCTAGTGACGGATGAAGCTAAAACACAAGCACAGGCGACCCTCCATAGACTATATGATATAGGGGATAAGTCGGGAAAGATCCTGGCGTGGTTATGCTGTAGAGAGCAGGATGCCCGCTGGGTGGTACAGGTGATCGATGGGCAGGGGCAAATTAGGCGGACCGATGTCCAGAAAGTTCATGCTTTCGCAGCTTACTATGAGGATTTCTTCAAAGCTAGAGGTCTGGGGGCACTGGCGAAGGTACTGCAGTACATGGACAGCATCTCTATAGTAAGGGCAAATAGCAACGGGGACAGCCCTGCCGAGTCCCTCTCCGTATGGGGAAGTCCTCTGACAACACCCCATTTACCTTTACCCTGGCTCGTGGGTCTGTATAGATGACTCTCACCCAATTCCGAAACTTGGGACCAAAACCAAACTTGATTAACACTCCTTCAAGGAAGGGCCAATGCACAGATTCAAGCGCTTTTTCAGCGTCCAAAGATAAAAACACATGGGGATCCTGAAGATTGTGTACCTCAATCAGTCAGTTATGGGTTCTCCTAAGATTTAACCGAGTCGCCCTGTCCATCAGGAAACCTGTCTGATCCAAATGGACCAGGTCGGGAATTACCCGTCTCAGTCGAAGGGCCAGAATTGTCACCAGGAGTTTAACCTCCACATTTAGGAGTGAGATGGGGCGAGGACTGACCCCTCTTGCCCAGTGCTCTTAGCGTCACAGACAAAGGGTTTACAATTTACATATCTTGGGATATATGTAACCATAGAAAAAAGTCTCTCTTACCTGAGAAACGTTAAGCGGGCGCTTACAAACTTTGCTGATGACGCGGCTAGGTGGAAGACGCTCCCCCTGCCGATTTTAGGGCGTGCCGCAATGTTCAAAATGATAACGTTGCTGCAGTTCATTTATGTGCTACAAAATGAATACTTCCCCTCCCTGGCAGGTTTTTAAAGATATAAATGCTGAGCTCCGGTCATTGCTCCGGTTGTGGAGACAATCCAGGATAGCCCTAGATACATTGCAAACAAATCAGTACAATGGGGGGATCTCCTTGCCGAATATTGAAGCTTATTGTTGGGCTGAACACTTATCACCTATAAACGATTGGCTTCACACTCCAGCAGATCATCCTACTTATAACTTGGAGAGAAGGACAATGGCACAGCGCACCTGTTTTCACTATATATAGGGAGGTAGAGGGAAAGAAAGACTGCACTCAACAATGCGGGTTAGATTAGAGGTGTAGGAGAGAGCGACTAGAACGATTGACTCGACTCACAAACCCACGAAACAGACTCCGATATGGCACTGCGCATGGTTGAAGGAGATGTATAAGCTGAGGGGTTCAAAGGATGGGATGACATTGGAATTTCCGTATTATGAGATCTGGTGAAGAGGGGAGACCTGAAGACATTCCAGACCTTGAGATCGGAATACGGACTGCACCGAACTCAGTACCTGAAATATGCGCAACTGCGCCATGCATGGAGGGCGGAGAAGGAGCTTGCCTCTCCACTGCCAGAGTTCGCCCCGCTTGAGGGTCGTTCACTGCAGGAGCAAATCCCTTGCAAAGTAGTTTCCCTGACTTATAAAACTCTGATCAATTAAATGCCTTACGGACTAGTGAAGCTTAGAGAGACATGGGAACAAAACTTAGAGGAGATTGATACCGTGGACTGGGAGACAGCCCTGATGCATCCAAGGGAGGTCGCATTTAAGTCCCGTCTCCGGCTCATCCAATATAAAATCCTGCATAGAGTATATTACGACAGACTCCAGCTGCACTGTATGGGGCGTGCTAGTGACACTAACTCCCTGAGATGTGGACAGGTGCAGGGGGACTTTTATCATATTATCTGGATGTGCCCTATAATTCAGAAATTCTGGGCTAAGATTCTGAGGGAATTAAGTGAGGTGCTGGAGGTGGTTCTCCCGGTGGACCACAAACTGGTGCTGCTGGGAATAACAAATGATGTGAACTTGAATCGCCCACTCCTGATTTTTGTAGCACTGGCTTTAGTGGTGGCTAACAGGGACGTGGCCCGGGTGTGGGGTGATCCCATGGCTCCTCAGATAGATGAGTGGAGGAGGGGCATGGATATGTAAATGGCGGCGAAGAGGGTCACATACAAAGCAAGGGGTTGCCCCAAGAAATTCATTAGAGTATGGGGGAAGTGGAGACGATATCATGGACTAGACGGGGGACTGTGAATCAAAGGGAAAGGGGTACTTGGTTCACCAGGTTGCATGAGGGGCAGCTTCGGAACAATTCTTGCACTTTACAGAGTTGTGGGTCACTATTATATAGCTTTGTTGTGATGCTATTGGGAGTGTGGGTTTGGCAGGAGGAGGGAGGAGGGTGGAGGGGAGACTGGGTATAGGAGATGGTTATATGTGACATGCCGGTTATGTTTATGCACTTTACAAAAGCAAATAAAAATATATAAAAAAAAGATCTATTTTTATTTGAAATAAACTGGTGTCTCACTCCTAGTATATGCCTTCAAACAGTGCCAGACAACTGCTGCTGACGCAGATCCTTTATTATTTCGTAAGAAATCTCCAGGCAAGCCTGAGGTGCACACTACACTCTAGATTAGTAAGAACATGAAGAGGGAATGAAATGGACACTAAATTGCCCTGCCTCCTTGTGTGACCTGTATTGTCAGGGTAAGTAGACAAAATATAGATTTTTAAATATCGTTGTGCAATAATATTGATGTTAAGAATATCGATTTGTTGTGTTGTATAAAATATTGTTGTTAAAAATATAGATTTTTAAAATATTGGTATTAAAAAATATTGATTTGGTAAATGTGATTTTTTTAATATACTATATAATTTTAAATGTTTTAATAATTAATAATTTGTATGATGTTGGGTTTATAAGGGATAAATGTAGTGAGTTAGTTTTTAAAAAAAAATTTAAAATAAAAAAAAATATTTATGACATTTTAAATTGTGTTTTATGAGCGGGATGTTGTGTTTGTAAGGGATAGTGTTTTAAAATTAAATTATTCTTATATTTAATATTACAAACATGTTTTAACCTAAAAAAATGAAAAATGTTATTGGATTTTAGGAGTGTGATGTTTGGGTTATACGTGATGGTGTTTTTTTTGTAAATAATGTAAAAGTATAAAAAAACTAAGGGGTCCATTATGATGGCTGGCTGACAAAGCCTGCCCGCCACCGTAGGGGAGAATTTGCAAACAAAACAGGTGATGGACAGAATGTGGATCAATGTCACACATTCACCCCAGTCCAAAGATCTGGGCACAAATCCATCGTTTTTTTGCACTCCACACCACCCTGGGTTAGACAATGGCGATATGCAAATCAGCTCTGACCCTGTGCCCCATGGGAACAGTCCAGTCCGAACTACAAAAGCCATGTCCTTCCCAGAACGGAATCAAGCATCCGAGGACCGGACCGGTTTCGAGGTAACACCTCAGGGTCAGAGCTGATTTGCATAAAGCCATTATCTGACCCAGGGTGGTGTGGAGTGCAAAAAACGATGGTTTTATGCCCAGATCCTCGTACTGGGGTGAATGTAAGACATTGATCTACATTCTGTCCATCAATTTGTTTTTTGTAATTTTCTCCCTGAGTGTACTGGGGTAGCTCAGACGTGGGTCCCAGAGCCTCCACACCACTGGAGTCAAGCTAGCCGGGCTGATGAGAGGTGTTACCTCGAAACCGGTCCGGTCCTCGGATGCTTGATTCCGGTCTGGGAAAGATATGGCTGTTGTAGTTCGGACTGGACTGTTCCCATGGGGCACAGGGTCAGAGCTGATTTGCATAAAGCCATTATCTGACCCAGGGTGGTGTGGAGTGCAAAAAACGATGGTTTTATGCCCAGATCCTCGTACTGGGGTGAATGTAAGACATTGATCTACATTCTGTCCATCAATTTGTTTTTTGTAATTTTCTCCCTGAGTGTACTGGGGTAGCTCAGACGTGGGTCCCAGAGCCTCCACACCACTGGAGTCAAGCTAGCCGGGCTGATGAGAGGTGTTACCTCGAAACCGGTCCGGTCCTCGGATGCTTGATTCCGGTCTGGGAAAGATATGGCTGTTGTAGTTCGGACTGGACTGTTGCCATGGGGCACAGGGTCAGAGCTGATTTGCATAAAGCCATTATCTGACCCAGGGTGGTGTGGAGTGCAAAAAACGAGGGTTTTATGCCCAGATCCTCGTACTGGGGTGAATGTAAGACATTGATCTACATTCTGTCCATCAATTTGTTTTTTGTAATTTTCTCCCTGAGTGTACTGGGGTAGCTCAGACGTGGGTCCCAGAGCCTCCACACCACTGGAGTCAAGCTAGCCGGGCTGATGAGAGGTGTTACCTCGAAACCGGTCCGGTCCTCGGATGCTTGATTCCGGTCTGGGAAAGATATGGCTGTTGTAGTTCGGACTGGACTGTTCCCATGGGGCACAGGGTCAGAGCTGATTTGCATAAAGCCATTATCTGACCCAGGGTGGTGTGGAGTGCAAAAAACGATGGTTTTATGCCCAGATCCTCGTACTGGGGTGAATGTAAGACATTGATCTACATTCTGTCCATCAATTTGTTTTTTGTAATTTTCTCCCTGAGTGTACTGGGGTAGCTCAGACGTGGGTCCCAGAGCCTCCACACCACTGGAGTCAAGCTAGCCGGGCTGATGAGAGGTGTTACCTCGAAACCGGTCCGGTCCTCGGATGCTTGATTCCGGTCTGGGAAAGATATGGCTGTTGTAGTTCGGACTGGACTGTTCCCATGGGGCACAGGGTCAGAGCTGATTTGCATAAAGCCATTATCTGACCCAGGGTGGTGTGGAGTGCAAAAAACAATGGTTTTATGCCCAGATCCTCGTACTGGGGTGAATGTAAGACATTGATCTACATTCTGTCCATCAATTTGTTTTTTGTAATTTTCTCCCTGAGTGTACTGGGGTAGCTCAGACGTGGGTCCCAGAGCCTCCACACCACTGGAGTCAAGCTAGCCGGGCTGATGAGAGGTGTTACCTCGAAACCGGTCCGGTCCTCGGATGCTTGATTCCGGTCTGGGAAAGATATGGCTGTTGTAGTTCGGACTGGACTGTTCCCATGGGGCACAGGGTCAGAGCTGATTTGCATAAAGCCATTATCTGACCCAGGGTGGTGTGGAGTGCAAAAAACGATGGTTTTATGCCCAGATCCTCGTACTGGGGTGAATGTAAGACATTGATCTACATTCTGTCCATCAATTTGTTTTTTGTAATTTTCTCCCTGAGTGTACTGGGGTAGCTCAGACGTGGGTCCCAGAGCCTCCACACCACTGGAGTCAAGCTAGCCGGGCTGATGAGAGGTGTTACCTCGAAACCGGTCCGGTCCTCGGATGCTTGATTCCGGTCTGGGAAAGATATGGCTGTTGTAGTTCGGACTGGACTGTTCCCATGGGGCACAGGGTCAGAGCTGATTTGCATAAAGCCATTATCTGACCCAGGGTGGTGTGGAGTGCAAAAAACGATGGTTTTATGCCCAGATCCTCGTACTGGGGTGAATGTAAGACATTGATCTACATTCTGTCCATCAATTTGTTTTTTGTAATTTTCTCCCTGAGTGTACTGGGGTAGCTCAGACGTGGGTCCCAGAGCCTCCACACCACTGGAGTCAAGCTAGCCGGGCTGATGAGAGGTGTTACCTCGAAACCGGTCCGGTCCTCGGATGCTTGATTCCGGTCTGGGAAAGATATGGCTGTTGTAGTTCGGACTGGACTGTTCCCATGGGGCACAGGGTCAGAGCTGATTTGCATAAAGCCATTATCTGACCCAGGGTGGTGTGGAGTGCAAAAAACGATGGTTTTATGCCCAGATCCTCGTACTGGGGTGAATGTAAGACATTGATCTACATTCTGTCCATCAATTTGTTTTTTGTAATTTTCTCCCTGAGTGTACTGGGGTAGCTCAGACTTGGGTCCCAGAGCCTCCACACCACTGGAGTCAAGCTAGCCGGGCTGATGAGAGGTGTTACCTCGAAACCGGTCCGGTCCTCGGATGCTTGATTCCGGTCTGGGAAAGATATGGCTGTTGTAGTTCGGACTGGACTGTTCCCATGGGGCACAGGGTCAGAGCTGATTTGCATAAAGCCATTATCTGACCCAGGGTGGTGTGGAGTGCAAAAAACGATGGTTTTATGCCCAGATCCTCGTACTGGGGTGAATGTAAGACATTGATCTACATTCTGTCCATCAATTTGTTTTTTGTAATTTTCTCCCTGAGTGTACTGGGGTAGCTCAGACGTGGGTCCCAGAGCCTCCACACCACTGGAGTCAAGCTAGCCGGGCTGATGAGAGGTGTTACCTCGAAACCGGTCCGGTCCTCGGATGCTTGATTCCGGTCTGGGAAAGATATGGCTGTTGTAGTTCGGACTGGACTGTTCCCATGGGGCACAGGGTCAGAGCTGATTTGCATAAAGCCATTATCTGACCCAGGGTGGTGTGGAGTGCAAAAAACGATGGTTTTATGCCCAGATCCTCGTACTGGGGTGAATGTAAGACATTGATCTACATTCTGTCCATCAATTTGTTTTTTGTAATTTTCTCCCTGAGTGTACTGGGGTAGCTCAGACGTGGGTCCCAGAGCCTCCACACCACTGGAGTCAAGCTAGCCGGGCTGATGAGAGGTGTTACCTCGAAACCGGTCCGGTCCTCGGATGCTTGATTCCGGTCTGGGAAAGATATGGCTGTTGTAGTTCGGACTGGACTGTTCCCATGGGGCACAGGGTCAGAGCTGATTTGCATAAAGCCATTATCTGACCCAGGGTGGTGTGGAGTGCAAAAAACGATGGTTTTATGCCCAGATCCTCGTACTGGGGTGAATGTAAGACATTGATCTACATTCTGTCCATCAATTTGTTTTTTGTAATTTTCTCCCTGAGTGTACTGGGGTAGCTCAGACGTGGGTCCCAGAGCCTCCACACCACTGGAGTCAAGCTAGCCGGGCTGATGAGAGGTGTTACCTCGAAACCGGTCCGGTCCTCGGATGCTTGATTCCGGTCTGGGAAAGATATGGCTGTTGTAGTTCGGACTGGACTGTTCCCATGGGGCACAGGGTCAGAGCTGATTTGCATAAAGCCATTATCTGACCCAGGGTGGTGTGGAGTGCAAAAAACGATGGTTTTATGCCCAGATCCTCGTACTGGGGTGAATGTAAGACATTGATCTACATTCTGTCCATCAATTTGTTTTTTGTAATTTTCTCCCTGAGTGTACTGGGGTAGCTCAGACGTGGGTCCCAGAGCCTCCACACCACTGGAGTCAAGCTAGCCGGGCTGATGAGAGGTGTTACCTCGAAACCGGTCCGGTCCTCGGATGCTTGATTCCGGTCTGGGAAAGATATGGCTGTTGTAGTTCGGACTGGACTGTTCCCATGGGGCACAGGGTCAGAGCTGATTTGCATAAAGCCATTATCTGACCCAGGGTGGTGTGGAGTGCAAAAAACGATGGTTTTATGCCCAGATCCTCGTACTGGGGTGAATGTAAGACATTGATCTACATTCTGTCCATCAATTTGTTTTTTGTAATTTTCTCCCTGAGTGTACTGGGGTAGCTCAGACGTGGGTCCCAGAGCCTCCACACCACTGGAGTCAAGCTAGCCGGGCTGATGAGAGGTGTTACCTCGAAACCGGTCCGGTCCTCGGATGCTTGATTCCGGTCTGGGAAAGATATGGCTGTTGTAGTTCGGACTGGACTGTTCCCATGGGGCACAGGGTCAGAGCTGATTTGCATAAAGCCATTATCTGACCCAGGGTGGTGTGGAGTGCAAAAAACGATGGTTTTATGCCCAGATCCTCGTACTGGGGTGAATGTAAGACATTGATCTACATTCTGTCCATCAATTTGTTTTTTGTAATTTTCTCCCTGAGTGTACTGGGGTAGCTCAGACGTGGGTCCCAGAGCCTCCACACCACTGGAGTCAAGCTAGCCGGGCTGATGAGAGGTGTTACCTCGAAACCGGTCCGGTCCTCGGATGCTTGATTCCGGTCTGGGAAAGATATGGCTGTTGTAGTTCGGACTGGACTGTTCCCATGGGGCACAGGGTCAGAGCTGATTTGCATAAAGCCATTATCTGACCCAGGGTGGTGTGGAGTGCAAAAAACGATGGTTTTATGCCCAGATCCTCGTACTGGGGTGAATGTAAGACATTGATCTACATTCTGTCCATCAATTTGTTTTTTGTAATTTTCTCCCTGAGTGTACTGGGGTAGCTCAGACGTGGGTCCCAGAGCCTCCACACCACTGGAGTCAAGCTAGCCGGGCTGATGAGAGGTGTTACCTCGAAACCGGTCCGGTCCTCGGATGCTTGATTCCGGTCTGGGAAAGATATGGCTGTTGTAGTTCGGACTGGACTGTTCCCATGGGGCACAGGGTCAGAGCTGATTTGCATAAAGCCATTATCTGACCCAGGGTGGTGTGGAGTGCAAAAAACGATGGATTTATGCCCAGATCCTCGTACTGGGGTGAATGTAAGACATTGATCTACATTCTGTCCATCAATTTGTTTTTTGTAATTTTCGCCACCGTAGGGGAGCCAGGGACCGTCCGCCGAAGTCACAGCGGTTCCGCAATGTAAATTAGGATGCGCCCGCCACACTGGCCCCTTTGCATTGCGGGTGGATCTGCTGGCTGCAGACCTACTCGCAGTGTACATGGACTGTGCACGGCATTCCTATGCACTACATGGCAGGAACCACGTGGTGCCTACCATGTAGTGCATGGCAATAAGGGGGAGTACCATAGGTACCCCTATGTGCACCCCCTCTCACAGACACTGCCACCATATTGTGATCTTTTTCCGCCCAGCCGACATGTCGACCGGCGGAAAACCGGTGCACGGTCTTTCATATTAATATGGCGGGGGAAATGGGTGTAGGCAGAGGGAAATGTGGGGCGGATCGCCACCGCCATGCGGGCGGTGGCGATCCGCCCAACATCGTAATCAGCCCCTATATCTTTTAAATATTTTTAAAATGTAAAAAAAAAAAATTTAAATGTTTTGATATTTTGTGAAATTTGTAAATAATGTTGTTGAATTATGTTTAGATTTTAAAAAGTTACATTTTGAGAATAATGTTAAAAAATTAATATGACATTTTGGATTATGATATCAAATTATTTACAAATAACATTTATTTTTGCGAGAATTTAATAAAAATGGTATTATGTGAATATATATGCATAATATGTTTTATTTTATGATTTTTATGAATTTTTCTGATAATATTATATTTAAAAGTTTTCTTCACTTAATATAGTTTGGTATGGGAATAGACAATAATATATGTTTAGTGTCCAGCACTTACCCTGAGTTAATGTAGTTTGGAGTGGGAATAGTGAATTATATATGTTTAGTGTCTAGCACCTTCCCTGACTTTTTCTAGTTTGGGGTGGGAATAGTAAATTAAATATGTTTAGAATCCAGCACCTTCCTTGAGTTAATGCAGTTTGGAGTGGGAATAGTAAAATATATATGTTTAGTGTCCAGCACTTTCCTTGACTTAATGTAGTTTGGAGAGGGACTAGTAAATCATATATGTTTATTGTCCAGCACCTTCCTTGACTTAATGTAGTTTGGTGTGGGAATATTAAATTATATTTCTTTAATGTCCAGCACCTTCCTTGAGTTAATATAGGTTGGAGTCGAAATGGTAAATTATATACATTTAGTGTCCAGCACTTTCCTTGACTTAATGTAGTTTGGAGAGGGAATAGTAAATCATATATGTTTAGTGTCCAGCACCTTCCTTGACCTAATGTAGTTTAGTGTGGGAATAGTAAATTATATATGTTTAGTGCCCAGCATCTTCTCTGACTTTTTCTAGTTTGGAGTGGGAATAGTACATTTTATATATTATGTGTGCAGCACTTTCCCTGTGTTAATGTAGTTTGGACTGGGAATAGTAAATTATATGTGTTTAGTGTCCAGTACTGTCCCTGAATTTGTATAGTTTGTAGTGTTAATAGTAAATTATATATGTTTACTATCCAACACCTTCCCTGACTTTTTTAAGTTTGGAGTACAAATAGTATATAATACATGTTTAGTGTCCAGCACCTTCCCTAACTTAGGGGTTGATTACGATGGCTAACAGACTGGAGTCCGTCCACTATCGTAGTAGTGATCGGGGCCATCCACAATGCATGTGGCAGTTCCACACACCAAATTAGCATGCAACCGCCACCATGGCGGTCGCATCTTGCATTTCAACATTGCGGCGGGTGCTGCTGTCAGCAGCACCCGCCAATATGTTGAAAATACATGTTGTGCATTTCAGTGCACTAGGTGGCAGGCACCACACGGTTCTGCCACTAAGTGCACTGAAAATAAGGGGGGTACCATGGGTATCCCCACTGCACAAATATCTCCCGCAACACATTGGGAGCCCGCAACGGGCCCTCAAAACCAATACCCCCCAGCCTTTCCATGACAGTTTTAATGTCATGGAAAGGTTGGCGGTTCCGTGGTGGATTTTCTTTGTGTCCGCCGCATCCTGATCTGGCAGGTGGTAAATCCATGTTAAATCCATGTTCGATGGTGGACGGATCGCCACTGCGCGGCTGGTGGTGGTGGTCCTTCTGCCATCATAATGAGTCCCTTAATGTAGTTTGGAGTGGGAACAGAAAATTATAGATGTTTAGTGTCTAGCATCTTCTCTAACTTTTTCTAGTTTGGAGGGGGAATATCAAATTATATATATTTATTGTCCAGCATTTTCCCTGAGTTAATTTAGTTTGGAGTGGAAATAGTAAATTATATAAATTTAGTGTCCGGCACCTCACCTGAGTTAATGTAGTTCAGACTGGGAATAGTGAATTATATGTGTTTCAGTGTCCAGCACCTTCCCTGACTTAATGTACGTTGCAGTAGGAATAGTATATTATATATGTTTATTGTCCTGTACCTTCTCTGACTTTTTTACGTTTGGAGTAGAAATAGAAAATTATATATGTTTAGTGTCCACCACCTTCCCTGACTTAATGTTGTTTGGAGTAGGAATAGTAAATTATATGTTTACTGTCCAGCACTTTCCTTGACTTAATGCAGTTTGGAGTGGGAATAGTAAAATATATATGTTTAGTGTCCAGCACCTTCCCTGACTTAATGTAGTTTGGAGTGCGAATAGTAAATAATATATGTTTAGTGTCTAGCACCTTCTCTAACTTTTTCTTGTTTGGAGTGGGAATAGTAAATTATATATGTTTAGTGTCCAGCATCTTCTCTGACTTTTTCTAGTTTGGAATGGGAATAGTAAATTATATATATCTAGGGGCCCATTAGGATGGCGGGCAGTTCGCCCCCGTCGGCCCAGCGGAAGCGAACTGCCCACCATCCACACCAGAAAGACCCCCGCCATATCAGGATGGCGTGGGGGTCCGCTGCGGACGGAAAGACCGTCCGCCGCATTCCTCAGGTGGACTCATCGACCGGGCAGAAAACATCTTTGAAATTGTGGCAGTGTCTGCATGGCATGTAGTCTTTGCCATTGGGAGCCGGTTGCTGGTGTTGAGGGGATGGGGGTGAACACATTTGCATGCACAACGTGGCAGGCACTGCGCAGTCCTGTCACCTTGTGCATGCAAATGCACAATATACATTTTTAGCTTTGTGGCAGGCTGTGCTGTGAGCCTGCGACAATGCTGGGAATCGAGGATGCCACGGTGGCGGTGGCATCCTAATTGCGGGTGCAGGAATAGTAAATTATATAGGTTTAGTGTCAAGCATTTTCCCTAAGTTGTTATAGTTTAGAATGGGAATAGCAAAATATTAGTTCTTTAATTTGTAGTAATGTTAATGATACAAATCTATGTTTAAGTGGTAATAGTATTTTATCAATGTGTTTAAAAAATGTTTGTGTAATATATCATTTAAGATAATTATTTGATTTTAAAAACAGAAAACAATAATTAATATGAAACCTAAATACAACACAATATTTATACTTCATTACAGTTTTTATTTTCATTCAAATAGTCAAGCAAATAGATAATATCTATTGTTGTAAGAGAAATAATAAAACATTTGTTATTTTTGGATACGTCACTTTTTTTGTATATACTAGCAACCCGTCCCGACGTTGTCCCGGTATGAATTGCTGCCAGCCAGTATTATATTGTTTTGTAGGATTTAGTTTTGATAGCATTTCTTATCTGTGACAGGCCTGTGAAACGCTCCGATTCACAGTGCACTGCTGATGCACTTAAGAGTGCGCGTTCAGTAGTGTGTGAACTCGAGTTTCCCTACTTTATTTTTCCTTGCAATATTACATAGCGCGAACTCAACAACATGGCATGAGCACAATTTACATTACAGAAAAACACATTCATTTGTGGTAGGCACGGGGAGACAAAGCGATTTGCCTGGAATCACAGAATGTTGAGCTGATGCCGAGATTCGAACGTAGCTCCCCAGCTCTAAAGTTCGCAATTCTAGAACTTGTGGCGGAAGGTGTGTCTAAAAGTGTATGTCGGTTCTGGCCATCAATGAGAGAGACCTGTGCATTTTTCTTATGGGTGGTGAAAAAATATGAGTATGTTGCTGGAGATGTGGGCCGCTGTGCCACCAATGTACTTACCGGGGGAGGGTAAACACCCAATATTCCGCAACTTTCTTTCCGCATACCATCACCCCCACATACTTTCATTACGAAAGTACCATGACTCTGCAATGCCATTATAACACATGGCATTACATTTTATATGCTTTTACCACGCATACATTTACAACAAAATTCGTTGTAAATGCATGAATTATTATTATTATTATTATTATTATTAATTGAGTTTTGTAAAGCGCAAACAACCCGGAGGCCTCGTAGCGCTGTGTATAGTCAGACTATTATAAGGTGAAAGAGAATTAGATGAACAGGTGGGTTTTTAATTCCTTCCGAAATTTTAGAAGGTTGGGTTCACTACGAAGGGAGATGGGCAAGGAATTCCATGCCTTTGCGGCGTTCCAAGAGAAGGAACGCCCGCCCCATCTGGTGCGTCTCATTTTGTTAACAGTAGCCAGGAAAGCTGTGCTAGAACGCAGCGCTCTGTGAGGAAGGTAGGAGGTTTGCTAGGGAGCAAATCATAGTTGGAGCGGTCTTCCACATGGCTTTGTGCATAATACACATGGATTTGAACAGCACTCTGGCCTTAATGGGAAGCCAATGCAGTTTCCTCAGGGCCGCTGTGCCTGATTCCCGTTGATTAAGGCCTAATAAAAGGCGGGCTGCAGCGTTTTGGGTCACCTGCAACTTCCTTATTGTGGAGGTGGGAGCCCCTAATTATAGGGAGTTCCCATAGTCCAAACGGGACAAGATAATGGCTTGCACCATTATTCTACGGGCTTCGAAGGGGAGAAGAGGTAGCACTTTCCTCAGCATGCGCATGAGCCCGAAACAGGTGGCGGACAGAGTGGTAGCTTGTTGCAAAAAGTTAAGATTTGCGTCCAGCCAGATGCCCAAACTTTTGATATGGGGCTTTGGTTTGGGCGGGGGGCCCATACATGGGGGCCAGTCCATCATAGGGCTAGGGATGGTTGGATTACCTAACATCATGATCTCCGTTTTCTCGCCATTTAATTTCAAATGCAAGGCAGCCATCCACTGGGCGACCGCTACCAAACAATTGCTTAGATTCGAGAGGGAAGAGTCAGATTGGTTCATGGATACAACTAATTGTGTATCGTCGGCATAGGCCACTATGTCAAGGCCGAATGAGTGCACTATATCAGCAAGAGGCTGCATATAAATATTAAAAAGAGTAGGGCTCAAAGCAGAGCCCTGGGGCACGCCTTGATCCAGGGGCCAGATTTTTGAGTGGGTGGTGCCCTCAACAACCTCGAAGGAGCGATTCTCCAAAAAAGACTGAAGCCAATGCATGGCCTTCCCAGAAATTCCCATTTTGCAGAGGCGGTGAAGGAGGATGCTGGTGTTGACAGTGTTGAAGGCGGCACTAAGGTCGAGCAACATGATTGCTGTGGTGCCGCCTTGATCCATTTGTTTCCTGGCCAGCTCAGTTACCGCCAAAAGAGCTGCCTCAGTTCCCAACTTGGGACGGAAACCAGCTTGGGAATCATGAAGTAGATGATGATTTTCTAAGAATTGGGTAATGGACGCGTTAATGTGTTTTTCTAAAAGTTTGCTGACCCACGGAAGAAGAGAAATAGGTCGGTAGTTGGCCATGTTCTCAGGGTCCAGGGTTGGCTTCTTCAGTAGTGCCCTAACTTGGGCACGTTTCCAGGCAGTGGGCACTGAACCTGTGATAATAGAGGTGTTCAAAATATTAAGGATAACAGGTTTGATGGTGTCCTTGACCTTTACTAGCTGACAGGGGGGGGCGGGATCCGTGGGAGACCCAGATTTGATTTTCAGCATGAGGGCCCCAAGAGAGTCCTCGTTTAGCAACGGAAACTCATCTAGTTTGTGACTCACGGTGCTTGGTAGGGTAGTTCCTTCTTCCTGGATCAGATTGGGTGGGTTAAAAGCAGAAGCAATTTTCTGTATTTTATTGTGAAAATATTCAGCTTGACTATCACAGCGAATCTGGGCTTTGCTAGGGTCAATGGGAGTCGGAGGAGTATCAATAAGAAATTTAGCTATCTGAAAAATTTCTCTAGATGAGTTGAAGGCAGTGGTAATTTTTTCCTCAAAGTACGAGGTTTTGGCGCATCTGATTTCTGTTTTATATTTTTTGATAGCTTCAAGATGAATGGTTTTGTCTATGTTACTACGGGAGACCCTCCAATTCCTTTCAAGCTTCCTACACACCCTTTTTAATTCTTTAAGTTGGGGAGTGTACCAAGGCGAGTCCTTTGATTTGGTCTTTTCTTTGAGTGCTTTAATGGGTGCGATGGTGTCCAGGGCTGTGCACATCCAGTTAATGTAATTCTCATACTGCGATGCCGGGTCTATCTCAGTTTGGGGGGGAACCGAGGAGAGAAATTTGGCCCATTGATCCGGGGATATTTTCGACCAGTCTCTCCCTTGTAAGATGGTGCAAGGGGGAGCCTGGAGTGGCATAGCTGGCATCCACTGTATAGGTATTAAGTAGTGGTCCGTCCATGTAAGGGGCAGGGTGGTCCCTACCTCCAGTCTATGGTCGTTACTGAATACCCCATCAAGGAGATGGCCCTTTTCGTTTGTGGGTTCAAAGCTCTTCTGTACAATCTGGAGAGCCGCTAGACTGTCCAGGAGCGCCCTGGCCGTTGAGTTGTTGGGGTCATCTAGATGAATATTGATATCTCCTAATAAAGAAAAGTAGGGTCTGTTAACCACTGACTCTGCGATATTAGATTGGAGTGAATCCAGAAATTCTCCCAATTGGTTGGGGGGGCGATAGATAAGGACGCCGGAGAATGAGACTGTAGGTGAGAAATCCAATGTGAAAAACATACTCTCACAATTGGAGATTGCGGCCGGAGTGGTCCTACAGAGGTAGTGGTTTTTAAAAAGAATACCTAAGCCACCTCCTCTGCCTTCCGGTCTGTCCACCCTCTGCAAAATATATCCCAGTTGCATGAGGGAAGTGATGTCAGGGTCAGACGCATCTTTTAGCCACGTCTCTGTCAAGAATATTGCGTCAGGATTGGTCTCTTCTAACAGAAGTGACATTTGCACTGCGTGTTTAGTTAGTGACCGACAGTTTAAAAGAAACATTTTATAGGTTTTGGCAGAGTGCGATTTACCTTCATGGCTGGAAAGTAGGAACTTGCAGTGCGAACAAGTTCCGGTGGTAGTGTTGGGATGGATAGAGTGCCGACAGGTATCGTTAATTGGCGGCATTAAGTTTTTTAGTGAGATGGAGTCATACCGCATAGGTGTGCTGCATTCTGTTCCGCATTGAGCAGGGGGGGTGGCCCCTGGTCCCGTCCGGTCGCGCGGACGGGCGGGTCTAATGTTTTTATCCACTGTGATGAGAGGGAGGAGGGTGGGATAAGCGATCATCTAGACCGCGATCCTTCCCCTACCCAAGATGGCGCCTAAAGTGAATTCAGTGCCTAGCGCCAGATAACAGCGGCGCTCTGTCAGCTGAGCAGGAGGGGGGGCAGCCTTGGGCGACGCGAGTCTTACACCAAGGTAGGGCTTATTAAAATCTGTCCATTAAGATATATACAATTTTTAAAAGCAAGTTTTTTTAAGTCAAAACGAGCAGAGAACAGAAAGTCACTCAAGGAGCAAGAGCGCTAAAGAGCCCCCGGCTTCCGCCTCAGGGGTGAAGGAAAGGTATGACTAGTACCACGAGGGAGCGGAGATGCACCTTTTTGTATCCTGGGAGGGCGGGATAAGCGATCATCTAGACCGCGATCCTTCCCCTACCCAAGATGGCGCCTAAAGTGAATTCAGTGCCTAGCGCCAGATAACAGCGGCGCTCTGTCAGCTGAGCAGGAGGGGGGGCAGCCTTGGGCGACGCGAGTCTCACACCAAGGTAGGGCTTATTAAAATCTGTCCATTAAGATATATACAATTTTTAAAAGCAAGTTTTTTTAAGTCAAAACGAGCAGAGAACAGAAAGTCACTCAAGGAGCAAGAGCGCTAAAGAGCCCCCGGCTTCCGCCTCAGGGGTGAAGGAAAGGTATGACTAGTACCACGAGGGAGCGGAGATGCACCTTTTTGTATCCTGGGAGGGCGGGATAAGCGATCATCTAGACCGCGATCCTTCCCCTACCCAAGATGGCGCCTAAAGTGAATTCAGTGCCTAGCGCCAGATAACAGCGGCACTCTGTCAGCTGAGCAGGAGGGGGGGCAGCCTTGGGCGACGCGAGTCTCACACCAAGGTAGGGCTTATTAAAATCTGTCCATTAAGATATATACAATTTTTAAAAGCAAGTTTTTTTAAGTCAAAACGAGCAGAGAACAGAAAGTCACTCAAGGAGCAAGAGCGCTAAAGAGCCCCCGGCTTCCGCCTCAGGTGTGAAGGAAAGGTATGACTAGTACCCTCAGGGGTGAAGGAAAGGTATGACTAGTATGAATGGTAAAAGCATGTTTTTTTGTAATGTTTCGATAAGGTAAGTATGGGTATAGAGGTATATGTTTTGGGGTACTGAGGTATATGTTTTGGGATGTTTGAGTATTTTAAGGATTAAGATATAGTTTTGGGTTATGGGGTACAGGGGTAGTTTTAGGGTTTAGGGATAGGTATGGGTTTTGGGGTACAGGGGTATTTATAGGGTTCAGGGCTAGGTTTGGGTTTTGGGGTATAGGGGTATTTTTAGGGTTCAGGGGTAGGTTTGGGATTTGGGGTACAGGGGTATTTAAAGGGTTCAGGGCTAGGTTTTGCTTTTGAGGTACATGGGTATTTTTAGGGTTCAGGGCTAGGTTTGAGTTTTGGGGTACAGGGTTATTTTTAGGGTTCAGCTAGTGAAGTACTGGGTTTTTAAGAACCCAGCGGTGCCAGGGAACACACCCAAAGACTTCGAGTCCTTCCTGTTTCAGACTATAGAAACACAGAGTCTTGTAGGTGAAGTCAAAGATCATATTTATTGGCTGCAGCCAGTAACAGGTATCCTAGAAGTACAACACGTGTATGTTCTCAGGGGACTGCTCAATCTTACAAAGCCAGCCTTCTCTTTTTATACAAAATATTATGCCTTAGGCAAAAATTCCTTATTTTACAGTTGACCATTCACATATTTTCACTACAAAGAAAAAGCAGAGTCATGATGATAAGCCCATATTTCAGTTTGTTCATCCCACAATCAATTACTCAGCAAGGCCCAGTATTTCATCAGATATCGACGGACCCCCAATAAAAACGGGCACCTCCTCCTCGTGAAGCAAGTCATAAAGAAGGAAACGGGGACAGGTGTGTGTAAGATTAGGCATGGTTTGTGTGCGATGAAAGGTTTATGATATGTTGTGCCTTGATGCTAATCTCATTTGCCCACTGGGAAAGGAACTGGCCGAACAGGTTTGGCTTCAGGCAGTGGACTCAGCTCGCCCAGGTCACAGAGGAGTCAGCAAAGGTATACGTGTCCTTCAGACTCGATTTTGGCTTTAGTCATTTGGCCTAGGTGAGGGCAATCACAAAATGTCTGCCGTTCACAAAACGGAACCCGAGGGTTCAGGACGAAACTCTGATTTCAGGGTGATTTCGTCACCCGAATATGCCGAAAATGCTTGTACATAGTATCCTAATCATTCTCGGTCTGCTGATACCAAAATCGTCATGATACGACGATGTTTATAACACGGGTCCAGAATTTTCAGTACCACAGACCCTCCTTTTGCCCTTACATAGGCAATAACCTATACTCACGCTAATCTGAGTCCAGGTCTATATTCATAAAGTCATCGAGATGTTGCTGTAGCATCATCCTATTACTTAGCTCGTTTCTTGATACAGGTTTCGTTACTCACGATGTAGCACAGAGGCCACATATTGCAGGAGCACACTGTACACACAGACAGAACAGGAAAAGAATGGCTAAGATCATCCCAATGACAATCAGAATCTTCCATCCCCAGGCAGATATCAGAGAACCACCCCATCAATGACCAATCTCCTTTATCCACGTGAATAGATTCAGAGATCTTATGCAGTTTAGAAATGGCCTGGTAAACTGTCGGAGCGTTATCTGGGATGAAAATACAGCAACTTGATTGGATCACTTTACATACCCCACCTCGGTCTGCAAGTATGACGTCTAATGCGACCCTATTCTGAAGAGTCATAAGGCGATCCGACTGGAGCTCAGCCGTCAAATTACTAAGGGCGGCACCGGTGGTTTCAACCACAGTACATTCAACCACCCTTGTCAATTGCCTTATGTTCCTGCTGTTAACCATAGGTCCCTAAAGCGGCAGAAAACCTTTTACGAAATCTCCAAATTCTTGTCCTGCAGTGTCTTCTTTACTGATGATACCTCTAACTATCCTTGTCTTATGGTAATCTGCCGCGGCCGTGTAGGTGGGAGGCAACAGGAACGAAACAAAACATGTGCCCGAGAAGTCAGGGGTCAACCATGTATAGGCTCTATCATGGCAGATGAAATAGGTACCCTTAGCTGCTAGAAACGGAGGGGAAGTCTGTGACTAAAAAACGTATGTTTCAGTGCAGACACTTTTCCCTAGCTGAGCTCTGGGATTCTTGCCATTACCTTGCAGATATAGGTGACCCTGATGGGGTACAATCCAAATCGGGGAGGATCTCTTTGCTCGCTTGTTCTCAAGCAGCGTAACTCCATATCTTGTTACATTCCATCTATCGTAAGCTTGCAACTCATCTCTGGGAATCGTTCTATACAAGTCAACGTTTCTGCTCATATTTGTGATTCCCACTACCAATGCCTTGTTGCTCGAGTTACTTCTCGTGGAACGGGGGGGATATGGTTCGATGGCATATATGAACATCGTCTGAAACGCCCACAAAGAACCATTGTAGCTAAATGGTAAGACCAAGTATGGGATACCCTTATCTGTTGTATGTGGCATAAGACCACACACCCAACAATTAGTTGTGTTCATTACTAATTGGTGTTGGTGTAAAAGCTGGATGAAGGAGTTATTGATAAACTCTAATCTTCTAGTGGACTCATGCTCTGGCAGAGGGTGAAAAGAATGCGAGGAAACAGTAGAAGGAGGTATGGGCTGTGTAGTGGGTGCAAAGGTCACTTGAAAAGAGAATAAAACATATCCTATTAAAAACGTAATTACACTAGGCAACATGAAAATGCATAATATCAAAAATCGTTTCTTTGTCATCAATATACACATTCTGGCTTTAAAGTTCATCTGTTTGGCAGGTCTCTCCATCTTGAAAAACTCCATCCTCTCTAAATTGCTGCCCGCGGCGGTAGGGTGTTCTATGCTAAGGAATGCTTCTGTCAGTCCAGGGCAACTCCCTTAGACCGACCAGAACTGTCGACCTAACGTCTTCAGCTGCACTCCAAAGACTTAGGCAACCGCGACCCTAGCAGCTGAACCCGGATGGCGGTTCGAAAAACAAAAATGAGAAAGTTTCTCAGATGAGAGAGCTGTACTTTCAAAAATAGAAAAAAAAATTTTTATTTGTCCATAGTTCTCGGCCTCAAATTATAACAGCTTTTTCCAGGTACTGTCTGGTTCTGATAATAAACAACACCAGTCCTAATTCTCATGGCAATATTCATTTGCTGGACTGTAAACATCCATGGTCGAAATTCGTTATCCACGGGATCTCTTTAGTCTAAAGAAAATCCTAAGATGTTTCAATCTATTGCCTCTTTAAAATAACAACCTCTCTGATTGATACAAACAGGACAGCACAGACAAAAAATGTGTGAAAAAGCGAGATGGCACCTCACGGGCGCACCACCAATGGGACCCCTGGTTGGTACTCACCAGGATGGCCCTGTTCTCATCATCGGTGCCATCAAGCTAAAACCAAAAACGTGTCTCGAACCTCAAAAATAAAAGGACAGTGGATGGTGCAGTGGACACAACTTATATGTGACAAAACTGACAACATGTAACATTTAACATATAAGTCACTGAGCAACTGGGGCCATAAACTTTTATTCTCATTCCCTTCTCTGTTGCAAAGCAGTGAACACACATATACTAAAAAAGAAGAGAGAAAATACTACCAATCGATTCACTCTCTACTTACAGCCGACATGTTTCATTGCCTTTGATTTTTTGGCAATTTCTTCAGGGCAATACATTTTAAATGCCACTGCAAGAGACACTGAAGCTTGGGTGCCTGCATGCAGATTTGTCTCTCATACCAGGCGTCCTCTCAACCCTCGAGGGTTGAGAGGACGCCGACCGCTACTCTGACACCGTAACTTTCTTGAAACGGGGAGTAAGGACCATGCTCACCTAAGGGAGCTGGATTCCGATTTTAGCATAACTACATCACTGGTATGAGAGACAAATCTGCATGCAGGCACCCAAGCTTCAGTGTCTCTTGCAGTGGCATTTAAAATGTATTGCCCTGAAGAAATTGCCAAAAAATCAAAGGCAATGAAACATGTCGGCTGTAAGTAGAGAGTGAATCGATTGGTAGTATTTTCTCTCTTCTTTTTTAGTATATGTGTGTTCACTGCTTTGCAACAGAGAAGGGAATGAGAATAAAAGTTTATGGCCCCAGTTGCTCAGTGACTTATATGTTAAATGTTACATGTTGTCAGTTTTGTCACATATAAGTTGTGTCCACTGCACCATCCACTGTCCTTTTATTTTTGAGGTTCGAGACACGTTTTTGGTTTTAGCTTGATGGCACCGATGATGAGAACAGGGCCATCCTGGTGAGTACCAACCAGGGGTCCCATTGGTGGTGCGCCCGTGAGGTGCCATCTCGCTTTTTCACACATTTTTTGTCTGTGCTGTCCTGTTTGTATCAATCAGAGAGGTTGTTATTTTAAAGAGGCAATAGATTGAAACATCTTAGGATTTTCTTTAGACTAAAGAGATCCCGTGGATAACGAATTTCGACCATGGATGTTTACAGTCCAGCAAATGAATATTGCCATGAGAATTAGGACTGGTGTTGTTTATTAGCTTTTAGAGTGGAGGGCGTCCTAGTTCTGCTTGTCTTTCCCTCTAGACTCCCATTTGTGTAGTACTGTCTGGTTCTGAAACAAGAGTTTAGGCTCTGTAGTGTTCAATCGAATTGACGGTGGCACAGCTTCTTGCAAGATATTGTCACTTTCTTGTTCACAAATTGTTCCTTTTACACGTGCATCGCTAAAAGGCAGAAAACGAGGCACAGTCTCAGTTTCAGGGTCAGCGATCCCCTCCTGGACCCTACGGTCGTACGGAAAAGGCAGAGGGACCCTCTTACAGTGTACGCCGTGGATCCAGTTCTTTTTCCCTTCTACTCGAACAGCTGATCTTGTTGAGAGAAGGACGAGGTGGGGGCGGGTCCAACGGGGCTGGTCATTCTTTGTCCGCTGGAAGTTCTTGATCAGCACCCATGATCCAGAATCAATAGGATGTCCTGGAGCTTCAGAGACCTAGGCAGGGTATTGTATACCTGTTGGTGTAAAACACGCAATTTATCCGTCAATTCATACAAATAATCAAGCAGTACAGGGTGTTCGATTTCACTGAATTTTGTCGGCCTTTGCACTCCCCATATGTTGGCCGGACGGCCAAACACAATTTCATAGGGACTAAGTCCCACTCGCGAATACAAAGTCATTCTCGTTGATAGAAGTGCTAAAGGCAGAGCGTCAGGCCATTTAAGACCAGAACTCGCTTGAAGAAAGCATTCTTCAAGTCAATCGCCGAAAACCAGGTGGCAGTAGCCGGAATCAGAGTCAACAAGTCTGTAATGTCAGGCACAACAGGAAATTGTGGAACAACAATCTTGTTCACTTCGCGAAGATCGATGACAAACCTATATACAGGAGGCTGTGAAGGATCAGTTCTCTTCAGAACAGGCAAAACAGGACTATTGTAAATGTGTTGTATTTGTATAGCGCAAACAGTAACCCGTAAGCATCCCGGCGCTTGTACTCCTACCACAAGGGAACCCCTCCTGGCTTTTCCATTTGAGGTGTCCACTCCTGGGCATCCCATGGTGAAACCAGGCATCCCTTGTGTATTGGGGGCCGTTGTGGAGACAAAGCAAGCTATTGCCCAGAGTTGCAGCGTGGGGCCCATGCTTAGAATCGGCACTGAGGCGAGAATATCCGGTCAGAGGAATTTAAGCCCGTTCCCGCCGAGGCGGGAATCGAACCCTGGTCCCTGGCCAGCACTCTGCATCAAGGTCTGCCGCTCTAACCATTGAGCCACAATTCTCCACACTTCTTGCACACATTACCTCTAATTTTCTCAATGATACCCTTTTCGATCAGATCATAAATAATCGCTAAAAGTACACGCTCACCATCACTCGAGATACGATATTGTGGAATGCGCGGTAACTTAGCATTTGCCTTCAGTGTCACAACATAATGGGGAATGTCCAATAGGCCCACATCATTCGGACCAGTCGCCCACAATGAATCTGGTAAGAGAGACAATTCAGATGGAAGACTATCTTTCGACACATACATCTGAGAGATCACTCTCTTACCTAAAGTAAGATGTACTCCTGATGGAGAACAATACAATGTCGCATACAATCTCTTCAACAAATCCAATCCCTACAAATTCTCATTACAACCTGTAGTCAAAAGAAGGGGTGCTTAGAACTTACGAGGACCAACAGAAAGAGACAATGGAGCAGAAATCGGATTCATAGCGGGGGCGCCAGAAAAACCTACAGAAACATTATCAAAGCTAGACAAAGGTGCGCCAGGGAGTTTAGAATGCATAATAGAACTCTTTGTAGCACCAGTAGCCAACAGAAAAGGTTCTGACACACCTGATGCAATCACTTCAACATAAGGTCCACTCTGATCTACTGAAACTGAAACAACTCCCTCTCTTTGTCCATGGCTGTCCTAACAATCATTACCATTTGCTTCGTCACCTTCAACATAGTAATCATCCATGTAGTACTGTGCTGTCCTACCAGACGAACTCTGCTGTTGATCAAAACTATTCATCGAGTTCTGCGGAGGCAAAGGACGTACATTCTGTCCGTGACCTCTACCTCTAGACGCTTGTTGAGCACCTCTACCTCGCACACCAGAAGCACCATTCGTGCGTTGTAACAGAACCGGACAACTATTCTTGTAATGACCCTCTTCTTTGCAATACGCACACTGATTAGGCCTACGCAGAAAAAAGCTGTTGAGAAAATTTGTTTCCTTGCGAGTTTCTTGAATATTGCTCAGGTTGCTGATAATCGCGCTGATTATTGGTACGGGGTGGATAAACTTGTTGTAGAAGAACTTTAGTCTTCAATTCCTTAGTCTTCTTATCCACTTTCTCTAACTCATCTTTGCGCCTATTTTCATAGTACTGGGCAGTAGCCAAAATTTATGCTGACGTGGAAACAGCCCAAGCACTTTCAGAATCCTTTAACTTATTGCACAATTCAGGAAGCAAATTATGTACAAATTTGTCCACAAACAATCTCTGACCGCCCTCTGTAGCCATATCCTGACCACTATGATCTACGAAGGTCTCTTCGAACCTCGTGAAAAGTCAGACACCGTTTCGTCTTTCTTCTGCTTACATGCAGACAACTTGTCCCAATTTACACGCAATTCGGGCAGTCTTCATATACGTAATAATTTTATCAAGAAGTTCAGTAATCAAATCCTCAGGCTTAGGACCGCCTACTTGCCTATTTTCAGCATCTCTAAGATTAACCCATGTATCACCCAATTCAACCGCATGATCCGTATGACGAATCTTACTCCAAATAGATTGTGGAACAACATTGCCAAACAACATGTCGATGTCCGCCAAATTTTAATACATGAACCCACAGTTTGAGTCAACTCTTTATAGTACCCTGCTGGATTTTTGCGTGGATCAGGCAAAGACTGCTTAGTAGCTAAAACTTCAGCACGTTTCCATGGAACATGCACCCAGACACGCTGAAAATGAGCCGATACGGCTGGCGGATTATTACCTGGACCAGCAGCTACTTCTTCTTTCCACACCGGAGGAACCTCTCTCATGGGATATTGTTGTGCCTTTCTCCTACTGAAGAATCAGGCCCGAACAATTGTCGAGAAGGAGACTCACTCCTAAATGACAACAACATCACTACCGCTTTCCCAACATCAGGTGGACTCACAATAGTTCCTTTCGCAAATTCAGAACGTATGCTATACAACTTGTCAGGAGCTTGCCCTACTTCCTCATCCCATTTTTCAACAAGAAATGCACACATCGTATCGAAAACGTACCGTTGCTTCGGTGCTTCCCATTGAAGGAAAACATGCATACCTCCCTCAAGATCATACTGCGTATCGTACATAATCCATTTACGCGCCATATGGTCCAAAATCGTACGCTCATCCATATTCGGCAACTGACTACGTGACTATCTACGCTCAGTAACAGGGGACATACCCAATTGTCCCAACAAAGGAGAAAAGAAACCAGTAACTGCAGTAGTCATTTGTTGTCTAGCAGAAGGAGAAGGTGAAAGAATGAGGGAAGATGGAACAAAAGCAGAAGAATTCAAAGTCGGAATGGAGGTAACATTAAGAACAGGCGTAGGAGTAGCAGACGAAGAAGGAGGCAAAGATGGCGGCCCCTGAGGAGGCTGCGCCAAAGGAATAGTAGCCAACGGAAAAGTAGCTGGCTGTGGTGGAATCGCAGGTGGCACAAAAACTGAGGGTTGTACAACCACAACTGGTGGCGGTGGTGCCGTAGCATTTTGTGCATAAGGGGGTGGCGAATTCAAGAGATGCGTTCAATAAAGACTGTAGATGCAAGTGTAAGGCGCACAGCGTAGATAGTTGCTTGCAAAGTTGATTTGGGAGATTTGAGGTGACTTTGATGGTTTTAGGGTGCTCCAACAAGTGGCGTAACCGTCCCGATACGCCAAGAATTGTGACTGGTTGAGTGCGTTACAGGGTGTGTAAACGCATCCTTGTGATTGGGCACACCGTTGGGTTCGTCATAAATACGACAGACTCCTGGATTTCAGAAATGAATTACTTTTTTAATTCACGTTTTTCAAAAGTTCATTTGATTACATTTCATGACTTCATCTTATCCATATTGATGCATATGGTGAAATAGTTCAACACTTTTAAGCTTCACATAAAGCAAATGCTCCAATGCATTTCGGGCAGGTAAGGCCCTTTCTCAAGGAGCGCTGAAAACGTAAACGTAAACACTTATTTAGAATTGGACTAACCCAAAAAGGAAAACATGCATTTATGCCTAAACATTGCAATGAAATACATTAAATCAAAAACCCGTGATGGTTGCACATGCTTGTATGGTGAAATGATGGAGGGTGAACAAGGTGACCTTATGGCCCAAGGGTGGGGCGTGGTGGGATGAAACAGAGAGGGAGTGCGGTGCAATGGTTATCGCAGGCAAGTATCGAGGGCACTTACGTGCGGGTGATCATTAGGTTTGGTGAAGACCTGTGGAAAAGGCGTGGGAAAAGACTGTTAGGGCTGTTTGTTCCAAGCCAGTTTGGCGAAACATAAGGCTAATGTGCGTCGGGGCCCCGACTTACTTGGTGTATCGGGACAGTTACGCCACTTGTTGGAGCACCCTAAAACCATCAAAATCACCTCAAATCTCACAAATCAACTTTGCAAGCAACTATCTACGCTGTGCGCCTTACCCTTGCATCTACAGTCTTTATTGAACCCACTCCGCCCCACTGGCAGGCAGCACGCCTCATCCAAATTCAAACAAAATGCAGTATGAGGAAATCTCCAAATCAACCGAAGCCAGAGCAAGTACATTAGCCTTCGGATCAGAAGAAACTGAACGGATCTATGCACTTAATAACGAGGACTTAACCCAAACGACCTCAACCCGCACCAAGGAACAGTGTGTAAAACAACTTCTCTATTTATCAAAACGCCGAATCAACCAAAAACTTCACGCAAACTCCTTAATCAAATACCACAAGGCCTTGCGCATACCCAGAGGACTACGGATTGCTTTGAAGCCCTCATTGTGCAAAAACTCACCAGCGTTCCAAGAAAAATGGAACGCTATACTAAACAAGTGTAGTCTCAATCTCATTCTCCTGATTGTAGAAGAATTGTCCTCCATCTTACTGGAACTAACAAAAGAAATCAATGACATAGAACAAGAACTTAAGGATTCAATCACCCAAGAGGACCTAACCAAAATCTTAGAGGACATAAACCTACCGTTGGATAAACACACGAAGGAGATAAACGAACAAAAAATTCGAAAATTTCGCCGGGACACCCTGGACTACAAGTTAGGGGAAGTGTACACCTGGGCCGACATATACGCCCAGCGTCGTCGAAATAAACCGTATAACCAGAACACCGACACATCATCCTCAGGTAGCGAAAGCTCAAACCGTCCACCAAGGAGAACACACCCGGAACCCACCAAACCAGGAGAATCACGAGACACCAGACAAAAACCAACATCAACCGACACACCATCCACCTCTGAGCCTTTTTTAGAGGTAGGACCGGACGACACAAACGACCCCGTCGGGGAAAAAGAGCAGGAAAAGGATCAAGAAGGAAATCAATAATCAAACAAAAAGAAAGCCAAAACGAGGAGGAATCGTTAGTTATCAATATATCAGATGTGCACTTCAATCCAAATGAAATAAGACTACTTCAGAAAGGTACATCTTTCATCCCCACTAGCAATACCAACTTACTGGAGCTGGAAGTCAGCACTTTTAAGTTAACCCGGAAATTACGTTTAAGGCATTTCTTTGAGAACATCATACAACTTACAACGGACAACAAAACCGATCAATTGCTGGGCCTGCGCCCAGCCAGCTCGTACATGCCTCCATGTAGCCACAAAAGTATAGACACCTTTGAAGCCCTAGTAAGACAAGACATTTCCAAATTGAATTTTAACAAGAAAACCAAACAGAACATCACAAGGAAAGATAAAGACACCCTCAAGAAGATCGCCGGTAACAGCACTATCAAATGCCTCAAAGCTGACAAAGGGGGTGCCCTGGTCATCCTCAATACCAGCATGTAAAAAAACAAAGTGCTAGAACACATTTCTGACCTTGAAACTTACATGCCCCTTGAAGGAAACCCCACCAATGAATATAAAACGGAGCTCCAAACCATTGTCACAAAAGCACATGAAGATGGCATCATTGATGATCGCACCAAAAAATTCCTGATAACAGAACACCCGAGAAGCCCAACGTTAACCATGTTACCCAAAATCCACAAAAACCTCACTGATCCACCATTCCGACCCATCGTGTCCACAAGAGGGTCCCTTCACGAACCGATCGGAAAATTCCTTGACCGTTACCTACAACCTTCGGTCATCAAACTCCAAAGTTACATCAAAGACACTACCGAATTCCTCACAAAACTTTCTGAAATCACCAATCATGAACATTTGATCCTTTGCACGGCAGATATTAAGAGCCTATACACCTCCATCCCCCATGGCGGAGGTATAGAGGCCTTTGAAAACACATTATTGAACAGCAACATCACCGAAACTCTACAAACATTCCTCATGGAACTTATGGTTTATACACTCTACCACAGCTATTTCGTATACAACAACCAATGGTACTTACAGATGTCCGGAATGTCAATGGGCAATTGCGCAGCGCCGACGTATGCGAACCTCTACATGGGCGAATTTGAATCAAAATATATCTACACTGACAAGAACTGGACTGACAACATTCTATTGTACGTCCGCTACATTGATGACCTCTTTTTCATTTGGAAGAACACGCAACACACCCTTGAAAACGCTCTGAACCTTCTCAACACCAAAGACAACCGAATTGCATTAACATGGAACACAAGTGACAAAGAAATCACATTTCTTGACGTTAAGATTACCATCTCAGAAAAGGGTTTAGAAACAGACCTGTTTCGCAAAACAACCGATCGAAACAATACCCTTCATCACACCAGCTTTCACCAGGAATCATTGAAAAGGCACCTTCCCTACAGCCAACTACTGAGGGTCAAAAGAATCGTATCCAATCCAGATTTGTGCATCAATGAATGAAATGGGCAAAAGATTTCAAAGCAGAGGGTACCCACAAGATAGCCTTAACGAAACCATCAATAAAGTCTCAAACATCATTTGTGAGGAAGCCCTCAAAGGATCCATCACCAAAAAAGACAACAACAGAACAGTACTAGTATCTAGATACTCTACAGCCAGCAAAACCTTTAAAAGCATCATCTTAAAACACTGGCGCATCCTGTCGTCTGAACCTGACTTTGGAGATCTTTTCAAAGAACCTCCACTGTTTGCATACACAAGGACAGAGAACCTAAAAGAACTGTTATCCAGACCACCACCCAAACAGATGTCACACACTGGAACACGTCCATGCCACAACTGCAACAGTTGCAACAACGTCATTTCTGGAAACAGCTTAAACCACCCCATGAGAGGTTTCAAGATTAAACTCAACGTTGACGTCACTTGTGACTCCTCCAACCTCATTTACCTCCTGAAATGCCCATGTGGAATGATCTATGTGGGCAAAACTACTCGAAAATCAAAGTTCGTCTTAACGAACACAAGTCAAACATTCGTACCAAAAACCAGACATCTAATGTAGCACTCCATTTCAACGATTCAAACCCCATCGTGGCCCAACTCAAGTATATGGTACTTGAGATTGTTCGCAAGAATGAGGGCAAAGACAACAACAAAGTTCTCCTTCAACAGGAAACTGCTTGGATTTATAGACTTCAGGCGATGAAGCCGCACGGTCTCAACGACCGAATTGAACTAAGCGCTTTTCTATAGTACCACGTTTGGTACTTCTTCCTCACATTGACCCTTGGTAGCGCCGACTTGAGTGTCATGATTAACTGTTTCATTCACACATGCATAACCTTTCAATGTTTACATTTGATACACATCAACCCCATTCCAACATGGCTGCTGCTATACCCTGTTCCACCCCAGTCCCTTCACTGTGTTCAGCCTCGAACCACGTGACCCTCCACCCAACCCTGTTTAACTCTGCCTGCGGAGTTTCCAACTCCGCGGAAACTCCGCTTCAGAAACCAGTCGCTTGGCAGCTTCAAACCTGATGCTCTGCAAGCATCCTTCCAAACACCAAGTAAGTCGGGGCCCCGACACACATTAGCCCTATGTTTCGCCAAACTGGCTTGAAACAAACAGCCCTAACAGTCTTTTCCCACGCCTTTTCCACAGGTCTTCACCGAACCTAATAATCACCCGCACGTAAGTGCCCTCGATACTTGCCTGCGATAACCATTGCACCGCACTCCCTCTCTGTTTCATCCCACCACGCCCCACCCTTGGGTCATAAGGTCACCTTGTTCACCCTCCATCATTTCACCATACAAGCATGTTCAACCATCACGGGTTTTTGATTTAATGTATTTCATTGCAATGTTTAAGCATAAATGCATGTTTTCCTTTTTGGGTTAGTCCAATTCTAAATAAGTGTTTACGTTTACGTTTTCAGCGCTCCTTGAGAAAGGGCCTTACCTGCCCGAAATGCATTGGAGCATTTGCTTTATGTGAAGCTTAAAAGTGGTATTTTCAGGGTTCAGGGCTAGGTTTGGGTATTGGGGTGCAGGGGTATTTTAGGGTTTAGGGGTAGGTTTGGGTTTTGGGGTACAGTGGTATTTTTAGGGTTCAGGGCTACGTTTGGGTTTTGGGGTACAGGGGTATTTTTAGGGTTCAGGGGTAGGTTTGGGTTTTGAGGTACAGGGGTATTTATAGGGTTCAGGGCTAGGTTTGGGTTTTGGGCTACAGGGGTATTTTTAGGGTTTAGGGATAGGTTTGGGTTTTGGGGTACAGGGTATATTTATAGGGTTGAGATGGGTTAGTGTTTAAGGGTGTTGGGGTATTTTAAGGAGTAAGGGTGGGTTATGATTATGGTGTGCAGGGGTATTTAAAGGGAGCAGGGTGGGATTAGCCCATGATATGAGACATGGCATGAAGGACGGAACGTACGACACGCCCCCAGCACACGCCTAGAGCACAAGGCAGACACGCCCACAAGGTACTACTTTGCTGGAAAGTTCTTTTACCTTTTAAATTTATATGGTGGGCGTCTGCATAGCATATGGGCTTCTGCTGCAACTGCCCTTTCCAACACTGTATTGGGTGTTGTGATTGGTGCTGTGGTTCCTGAGATTACCCGCCTCAAAGGTTTGGGCTCTCTCTTAATTATATTAGTACTAGCAGCCCGCCCTGGCGTTGCCCGGGGCAGAAGGGGCTGGGGGCAGCATCGCAGCAGGAGAGGCGCAGCAGAGCGGCCGTTTTGTTGGTCCAGTCCGCTTCTGCCCACGCTTAGTTTTCCCCGACGTCCCGACTTTGTGGAAAAGGCTGTCTGAGCACTCAGTGTTCATGGCCCCCGCCCGTCGTAGGTCCTGGCCGCTTCTGCCCACGCTTTGTTTCCCCCGACGTCCCGACTTTGTGGAAAAGGCTTTCTGAGCACTCAGTGTCCATGGCCCCCGCCCGTCGTAGGTCCTGGCCGCTTCTGCCCACGCTTTGTTTCCCCCGACGTACCGACTTTGTGGAAAAGGCTTTCTGAGCACTCAGTGTTCATGGCCCCCGCCCGTCGTAGGTCCTGGCCGCTTCTGCCCACGCTTTGTTTCCCCCGACGTACCGACTTTGAGGAAAATGCTTTTTGAGCACTCAGTGTTCATGGCCCCCGCCCGTCCCTTGGTGCGCACCCACGGCTGCTTCACTTACCTCATCCGCCGCTCCTCCCCGCGCTGCTGAGTTTACCGCTCCACTGCTCCTCCGCTTCTCGCGCTCCTCACCGCTTGTCCGCTCGCCGCTCCTCCCCGCCAGTCCGCAGCTCCTCCCAGCGCTCATGTCGGCCGCTCTTCCTCTTGCTCCTGACCGCCGCTCCTCCCCGCACTCCCGATGTCATCACACACGTCGAGGCCGGCGCTACTTCCAAGGGACTACTTTTTTTTTATTCGTAAATTTTTTAAAGAACGTATATTTTTTAATTTTATATAGCCTATGTCCTTCTGCTTGCCATGACGTTTTCAAAGATGTCTTGGGTGTCTGGATTGGTGGTGTACTTTTCGAGTTTACCTGGCTCAAAGGACACAGTTCTCTCTTTATAATAGTAGTATAGATAGATAATGTTGAACTTGGTAAATATTGATTGTTTTTACAAATAAAGATGTAGTTCAATGGTTTTCATATTTTTCTTTTATAACATAGGGGGTCATTACGATGGCGGTGATAGTAAGGCACTTCTCTGCCTGCCCAATCACAATGGCGAGCGGTGTGCTAATAGATGCAAAGTCCGTCCACCACGTGTCCGCCACAGGCAATCGTAACGATTGCTTGGCAGACCCATCCCACATCAACAATATGGTAGCGGTGTTTAGCAGGCATAGTTTGCCATATTATGATGCTGCCTCCCCACCAGCCGGTGGATGGCTGGGATTGCATTTGGGGGCTAGTAATGGGCCCCCCTTGTGTTGGGGGAGGTGGGTATGCACTCATTTGCCTGCACCAGGTGGCAGTCACCGCGTGGTGCCTGCCACGTAGTGGAGGGAAATGCAAAGGCTGTATTTCTGACATTGCGGCGGGTGCAGCTAGCAGCACCGGCCGCAAGGCGCAATGTCAGTAATACACCATGCGACAGCCATGGTGGCGGTCGCATCATAATCTTAATGGTAAGAGTGCTGCATTGCAGGCGGACGGTCCCATGGCCCGGCACAATGGCGGACAGATGGAAGTCCCTCTGCCATCGTAATGACTCCCATAGTTTTTTGGTAAGTTATAGAATATTTATCAAAACTGTAAATATGCATTACTTAATTAGATACAGTGTACATTTTTTTATAACAGACATTGTTGTCCAGTTTTCTCATTGTATGAGTTTGTATATATTTTGCATATTTTTCAACAAATAATGTATTTTGTATAGTATTATTTAAGTTGAAAATATAAATAAAATTATTAAGGTAAGAAAACATTTTGATGAAGAAAAATATTTTTAACACATTTTTAGCTAACATAATTTTTTAAAATCACATTGGTAAGTTTACATATTTTATTTTAATGTATAATAATAAATATTATATATCTTCCAATAGTTAATATTATAGTTTAACTTTTTTTAACAGTAAAGAAAAAACATATAGTACAAGAGTAATATTCATTGTAACTTTTCAAAAAATTGTTAGTCTTGTATTTGTAATTTACATTGATTTTAGTGTAAAAAAGTATTTTTGTAATGTCATTTAGGTAGCCATTTCCTAAACTAAGTTATCATTTGTAGGCTATCTGTGTTGTTTTAGGTCATTTCTAAGGGGAAAAGGTAGCAGTTGGAAGCTGCGTTGCATCGGTCAAGGTAAGTTTAATTTTACTACTTTTAGGCTTAATTTAGGTGTAGTTTGAAGGTTGTTAAGTACTGGTGCAGTTTAGTTAGTTGTTTTGCGTCTGCGAAATGCAGTTAGTTCGTTGATAGGAAGGTGTTAGGATATGTATTATATGTTTAAATATGTTTAGAATATGGTGTTATTAGTGTGTTTAGGTGTGTTTTTAATTATTTTATTGTGTATTTGTGTTGGAGGGATTGTGTTGTTTTGTTTACAGGTTCTTGTCGTTTGGAAGTTGCAGTTGGGAGAAGCATGCCTTTTTTTTAAAAAAGGAACTGTGTATTAGTTTCTAGTAAACTACTAATTATTTTACAGTTCCTTTAGTTTTGGGATTTTCCTGGAGCGTTTCTTTTTTAATTACATTTTTCTGGTTTTTAATGGATTGGAGTCTACGGATACATTCTCGCCGGATTATATTTTTTACAGTTGTATTTTTACATTTTGGGGGGGGAGTTTTAAGTACTATTTGGGATTTTTACACGTTTGGATTTATTAATGGCAGTTTGGATTCAATTCTTCAGCGACAAAAAAGTAAGTAATTTAAAATATATTTATTATGTCAAATATTTTTTCAAAGTAGGTTAAAGGTAATTGACATAATTTTTATATTTTATATGTTTGCACATATTTTAATTTGGGAATTTAATACACAATTACGATATAGCTATTTTTTTGTAGTACTGTTCTAAAGTAGAGATCTACCTATTGTTTCTAGGTATTCAAGCCCTTTAGTGTTTCGGGAGAGTCGTCTTTTGTATTGTTTGTGCTCGAACATTGTTTTAGTCTGTTTAATAAATTTTGAACCTAGCTTTGTTACAGACTGTTCAAGTCTTAGGGGCCCATTAGGATGGCGGGCAGACTTCACTCTGCCCACCATCCTCTCGGTGCTAGGACTGGCGGCCATATGTGTGCTGGTCCCCCACCGCTGACTAGGATGTGACCGCCACCCTGACGGTCGCAGTCCGTATATTTGACATTGTGGCGGGTGCTGCTTACAGCAGCACCTTCCATAATACCAAATTGACTGTGCCAGCCACTTTGTACATGGGAATGCAGGGAGGTACCATGGGTACCCCCATGTGCGCCTCCCACTCCCCCACCCACCTGGGGGCCCGCAGCAGGCCCCTAAAGCACATCCGGCCAGCTTTTGCATGGCAGCATTGCTGCCATGGAAAAGCCTTTTCAACCAGGCATCATAATTTGGATGGCGGTGCCTTCCAGGAACTGCTACCATATTATGCCCTAGCTCTGCCTGGCCGGCATTCGTAACGATTGCTGACGGGCAAAAAAGTGACGGACAGACTTTCCATCCGCCGCGGTACCCACCGCCATAATAATATGGCTGGGGTAAATCAAGTTTTATGGTGGGAGGATAACTGATCTGCCCACCATTATAATCACCACCTTAGTTTTTGGTAGCTTTGTTCCTTTTGGAAGCATTGTAGCAATTTATGTAGAGTTGGTTGGGTTCTGCCTGTTGTGGCTTAGAAAGCATTATGCCACCCTTCCACAGCCTTATTAGTTTTTTCTTCTTTGTTTAGGGTACTGTTATGTACATGGGCGTAGGAAGTGTAGGAGGTGCGGGGAATTTATCCCCCCAGATTTTGGAGTGGGGGGGGACACAGGGACAAGGTTTTTGGGGACAAGGAAACAAAATAATTTTCCCTCTCCCTTCCGATATTAGCATGGCCATTATGGCTCGGAAGCGCTTCCTATCATGGCCCTGCATTTGCCCTGTGACTTTCCTCCAGTCACTGAGGCCACCTGCCCTTTGTTAAGCTGCACCCTCCACAGAAATAGTCAATGCCTGTGGATATGGCTCAGCTGCTCTGAGACGGTCAGAGAAGGAAAAAAGAAACTGTGAAATGGATCCAAAAAATGAAAGAAACACTTTGTCTGGAAATGTTGTCAATTTCTGTCCTTATTCTATATCAAAGTACAACCTCTAGACCAAGAGAAAAAAAGGAGTATCAAAAGACGAAAAATAAATAACTAAATAAAGCAATACAGAGTGCTTGCAGACGGGCCAGACTGGTGTTATTCACGCCCACACACATTAGCTCCACTTTACATAGTTTGCCAGTGAAGTGCTACTTTCTTTTTATCTTCTTTCTTTGTATAACATTGCTTTCCCGGGGTGGGGAAGTGCACCATTCCGAGAGGCACTGCAATACCTGGTTGATGGGTGAGTAGAAAATGTTTAAAGTGTTCCTTTTCAACTGTTTTAATTATTTTAGCTTATAAAATGTGTACAGTGGCTCTGTATTCATGGATGGGCCTTGTTAAAGCAAACTCTTTACGTTTTGTAAGGATATATGCAATAGATATTGGAAGACGTCCCTCGGGGCCCTATAGTCATGTCCTGAACTTTTGAGGCAAAAGCCCTCACTGATTTCTGAATAATGAGTGTAAAACGGTTAAGGTAACCATGTTGTTCATGCTTAGATTTCACATGCATTACTTATTCTTGCATTCCCTATGAGCGTTTTCTTTTTCCAAGATGTAATGAATTTTTTTTTTCAGGCAAGATATTACTCTTGTCTAGTACATAATTTGAATTGAGTCGCAGCAAAATTGGGTTGTAGCTGAAGGAGTGCAAGTTTCTCTCAGTGGGTGAGGATGATGTTTAGTGGGGGAGAGGATGTGGCACTCTGGCCAGAGCTGCTAAATTTGGAACTGGAGAACCAGGTTTAACCTTCATGACCAGTCCGCCAGAACACTCTCCAGACGGAACACATTCCCATGCTACACCTTCGAAGGCTCCAACAGACCTTAGAAGCCCTGGTGTCTTAGCACCAGTAGGTGGACCCTTGCGGTGGCAAATGTGGGTTAACCTTGAAGGCCTGTCCACCACAATCCATACTGAAGTTCACCTCCAGTCTTGTGGGCAGGCATTTGAAGCAGCACACCCTAGAGCGATAGTGACTCTGTCACTGCAGTCCTAAGATGCTTAAGACCAGTCCACCTCACCCATTGGTTTCTCCATTGGCCTTTTTCAGCAGTAGTAGAGCAATTCACTGGAGATCAGCAATCCAGGATTTGCACACACACCAACTAAGTTTGCAAACTTCACGGTTTCTCTGCTTCATGTATTAGCACTTTAAACATCTGCTGCCTTCTCTGGGGCCACTTGAATTATGCAGCAATGGAGGACAAAATTATGTCACAGTGTTGACTAAAATATGCAGCAAAAAAAGACTGCAGCTTAATGAGGTACATTTTATGATACTTTATTATTTTGAAATTCTTATATATACACACTAACGGCCTCTGCAAAGATTTTGCCTCATTGGTACCTGTGTAATATACAAATGCAGCAGTGACAAAGGTGACCAGTCAACCTTTGCAAAGAGCCCTCCACTTCACAGCAACATGTCACATTTATTTTTGTAATTTTTGATCCGTTAGAACTACAAACAATTATTTTCTTGAAATCGTTATATTATGCAGTAGATAATATATTGTGCAGCAAATATGGTACAGCCATAATTACGTGGAAAACATTTGTAAACTAGGATATTTTGCCACTTTTGTTTGAGCTGCTCTTGTGGAAAAAGGGAGTAGTGCAGATGACAGAAACTCCATGTCTCAGAGACAGATGGTTGGTGATTCCACTTTTTAAAAAAAATCTTTTTATTAGTATAAAGCAAAAATAAAAATAAACAGTCATATCCGGTGCCATAAATACATCCGATGTTACCAGGGTGAATTAGTACAAAAGAGAGGATAGACTTGAAACAGCAAAATTATTCGAGAGGTCCGCAATATTAAGCTCAGAAATAAAATTGACAATAATATAGTCGCTAAACAGTTTAGAAGCGGATCCTCAAAACCCACTCACCCGCAAATCAAACAGCAGGAGAATCATGGAAACCTGACACTAGAAATCAAGGATCAGAGTCCGTATATTACGATAATAGTACATGTATAGGAAAGACTAGGAAAAAAGAAAAATAATATGGATGATAACAAAAAGAAAACAATAAACCCATCCCCCAACCCTGCACCCCTGCAAACCCCTGCAAACGGTTATCGCCTAACCCCCAGTACCAGCGTGCCTGTCGCCCCAACTAACTAGATTCTAAAAGAAGAAATCTACCAAAGTAGAGAAGAGAAGTGAGGGGGGGCATATTTGTGTGGGCCCCCGGTTGCCCCTGCAAAATCTACCGGATATCAAACATGTGTCTCTACAAGGGGAACATCAATCACCGCTAAGACATTCCAAGTCATAAGTTTAATAGATCTCGTGTCCATCGTTCTTAAATAAAACCCAGTCTTTGAAACTCCACCTGGCCCCTTCCGATCAGACGCAGGAGTCCCCTCTGGACAAACCACCTCTGCCACCGGCCAGTTGGAGGACAAATAAAATGTAATAGAATTCAATGCGAGACAAAGTAGAAGAACAAGAGTGCTGTGAGCACCGACAAGTCCAGAAACTCCCCTCCCCGTTATGAAGTCCCAACGTTGATCCTTCCGCCATCTTAGCGACTCTGATGTATAGGGGAGTGACGCAGTTCCATTTCGATAACAGTTCTCATCAAAAGTCTCTAAAATGGGAACAACGATTAGTTCTTCCATAGGCGGCAGCGATCGTAAGCTTAGTGGTCCATTGGTGGCATTGAGTTTGTTAACATCTTCCAGGACACTGGGCAAAGGCACCAACACATCACACAGTATGGGGTTTACTTTCTCCACCAGAGTGGCCATCATGGGTGTCTCCGTCGTCACCGTTTCTTGAAGTGGAGCAGGGTCCGGTCCAATTTGTGCCAACTCAAACAAGCACATTGTCATCTTCTGAATACGCTCTTCGACGTATACGTGAATAGACTCAATGGCTGCCAACACAGTTCGTAGCGATAAGTCACTCTCAGTCCGCTCCTCTGCTCTGCGATCGGACACAGTCATGATCGCTTCCCCTTTCGAGCTCGACCTCTCAGAGAGGGAATGGGCGAGTCGGGAATAGTCGACTACGTAGGGAGAACTTTCAATATTACCAATGAAATCTCGGGTCCACAACCGCAGGGGGAGACCCCGACCCAGCGAACACCAGCCGGCCCTTGACCGGGTCACCAGGCAGGACCCCCGTCCACAGCCGCAACCGTTGAGCTGTCTCCCCTCCTCTGACTTTCACCAAGGCAGCCAAACGTCATCCATGGCAATCCGAGAAAGCAAAATAAATTTTCCCACTCCGGTGGACCGGACCCAAGCACACCACCGCCGCCGATGTTGTTTAACTGAAACCCGGATGGGCCAGTACTCGAGACCCCGGCTTCTGGACAGATCTAGGCCGCAAACTTCCACTCGACATAACTTCGTCAGCCGAACAGATAAAAAGTTCGGAATAGCTCCATTAAGCTCACGGCAGGTTCATAAACACGGTGGCTGGGCGCAAGAACAGGATAAATGACAGGATATTCCGGCGGGAGTCGGAGGTGGGCGGAGCCGGGAGCCTACGCAGCCACCTCAGTTGCTAGCGTGGCTCCTCGTGATTCCACTTTTAAGCATATTTGTCATATTCTGTTATCTGAAGCATATGCCACTTTGTTAGTGTATTTTAATGTCAATACCTCATATTAAATCTTAATTAAACATGTGTATTGGTTGAAATAAATAAGGTAATGTGCTGCAACTGGTCAGTGAAGTGCCAAAGAAATACTAAAAATAGGGATGTTTTGCTCTTTCTGGACACACCTCTGACTGCGCCCACAAACCCAAATCTTAGGTTATTCTCGCCCTCTGATTATCAGCCCACAGTTTGCCTAACTTTTTTCTCCACTTCGAGCACTGCTTCCTGTTTATTGTGTTTTCAATGTCGAGGCTTTATGAACTGAACTATTATCGTAACCTGACCGTGGGGTTAATCACAGCAGTTGCAGATCACAGTTGGCTAGAAATTAGGAATGACGGACTGCATAGGGCACTTTCCCTGTGCCTTCTTACTTCACTAATGAAGCCTAGTACCAGTTGACATTGTTCTATGTTAGGATTTTAACTTATAAACTGTAAGTAACAAAAGAATCTCTCAGACAAAAGCAGTAACCCACTGACCTATTTACATTATATGTACTTTGTGACCTGCATGGTACACGTTTTTTGCAGCAGGCATATTAACCCACTGTGTCTACTTTACTATGAGTCAAAACGCCCACTACACAAACCTCCGATCTCTCTATATGAAGAACATTAACCACTGGAGTTATCTTGACAATTTTATTGTTGCCTGAAAATTGCTGGACAGCAGGAATGCAGAAGCAGGTACTTTTCAAACCATAATGCAGTTGCAAACAACACGCCCCCAAACAAAGTCAGCGACCTTTGTTTGCTTGCTACATGAAGAAGCAAGATTCATGTGCATTTTTACACATTTGGTCTAATTACTATGAATGTAAATAACAATAAAACATACTTGCAAACTGTGACTGCATACCTGCTTTTCTCAATATTTCACTTCAAAACTGTGCTGTTGTGTTTGTTTAACAGGTTTACGGTCTCACACAACAGGCTAGTTGTATAGGGCCACTGGAAAGTCCACAAGGTTGTCCCTGCCCCCCGAATTGTAGTGTCTCCTACACCCCTGGTTACATACATTCCACCGTGCTATGTGGTATTCGGTCTGTATCCTATGTTCAGATCTGTGTAGCCTTCCCACCAAGGTTTTCTCAAAATAGTCGAGTAGGGGACTTAGATTTTGTTCATTTGTTTGGTAGTAGGGGCTTTCTATTAGGAGATTGTAGTGTTCTGTTACATTAGGTATTGGGATGTATGATAGTGCAATTTGATTTTTTATTTCATATGCAAAATTGCTATTATTTGCATACTCCACACTGAGCGTGGATTTTTGAAGAAGTGTCCAAATGCATTGGTTAAAGTGGTAATAGCAACCTTGGATTGCTGTGTGAGGGTAGTTTTTCAGGATGGCTTGTATCATTGACTGTTCAAAGTTAATGATAAATTGTTCTTCATTATGACTTACAGTGAGTTCAGGTGGTATTTGTATTTCACTGAAAGATGTGGGGGAAGGTGGGGTGGTAGCAGTTCCTTTTTTCTAGCTATTAGCCTTTTCAACATTGATACAGAGGGTAATTGGCCATTTACATGTTGTGGAACTCTGGGGAGTACATCTTTTAATATTTCAGTAGTAGGTCTTTGAGAGCTAGCTTCTTTCAGAGTGTCTAAAGCATTGCTCACTTCTTTTTCAGCTATATTAGGGGGTGTTTGCGTTCCTTAACATGTATTACAGTCGTTTCTTTAGTTGGAGCCCTTCTATAACATGCATTTGAATAATATTTGCTGCATTTTTCAATTAACTTTGTCCCCTGTCTGTTTCTCTTGGGTGTGGACATATCCCATGAAACATAACAAAGATTTTTGATGCTGAGGTGTTTCTGTTGGTGCTTGCCTTTAGTGTTTACTTTGATTTCCTGTAGAATAAAAATGTACATTTTAATAAATGTGTTTAACAGCATTTATTTCATTTTTGGTTTGTGTGGTTAGTGAACTATTTGGATTGGGAATTTTACTTATTTTAATAGTTTAATTGAGTTTAATACTTACTTTTTTGGCAAGGTGGTTTTTGGGTGATGTTTGAAGGTAGTTGAGTTTGTGTTGACGTTTCTGTAAAGGAGATATAATTAGGAAAAAATACATTCATTATTTAGTTATTATAAAAAGTGCTTTACAATTATGTTATGCTGTTGTAACATTAAATACATATTTTACATACTTTTTGAAGTTGTGTATTGAGCTTTCAATGATGAAGTCCAATGCTGCAGCAGCAATCCAGCAGATATTCCCCTTATTCTTACTTTTGCTGTTGGAGTATAAAATAATGTTATATTTTCTTTTGTTTATATAGTGTTTGTTTAATTGTGCTTTCAATCTTATTGTTTTTTTTAGTTGTCGCTATTTTTCATTGGTTGTTACTAATGTTTTCAATTAATTTGGCAGTTTTTTCCTTATATGGGAAATGCTAATTAATGTTCAGTTTAACTTTTTTTATTCGTAATTTATTTAAAAGTGTAGTAGTATGGTATTTGTATTTAATTTTGCATTCATGTATATTGATAAATATTTATTTTATATGTAGTGTGTGTAAGTATAATACATTTGTTTAGTTAAAATATATTAACGTTATTTTTGGGTATTAAATGTGTTTAGTGTTAAATGTATTTATTTAATGAGTTATGTGTGTTTGTGATGATGTTTATGTTATTTTTGTGATATATGATGTTGTAAAAAATATCTTTAAGGTATCAACATTTTTTTGGGGGCGATATTGTTGTGATTTATATTTTTGTTTTCGATATTTGTGTCATTTGGTATGATTGTTCAATGAGTTTGATATTAGTTATTACAATATTATTAGTTATATCGATGTTAACAATTGTCGATAATTTTGTGTTGATATTTATGTTTAAAAAGTATCAATATTTATGATATTGATATTTTTTGTCAATAATTTTGTAGATCGATATTTTGAGTGTTGATGTTATGTCAGTGATCCTATTGTCAGCACTATTGGTAACGGGTATCCTAACACCTGCCTAATATGGCTAAGGACTTCTTTCTGGTTTGTAGTAAGGTGCGGGCATGTCCACTAATTGTGAACAAAATCCCCAACCGCTTGTGTACAGTGCCAACACAGGGAAGATGTATTGGGAAACATCTTTTGAAGTTGAGATGGAGTATAGTACCACTGAGTCATCACCTTGTAAGTGGATTCCTGTTGCGGGATGCAATGGAAAGTTTTTGGAATGTCACGCCAAAGTCGTCCCCACTGGGAGGGAGTGATGTCAGCATACAATGCGAATTGCTACTGCCGTTGGTATG